>NC_135238.1:234879448-235601114 GCF_051348905.1 Ranitomeya variabilis
GAAATAAGGTGCAGCGGTCCCGACCACCCAGGTCTCCGAATGCTCCATAGGCCCATTCCGCATAGGAGAGACCGGCCAGCCGAGACCAGCCAATGAAGGCGCCCACCCTGTTGTACACCTCTGTGTTGAAGGGACAATGAAGCAGGAAGTGGTCCATGCTTTCCAGCAAGGTACCACAATGCTCCCGAGGACAATTCCTGTCCTCAGAGCTCCTACACTTCAGATTGTCCCTCACACACAGTTTCCCATGGAAGCAGCGCCAAGCCAAGTCCCAAAACTTCGAGGGGATCCTGATAGAATTCAAAAGATGCAAACCCACCCCAAGATCCCGACTTGGGCAGTCCCTGAGCGCCAGAGGCCTCTGGAAATGGGTCAACAGAACCCTACTGTCAAGTAGTTTCCTTGGCAGAGTCCTGATCTCCCACATTCCCAGACCCCACCGACGAATTACCTTCAGAACCAAGGTAGCGTAAGCCGGAAGATGTCCATGCGGTGTGCGAAGATCCTTCACTTGCCCTCCTGTCTCCCATTCCTGGAAGAAAGGCTGAAACCATCCCCTACAGGAGAATACCCACGGAGGAGCCCTCTCTTTCCAGAGGTTTGCGATATTGATCTTAATGAAGGTATCCACAAGGAATACCACAGGGTTGACCATACCCAACCCTCCTAGTCTCCTCGTACGGTAAGTAACCTCCCTCTTGACCAGGTTCAGTCTATTCCCCCATAACAGTTGGAAGAACAAACTGTAGACCCGAGTCCAGAGAGATTCCGGCAAGATGCACACACTGCCCAGATAAATCAGTAAAGGGAGCAGGTAAGTTTTGCTCAGGTTTACCCTTTCCCTTAGGGTCAAAGACCAACCCTTCCATTGGTTCACCTTCTGAGTGGCGATCTCTAGCCTGCTGTCCCAATTTTGTTTGGGGTAATCCCCCTGGCCAAATTCGATGCCAAGGACTTTTGCAGAGACTTTGGGTCCTGGAAGGGTGTCCGGGAGATCAAAACCAGGATCTCCTCCTCCCAGCCAGAGACTCTCACACTTATCCCGGTTGATCTTGGACCCGGATGCCTCCGAGTAGCGATCTACCTCTGACATCAGCCACCCTGCCTCCTCGTGAGAGGAAGCAAACACAGTGACATCATCGGCATACGCCACCACCCTCAGAGTGGCTTCCGGTGCTGCCTGATCCATCCCGATCCCGGCCAACGGTCCACGCTCCACCCTCCTAAGAAGAGGGTCAATCGCAAACACGTACAGCAGCGGGCTCAAGGGACAACCCTGGCGAACACCGGACCCAACCTCAAAAGAGCTACCAATCCAACCATTCACAAGCGGGAAACTCTCTGCCCCACTGTACAAGGTCTTAAGCCAATCAACAAACCCCCCCGGCAGGCCATATCTCAGAAGGACGGACCAGAGGTACTCGTGATTAACCCGATCAAACGCTTTTGCCTGGTCCAGTGACAGCATGTACCCCTTCCAGTGACCAGCCCTACCCTGCTCCACTGCCTCTCGGACACAGAGCACAGCACTAAATGTGCTGCGGCCTGGAACAGAGCAATGCTGGGCCCCCGAAAGGAGTCGGGGTGCAAATTTCACCAGCCGATTAAACAGCACCTTTGCTAGAACCTTCCTGTCTGCATTGAGAAGCGCTATGGGACGCCAATTCTCAATGCAAGACGGGTCCTTACCCTTTGACAAGATGATCAGAGCAGACCTCCTCATTGACTTCGGCAGAGTGCCCGAGGAAAGACACTCATTGAATACCTCAGTCAAGAGGGGAACCAAAACGTCCTTAAAGGTCTTATAGAATTCAGATGTTAAGCCATCTGGACCAGGCGATTTTTTGGGAGCAAGCCCTTCAATCGCCAACTGAACTTCCTCTTCCCTGATCATTTCTGTCAAAACGTCAAGAGAGGGGTCTACCCCTGGTTCGGGGACAGCTTCTGCCAGGAAAGCCGACATCTCATCCCAATCAAGATCCCTCTTCCCCAAGAGGTGCGAGTAGAAGGATCTGACAACCTCCAGGATCCCTGATCTGGATCGCCTCAGGGACCCCGTAGTGTCGACCAGTCCTGTAACCACTTTACTATTCACTGACATCTTGCAGTTTCTGTAAGGGTCGGGCGAGCGGTACTTCCCGTAATCCCTCTCAAAAACCAAAGATGCGTGTCTATCGTACTGACACCTCATAAGCAAAGATTTCACTCTGGAGATCTCCTCGCGGCTACCTCCAGTTGAGACAAGATGCTCGAGTTTCCTCCTCAGACCCTGATACAGGCGGTACCTGCTCAGACTCCTGAGGCTCGAGAGCTGGCGGAAGAATCTCGCCACCCTTTCCTTGAACATCTCCCACCACTCTGACCTACTACTACAAAGATCCAGTAAGGGTACCTGGCTCTGAAGAAAATCCTCAAAGGACTGTCTTATCTCCGCTTCTTCCAAGAGAGACGAATTGAGCCTCCAAAAGCCTCTTCCCATCCGGAGGGTCTCTGTAACATTCAGAGAAAACAAAATTAAACAGTGGTCGGAGAACTCCACCTCAACAACAGACACTGCTGAAGAGACAGCTTCCTCCTTTAAATAAAACCTATCTATTCTGGACCTACAGTTACCTCTATGATAGGTGAACCCCTCGTGGCCTGGGGTGTGCCGAATGTGGACATCCACCAGGCGAGCCTCACTAGCTATACTATTAAGGGCGACGCTATCATAAGTCAGCTTGTCTCTGGAACCTCCTCTATCTCGGGGCCTCGTGACAGCATTGAAGTCCCCTCCAAAGACAACCTGCCGACTTGTAAAAAGGTAGGGCTTGATCCTCATAAAGAGACACTTCCGGTCCCACTTAGATTGGGGACCATAGATGTTAATGAGCCGGAGCTCTTGTCCCTTCATGAGGACATCTAAGATCAGGCACCTCCCCATTTCTAACTCAATAACCCGTCGGCATTCCACCGGTGCGGTAAAAAGGACCGCCACTCCGCTATACGGCTCGGCCGCAAGAGACCAATAGGAGGGCCTGAGTCTCCACTCCCTCTTAGCTTTAAACACATCTGCCATGTTTGGCAGCCTGGTCTCTTGCAAAAAGAAAATGTCAGCTTCAACCCGGCTGAGAAAATCAAAGGCCGCAAATCTAGCTGTATTTGACTTTATGCTGGCGACATTAATGGACGCCAGCGTCAACGGAGTGGGTTCCGCCATCATTGGTGATTGAGTTAGATGGCTTTCTTTTTCCCACTCCCCTTATCCTCTGCCTCAGAGGAGGAATCCTTCCCCCTCTTTAATGACATGGAGGTATCCATTTCCACGCGTTTTTTATTTTTTTCGTCCTCGTCTCCGGACTCTGGGCCAGTCCCTCCCTCCAAGGATCTTACGTTCCCAGAAGGAGGAGACTCGGCGCCCCCTGTGAGCCCCGCCGAAGCCAGAACCTCACCCTCAGCTTCCTCCTCAGAGGAAGAGATGTTTTCAAGGGCTTGGAACCGGTTAGAAAGACCAACCAGAGGGGAGTCGGTTTTTCCTTCCTTAGGTACCTTGGTCAGAGTGAGAGAAGATTTTTTATCTCCCTTCTTTCTCTTCTTTTTGGTGCCGAGCTTACGCTTGTCCTCTAGCCACTGTCTATTATCCTCATCCATACTTTCATAATGGGAGGACTCTGAGGCAGTGGCACTCTCCTCCCTGTGGATCCTCCTGACCTCCTCATCCAACTCATCATCCCTTGGGGCCTCAGCAGCAAGACTGGCATCCCGGACAGGGGCCGCCCCAGTAGCCCGAGGCTCGCCCAGCTCCCTATCCTGTCTGCGCTTGTCTAGACGCCTTAGCTGGGCAGGCGTCTTTTTATTGCTTTTCTTCCTTGGCCCCTCAGCTCCCTCACCCTTGCTAGTCCCTTCCCCAGCAGAATCAGCCTCACGGCTTTCTCCCACCGGGGTCACGACTGCGTTAGCGAAGGAGCGAGGACAACGGCTGAATGGGTGACCTAACTCACCACACAGGTGGCACCTAATCTCCACACAAGATGCAGCAAGATGGCCGACATCCCCACACAATGCACACTTCTGCACAGTGCAGTTTGCGCTGAAGTGTGTGGGGTCGCCGCACTTGTGACAGAGCTTCGGTTGCCCCTGGTAGAAGACCAGGATACGATCCCTACTCAGGAAGGCAGATGATGGTATGTGGGCAACCGTACCACCTGAACGCTTAAGTTTTACCATAAACGTCCAGGCCCCTGACCAGATACCAAACTCGTCACGGTTTTTCTTTGGCATCTCCACTACCTCTCCATACCGGCCAAGCCACGTCATGATGTCATAACAAGAAAGCGACTCGTTACATGTCATCACGGTCACTTTCTTGACTTGATTTTGGCGAGACACCGCCTGAACGGCAAAGTCTCGCCAGCCGGGCTCATTTTTTGCCAACTCATAGTTCGACCAGAAAAGTTCAAGCCCCTCCGGCCGAACAAAGCTGACATCAAACTCAGGTGTGGAATAGGGATGTATCAAGGCGTAGATGTCAATCGCCTTGAAGCCCATCCTCAGCAGGAGCTCCACAACCTTCGACCTTGGAGGACACGCATCACTGCCCCTCCACTGAAGACGGACCACATTCCTACGCACACTACCCGGCCCGGCTGTTGGGAGGGACCACACTGTATCCCCCCCTCTTTGCTCTCGGAAGGCCCCGAGGCCATGCCTCTCTATCCAGAAGGATAGATCAACCTCTCGACCCTCTACCATTAGTGATCGCTCTCCCCTCTTTAGAGCCTCCAGGAGACGCCGTTGCAACATGCCGTCCCCAGAGCCCAGAGACGAGGAGGACGCCCTATTTCCCCCGGAGGTGACAGCGGCATAACTCCTGACAGGTGCTGCCACCACCGGGGGGGCAACCGGACCAGTGACCACATCCACACCAACAGTAACACCATTACCCACCTCCATAACCTCCTCACCCTCCACCAAACCAGCAACCACACCACTAGACAAAGAGTTTTCCTCATCCATACCCACCACCACATTCACTCCTGCTGGACCAGTGACAACAGGGGATGACATTTTGGCCTCCGCATCATCAGGCACAAGGGGCTGAGTCTCCTCCACAGAACTGGAGGTGACCTCACCCCTGGTTTTATGTGTGCCCTCCGCATCATCAGTTGATATTTTCCGCTGCTTCATGGTTGCTACCAGGCGCCGCTGATCTTTCGCTGTTGTGAGGCACCGCTGATCCTTAGCATCAGGATCTTGTTGACCAGCGGCGCCAACACAGAACAGGACTTTGGTGGGAGGACCGGAACGCCCAGCCCCGGTAACCCCCTCACACTGCCGCCGCTTCTCAACTAAGTGATCAGCGGCAACAGCATTCAGGGGCACCGAGGCTACCGGAGCTGCCCCTGACACCGGGCTGCTCCCCCCTCCCACTGGAGAGCGCACCACAGTATCGTGGCCTGATTTTTCGCCCGCCGCCGGGCCGCCCTCACTGTCCAGCCTCTCGGCTGATGCACCTGCTGCTACGTCCCCGCTACTACAAGCAGAAACGGAGCTCTGCGCCTCACTACATTGCTTTGTAGTCTCCCCGCGCCTTTGCACCGGATCCACAGCAGAACCTGGGCTGGGCTGGGCAACGGGGCTTATACAGCGAGCTGACCCTGCAGCCGACTCAGGGGGTACAGGGAGGGGGGCATATACATAGCTTACCGCTTCCTGCAGCTTAGGTTTGATCTTCTTCACCTTTTTTTTCCGGCCCCCAGGTGCCTCCTCTGGCAAATCATCACCAAGATGGAAGTTCTGAAGGCACACTGGGGACTCCAGGAGCTTGATCTCGGCCATTAGTGCCCCTCCCTGGCCGATGTCACTGTCCTCCCCAGAGCCAGCAGAACTGCGACGAGATGTCATTGTCGCCTGTCCAGCAGGGAGCTCGCTGCACGTGGCCTGTGAGTGACTAAGCAGGCTGCCAGGTGGGGCTTTCTGCTGGTCATCCTCCTCCTCCTCATCATCATCATCCACCTGGCACTCAGGCTGCAGCCCCATCTGCCTTTGCTCTCTGTTATCAGCCATTTCTCTGAATCGATCTTCATTAATAAGTTTTTCCTTAAATGGTCCACTTTTTTCTCTGATGAAAGCTTTTCTGACTTCAAGCTCATTGATGTCATCCTTCAGTCTCCTTACCTCCGCCTGGAGCTGATTCTTCCTCGGTTTGGAGGAACCTGCAGCTTTGTTGCTTGTGCAGCGCAGCTCCTCTCGGAGCCTCGTGATGGTCTTGCTTGCGTCTTCATACTCACGGAGGTGGCTCATGACCCGGGAGGCATAGGTGGACACAGACTCCCGGGGGCCCTGCAGCGCCCAACCCTCTTCAGTGAGGTCGGCCTCACCTCCGTGAGCACTCAGCTTTCCTCCAGAAGGACCGCCATTTGCACACTAGCAGGCTTCTCCTCCATGGAAGCCTTGCGGCTTCTCTGGGTCTCTGCAGACCTGGGGGGAGTAGGAGCCACATTGCTGCGACTCCTGGTGGAGCGTCTCACCCCCCGAATCCTCTGATGTGCAGGCTGGTTGCTGGTTCCTTCTGCCCCCCGCCAGCCTGGTCCGGGAAGCAGAAACCTGGGACTTGGCTCCTTCACTCATCCCAGGAAACCCACTCCCTCCCTGGGTAAGAGAGAGAGCAGGTCCCCGGGTGGAGAGGTGGTGGTTCTCAGGAGCTCAGGAGCACACTGCAGGTTCAGCAGCGACCGCACCCACAATCAGCACAGTGAGTAGCAGCTGAGCAGAGCTGCACCCACTATTCTGCTGGTGCAGTCACTGTGTACACACATTAGTGATCCTGAGTTACATCCCGTATTATACTCCAGAGCTGCACTCACTATTCTGCTGGTGCAGTCACTGTGTACATACATTACATTACTGATCCTGAGTTACCTCCTGTATTAAACTCCAGGGCTGCACTCACTATTCTGCTGGTGCAGTCACTGTGTACATACATTACTGATCCTGAGTTACATCCTGTATTATACTCCAGAGCTGCACTCACTATCTGCTGGTGCAGTCACTGTGTACATACATTACATTATTGATCCTGAGTTACTCCTGTATTATACTCCAGAGCTGCACTCACTATTCTGCTGGTGCAGTCACTGTGTACATACATTACATTACTGATCCTGAGTTATCTCCTGTATTATACTCCAGAGCTGCACCCACTATTCTGCTGGTGCAGTCACTGTGTACATACATTACATTACTGATCCTGAGTTACCTCCTGTATTATACTCCAGAGCTGCACCCTCTATTCTGCTGGTGCAGTCACTGTGTACATACATTACATTACTGATCCTGAGTTACCTCCTGTATTATACCCCAGAGCTGCACTCACTATTCTGCTGGTGCAGTCACTGTGTACATACATTACATTACTGATCCTGAGTTACCTCCTGTATTATACTCCAGGGCTGCACTCACTATTCTGCTGGTGCAGTCACTGTGTACATACATTACATTACTGATCCTGAGTTACCTCCTGTATTATACCCCGGAGCTGCACTCACTATTCTGCTGGTGCATTCACTGTGTACATACATTACATTACTGATCCTGAGTTACCTCCTGTATTAAACTCCAGGGCTGCACTCACTATTCTGCTGGTGCAGTCACTGTGTACATACATTACTGATCCTGAGTTACATCCTGTATTATACTCCAGAGCTGCACTCAATATTCTGCTGGTGCAGTCACTGTGTACATACATTACATTACTGATCCTGAGTTATCTCCTGTATTATACTCCAGAGCTGCACCCACTATTCTGCTGGTGCAGTCACTGTGTACATACATTACATTACTGATCCTGAGTTACATCCTGTATTATACCCCAGGGCTGCACTCACTATTCTGCTGGTGCAGTCACTGTGTACATACATTACATTACTGATCCTGAGTTACATCCTGTATTATACTCCAGGGCTGCACTCACTATTCTGCTGGTGCAGTCACTGTGTACATACATTACATTACTGATCCCGAGTTACATCCTGTATTATACCCCAGAGCTGCACTCACTATTCTGCTGGTGCAGTCACTCTGTACATACATTACATTATTGATCCTGAGTTACTCCTGTATTATACTCCAGAGCTGCACTCACTATTCTGCTGGTGCAGTCACTGTGTACATACATTACATTACTGATCCTGAGTTAACTCCTGTATTATACTCCAGAGCTGCACTCACTATTCTGCTGGTGCAGTCACTGTGTACATACATTACTGATCCTGAGTTACACCCTGTATTATACCCCAGAGCTGCACTCACTATTCTGCTGGTGCAGTCACTCTGTACATACATTACATTACTGATTCGGAGTTACCTCCTGTATCTCTTTTTTATTATAAAAGTACAAAACAAAACTTACAGGCAAAGCTTACAGACAAACTTAATAACAAAACAAATTATTCACAGTCCCCAAAAGTCCAATGTCCAGCATATTTATACAAACAAAATGTTCCTCCATTTCATTAATACCCCCAGCAAGGGAAGAGACCTCAACCTATATCCTTTTTCCTCTCCCCTTGTACCTTTTTCCCTCATACACACATACCCATGCATTCATCCCTAGAAAAATAAACGAAAGTCGGCCATCTGCCCAAAAGAAAGCAAATAGGCCACCTGGCCAAAACTTAATCATATATTTTATATATATATATATATATATATATATATATATATATATATATATATATATTTATTTATTTCTTTTTTAACCTCCTAAACTAAACCACCACCATTCCCCCAAAGGTCCCACGAAAGTTTGTGGCCTATCACACCAGGTCCCACGAGAGTTTGTGGCCTATCACACAAGGTCCCACGAGAGTTTGTGGCCTATCACACAAGGTCCCACGAAAGTTTGTGGCCTTCACTATACAACAAGGTCCACAGAAGTTTATGGCCCTTTTTTCCTCTTCTTGGCATCCCGCCGGACGTCCATTCTCCAAAACCCATCCCCCCACCCCCCAAGAAACCCCCCACCCCACCTAAACTAAATCCCCCCTACACGCATCGTAGTACACATGTAACATATATACAACCTTATAATAACATATAATCAATAATAACATAATAATAACCAATACACACCTTAACCATGACCAAAGAACAGGCCCAAGTTCAATGCTTGCAAGCCCTATACCCGGGTTACCAATTACAAAACAAAAATCTATAAGTGAGGGTTACAGCCCACCACCAGGAACTGGAGACCATAGAGGCTCTCACCCTAATCTACCGCACATCACCCTGACCCTCCCTAACAACACAAAAGAGAAAATCCTGTCCCTATAGCCCTACCAATCTCTCCCTACCTGCCCCTACCTGCCCCTCACTGACCCTCACTACCAACCTAATACTAACTACCTGTCCCTAAAGACTGTCCCTATCTGTCCCTCCCTGTCCCTACACATCTATCTGACCCTACAAAATAAAGATAAATTGATAAATAAGACTAACTCAACCCTATCACAGGCACACAGAACCTAACTCTCCCTAGGGCACATTAAAGGAGAAACCCCTCCAAAGAAGAGAGGCCCTCCCTGCACCCAGCCTCTCAAACTCCAGCAAGCGCACTTTTGCCAGGTCACCCAGGATGTTCCTAATCACCTCTTCCCTGGGGAGGACTTTCCGCTGAGTAGACACTAGACACCGTGCATTCCACGTGTGGAACCTAGTTACTAAACTAACTAAGAAAACAGTGCCCCGATCTCGGCCACCAAGGGACCTGAATGCCCCATAGGCCCACTCCGCATAGGAAAGGCCTGCCAGCCTAGGCCAGCCAATGGAAGCACCCACCCTGCTGTAGACCTCTGTATTAAAGGGACACCGAAGCAGGAAATGCTCCATGCTTTCAAGCATACCGCCACACTCTTCGCGGGGACAATCCCGGTCATCAGAGCATCTGCACTTCAGGTTGTCCCTCACATACAGCTTCCCATGGAAGCAGCGCCAAGCCAAGTCCCAAAACTTCAAGGGGATCCGCTTAGAGTTCAATAACCCGAGCCCCACCTCCAGATCCCAGCTTGGGCAATCCCTGAGCGCCAGGGGCTTCTGAAAGTGGGTCAACAGGACCCTATTGTCAAGTAACCTTCTCGACATGGTCCTGATCTCCCACACTCCCAGACCCCACCGACGGATCACCTTCAGAACCGGGGTAGCATAAGCCGGAAGATGCCCATGAGGTGTTCGAAGGTCCTTTACCTGCCCTCCTGTCTCCCATTCCTGGAAGAAAGGCCGAAACCACCCCCTACAGGAGAATACCCACAGAGGAGCCCTCTCTGACCAGAGGTTGGCGATGTTTGCCTTAAGAAAGGTGTTTACTAGAAACACCACTGGGTTGACCATACCCAACCCTCCTAGTCTCCTCGTGCGGTACGTGACCTCCCTCTTGATTAGGTTCAGCCTATTTCCCCATAACAATTGGAAAAACAGGCTGTAGACCCGTGTCCAAAGAGGCTCTGGCAAGATGCAGATGCTGCCCAAATATATTAGCAAAGGAAGCAAATAGCCCTTGGCAAGACTAACCCTTTCCCTTAGGGTCAAAGACCAACCCTTCCACTGATCCACCTTCTGGGCGGCAATCTTAAGTCTGCCCTCCCAGTTTTGCTGGGGATAGTCCCCCGGGCCGAAACTGATACCTAATATTTTTGCTGTGGCCTGAGGCCCTGGAAGGGTGTCCGGGAGATCAAAACTTGGATCTCCCCCTCCCAGCCAGAGACTCACACTTGTCCCGGTTGATCATGGAACCGGATGCCACCGAGTAGCGTTCAACCTCAGACATCACCCAATCTGCCTCCTCTCTCGAGGATACAAAAAGGGAAACATCATCAGCGTACACCACTACCCTCAAGGCGGCCTCTGGCTCCGCCTGGTCCATCCTGACTCCCACCAACGGTCCACGCTCCACCCTCCTTAAAAGGGGGTCGATCGCAAACACGTATAACAGCGGGCTCAGAGGACAGCCCTGGCGGACACCAGACCTCACCTCAAAAGGGTGTCCGACCCAACCGTTCACGAGCGGAAAAGTCTCTGCCCCATTGTATAAAACTCTCAACCAATCAACAAACCTCCCAGGCAGACCATACCTCAGAAGGACGGACCAGAGGTACTCATGGTTAACCCGGTCAAAGGCCTTCGCCTGGTCTAAGGACAGCAAGTACCCCTTCCAGTGACCTGCCCTGCCCTGCTCCACTGCCTCCCGGACACCGAGCACAGCAGTAAATGTACTGCGGCCTGGAACAGAGCAGTGCTGGGCCCCCGAAAGGAGCCAGGGCGCAAACTGCACCAACCGATTAAAAAGCACCTTTGCCAGAACCTTTCGGTCCGTATTGAGAAGCGCTATGGGACGCCAATTCTCAATACGGGACGAGTCTTTACCCTTTGACAGGATAATCAGGGCTGACTTCCTCATTGAACTGGGTAGAATGTCCGAGGAGAGGCACTCATTAAAAACCTCAGTCAAGAGGGGGACCAAAGAGTCCCTAAAAGTCTTGTAGAACTCGGATGTTAAGCCATCCGGACCGGGCGACTTTTTGGGTCGGAGCCCATCAATCGCCCGTCTCACTTCCTCTTCCCTGATTGCTTCTGCCAAAACATGAAGAGAGGGGTCATCCCCTGGCTCAGGGATGGTTTCAGTCAGGAAAGCCGACATCTCATCCCGATCAGGATCCCTCCTCCCCAAGAGGTGCAAGTAGAAGGATCTGACCACCTCCAGGATCCCTGATTTGGATCTGTTCAGGGACCCCGTACTGTCAATCAGTCCTCTCACCATCTTACAATTCACTGACAACCTGCAGTTTCTGTAAGGGTCGGGCGAGCGGTACCTCCCGAAATCCCTCTCAAAAACCAAGGATGTGTGCCTATCATACTGGCACCCCTTGAGCAAGGTCTTCACCCTGGAGATTTCCTCTCGGTCCCCTCCAGTCGAGACGAGCTGCTCGAGTTTCCTCCCCAGCTCCCGATACAGGCGGTACCTGTTCAGGCCTCTGAGGCTCGAGAGCTGACGGAAGAACCCTGCGACCCTTCTTTTGAAGATCTCCCACCACTCAGACTTACTGCTACAAAGACCCAAGAGAGGTACCTGGCTCTGAAGAAATTCCTCAAAGGACTGTCTTACTTCCGCCTCTTCCAGAAGGGACGAATTCAGCTTCCATAGGCCTCTCCCCATCCGGGGGGTCTCTGTAACATTCAAAGTAAAGAAAATGAAACAGTGATCGGAGAACTCCACCTCAACAGCGGACACTGCAGAAGAGACGGCTTCCTCCTTTAAAAAAAACCTATCTATCCTAGACCTACTGCTTCCCCTAAAAAAGGTGAAACCCCCGTGACCTGGGGTGTGCCGGATGTGGACATCCACCAGGCGAGCTTCGCTTACTATGCTATTCAAGGCTACGCTATCATAAGCCAGCCGGTCTCCGGGGCCTCCCCTATCACGGAGTCTGGTTACAGTATTAAAATCCCCACCGAAGACCACCTGCCGGCTCGTAAAAAGATAGGGCTTGATCCTCAGGAAGAGACATTTACGATCCCACTTGGATTGTGGGCCATAGATATTGATGAGCCGAAGCTCCTGTCCCCTCATGAAGACGTCAAGGACCAAACATCTCCCCATTTCTACCTCGATCACCCGTCTGCATTCCACCTCCACGGTCTTAAAAAGGACCGCTACCCCGCTATACGGCTCGGCCGCAAGAGACCAGTATGAGGGCCCACTCCTCCATTCCCTCTTTGCTTTGTAGATGGACCCCAGGTCCGTTAGTCTGGTCTCCTGCAAAAATAAAATATCAGCCTCAACCCGGGTGAAAAAATCAAAGGCTGTAAAATCTAGCCGTATCTGACTTTATGCTGGCGACATTAATCGACGCCAGAGTCAACGGGGTAGGTTCCGCCATCATGGGTGATTGAGTTAGATGGCCTGTTTTTTAACCGTACCCCCTGATTTCCTCTCCCCTTCTGAGGAGGAGCCCGACTCACCCCTCCTCTTTAAAGATACCGAGGTGTCCATATCCTCCTTTATAGCACTGGATTTCCCAGAAATAGATTCCTTGCCCCTGGACCCCGAGGTAGTCCCCCCTCCAGAGGAGTGTGAATCCCCCGGAGGACAGACCTCACCACTCCCCGAAGGCACCCCAGATGTTGCGACCGGCCCCTCACCCCCGACCTCCGACACAGCAGAGTCATCGAGGGCTTGGAACCGATTGGAGAGGGGGATCAGAGGGGAGTCAGCGAGCCCTTCCGTAGGCACCCCAGTGGCCAGGGGGGGGGGGCTTAGATTTTTTAGCCTTGTTCTTCCTCTTCTTCCCGGTACGATTGTCACCCGTTTTTTTAGGCTGCTCCACCACCTCTTCATCCAGACTTTCATACTGGGAAGAGTTATCAGAAGCAGCCAACTCCTCCCTCTCCATCCTCCGGATCTCCTCGCTCACCACCTTCTCCCCCAGGGCCTCAGAGGCTTCGGCTGCCGTCTCCAGGGTGGGGGCAGTCATCACCCCAGTTGCCTGATGCTTATCCTGCCCCCTGCCCTACTGGTGGGCAGATGTACCAGCCTCGCCTTTCCTCACCGACCCCTCAGCTCCCCTCATGCCTCCACCCTCAGCCACAGCAGAAGTTGCACCACCGGGGACCCCCCCTTGGCTCCCCCCTGCCGGGCCAGAGATGGTGCTGGAAAAGGAACGGGGGCAGCGGCTATACGGGTGACCTAGGTCACCACACAGGTGACACCTAATGTCACCACAGGCCGCGGCAAGATGGCCTACCCCGCCACACAAGGCACATTTCTGTACCTTGCAGCCTGCGCTGAAGTGGCGGGGATCACCGCACCTGTGGCAGACCTTCGGTTGCCCCTGGTAGAAGATCTGGATTCTGTCCCTCCCCAGAAATGCTGAGGAAGGGATGTGGGTGACCGTACCTCCTGAAACCTTCAACTTTACCATGAAGGTCCAGCCCCCTGACCAAATGCCAAACTCGTCCCTATTTTTTTTAGGGACCTCGGTGACTTCCCCATAACGGGAAAGCCACGTCATTATGTCGACCCCAGAGAGTGACTCGTTACTTGTCAGAACGGTCACCCTCTTTACACTATTTTGGCGAGACACCGCCTGCACGGCAAAGTCTCGCCAGCCGGGCTCCCCCTTTGCCAGTTCGAAATTCGACCAGAAAAGCTCCAAGCCCTCTGGCCGAACAAAACTGACATCGAAGAAGGAGGTGCCAAACGGATGAATCAGGGCAAAGATGTCCGTCGCCCTGAAGTCCATCTTCAGAAGGAGCTCCACAACCCTCGCCCTTGGCGGGCACGCTTCACTGCCCCTCCACCGAAGACGGACCACATTCCGCCTGGCCACCCCCTGCCCGGCTGTCGGGAGGGACCAAACCGTTTCCCCTTCCCTTTTATCTTGGAAGGCAGCCTGGCCGTGTCTATCCAGCCAAAAGGCCAAGTCCACCACTCTTCCCTCTACTTCGATCGTCCGTTCTCCCTTTTTGAGGGCCTCCAGGAAGCGGCGCCGCAAAACGCTATCCCTGAGGTCCAGAGGCGAGGAAACCCCCTGACTAGACCCCGGGGCTCCAGCCACCACCCCCGAATAACTCCGAGAACCTGTGGCTGGGGGGGCAGATGGACCGACCCCCTCCCCCCTTCTCCCACTACCATCAGACACCGTACTCACACTTGCCACCTTAGACGCACTGCCACTCGCATCCTCAACCATAGACACTTCCATACCCGCACCCTCCTCATCCACTCCATCAGTCACCCCACTCTCACTCACATGCACACTGGGGTCAGTTTTATTTTGCCTCACCTTTTGGGTATTTCCAGGTTCACTGCTACCGCCACCTACTGGTGGCATCCTCCCTGCTGGGGGGTTTGGCACACACAGCGCTGCTGTCCCTTTAAGAGTCCTGCTGCCATGGGACTTAAGCAGCACAGTCTGACTTTGCACCACAGCAGGCACAGAGTCTCCTCCCTCACTGGCAGGTAGGAAGCCAGGTGCAGACCCGCCTCCAGCTCCATCCTGCCTTGTCACCGGAGCCCCCACCGCAGGTAAGCCCCCAGACTCAGGGGACCCCACCAGGCAGGCGCCCTTGCTGCTATCCGCTGCAGTCCCTGCTCCATTGCTGGCTAAGACCATTTTTTTTCCCTTTCTTTGGGAAGCCACGCCCCCAGCCTTCAGCCGCACAGCAGAGCTATGCAAAGCTGCTCCTACATGGGCAGCGGGTGCCGAGGAGGCCACGCCCCCTGAGACCGGCCGCAGCGGGACCCCCAGAGCCGACCCAGAGCTGGATCCACCCCCCAGAATCCCCCCAGCGGTACCAGTCCCCTGAGGCACAGCACCCCCCACCACCACACCCTGGGCCACAAACAGCCTGGCCACAGCAACTCCAGCGGCTGGCCCCAGGCTAGGCCACTCCCCCTCAGCATCCACCAGCGGCGGTGCCCCCAATGCAGGAGGCCCCGACTTCACCGCAGACCCCGCCAGGGGAGGTCCCACCATTTTCTTTTTATGAGCCTGTAATGCCGAAGCCGCAGGCCCCTCCCCCTTTACTTTACTAGGTGCCTGGGTCCCCAGAAGCGATCCAGATTTAGCGGATCCGTAAGTGGGGGACCCGGACACCCCAGCGCTCACCGCCGGAGATGCGGTCCCGGCTGCCACTCTCTTGCCCACCTCTGGGCCACCTTCCACACCATGCTCCATATCAGACACATCACTACCCCCTCCGTTACCAGAAACAGAGGCAGCGCCCTGCGTGTCATGGCCTGTAATCTCCCCGCTCCCTCGCTGCGGACCCACAACAGAGCCCGAGCCGGGGTGGGTAGCGGGTGCCGCACAGCGGGATCGGGGGGCCCCAGAGAGGGGGACATACACATATTTCTCCACAGTAGATGTTTTCTTGTTATTCCTTTTCTTAACCTTCCTCTTCATCCCCCTCCTGGTTGCCTCGTCCTCACAGATCTCATCCCCGAACCTCAACTGGTTAAAACGGACCGGGGACTCGATCTGCCGGATCTGCTGCATGACGAGGCAGCCCCCCTCGCTGCTACTACCACCATCCTCATCCTCCCCCTCACTCCCGCTGTCCCCTGAAGGGCCAGAATCTGACGGGAGAGCCACCTGCTCGGGGGCTATCCTGCTATGCGATGCCTGGAGATCTCTTACCAGGCCACCAGGCGGTGGGTAGGGCGCGACCTCCTCCTCGCATTCCTCATCATCCTCCTCCACCACCTGGCCGGAGCTCCGTGACCCCTCCGGAGCCCCACCGGTCATGGCTCTGAACCGGTCGTCGTTCTCCAGCTTTTCACGGAAGGGCCCGCTGCCATCCAGGATCTCACACCTCCGGCTTTCCAGGTCTTGTATGGATTGTTTTATCTTCTTGACCGCGGCGGATAGCTCGGCCTTCTTATTGCCGGAGGCCCTGTCAGACCTGTCCTTAGCTACCCTCAACTCCCCCCAGAGGGATTTTAGCTTCCTTGAGGCGTCCTCATACTCGCAGAGGTGCGCATGGATGCGTGAACCATAGCCCACGGCAGATTCTCTAGCCGCCTTAGTACCCCAACCAAGGGGCACCGCTGCAGCACCCCTGCTCGTACTCGGCCTACCTCCGGGGGAAGGAGCCGCCGCGGCCTCAGGGGTCCTACGGGTCTTCATACTGGATCCCTTGCCTGATCCTTGGCCAGATCTTGTGGCCCTAGCCGGAGTTGGAGTCCTCCCACCCCCCGCCGGCTTGGACCGGGAGGCGGGAGCCGGGGGCCCAGCCCCGGAGGCCAGTCCCAAAATGAGCCTTCTTTCCTAGGAAGGGGGCAGACAAAAAGTCCTGGATGAAAAACTTTACCTCCCTTCCCAGGAGCTCTCTCTAGGCAGCACACAGAGCACACGGCAAGCAGGCTCCGCCTCTTCCTGTATGACACTCCAGAGCTGCACTCAATATTCTGCTGGTGCAGTCACTGTGTACATACATTACATTACTGATCCTGAGTTATCTCCTGTATTATACTCCAGAGCTGCACCCACTATTCTGCTGGTGCAGTCACTGTGTACATACATTACATTACTGATCCTGAGTTACATCCTGTATTATACTCCAGGGCTGCACTCACTATTCTGCTGGTGCAGTCACTGTGTACATACATTACATTACTGATCCTGAGTTACATCCTGTATTATACTCCAGAGCTGCACTCACTATTCTGCTGGTGCAGTCACTGTGTACATGCATTACATTACTGTCCGTCTCCGCGGTTGAGCTGCAGGTGTCTCTGGACACATAGTGGACATGGGACTGTATAAATCCCATCCACTATACTGTAACATCTGGGCGCTGTGGGTTTTACGCTGCATAAATACGTAGGGTCAACACCGCAGTGATACCTGATTGTGGGCACATACCTCATATTCCAGAGCGGAGTTCTCCGTGTGCTCCTGACTTCTTAGTTCCTGCGGGAATGGAATATGACACAGTAGTGCCTTTATGCGGCCATATAGTCTATGTGATCCGTGTAGTGGTCATACATTGCATTATTTTCTAGAACTTAGATACGTTTTTCTTTGTACTTTCTGTAAATTAAGTTGCTTAGTTTTATTCTTTTACTCTTTGTCTTCATCTTCCTCAGAACACAAGGAGTTAATCAGTGGCTCCCCCTTCCCTGGGGCACAGTTGTAACAAATTACTGACAATTAGCATACGGTCTGTGCAGGCTTCTATTATATCATGTCATAGGGAATCAGACCTGTGCGGACACGATTCTAGGCGTCCCTGCACCTCTTTGGGAGCGGCCAGCGCACTCCACAGGCCCCAGAGGAAACACAGCCCGGCTGCCTCCACGGTGTCTGGATGGCGCAGCTGCCGGGGTCTCCACCTGTTACCTTGACGCCGCTGTAATCTGGATTGTTACATTGTAACTGTTTGCATTAAACATTGTATCAGGGAGGGGGCGCTTCATGTGGGAGCCGGAGCAGAACTCATGTGGGCACAGGACCGAGGTGTCCTACCTCTACCATTCACACCTAGCTTAATTGTACAGTTCTTATAAAATATTGAGAAAAAAGGAGCATTGGGGGAATGTCCATCACGAAGGAATGCGACTTATTACCGCCACTGTTCATTACTGTGCGCACTAATAATACATGGCAGACAGTGAGTGCAGCCTGATGTGGTTTTCCATCATTTACCTCCATCAGCGCAGCACTGACGGCAATCTTACTAACATCCATAGACTTGTAAAAATGTGAATAGGAGAATCGGTCAACAACACAAATTACTGATCCGAAAGACTAAATTAGTGGTAATGTCATTTGTGAAACACCAAGGATTAATGCTGACAAAGGAAATGGAAGAAAGGTTCAATAAAAAATGATAGTGTTGTGACTTCATTCACTTGTCTAATCTGTTAGGCCGCTTTCACATTTGCGGTTGTGTCCGCAGCGTTTCTTCCGCAAATATCCGCATACGTTTTGTATGCCTATATTTAACATTATCGACGCATGCGTTTTTGTTTGTTCGGGTTTTGCCGCGTTTGACGACGCATGCGTCGTCTAGTCGTCTGCGTCTTGGCGCGGAAATGCAACATGTAGTAATTTTTAGAGGCGTCATTTTGCCGCCTGGAAACGTAAGCGGCTGATTGCGCAAGGTTTGCGCCAAAGAAATGCATTGTAGTCTATGTAAACGCATGCGTTTTTAAGCACATGCGTTTGGTTGCGTTTGCCGACGCATGCGTCTCAATTGAGAAAAACATGTCTAGACACTGATAAGCCACCCCCCACATACAAGGTGATAAAGGGAGGGTGTGGACATTTGCAGGTCACTAGTCAGCAGACTGCCTTGCAGACGAGACCCCCACAACCCCTTGGAGCAGCAAACAAGCCTCAGAACTATGTGAGTATATCCTATCCAATGCCTTTCTTTTCTATCTTCTTTCTCTACATGTCCTAATTTCTGCCATTTCTTTCTTTCTGCACGCATCAGAATGTCTTCTTCTGATGATGAGCAAACGCCTGGGCCTGCACAAGGGGAACATGTCAGCGAAGTGAGTATTCACCTCCTCAGATTGTATTCACTGTCACATCTACACATATGACAATGTATATTTACCTTTTTTCAGACCACTTCTTCTACAGCGGAAGAGACTGGGCAGGAGACTGGGCAGGAGCAGCGTAGTCACGGTCGGGTGGCAAGGCGGCATCGTGTAAGTATACCTGGCTGACTGTTTATTGTATGCTCACTTTACAATTCTTGAATCTTCATTTCTTTCTACTTCTCTCTTTCTTTCCCTTTTGCTTCAGCACAATTTTTTTTTAATTTCAATATTCATGCCATTCCTCTGCTTCTGTTTTCTGTCTTCCTTATATGAATGCCTCCAATATTAATGTCCTTTTTGTTTTTAGGTTCCAGAAGGGGATGAGGACCTCATTGAGAATGAACACCTCATCTCCCTGGTCCATGAGCGAGTCCCGTTGTGGGACACCTGGGATCCACTGCACGCCAACAACGTGACGATCCGGCGGCTTTGGAATGAGGTGGCCACAGCGTTGTGGAATGATTTGAAATACAGAGCAAATACTGACAGTGTGCCGGCAGCCTACACAACAGATCTGTAGTCATCAAGTCAGGTGTCAGAAATAATGAATTCAGGATGCCAATGGCTCCTGAATTCATTTTTCCTGGCACTTGTCCTGGTGAGTATACATGTGTCTCGTATAGAGATATGGCTTGTATCGCCTCCATCGTCTCTTCATATTTTACATCAGTTTTTTTAATCCAAAACAAGGAGTGGTTGATGCATGCAGAAGTTGAGCATGTGGTTTTATGAAACTTTTCTTTCTCCTGTTGTACTCCTGGCTTGCAAATTCTGAAATAGTGCTAGTGTGACCTCTCCCTATCTGAATGTTTATATAACTCTGGAGTTATCTATTTGTAAATGTTTTCTATTAATTTTTTTTATTTTTTATTTTTTCACAGCACTTGGAGCTCCACTGTTGGCCCAGGTTCTGGAGCGGTCCTTCATCATTCAGCCACGGACCCGTCCCAGCCATCCTCCAGCGCTGCAGCAAGTGGGCCTGCCACACAACCTGGAGACCAGGAAGCTGGTCCATCAGGTGTTCCCCTTCCCCAGTCCTCTGCCTGTAGCCAATTTTTTATGGGCTCCTCCCGGCAGCAGCAGAGGGCCGCGGACAGGACACTCATGCCCGAGTTTTTCCACTTGAGCTCGGTCTTCCACGAGGGACTCAAGGCGATGGGTGACCGACTGGATACTGCCATTAGTCATATGAGCACACGTATCCAGGAGGTTACCACAGCCCTTGCCCAAGTGAAAGCCGACCTCCAGAGGCCAGCACATCATTTTTTTAATCAGATAGAACAGGGCATGTCGGAACACCTTAGTCCCGATCTCCAGATTAGTGTTATGCAGGCCTGCAATGCTGCTTACGTGCAGGCTATGCAGCAGAGTCGGTATTTTCAGCAGACAGTGGGGGCATTTCCACCAGTACCCACACTGTCACGCTTTACCTCAATGCCGACATCTGCTGCATACCACTGCACAGCCACCTCCATACCAAACACTGCCGGACCGTATTATAGCACCACCACCATGCCCAGTACAGTGGGTCAGCCCACCGCCACCACCATGACAACTGCTGCTCCTGCTTGGGCCTCCTCCACTGCCACCACCATGCTGCAGCCGCAGGACCCTGGCCTGTCGTTCCCCGCCACCACAAGAATGCCGCTGCCGGACCCTGCCCTGGCGTTCCCCGCCACCACAAGAGTGCCGCTGCCGGACCCTGCCCTGGCGTTCCCCGCCACCACCACAAGAGTGCCGCTGCCGGACCCTGCCCTGGCGTTCCACGCCACCACAAGAGTGCCGCTGCCGGACCCT
The DNA here is from genome assembly GCF_051348905.1 of Ranitomeya variabilis. NCBI lineage: Eukaryota > Metazoa > Chordata > Amphibia > Anura > Dendrobatidae > Ranitomeya > Ranitomeya variabilis. The sequence continues at coordinate 234,900,333 of NC_135238.1, forward strand.
GCCCTGGCGTTCCCCGCCACCACCACAAGAGTGCCGCTGCCGGACCCTGCCCTGACGTTCCCCGCCACCACAAGAGTGCCGCTGCCGGACCCTGCCCTGGCGTTCCCCGCCACCACAAGAGTGCCGCTGCCGGACCCTGCCCTGACGTTCCCCGCCACCACAAGAGTGCCGCTGCCGGACCCTGCCCTGGCGTTCCCCGCCACCACCACAAGAGTGCCGCTGCCGGACCCTGCCCTGACGTTCCCCGCCACCACAAGAGTGCCGCTGCCGGACCCTGCCCTGGCGTTCCCCGCCACCACAAGAGTGCCGCTGCCGGACCCTGCCCTGACGTTCCCCGCCACCACAAGAGTGCCGCTGCCGGACCCTGCCCTGACGTTCCCCACCACCACAAGAGTGCCGCTGCTGGACCCTGCCCTGGCGTTCCCCGCCACCACAACAACTATGCCGCTGCCGGACCCTGCCCTGACGTTCCCCGCCACCACAAGAGTGCCGCTGCCGGACCCTGCCCTGACGTTCCCCGCCACCACAAGAGTGCCGCTGCCGGACCCTGCCCTGACGTTCCCCACCACCACAAGAGTGCCGCTGCTGGACCCTGCCCTGGCGTTCCCCGCCACCACAACAACTATGCCGCTGCCGGACCCTGCCCTGACGTTCCCCGCCACCACAAGAGTGCCGCTGCCGGACCCTGCCCTGACGTTCCCCGCCACCACAAGAGTGCCGCTGCCGGACCCTGCCCTGACGTTCCCCGCCACCACAAGAGTGCCGCTGCCGGACCCTGCCCTGGCGTTCCCCGCCACCACAACAACTATGCCGCTGCCGGACCCTGCCCTGGCGTTCCCTGCCACCACAACAACTATGCCGCAGCAAAGGCACACAGACCACAACAGGTCGCCCACCATGGCCAGGCAGATACTAATCAGCCCAACAAGGCTCCCAGGACACCCGCACCAACCAAAGAAAGGGAAAGGCAAAACAAAACAAAAAAAAACCCATAGCTATCCCTCCCCCCTCACCTCCCAATGTGTCTGTAATGTCTGGTTTGTCTCACCCTTCCAGTGTGTCTCAGCCCTCTCATGTGTCTAGCCCAATCCCTGAATTTCCTGACCCCAGCAGTTTTATAGCGCCTTCTCCTGCCACCCCTATGTCGGCTACAATAAGCCAGACCTCACAGCTCGACACCCCACAATATCGGCACTCAACCCCAAGCAGGCGCAGTTAATTTTTTTTTTTGTTTGTTTGTGTTTACTAAAATAAACCTGTGTTTTGCCCCAATAAGGTTTGGTTAATTGTGTATTTCGCCGCCGTCAACACACACCGTGCGCCAATAACAAAAAATGCGTCGAACACTTTTGGGGGCCACCTCCAACCTCCAGTACCTACTTAGCAGAACACTGAAGCTTGGTGTGTTTGGTTTATATGAGGTTGCCCCCAAAAATAACACTTGTATTTTCTCCAAAAACAGTTCTTTCTGTTTACTCCGTGACTTTTTGTCGCACACAGAAGACAAAATGGTGGTAATACACAGCACAACTATACTCAACAGGTCGTGTCTTATCAGAAACATTATTTATGACCCCTGACCTGCTGATTTGAGAAATGCATTGTATTACCTCCATTTTATCTTATGGGTACATATACATATATTTCACAGAAAGTGAAGGGACGATGTACATGGCATATCTATACTCACCCGGACAAGTGTCAGGAAAAATGAATTCAAGAGCCATTTGCATCCTGAATTCATTATTTCTGACACCTGACTTGATGACTATAGATCTGTGGTGTAGGCTGCCATCACACTGTCAGTATTCGCTCTGTATTTTACAGCACTATTTGTAAGCCAGAACCTGGAGTGGAACTATGTGAGGAAAAGTTCAATAAACAGATATGCACCACTAAAAGCATTTAACTACCACTCCTGGTTTTGGCTTACAAATACTGATGTTAAGTACTGGACAAATACTGCGACACCTAACAGCCATCGTCTATACAGTCTGCGGCAAATAGCTACTGGTGAACCAAGACAGGACGCAATGACGTCAACAACCTAAGCCCAAAAACCCAAAGTGGTTTGTTAAGGAAATAGATAGGAGACATGGTGAAGAAAGTAAAACACAATTATTTTATTAGAAAAAACATTATTAACATTTAAAACATAACTTTACAGACCCGAAGCCAGCAGGACATTTTACACCATATTGTCCTGCCATGCTAACAAAAGAGAGACAAGGCCCTATCGCAGGGGATCACCATAATACAGGTGAGGCCTGATGAAGCCGCCCAGTGCAGGTGGCGACACGCGTTGGGTCTCTCTCTAACCCACATTATGACCCACTCTGAAGGCTAGTTCGGTTCTGGCTCTGCATGCCTTTAGGCAATATTTTCACTGCCTCACCCTACAGGTTGCTCATATCTGCTTTGAATGGTCTGTATTACACCTTGACTTGTAGGTTATATTGGCTTGGTCATTATTGCCTTCAGGCAGTCTTCATTTTCAATTGTTATCCCATGTGGTGCACAGTCCACATGTTGCTCCTCTGGGCATTCATATTGGCCATCTGTGGTTAACATTACTGTGGCCGCTTTGCTTGTTCATAGTTTGACCCCATGAACCAGCTGTTCTTGCACGTATCCACTCTGTATTACTAGGCATTACTAGTGCAGTGGGGTTCTTTACTTTGTATTACGTTACAGAGTCATACAAGCTGGGGTCTGTTCCACAGGCAGTTTGGTGTTATACACATGGTTTTTATGGTGTCTTTATTTATTTTTTTCATCTGCTATTTATGCCTTATTCAATTGCATTTTGTCCAGGGGAGTGCCTTGCATAGGGTCTAGTTACTCTCCAGCTGAGCCGTTCTGGCCATTTACAGAGTATTTTACCACCTTATTGTATTGTGGAGTCATTTGTGGGTCATTTGCCTTATCAGGGGCGATGGTGTATTATTATATGTTTTTAAATGTTTTTAACTGTGTTTTGTCCTTTTTATGTGTCACTTAATAAAGTTGTGTTTATACATTTCTGCCTCATCTGTATTATGGTGATCCCCTGCGATAGGGCCTTGTCTCTCTTTTGTTAGCAAAGCTTATCTCTTTCTAGGCCCTGGTGGTATCCCATATACCGTGGTGCCCCCGTTTTGTCTTATTTAAATATTGTCCTGCCATGGCACACGTCCAATGTCAGAATCAAAACAGGCAGCAAATTGGTCCCGCATGTGGCCTACTTCAACTGTTGACCGCAGCGGGTGATGACGGTAATCAGGCAAAGGGTTTGCAACAGGTTCATCAAGTTCTATGGTGGGTCGCTCCTTAGCCAGAATGAAATTGTGGAGAACCACACAGGCTTTAACCAACAATCCACTGTCTCCATTTTTAGATTTATGGCAGTTGCTAGAATGCGCCATTTGGACACCATAATCCCAAAGGCACACTCTACTGTTCTGCGTGCCCTGGTTAGTCTGTAGTTGTAGATCCGTTTTGTGCGGTTCAAGTCCCGACTTGAATAGGGCTTCAGGAGATTTTCACTCATCTGAAAGGCCTCATCCCCAACCATTACAAATGGCAGCGGTGGGCCTTGAGTGTTGGGGAGTGGTCGTGGATGTGGGAAATTAAAATTTTTGCCATAAACACGTCGGCCCATATCAGAGTTTTTAAAAGTCTGTGAATCGTTGCCACGGCCAAAAGCACCAATGTCCACAGCAATGAAGCGACAGTCCGCATCGGCTATTGCCATGAGAACAAGTGAAAAATATTTCTTGTAGTTGAAGAACTGTGATCCCGTTCTGGCTGGTTTGATAATCCGGATGTGCTTCCCATCCACCGCACCCAAACAGTTGGGAAAATCACAAACAGTCCAAAATTTTTCAGCAATTTCCTTCCACATGTCCTCCGTGAGTATGGGTATAAATTCCTCACGGAGAATGGTCCTTAAAGCCCGGCAGGTGTCAAAAACTATTCCGGACAGCGTGGAAATTCCAAGGCGGTACTGGAAATGAAGGGATGACAAGCTCTCTCCAGTTGCTAGAAATCTGTAGAAAGAATAAATAATTTACAAAAATGCCAAAAATACATGTCAGACCTGCAAAAATTATGACTAGCATTTGTTTAGAATTATAACATACCTTAAGGTAACCAGGAGACGTTCCTCTGGTGGAATCGCTCTACGGAGCTGTGTGTCCTGTCTCCGGATGGCTCCTTGGACGCGATCAAGCAAATCCCGGAAAGAGTCTTGTGACATCCTGGTATATTCTGGGAATTTTTCTGGGTTCTCATTGAGCTCACCATACAGGGTGGGATATGCACCACGGCTCTCCCGCAGTTCTACTATGGGGTGTTGCCAAAACCGCCTACGCCGTGTCCTTCTCTGTCTTTCCCGGTTTCGGTGTTGCTCCCAAGCAAACGCACATGCCAGAAAAATCTTGATGCTTAGATCCAGTTTGAAGTAAAAGCTATCCATGTGAAGATCCATCTTGTCACAGGATACAGGAGCAAAATCTGAAGATTTCAGCTGTCCTAAGGTCTATATATAGATATCCCATAATACACGCCCTCTGTAGTCCCAATGGCTGTTTCTTGTGATCTAGATTTTTCTCCTGTAAATTTTTTCAACATGCGCACAAAAAAACGCAAAAGCATGAAAAACGCATAAAAAAGCATGTAAACGCAGCGTTTTAATGACGCATGCGGTAACCGCATGCGGTTTTAAAACGCTGCGTTTACACGCATTTTCTTGCGTTTTTCGTGTCCTTGCGTTTGCGGATTAAACGCTGCAGATTAAAACGCAAATGTGAAAGTAGCCTTAACTTATAAGAATAGTGAGTGCAGCTCTGGAGTATAATACAGGATGTAACTCAGGATCAGTAATGTAATGTATGTACACAGTGACTGCACCAGCAGAATAGTGAGTGCAGCTCTGGAGTATAATACAGGATATAACTCAGGATCAGTAATGTAATGTATGTACACAGTGACTGCACCAGCAGAATAGTGAGTGCAGCTCTGGGGTATAATACAGGATGTAACTCAGGATCAGTAATGTAATGTATGTACACAGTGACTGCACCAGCAGAATAGTGAGTGCAGCTCTGGAGTATAATACAGGATATAACTCAGGATCAGTAATGTAATGTATGTACACAGTGACTGCACCAGTAGAATAGTGAGTGCAGCTCTGGAGTATAATACAGGATATAACTCAGGATCAGTAATGTAATGTATGTACAGTGACTGCACCAGCAGAATAGTGAGTGCAGCTCTGGAGTATAATACAGGATATAACTCAGGATCAGTAATGTAATGTATGTACAGTGACTGCACCAGCAGAATAGTGAGTGCAGCTCTGGACTATAGGGTATGTGCACACGATGCAGATTTAGTGCAGAATTGGTGCAGAACTGCAGCAGATTTTTGTGCTGCAGAACTGCACTGTGATTTACAGTATAATGTAAATCAATGTGAAAAAAAAAGCTGTGCACATGGTGCAGAAAAATCTGCGCAGAAACGCTGTAGATTTTAAAGAAGTGCATGTCCCTTCTTTTGTGCGTTTCTGCAGCGTTTCTGCACCCCTCCATTAATAGAAATCTGCAGTGGTAAAATCTGCACAAAAACTGCACAAAAAACGCATTAAAAAATGCATTAAAAAAACGCACCTGCGGATTCTGCCAGGAGATGCAGATTTAGTGCAGAAAATTCTGCACCACATTTCCTACGTGTGCACATAGCCTTAGGGTATGTGCACACATTGCGGATTAGGCTTAGGAATTTCTGGTGCGGATTCTGTCTCTCCTGGCAGAAAACGCACCTGGGGTTTTTTGTGCGGTTCCGCAGCGTTTTTTTGTGCGTTTTTGCTGCAGTTTTCTTGCGGATTTGCTGCGGTTTTTACCCCTGCGGTTTTCTATAATGGAGTGGGTACAAAAACGCTGCAGATTCACAAAAAAGAAGTGACATGCTACTTCTTTTAAACCGCAGTGTTTCCGCAGCGGATTTTCCGCAAAGTGTGCACAGCATTTTTTTTTCTCATTGATTTACATTGTACTGTAAATCAATTGCAGATCTGCAGCGTTTCTGCACCTCAAAAAACGCTGCGGATCCGCAGAGAATCCGCAACATGTGCACATACCCTAATACAGGATGTAACTCAGGATCAGTAATGTAATGTATGTACACAGTGACTGCACCAGCAGAATAGTGAGTGCAGCTCTGGAGTATAATACAGGATGTAACTCAGGATCAGTAATGTATGTACACAGTGACTGCACCAGCAGAATAGTGAGTGCAGCTCTGGAGTATAATGCAGGATGTAACAAAGAAACAGTAATGCAATGCATGCACACAGTGACTGCACCAGCAGAATAGTGAGTGAAGCTCAGGGGTATAAAACAGGATGTAGCTCAGGATCAGTAATGTATGTACACAGTGACTGCACCAGCAGAATAGTGAGTGCAGCTCTGGAGTATAATACAGGAGGTAACTCAGGATCAGTAATGTAATGTATGTACACAGTGATTGCACCAGCAGAATAGTGAGTGCAGCTCTGGGGTATAATACAGGACGTAACTCAGGATCAGTAATGTAATGTATGTACACAGTGACTGCACCAGCAGAATAGTGAGTGCAGCTCTAGAGTATAATACAGGACGTAAATCGGGATCAGTAATGTAATGTATGTACACAGTGACTGCACCAGCAGAATAGTGAGTGCAGCTCTGGGGTATAATACAGGATGTAACTCAGGATCAGTAATGTAATGTATGTACACAGTGATTGCAGCAGCAGAATAGAGAGTGCAGCTCTGGGGTATAATACAGGATGTAACTCAGGATCAGTAATGTAATGTATGTACACAGTGACGGCACCAGCAGAATAGTGAGTGCAGCTCTGGAGTATAATACAGGATGTAACTCAGGATCAGTAATGTAATGTGTGTACACAGTGACTGCACCAGCAGAATAGTGAGTGCAGCTCTGGGGTATAATACAGATGTAACTCAGGATCAGTAATGTAATGTATGTACACAGTGACTGCACCAGCAGAATAGTGAGTGCAGCTCTGGAGTATAATACAGGATGTAACTCAGGATCAGTAATGTAATGTATGTACACAGTGACTGCACCAGCAGAATAGTGAGTGCAGCTCTGGAGTATAATACAGGATGTAACTCAGGATCAGTAATGTAATGTATGTACACAGTGACTGCACCAGCAAAATAGTGAGTGCAGCTCTGGAGAATAATACAGGATGGAATCTGTATCTTTTTATTGCCTTTTTCTTATATTATAGTGTTGGAGTCTTTTTAACAACATATATAACCACAGCTTGTTCTGCAAGATTCTAATTAGTCCTGACATGGCGGGCTGTACTTCTCACTGACATTAAAGAAGTCGGATTATTATTAAACTGTTGCTAAACTTGTGTAGTCTTGAAATTTTAACCACAAAGAACATCATAACCATAACTTTTAATTTACTTTCTACTAATCTGTAAATTATTCTCAATTTAAAGCCGTGTTATATAATGATCTCCCTCTGGTGCCAACTGTCAATGTATCATATCATTCTACCATACATCTACAGGCACTGTAAATACTGTGGATACAGTTACTATAATACTGCTCCTATGTACAAGAATATAACTACTATAATACTGCTCCTATGTACAAGAATATAACTACTATAATACTGCCCCTGTGTACAAGAATATAACTACTATAATACTGCCCCTATGTACAAGAATATAACTACTATAATACTGCCCCTATGTACAAGAATATAACTACTATAATACTGCTCCTATGTACAAGACTATAACTACTATAATACTGCCCATATGTATAAGAATATAACTACTATAATACTGCTCCTATGTACAAGAATATAACTACTATAATACTGCTCCTATGTACAAGAATATAACTACTATAATACTGCTCCTATGTACAAGAATATAACTACTATAATACTGCCCATATGTATAAGAATATAACTACTATAATACTGCTCCTATGTACAAAAATATAACTACTATAATACTGCTGCTATATACAAGAATATAACTACTATAATACTGCTCCTATGTACAAGAATGTAACTACTATAATACTGCCCCCTATGTACAGGAATATAACTACTATAATACTGCTCCTATGTACAAGAATATAACTACTATAATACTGCTCCTATGTACAGGAATATAACTACTATAATACTGCTCCTATGTACAATAATGTAACTACTATAATACTGCCCCTATGTGCAAGAATATAACTACTATAATACTGCCCCCTATGTACAAGAATATAACTACTATAATACTGCCCCTATGTACAAGAATATAACTACTCTAATACTTCCCTATATACAAGAATATAACTACTATAATACTGCTCCTATGTACAAGAATATAACTACTATAATACTGCCTCTATGTACAAGAATATAACTACTATAATACTGTCCCCTATGTACAAGAATATAACTACTCTAATACTTCCCTGTTATGATCTGGTGACCTTGGAGCCGCATGAAGCTTTCTCTGTAGTCGGAGGAACCTGTACTGACCGCAAATCCTGAACTAACACCGCAACTAGAAGTAGCCGTGGGGTGTGCCTAACAAACCCTAGACACCTCGACACAGCCGGAGGACTAAATACCCCTATAGATGGAAATAGAAATGCTACCTTGCCTCAGAGCAGACCCCCAAAGGATAGGCAGCCCCCCACAAATAATGACTGTGAGTAGGAGAAGAATAGACACACGCAGGTAGAAAACAGGATTTAGCAAAAGAGGCCACTCTAGCTAAATAGGAAAGGACAGGACAGATTACTAGGCGGTCAGTATTAAAACCCTTCCAAAAATATCCACAGCAGATAATACAAAAAGAGGGGGTAAACACTGGCGCTGCACTGTCCAAACGAAAGGGGAAGGGGGAGATAAAGCTGCTGGTGAGGTGACAGAGACTGTGCTGAACCCTGTCTAGAGTAAATAAATAAATAATGTAATAAACCGATACCACACCTGCGCTAATAGGAAAAGAATGCTGCGTACACTACAGCACTGCCTGCTGTGAGGGTAAAACCGGGGCCAAATCTGCTTAGCGGAGAAGGTCCGTGATGCAAACAGTTTATGTACATACACATGCACTTACTGGATGTAGGCGTGAAGATGGTCACGGAGGTCAGTGGATGTCCAAAACCCTTCTGCCGGTAAGCCGGGCTGAGCCGCGTGCCTCTAGGGAGATCCGGGGCCGACTGTGCCCAGATAGGAGGTTGAATGCTGGGCGTCTAGTGCGGGCAGGAACCGCTCACTCCTAGCGTATTATTAGATAATACAAAAAGTTCCACAATCTAACTAAAGACATGGAATGTATATCTGCCACTCCAGAGAATCCAACAAGACTGAGAAAATACTGACACAATCTAAGCTGGACAAGAAAACACAAAGAATAGCACTGAATTGTGAAGCACATAGCATGTGTGCCACAGGAAAAAAAAACAGACACTTATCTTTGCTGATTTGGCAGAAAGGCAGGAGGAACCAGGCAGAGGTCCTACACCTCCCAACAACAATTGACAACTGGCAAGGACTAATGAATCCTGCACGCCTAAATACCCCAGTCAGAACTGCAATCAGCAGATACACCTGACCAGGACTGCAACTCAGGGGCAACTGCATTACCACCTACAACCACAGGAGGGAGCCCAAAAGCAGAATTCACAACAGTACCCCCCCTTGAGGAGGGGTCACCGAACCCTCACCAGAGCCCCCAGGCCGATCAGGACGAGCCAGATGAAAAGCATGAACCAAATCAGCAGCATGGACATCAGAAGCAAAAACCCAAGAATTATCCTCCTGGCCATAACCCTTCCATTTGACAAGGTACTGAAGCCTCCGCCTCGAAAAATGAGAATCCAAAATCTTCTCAACCACATACTCCAACTCCCCATCAACCAAAACAGGGGCCGGAGGATCAACAGAGGGAACAACGGGCACCACATATTTCCGCAATAAAGATCTATGGAAGACATTATGGATAGCAAAAGAGGCCGGAAGCGCCAATCGAAAAGACACCAGATTAATAATCTCAGAAATCCTATAAGGACCAATAAACTGAGGCTTAAACTTAGGGGAAGAGACCTTCATAGGAACATGACGGGAAGACAACCAAACCAAATCCCCAACCCAAAGCCGGGAACCAACACACCGACGACAGTTAGCAAAACGTTGAGCCTCCTCCTGAGACAACACCAAATTGTCCACCACATGAGCCCAAATCTGCTGCAACCTGTCAGCCACAGAATCCACACCAGGACAGTCAGAAGGCTCAACTTGCCCCGAAGAAAAACGAGGATGAAAACCAAAATTACAAAAAAAAGGCGAAACCAAAGTAGCCGAACTAGCCCGATTATTAAGGGCAAACTCGGCCAATGGCAAAAAGGCCACCCAATCATCCTGATCGGCAGACACAAAGCATCTCAAATAAGTCTCCAAAGTCTGATTAGTTCGCTCGGTCTGGCCATTTGTCTGAGGATGAAATGCAGAAGAAAAAGACAAATCAATGCCCAGCCTAGCACAAAAGGCCCGCCAAAACCTAGAAACAAACTGGGAACCTCTGTCGGACACAATATTCTCCGGAATACCATGCAAACGAACCACATGCTGAAAAAACAACGGAACCAACTCTGAAGAGGAAGGCAATTTAGGCAAAGGCACCAAATGAACCATCTTAGAAAACCGGTCACAAACAACCCAGATAACCGACATCCTCTGGGAAACCGGAAGATCAGAAATAAAATCCATAGAAATATGCGTCCAGGGCCTCTCAGGGACCGGCAGTGGCAAAAGTAACCCACTAGCACGGGAACAACAAGGCTTGGCCCGCGCACAAGTCCCACAGGACTGCACAAAAGAACGCACATCATGTGACAACGAAGGCCACCAGAAGGACCTACCAACCAAATCTCTGGTACCAAAAATACCAGGATGACCGGCCAACACAGAACAGTGAACCTCAGAAATCACTCTACTAGTCCATCTGTCAGGAACAAACAATTTCCCCACAGGACAGCGGTCAGGTTTGTCAGCCTAAAATTCCTGAAGAACCCGCCGTAAATCAGGGGAAATAGCAGAAAGGACCACCCCTTCTTTCAGAATGCCGACCGACCGGTTCAAGGACCTTAGGAGAATCAGGCAAAAAACTCCTAGAAAGGGCATCAGCCTTAATATTCTTAGAACCCGGAAGATACGAAACCACGAAATCAAAACGGGAAAAAAACAAGGACCATCGAGCCTGTCTAGGACTCAGCCGTTTGGCAGACTCGAGGTAAATCAAATTCTTATGATCGATCAGGACCACAATACGGTGCTTAGCTCCCTCAAGCCAATGTCGCCACTCCTCAAATGCCCACTTCATAGCCAACAACTCCCGATTGCCGACATCATAATTGCGTTCAGCAGGTGAAAACTTGCGGGAGAAGAAGGCACACGGTTTCATCAAAGAACCAACAGAATCCCTCTGAGACAAAATGGCCCCTGCCCCAATCTCAGAAGCATCAATCTCAACCTGAAACGGAAGAGAAACATCTGGTTGGCACAACACCAGAGCAGAAGTAAATCGGCGTTTAAGCTCCTGAAAGGCAGAGACAGCCGCAGAGGACCAATTCGTCACATCAGCGCCTTTCTTCATCAAATCAGTCAAAGGTTTAACCACGCTGGAGAAGTTAACAATGAAACGGCGATAAAAATTTGCAAAACCCAAAAATTTCTGAAGGCTCTTCACGGATGTGGGTTGAATCCAATCATGAATGGCCTGAACCTTAACCGGATCCATCTCCATAGATGAGGGAGAAAAAATAAAGCCCAAAAAAGAAACCTTCTGCACCCCAAAGAGACACTTAGACCCCTTCACAAACAAGGCATTGTCACGAAGGATCTGAAATACCATCCAGACCTGTTCCACATCAGACTTCCAATCATCGGAAAAAATCAAAATATCGTCCAAATATACAATCAAGAATTTATCAATATAAGTCCGGGAGAAATCATGCATGAAGGATTGAAAAACAGATGGAGCGTTAGTGAGCCCGAATGGCATCACATGGTATTCAAAATGGCCTTCGGGCGTATTAAACGCAGTTTTCCATTCGTCACCCTGCTTAATACGAACAAGATTATATGCCCCCGAAGGTCAATCTTCGTAAACAAACTAGCCCCCTTAATCCTAGCAAACAAATCGGAAAGCAAAGGTAAAGGGTATTGAAACTTGACCGTGATCTTATTCAAGAGGCGATAATCAATACAGGGTCTCAAGGAGCCATCCTTCTTAGCAACAAAAAAAAATCCCGCTCCCAACGGTGAAGAAGATGGCCGAATATGCCCTTTCTCCAAAGACTCCTTAACATAACTCCGCATAGCGGTATGTTCAGGCACAGACAGGTTGAAAAGTCGGCCCTTAGGAAACTTACAGCCTGGAATCAAGTCAATCGCACAATCACAGTCCCTGTGCGGTGGAAGGGAACTGGACTTGGGCTCATCGAATACATCCTGAAAATCAGACAAAAACTCTGGAATTTCAGAAGCGGAAGAATAGGAGATTGACATCACAGGAATGTCATTATGAACCCCCTGACAACCCCAACTAGTCACAGACATAGATTTCCAATCCAGCACAGGATTATGTACCTGCAACCATGGGAAACCCAGCACGATAACATCATGCAAATTATGCAACACCAGAAATCGACAATCTTCCTGATGGGCTGGCGCCATGTGCATGGTCACCTGTGTCCAAAACTGGGGCTTATTTTTAGCCAAAGGTGTAGCATCAATCCCCCTTAAAGGAATAGGGTTCTGCAAAGGCTGCAAGGGTAAAACCACAACGCCTGGCAAATTCAAAATCCATTAAGTTCAAGGCGGCGCCTGAATCCACAAACGCCATGACAGAAAATGATGACAATGAGCAGATCAAGGTCACAGATAACAGAAATTTAGGTTGTACAGTACTGATAGTAAATGAACTAGCGATCCTTTTTGTCCGCTTAGGGCAGACTGAAATGACATGAGAAGCATCGCCACAATAATAACACAACCTATTCTGACGTCTGAATCCTTGTTGTTCCGTTCTAGACAAAATCCTATCACACTGCATTGGCTCAGGACTTTGCTCTAAGGACACCCCACCATAACATTTTTAATGGATTCAGAAAGACCCTTTCTGAAAATTGCCGCCAAAGCATCATCATTCCATTTAGTCAACACAGACCATTTTCTAAATTTCTGATAATACAATTCTGCCGCCTCTTGACCCTGAGACAGGGCCAACAAGGTTTTCTCCGCTTGATCCACAGAATTCGGTTCATCATATAATAATCCTAAAGCCTGAAAAAAGGAATCTACATTAAGCAAGGCCGGATTCCCAGATTCCAGGGAAAATGCCCAATCCTGTGGATCGCCACGCAGCAAGGAGATGACAATTTTAACCTGCTGAATGGAATCACCGGAGGATCGCGGTCTCAGAGCAAACAACAGTTTACAATTGTTTTTAAAACCCAAAAATTTGGACCTGTCCCCAAAAAACAAATCAGGAGTAGTAATCCTAGGCTCTAAAGCAGGAGTCTGAACAATATAATCAGAAATATCCTGTACCCTAGCAGCAAGCTGGTCTGTACGAGAAGCTAATTCCTGAACATCCATGCTGGCACAAGACTCCTCAGCCACCCATAAATAAAGAGGGAAGAGAAGACAAAACAGACTGCAGAAAAAAAAATGGCTCAACACCTTTCTTCCCTTCTTCTGAGATGCATTTAACTCATTATTGTCCAGTTATACTGTTATGATCTGGTGACCTTGGAGCCGCATGAAACTTTCTCTGGAGTCGGTGGAACCTGTACTGACCGCAAATCCTGAACTAACACCGCAACAAGAAGTAGCCGTGGGGTGTGCCTAACATACCCTAGACACCTCGACACAGCCGGAGGACTAAATACCCCTATAGATGGAAATAGGAATGCTACCTTGCCTCAGAGCAGACCCCCAAAGGATAGGCAGCCCCCCACGAATAATGACTGTGAGTAGGAGAAGAATAGACACACGCAGGTAGAAAACAGGATTTAGCAAAAGAGGCCACTCTAGCTAAATAGGAAAGGATAGGACAGATTACTAGGCGGTCAGTATTAAAACCCTTCCAAAAATAACCACAGCAGATAATAAAAAAAGTTCCACAATCTAACTAAAGACATGGAATGTATATCTGCCACTCCAGAGAATCCAGCAAGACTGAGAAAATACTGACACAATCTAAGCTGGACAAGAAAACACAAAGAATAGCACTGAATTGTGAAGCACACAGCATGTGTGCCACAGAAAAAAAACCAGACACTTATCTTTGCTGATTTGGCAGAAAGGCAGGAGGATCCAAGCAGAGGTCCAACACCTCCCCAACAACAATTGACAACTGGCAAGGACTAATGAATCCTGCACGCCTAAATACCCCAGTCAGAACTGCAATCAGCAGATACACCTGACCAGGACTGCAACTCAGGGGCAACTGCATTACTACCTACAACCACCGGAGGGAGCCCAAAAGCAGAATTCACAACACTTCCCTATATACAAGAATATAACTACTATAATACTGCTCCTATGTACAAGAATATAACTACTATAATACTGCCCTATGTACAAGAATATAACTACTATAATACTTCCCTATATACAAGAATATAACTACTATAATACTGCCCCATGTACAAGAATATAACTACTATAATACTGCTCCTATGTACAAGAATATAACTACTATAATACTGCTCCTATGTACAAGAATATAACTACTATAATTCTGCCCCTATGTACAAGAATATAACTGCTATAATACTGCTCCTATGTACAAGAATATAACTACTATAATACTGCTCCTATGTACAAGAATATAACTACTATAAAACTGCCCTATGTACAAGAATATAACTACTATAATACTTCCCTATATACAAGAATATAACTACTATAATACTGCTCCTATGTACAATAATATAACTACTATAATACTGCCCTATGTACAAGAATATAACTACTATAATACTTACCTATATACAAGAATATAACTACTATAATACTGCCCCATGTACAAGAATATAACTACTATAATACTGCTCCTATGTACAAGAATATAACTACTATAGTACTGCCCTATGTACAAGAATATAACTACTATAATACTTCCCTATATACAAGAATATAACTACTATAATACTGCCCCTGTCACGAGTTCCTTCTCCGGTATCACACAATCAACAGAGCAAGAGAATAGTGAACAATTCCAAGACCTTTATTTAGGCAAAACACAAAAGGTCCATATATACGATCCATCACACAAAGGATTAAATATTCCAGAACACGAATGCAGTTCAGTTACAGAATAAACGTCCAACAATCCAGCACAGAGGATAACAGTCCATATTCCCTTCTTTCTCTCTGATATGCTCTTCACATTCAGGTTCCACACAAGACTGATCTCTGTGTCACCTCCCTGATATTTACAAGTCTCCCCCCTCATTCACAGGCCAGGAGGGGGAAGGTCTCAGGGGCTCATCGTTTCAACAAGCTAGGTCAACATGTCATTAGCATATTAGCAAACAACATTATTCACTGACCCTGTGGAGAGATAACAATACAGAACTGTGGGGAGAATATCAGATGGCAAATAACAACTCATCCTACAAGATACAGTAACACCATGATAATCAGTAAGACAGAAATATACACAAAAATGATACCTACATAGCATATCACACCATCACAACCTCTCCCCCCTCATAATAAGTGAGCACGCTATGAGGTCTACATGCAGCGCCCCAGAGTCCTGGTCGCTGCAGTACTGTGGCTCCGCCACTAAGGGGAGCCATGGCGCGTTCGATGGCACTGAAGGAGTTCCTCTGATCAGGTATCACAGACACCAATATGTTTCACAGCAGGGCCTCCGGGGGGAGCTAAGGGTGCTATTCATTAGGCCACTCCCCACCATAGTGGGTAAACTGGGGGTCAGGCAGGAAGTTAGAAGAGAACGCTGACTGGATTGAACGAAGCAACACCTAGTGAGAGAGGGTGTTGTGGAGGAAGAGACAGTAGGGTCTCTGCCAGGGGTGGGATCCTGGCAGAGGCTTGGCATTGAAAGAACGCAACGGGACCGTGCCTGCTCAGAATAGCGGCGGTGCCCTAAGAAAGGACTAGAAGCGAGATAGATTGTGCTGAGTGAGAAACGAGATCAAGCAGACGGAGAATACCAGCAGGGGTTTTGTTGAAAGAGGCAGCACCTTGCTGAGGCGCATTACCGGTGGCCGGAACGCCGAGGGAGTGGAATAATATACAGCTTTAAGCCATACTCCAAACAGCGGCAGGACAGTCAGTCTGAGGCGGGCTGTCTACCACATATCACCTATGAAGTCTTGGGGGGCAATTGCGGGAGAGGGACGTCACTAGGGTCCCGGAAGAACTCCAGGCCTACCTGACAAACGGGTGCCGTTCCAACCTGAATAACAGGGAGGGATGGAATAAGAGAGGAACATCTAATCGAGTTGTGAGGGAACTTAAGAAACAGACACAACAGTTGTGGGGTACTTTCCGTGAGCACAGCAGGGAAGGACTACAACACACAGCGCTAAGAAGGAAGGCACTGATTTCCACCTGTGAAGAGAACTCTGGAGGTGCCATTGGACCGGCCGGACTTGCGCAGCCTGGTGAACCGTATTCTGGACTGAGGACTCAGAGATCTCCAGTAAAGAGGTAAAGAGACTGCAACCTGGTGTCCTCGTTATTTACCGCGACCTGCACCCCACAACTGCACCGCTACACCACCGTTATCACCACCTATTTCACCGGACGTCCCCCACTGACGGACAGGGCCACGGACCGGGTCTAGCCACCGTGACAACCCCAGGACTGAGACCCCGAGGCCCGGCTCCGGGTACCCCTCGGCCCTGCGGCGGTGTGGGGGCGCGCCGCAAATCTTGGCGTCACGAACAGGATCTACTTAAGCCTGAAGAATCAGGTCATGTGTGCCTAGAGACTGTGATTTACTGTACTTGAACCGTACTTTATTGAAAAGACTGTGTTGTGCCATTTGCCGCCAAAATCCGCCGCCATTGCAGCGCTGAGGAGAGCGCAGGAAGAGAAAAGGGGCGTGGAGTGGGCGTAGACAAGTTGGAGAGCGCGAACAGCAATGGCCGCCCAGTCTAAATATTTCTGTGTGTTGAGGACGTGCCCGTCAACAGCTGAGGTCCGCCTCCTGATCCTGGCCGGAGGGTGGAGACCATGGGGACGGGGCCGCCCACGGAAGAGACCGCGGGAAGAAGACGCGGGAAAAGAACAAGAAATGGCGGCACCAGGAGCACAGCGCGGAGCTGACCCGGCCCAGTCCGAGGCCGCACAAGCTGGGACAGGCTCTGAAACGCCAACGCTGCGGGGTCTGACCCTTACCGAGCCACTGTTGGGCCGACCCCCTGTGCCACTGTCCGAAGAATGTGTGGCTGCAGCCGAGGCCCGACAGCTGGCCCGCCGCCTGAAGGCTGATGCCCGTGCCCTCACCCGGGTGGGCCAGCCCACCGAGATCAAGTTGTCTCCTGTTGCTGCTTACCCGGCCGCGGCGGAAGGTACGCTACCCGCACCGGGCCTGAAAGTCATGCCGGATGCTGAGCACTTACGGCGTCTGATAGCAGCATGGCGGAGCCGGCCCCATCCTACAGAACCGGTCGACCTAGTTAGTGCTCCGGAGATCCCGCCATCACACTGGGGTGTGGTGGTGGCCTTTAATCCCCAGTGCGGAAGGGGAGTAATCCAAGAGATCGGGGAGCCGATACAGGTCCGCGTAGACCGGGAGGAGGTGGAGCCTTGCAGCGGGAGGATCGCTCGCGATCTGGAGCCAGGTGATGCCGTCACCTACACTCGTTGGAGGAGGGCTACGGGAGAGGCTGGCTGGATGGCGCGGGGCGTGCAGCGATGCATTGCCCTCCAGGCTGCTGCCGGAACACCAGAAGGAGCTGATTCGGTGGGGAAAGCAGCAGAGCCCGGCCCCGCGGAACCCCGAGAAGCCCAGCCTTGCCGTGCCCCGGAGGGACGTGTGCGTCTGCCAGTAAGGAGGACCTCCCGGCGAGGGATTTTATCACTGCTGGGACCGGAACGGCGTCCTGGCTCACCGGTGCGATCTGTTGGCCTGGTGAGACCGGATAAGAGGCCACCTTCCGCTCCACCACAGTAAGATTCTACTGTACTTTCTTATTTGTAAAATAGTTACTGTTTGTTCTTTTGTTCCTGTTGCTGCTAAACCCGTTCAGGGTAAACTTTAAAAGGTGACCCCTTTGTTGACCCGGGGTCACTATTGTCGTTTTCCAGAAGTTTTGCACAAAGTTACACGAACTGCAGTAATCATGGACTGTGCATGATTCAAACTTTCCTGTAAATAGTTTGCACCTTCTTAAAGGTGCTTCCTACTGGTTTTGTTTAAAGACATTTTGCGAAGATGCCATTCCGGAGCTCTGGTATGGACTGGTAGGCTGAGAAGAAGAGCTACCTCAGAAAGACTTGATCTCCTCTTAAAGGGGAGGTTGGAATTGAACCTGAAAGTGATACTGTTTTGGAACAGTAATGTCATGATGATGCTTTGCAAGAAATGTAACCGTTTTACATGAAAAGTTATATGTGTTTAATATGTTTGAAATGTGAAGCTTGAATAATGTTCTTCAAAAGGAAAGATGCAGAAAGCCTGTTGAGGTAGACTAGAGTTCTGCATGGATAGAAACGTAAGAAAGTAATAATGAAGGTGAGGATAGAAGGTAAACCCTGCGTCCCCATAGAAAGTTAGTTCGTTACTAAGGACAGAAAGTAGACCCGTAGGGGTTAGTGAGTGAGTCCTTATAGGAGCCAGGCAGAGTGGGCTCCATGTTCTCAAACTGAAAGGAATGTTATGTCTATACTATGTATAGTAGAGAAAGGCAGTAGGCCCTGGCTGAACGGGGCGGTCCTGTAAAAGAAAGGAGAGGCAGTAGGTCTGGTGCCATAGGGACAGGCGGTCCTGCAGGTTCAAAAGTAGGAGAATGAAGAGTTCCCTTGCCCTGTAATGTGATTATAGGAAGGCCTTTGATAAACTAAGAGTGTATGTTTCTTAAAGGCAATGTTAATTTATTGTTCCAGCATTTGCACTTAGTAGAATACCCGGTTGGGTAATGAGAGTAAATTGTAGCCTGTTGCTATGATATTTGATTATGTTTTGTAACGTTAAAGTGTCCTCACCTCCCATAAAGGGAAGCCTGTTCAAGTATGCTTATTGTTTTGCACTCAACAAATTTGTATGTCTTTTTGCTAACCTGTATTGTTGTTTTCTTCCCAGTCCCGGAGTACTGTGTTTAACCAGGGGGGAGTGCAGCGCCCCAGAGTCCTGGTCGTTGCAGTACTGTGGCTCCGCCACTAAGGGGAGCCATGGCGCGTTCGATGGCACTGAAGGAGTTCCTCTGATCAGGTATCACAGACACCAATATGTTTCACAGCAGGGCCTCCGGGGGGAGCTAAGGGTGCTATTCATTAGGCCACTCCCCACCATAGTGGGTAAACTGGGGGTCAGGCAGGAAGTTAGAAGAGAACGCTGACTGGATTGAACGAAGCAACACCTAGTGAGAGAGGGTGTTGTGGAGGAAGAGACAGTAGGGTCTCTGCCAGGGGTGGGATCCTGGCAGAGGCTTGGCATTGAAAGAACGCAACGGGACTGTGCCTGCTCAGAATAGCGGCGGTGCCCTAAGAAAGGACTAGAAGCGAGATAGATTGTGCTGAGTGAGAAACGAGATCAAGCAGACGGAGAATACCAGCAGGGGTTTTGTTGAAAGAGGCAGCACCTTGCTGAGGCGCATTACCGGTGGCCGGAACGCCGAGGGAGTGGAATAATATACAGCTTTAAGCCATACTCCAAACAGCGGCAGGACAGTCAGTCTGAGGCGGGCTGTCTACCACATATCACCTATGAAGTCTTGGGGGGCAATTGCGGGAGAGGGGCGTCACTAGGGTCCCGGAAGAACTCCAGGCCTACCTGACAAACGGGTGCCGTTCCAACCTGAATAACAGGGAGGGATGGAATAAGAGAGGAACATCTAATCGAGTTGTGAGGGAACTTAAGAAACAGACACAACAGTTGTGGGGTACTTTCCGTGAGCACAGCAGGGAAGGACTACAACACACAGCGCTAAGAAGGAAGGCACTGATTTCCACCTGTGAGGAGAACTCTGGAAGTGCCATTGGACCGGCCGGACTTGCGCAGCCTGGTGAACCGTATTCTGGACTGAGGACTCAGAGATCTCCAGTAAAGAGGTAAAGAGACTGCAACCTGGTGTCCTCGTTATTTACCGCGACCTGCACCCCACAACTGCACCGCTACACCACCGTTATCACCACCTATTTCACCGGACGTCCCCCACTGACGGACAGGGCCACGGACCGGGTCTAGCCACCGTGACAACCCCAGGACTGAGACCCCGAGGCTCGGCTCCGGGTACCCCTCGGCCCTGCGGCGGTGTGGGGGCGCGCCGCATACACAGACCACTGGCCTGCTCACTTTAGTCCACTTTGCTCCACTGTTTATAGTTCCTTGTACAGTGGCAGGGGTTGCAATAATCATGAGCACTTGTCCATAAATTCCTGGGTCCTGGCTTTATGGTCATACCAGGCTTTTTGACTGGACTGGGCCATTTGCTGAAGTTCATTAGCCAAGGTAGCTAGCTAGGCGAGACAGTCTCTGAACTCTAGAACGTAGGGAATGATGGGCATTACGTTATCTGCGATATCTCCCTCCAATTGTTCTTTCAGAAGAAGGAGAGGCCCACGGACCTTCTGCTCCCACAAAATGACTTTGTAACTCCCCAATGTCATTTTCAAGGAGGATTTCTGCTGGAAGTCCTCCCATAACGCCAGTCCAACACAGTTTTTCTCCTAAACCGAAATCCAAAAGTACCAAAGCTCTCTGTATATATTTGCGGACACCCCCAGCCAGGACAATGGGAATTCCCGGGCCCTGGTGAATTGCCTCGGGTCGAACCACACAGGGGTCAACGATAGTCAGGAATGCCCCTGTGTCTCTAAATCCCGACACTTTGTATCCATTAATTAAGACATCCTGCAGGTGGCAATGCCGTTGCTGTGTATTTCTGATGGGCAAAGGCCGGAGTTCGTACACTCCAGGAGGGGTATCTATGGTGCCGTGGTCGGTGGTCCACTCTCGTGGGGGTGGTGGTAGCTCTTCCTCAGGCGGGATGGAGTGCACAAGATGCACTGGACGAGGTGGGGCTGCGTGGGGCTCCCTCCGAATCCTTGAGGGACAGCCAGACTGCAAATGTCCAGGTTGCCCACACCCATAACATCTCCTCTCTGTGATACCCCCAGGTCGTGGTCGGAACTGTTGGGGCCCAGGATTGTGAGCTGTGATTGTCATCGGCCTGCGGCTGGGTGGAGGGGCAGATATAATCGGAGGGGGACGGGGCGCGTGAGAAAGCAGTGGTTCATTGTCCAGAAGCCTCCTTCATTGCGGTTGGATAGTAAGGGCTTCATCGGCCAGGGCTGCAGCTCTATCCACGGTGCACGGCGTGCGCTCCCGGACCCATTCTCGTACCTCTGCGGGGCACTTGGCAAGAAATTGTTCTATAAGGAACGCCTGTATAACATCTTCCACAGTAAAGACGTTTTCTGCTTCCAGCCATCTCCGACATGCCTGGGACATCTTATGTGCATACATCCTAAACGATCCCCCCAAAGTGCATGGGAGGTCTCGGAACTTGGCCCTATATGAGTCTGGGGTGATAGCATGGTAATCCAGGATAGTCTGCTTTACAATGTTATAATCCCGATTCCGCTGTGAGTCAATGGTTCGGTATGCCTCCGCCATGCTACCGTTCAGGAGTCCCACTAACAAACGCATCCAGCCAGAGTGGGGCACCTCCATCACAGCACACTGCTGCTCAAAGTCCGTGAAGAACCCTCCACATCTCCGGAAGCCTCATCAAATGGCTTAAACTCTGTCCGGGTGATCCGTACAGGCTCCCGGATCGTTGGGTTTACATTCCATATTGCGTTACTCCCTCTTTCAAGCTCCATTGCTTCTTGTCTCCGCTGTGCCCGGCGGGCAGCCTCCTCTGTCATGATCTCAATGGCATGAGAACATAGCATAAGCATATATAGGAACTAGCTCTTGGAAGATGGGAACTGAGCTGACCATGAACTAAACCTAACGCACAACTAGCAGTGGCCGGGTAGCATGCCTACGTTGATTCTAGATGCCCAGCACCAGCCGGAGGACTAAAAAAAGCTAGCAGAGGAAAATATTAGTCCTAGCTCACCTCTAGAGAAATACCCCGAAAGGAGACAGAGGCCCCCCACATGTATTGGCGGTGAGTTGAGATGAAATAACAAACGTAGTATGAAAATAGGTTTAGCAAATTTGAGGTCCACTTACTACATAGCAGAAGACAGAAAGGACACTTTCATGGTCAGCTGAAAACCCTATCAAAAACACCATCCAGAAATTACTTTAAAACTCTGGCATTAACTCATAACACCAGAGTGGCAATTCCTGTTCACAAGAGCTTTCCAGACACAGTAACGAAACTACAGCTGTGAACTGGAACAAAAATGCAAAAACAAACATGGACAAGAGTCCAACTTATCTAGTAGTTGTCTAGGAGCAGGAACAAGCACAGAGAGGCTTCTGATAACATTGTTGACCGGCAAGCAACTAACAGAGCAGCAAGGTTATATAGCGACTCCCACATCTTGATGGGAACAGGTGAACAGAGAAGATGAAGACACCAGTTCAATTCCACCAGTAGCCACCGGGGGAGCCCAGAATCCAAATTCACAACAGTACCCCCCCCTCAAGGAGGGGGCACCGAACCCTCACCAGAACCACCAGGGCGATCAGGATGGGCCCTATGAAAGGCACGAACCAGATCGGAGGCATGAACATCAGATGCATTCACCCAAGAATTATCCTCCTGGCCGTATCCCTTCCACTTGACCAGATACTGGAGTCTCCGTCTGGAAACACGAGAGTCTAAGATTTTCTCCACAACGTACTCCAACTCACCCTCAACCAACACCGGAGCAGGAGGCTCAACGGAAGGCACAACCGGTACCTCATACCTGCGCAATAATGACCGATGAAAAACGTTATGAATAGAAAAGGATGCAGGGAGGTCCAAACGGAAGGAAACAGGGTTAAGAATCTCCAATATCTTATACGGGCCGATAAACCGAGGCTTAAACTTAGGAGAAGAGACCCTCATAGGGACAAAACGAGAAGACAACCACACCAAATCCCCAACAGAAAGCCGAGGACCAACACGACGGTGGCGGTTGGCAAAAAGCTGAGTCTTCTCCTGGGACAACCTCAAATTGTCCACCACCTGCCCCCAGATCTGATGCAATCTCTCCACCACAGCATCCACTCCAGGACAATCCGAAGATTCCACCTGACCAGAGGAAAATCGAGGATGAAACCCCGAATTACAGAAAAACGGGGACACCAAAGTGGCAGAGCTGGCCCGATTATTGAGAGCGAACTCCGCCAATGGCAAAAAAGCAATCCAATCATCCTGGTCAGCAGACACAAAACACCTCAGATATGTCTCCAGGGTCTGATTAATCCGCTCGGTCTGGCCATTCGTCTGAGGATGGAAAGCGGACGAAAAAGATAAATCTATGCCCATCCTAGCACAGAATGCCTGCCAAAATCTAGACACGAATTGGGTCCCTCTGTCAGAAACGATATTCTCAGGAATACCATGCAAACGAACAACATTTTGAAAAAACAGAGGAACCAACTCGGAAGAAGAAGGTAACTTGGGCAGAGGAACCAAATGGACCATCTTAGAAAAACGGTCACACACCACCCAGATGACAGACATCTTCTGAGAAACAGGCAGATCTGAAATAAAATCCATCGAGATGTGCGTCCAAGGCCTCTTAGGAATAGGCAAGGGCAACAATAATCCACTAGCCCGAGAACAACAAGGCTTGGCCCGAGCACAAACGTCACAAGACTGCACAAAGCCTCGCACATCTCGTGACAGGGAAGGCCACCAGAAGGACCTTGCCACCAAATCCCTGGTACCAAAAATGCCAGGATGACCTGCCAACGCAGAAGAATGAACCTCAGAGATGACTCTACTGGTCCAATCATCAGGAACAAACAGTTTATCAGGTGGGCAACGATCAGGTCTATCCGCCTGAAACTCCTGCAAGGCCCGCCGCAGGTCTGGAGAAACGGCTGACAATACCACTCCATCCTTAAGGATACCTGTGGGCTCAGAGTTACCAGGCGAGTCAGGCTCAAAACTCCTAGAAAGGGAATCCGCCTTAACATTCTTAGAACCCGGTAGGTATGACACCACAAAATTAAACCGAGAGAAAAATAATGACCAGCGCGCCTGTCTAGGATTCAGGCGCCTGGCGGTCTCAAGATAAATCAAATTTTTGTGGTCAGTCAATACCACCACCTGATGTCTGGCCCCCTCAAGCCAATGGCGCCACTCCTCAAAAGCCCACTTCATGGCCAAAAGCTCCCGATTCCCAACATCATAATTCCGCTCAGCGGGCGAAAATTTACGGGAAAAGAAGGCACAAGGCCTCATCACGGAGCAGTCAGAACTTTTCTGCGACAACACTGCCCCAGCTCCGATCTCAGAAGCGTCGACCTCAACCTGAAAAGGTAGAGCAACATCAGGCTGACGCAACACAGGGGCAGAGGAAAAACGGCGCTTAAGCTCCCGAAAGGCCTCCACAGCATCAGGGGACCAATCAGCAACATCAGCACCCTTCTTAGTCAAATCGGTCAATGGCTTAGCAATATCCGAAAAACCAGCAATAAATCGACGATAAAAGTTAGCAAAGCCCAAAAATTTCTGAAGACTCTTAAGAGAAGAGGGCTGCGTCCAATCACAAATAGCTTGAACCTTGACAGGATCCATTTCAATGGAAGAGGGGGAAAAAATATATCCCAAAAAGGAAATCCTCTGTACCCCAAAAACACACTTAGAACCCTTCACACACAAAGAATTAGACCGCAAAACCTGAAAAACCCTCCTGACTTGCTGGACATGAGAGTCCCAGTCATCCGAAAAAATCAGAATATCATCCAGATACACAATCATAAATTTATCCAAATAATCGCGAAAAATATCATGCATAAAGGACTGGAAAACTGACGGAGCATTAGAAAGACCAAAAGGCATCACTAAATACTCAAAGTGGCCCTCGGGCGTATTAAATGCGGTTTTCCACTCATCCCCCTGCCTGATTCGCACCAAATTATACGCCCCACGAAGATCAATCTTAGAGAACCACTTGGCCCCCTTTATGCGAGCAAACAAATCAGTCAGCAACGGCAATGGGTATTGATATTTAACAGTGATTTTATTCAAAAGCCGATAATCAATACATGGTCTCAAAGAGCCGTCTTTTTTTGACACAAAGAAAAAACCGGCTCCTAAGGGAGATGACGATGGACGAATATGTCCCTTTTCCAAGGACTCCTTTATATATTCTCGCATAGCAGCATGTTCAGGCACAGACAGATTAAATAAACGACCCTTTGGGTATTTACTACCCGGGATTAAATCTATGGCACAATCGCACTCTCGGTGCGGAGGTAATGAACCAAGCTTGGATTCTTCAAAGACGTCACGATAGTCAGACAGGAACTCAGGAATTTCAGAGGGAATGGATGATGAAATGGAAACCACAGGTACATCCCCATGAGCCCCCTTACATCCCCAGCTCAACACAGACATAGCTCTCCAGTCGAGGACTGGGTTGTGAGATTGCAGCCAAGGCAATCCTAGCACCAAATCATCATGTAGACTATACAGCACCAGAAAGCGAATAATCTCCTGGTGATCCGGATTAATACGCATAGTTACTTGTGTCCAGTATTGTGGTTTATTATTAGCCAATGGGGTGGAGTCAATCCCCTTCAGAGGAATAGGAGTCTCCAAAGGCTCTAAATCATACCCACAGCGTTTGGCAAAGGACCAATCCATAAGACTCAAAGCGGCGCCAGAGTCGACATAGGCGTCCGTGGTAATAGATGACAAAGAGCAAATCAGGGTCACAGATAGAATAAACTTAGACGGTAAGGTGCAAATGGAAACAGATTTATCAAGCTTTTTAGTGCGCTTAGAGCATGCTGATATAACATGAGTAGAATCACCACAATAGAAACACAACCCATTTTTCCGTCTAAAATTCTGCCGCTCGCTTCGGGACAGAATTCTATCACACTGCATACTCTCTGGCGACTTCTCAGTGGACACCGCCAGATGGTGCACTGGTTTGCGCTCCCGCAAACGCCTATCGATCTGAATAGCCATTGTCATGGACTCATTCAGACCCGCAGGCACAGGGAACCCCACCATAACATCCTTAATGGCATCAGAGAGACCCTCTCTGAAAGTCGCCGCCAGGGCGCACTCATTCCACTGAGTAAGCACAGACCATTTACGGAATCTTTGGCAGTAAATTTCCGCTTCATCTTGCCCCTGAGATAGGGACATCAAAGTTTTTTCTGCCTGAAGCTCCAAATGAGGTTCGTCATAAAGCAACCCCAAGGCCAGAAAAAACGCATCCACATTGAGCAACGCAGGATCCCCTGGTGTCAATGAAAAAGCCCAGTCTTGAGGGTCGCCCCGGAGCAAGGAAATCACAATCCTGACCTGCTGTGCAGGGTCTCCGGCAGAGCGAGATTTCAGGGACAAAAATAATTTGCAATTATTTCGAAAATTCTGAAACCCGGATCTATTTCCCGAGAAAAATTCCGGCAAAGGAATTCTCGGCTCAGATACAGGTGCATGACAAACAAAATCTTGCAAATTTTGTACCTTCGTGGCGAGATTATTCAAACCTGCAGTTACACTCTGAAGATCCATTACAAACAGGTGGACACAGAGCCATTCAAGGGTTAAGAGGAGGTAAGAAGCAGCTAGACAGCAATTAAGGGCTAGGCAGCAAAACTCTGAGGGGAAAAAAAAAAAAATTTCCCTTCAACACTTCTTTTTCTCCTGCTTCAGCCCAAACAATTAACACTTTGAGGGCCGGTCAAACTGTCATGATCTCAATGGCATGAGAACATAGCATAAGCATATATAGGAACTAGCTCTTGGAAGATGGGAACTGAGCTGACCATGAACTAAACCTAACGCACAACTAGCAGTGGCCGGGGAGCAATGCCTACGTTGATTCTAGATGCCCAGCACCAGCCGGAGGACTAAAAAAAGCTAGCAGAGGAAAATATTAGTCCTAGCTCACCTCTAGAGAAATACCCCGAAAGGAGACAGAGGCCCCCCACATGTATTGGCGGTGAGTTGAGATGAAATAACAAACGTAGTATGAAAATAGGTTTAGCAAATTTGAGGTCCACTTACTACATAGCAGAAGACAGAAAGGACACTTTCATGGTCAGCTGAAAACCCTATCAAAAACACCATCCAGAAATTACTTTAAAACTCTGGCATTAACTCATAACACCAGAGTGGCAATTCCTGTTCACAAGAGCTTTCCAGACACAGTAACGAAACTACAGCTGTGAACTGGAACAAAAATGCAAAAACAAACATGGACAAGAGTCCAACTTATCTAGTAGTTGTCTAGGAGCAGGAACAAGCACAGAGAGGCTTCTGATAACATTGTTGACCGGCAAGCAACTAACAGAGCAGCAAGGTTATATAGCGACTCCCACATCTTGATGGGAACAGGTGAACAGAGAAGATGAAGACACCAGTTCAATTCCACCAGTAGCCACCGGGGGAGCCCAGAATCCAAATTCACAACACTCCTCCTTGTACTCCTGAGAGATGCCTGGGCCCAGAACTGCCATTTCTTCTTCGTACCACACCACCCACTGGCTTTTTGGGGTGGGGATCCCTGTCTCCAATTCTCGTCCTTCAGACATATGGGAGTAGGTGGTCTGGCTAGCACCTACCAGTACATCGATTAAGGCCTCTTTAGTCAGTCCCTGGTAGTTCAGGCCCAGGTCTCTGGCTCTCTCCTGTAAACTGGATACAGTCCAATTTCTGTACTCACTCTATATGTGGTTCTCCATTAGGTTACGCTCTGTTGATCCCGCTGCTTGCCACCAGTTGTCACAGAGTCCTTCTCCGGTATCACACAATCAACAGAGCAAGAGAATAGTGAACAATTACAAGACCTTTATTTAGGCAAAACACGAAAGGTCCATATATACGATCCATCACACAAAGGATTAAATATTCCAGAACACGAATGCAGTTCAGTTACAGAATAAACGTCCAACAATCCAGCACAGAGGATAACAGTCCATATTCCCTTCTTTCTCTCTGATATGCTCTTCACATCCAGGTTCCACACAAGACTGATCTCTGTGTCTCCCCCTCATTCACAGGCCAGGAGGGGGAAGGTCTCAGGGGCTCATTTTTTCAACAAGCTAGGTTAACATGTCATTAGCATATTAGCAAACAACATTATTCACTGACCCTGTGGAGAGATAAAGGTGCAGGAATGTGGGGAGAATATCAGATGGCAAATAACAACTCATCCTACAAGATACAGTAACACCATGATAATCAGTAAAATAGAAATATACACAAAAATGATACCCACATAGCATATCACACCATCACAGCCCCTATGTACAAGAATATAACTACTATAATACTGCCCCTATGTACAAGAATATAACTGCTATAATACTGCTCCTATATACAAGAATATAACTACTATAACACTGTTCCTATGTACAAGAATATAACTACTATAATACTGTTCCTATGTACAAGATTATCACTACTACAATACTGCTCCTATGTACAAGAATATAACTACTATAATACTGCTCCTATGTACAAGAATATAACTACTATAATACTGCTCCTATGTACAAGAATATAACTACTATAATACTGCTCCTATGTACAAGAATATCACTACTACAATACTGCTCCTATATACAAGAATATAACTACTATAATACTG
Organism: Ranitomeya variabilis; assembly: GCF_051348905.1. NCBI lineage: Eukaryota > Metazoa > Chordata > Amphibia > Anura > Dendrobatidae > Ranitomeya > Ranitomeya variabilis. The sequence continues at coordinate 234,929,357 of NC_135238.1, forward strand.
CCCCCATGTTCAAGAATATAACTACTATAATACTGCTCCTATATACAAGAATATAACTACTATAATACTGCCCCTATGTACCAGAATATAACTACTATAATACTGCTCCTATGTACAAGAATATAACTACTATAATACTGCTCCTATGTACAAGAATATCACTACTACAATACTGCTCCTATATACAAGAATATAACTACTATAATACTGCCCCCATGTTCAAGAATATACCTACTATAATACTGCTCCTATATACAAGAATATAACTACTATAATACAGCCCCCTATGTACAAGAATATAACTACTATAATACTGCCCCTATGTACAAGAATATAACTACTATAATACTGCTCCATATGTACAAGAATATAACTACTATAATACTGCTCCTATGTACAAGAATATAACTACTATAATACTGCTCCTATGTACAAGAATATAACTACTATAATACTGCTCCATATGTACAAGAATATAACTACTATAATACTGCTCCTATGTACAAGAATATAACTACTATAATACTGCTCCTATGTACAAGAATATCACTACTACAATACTGCTCCTATATACAAGAATATAACTACTATAATACTGCCCCCATGTTCAAGAATATAACTACTATAATACTGCTCCTATATACAAGAATATAACTACTATAATACAGCCCCCTATGTACAAGAATAAAAGTACTATAATACTGCCCCTATGTACAAGAATATAACTACTATAATACTGCTCCTATGTACAAGAATATAACTACTATAATACTGCTCCATATGTACAAGAATATAACTACTATAATACTGCTCCTATGTACAAGAATATAACTACTATAATACTGCTCCTATGTACAAGAATATCACTACTACAATACTGCTCCTATATACAAGAATATAACTACTATAATACTGCCCCTATGTACAAGAATATAACTACTATAATACTGCTCCCTATGTACAAGAATATAACTACTATAATACTGCCCCTATGTACAAGAATATAACTACTATAATACTGCTCCTATGTACAAGAATATAACTACTATAATACTGCTCCATATGTACAAGAATATAACTACTATAATACTGCTCCTATGTACAAGAATATAACTACTATAATACTGCTCCTATGTACAAGAATATCACTACTACAATACTGCTCCTATATACAAGAATATAACTACTATAATACTGCCCCCATGTTCAAGAATATAACTACTATAATACTGCTCCTATATACAAGAATATAACTACTATAATACAGCCCCCTATGTACAAGAATAAAAGTACTATAATACTGCCCCTATGTACAAGAATATAACTACTATAATACTGCTCCTATGTACAAGAATATAACTACTATAATACTGCTCCATATGTACAAGAATATAACTACTATAATACTGCTCCTATGTACAAGAATATAACTACTATAATACTGCTCCTATGTACAAGAATATCACTACTACAATACTGCTCCTATATACAAGAATATAACTACTATAATACTGCCCCTATGTACAAGAATATAACTACTATAATACTGCTCCTATATACAAGAATATAACTACTATAATACAGCCCCCTATGTACAAGAATATAACTACTATAATACTGCCCCTATGTACAAGAATATAACTACTATAATACTGCCCCTATGTACAAGAATATAACTACTATAATACTGCCCCTATGTACAAGAATATAACTACTATAATACTGCCCCCTATGTACAAGAATATAACTACTATAATACTGCCCCCTATGTACAAGAATATAACTACTATAATACTGCCCCTATGTACAAGAATTTAACTACTATAATACTGCTCCTATGTACAAGAATATAACTACTATAATACTGCTCCATATGTACAAGAATATAACTACTATAATACTGCTCCTATGTACAAGAATATAACTACTATAATACTGCTCCTATGTACAAGAATATCACTACAATACTGCTCCTATATACAAGAATATAACTACTATAATACTGCCCCTATGTACAAGAATATAACTACTATAATACTGCTCCTATGTACAAGAATATAACTACTATAATACTGCTCCTATGTACAAGAATATAACTACTATAATACTGCTCCTATGTACAAGAATATAACTACTATAATACAGCCCCCTATGTACAAGAATATAACTACTATAATACTGCACCTATGTACAAGAATATAACTACTATAATACTGCCCCTATGTGCAAGAATATAACTACTATAATACTGCCCCTATGTACAAGAATATAACTACTATAATACTGCCCCTATGTACAAGAATATAACTACTATAATACTGCCCCTATGTACAAGAATATAACTGCTATAATACTGCTCCTATCTAAAAGAATATAACTACTATAATACTGCTCCTATGTACAAGAATATAACTACTATAATACTGCCCCCTATGTACAAGAATATAACTACTATAATACTGCCCCTGTGTACAAGAATATAACTACTATAATACTGCCCCCTATGTACAAGAATATAACTACTATAATACTGCCCCCTATGTACAAGAATATAACTACTATAATACTGCCCCTATGTACAAGAATTTAACTACTATAATACTGCTCCTATGTACAAGAATATAACTACTATAATACTGCCCCCTATGTACAAGAATATAACTACTATAATACTGCCCCTATGTACAAGAATATAACTACTATAATACTGCCCCTATGTACAAGAATATAACTACTATAATACTGCTCCTATGTACAAGAATATAACTACTATAATACTGCCCCCTATGTACAAGAATATAACTACTATAATACTGCAACTATGTACAAGAATATAACTACTATAATACTGATCATATGTACAAGAATATAACTACTATAATACTGCCCCATGTACAAGAATATAACTACTAAGGGGGGCTATGGTACGTCTGATGGCACTGAAGGAGTTCATCTGACCAGGTATCACATACACCAATACATTTCACAGTCGGGCCTCCAGGGGGAGCTAAGGGTTCTATTCATTAGGCCACTCCTCACCGTGTGGGTAAACTGGGGGTCAGGCAGGAAGTTAGTTCAGAAAGCTGACTGGGTTGGAACCAGGCAACACCTTGTGGCAGGGGGTGTTGTGGGGAAGATTCGGTAGGGTCCCTGTCAGGGGTGGGATCCTGACAGAGGCCTGGCAACAAGAAAGAACGTCACGGGACCGTGCCTGCTCAGCATAGCGGCGGTGCCCTAAGAAAGGATCAGAAGCGAGATATATTGTGCTGAGTGAGAAACGAGATCAAAGCAAGAAGGAGAATACCAGTAGGAGTCGTGCTGTAAGACCGAGGCAACATCCTACTGAGGCGCACAGCCGGCGGCCGGAACGCCGAGGAAGTATTCCTATATCTAGCTCCAAGCAATACTTCAAACCAACGGCAGGACAGTCAGTCACAGGCGGGCTGTCTCACCTAAATCACCTATGCAGACTTGGGGGGCAACCTGTGGAGAGGGGCGACTCTAGGGTCCCGGAAGAGCTCCGAGCCTACCCGTCATACGGGTGCGTCCCAACCATAACATCAGGAGGGACGGAGGATTAGCAGAACATCATCTAATCGAGTTGTTGTGAGGGAACACGAGAAACAGACAACAGTTGTGGGGACTATCCCGTAAGCACAGCAGGGGAGGACCACAACACATAGCGCTAGCAGGAAGGCACAGATTTCCACCTGCAAGGAGAACTCTGGAGGTGCCATCGGACCGGCCAGACTTGCGCAGCCTGGTGAACCGTATTCCGGACTGAGGACCCAGAGACCTTCAGTAAAGAGGTAAAGAGACTGCAACCTGGTGTCCTCGTTATTTACTGCACCGCACCACCACCACTATCTACATCTATCACTGTACGCCCCTCAGCAGGGCCACGGACCGGGTCTAGCCACCGTGACAACCCCAGAGCAGAGACTCAGAGGCCCGGTACCGGGTACCCCCCGGCCCTGCGGCAGTGGGGGCGCTACAACTTGGCGTCACGAACAGGATCTACTTAAGCCTGAGGAATCGGGTCATGTGTGCCTTGGAACTGTGATTTATTGTGCTTGGACTGTACTTTATTGCAAAGACTGTGTGTTGCCATTTACCGCCAAAAGTTCCCGCCAAAAGTCGCCGCCATTGCAGCGTTCCAGGGAGCGCGGAGGAAGAAGAAGGGCGTGCCATGGGAGGAGACTACCAAAGCGGCGCCAGAAGTAGCGACCGCCCCCTCCGACTCCTACTGCGAGAGGACGACCTACCCAGCAGCAGAGGAGAACCGCCCCCTGATTTGCAACGGCGGGAACGAGGTGAAGAAGGAGCCCGACCTCGGAGAAATGGCGGAGCCAGGTGCATGCGTTGCCGCCGGATGCCCGACAGCGACGATGAGCAGCAAGTGCCCAAGCAACGGCGAGGCGATCCCGACCTGCCCTCACCCATCAGAGGCGGACTCGCGTCCACCGCCGGTGAAGGACCTGAACTCCTTGGAGCCGCCAGTGGAGGAGCCGAGCCTACCTATCCCAGTCACGGAACCATGGAGGGCGGAGCCACATCAAGAGGTGACTCCGGAAGAGCCGCGGTCCGGGCTGCAGCCGATTCCAGTGTCCTCGTCAACGGAACAGATCGACATCGGTGGAATCACATCAGGCGCAGGTATGGATGGCACCCCTACTACCCCGGCCGATTCTGCTCTCCCGACCGATCCGGCTCCCCTGACCGATCCCGCTCCGGTGACCGCTCCTCACCCCAGCAACAATAACCGTTTCCTCTCAGTGGAGCGGGTAGTCCTCGCCCCCGATGCGATGGGGAAGCTGGTACCTCCACTACCGACCAAGATGGGGGAACCCATAGATGTAGGCCCGGACGGGGTGATTCTCCGGTGGGACACCCCCTGGAACGAGCCGTATGGAGCTCCGGGGGAGAGCCTCACCCTTGCGGTACTTACCTGGGAACAGTATAAGCAATGTCTAATCCAACACTGGAAAGATCGAGACGAGACTGAACAACATGATACACAACGTAGAAAGTCTGCGCACGGCAGGAAAGACGTGGTAAAGCGGGGAACTGTGCTGGCCTACCACCCGAAGAGGGGATGGGGCTCCATACAGGAACCGGGACTACCAACTGATGTCTTTGTTACTAGCTACAACGTAAAAACTCCCTGCTGCAGTCGAGATGGTGACCCATTGCAAAGGGGGGATCAGGTGACCTACACTCGCCACCGGAATGCACAAGGATGGTGCGCTCGGAACGTTCACCGGTGTGAGTCTGAGGGAGCGTCGCCTGTTGCCCCGATCATGACTGCTCCAGATTTGCCAGATCTCGTTACTGTCACCACCATACGCCTTGTAGCGGCTGCTGGACTTGCAAGCAGGATTAGCCTTCAAATCCAGACACCGGTTGATCTGATGGCATCTGAGAGACCAACTACCAGCACAGGTGCTGCATCGGTCGGGGACCAAAAACCACCTTCTGCACCACAAGAGTAAGATCTTAAAACTCTGCATGACCTGTAAATAGTTCTTCAAACTGTTTGTTTTTGCTGCTAAAACCCGTCCAGGGTTAACTCTTAAAGGGATCCCTTTGTTGACCCGGGATCCCTACTGTTTTTGCTTTGTGGTTTGTTTTCTACCTTTTGTTCCGTTACTAAGAAACTGCTGAATCATGAACAATGCATGATACAAACTCCTTGTACATAGTTGCACCTTCTTAAATGTGCTCTCTACTGGTTTTACATAAAAGACGGACTCTTTGCGAAGATACGGTTATTGGAACTTGTACCGGAGTCCTTGCTGCATACGGACTTGCAGCTTGAAAAGTTGCACTACCTCATAGAGACTTGGTCCCCTCTTAAAGGGGATGTTCATCGATAGCACTTAAGGAATGATGATGCTTTGAAAGAAGAAGTAATAATGTTGATATGTGAAAGTTAAATGTAACCAATTAGTTAATTGTAAGAAATGTTCAATAATGTTAATAGAAGGATGAGGACAGGAAGTGAACCCGTAGGGGTTAGTGCTGAGTCCTCTTAGGAGCCATATAGGGATGGCTCACTAATCTCCAACTGAAGGAAAAACATGTTCTATACTGTGTATAGTAGTGGAAGGACAGAAGGCTCGGGCTGAAAGGAGCGGTCCTGTAATAGAAAGGAGAGGCAGTAGGTCTGGAGCCGTTAGGACAGGCGGTCCTGCAGACATAAAGTAGGAGAATGTAGCACAGTTGCTTAAGCCTTATAATGTGTTATAAGAAGGTCTTTAGTGGATTCAGAGTGTACATCCTTAAAGGCAATGTTGAATTAATGTTTAAAAATGTTGCACTTAGTAGAATACCCGGTTGGGTAAGAAAAGTTATTTGAAAGTATTTAACCATGTTTGTAACGTTTAAGTGTCCTCACCTCCCATAAAGGGAAGCTCTGTTCAAATATGCTTATTGTTATTGCACTCACAAAAATTGTATGTCTTTTTGCTGACATGTATTGTTGTTTTCTTCCCAGTCCCGGAGTACTGGATTTAACCGGGGGGGAGTGCAGCGCCCCAGAGTCCTGGTCGTTGCAGTACTGTGGCTCCGCCGCTAAGGGGGGCTATGGTGCGTCTGATGGCACTGAAGGAGTTCATCTGATCAGGTATCACATACACCAATACATTTCACAGTCGGGCCTCCAGGGGGAGCTAAGGGTGCTATTTATTAGGCCACTCCTCACCGTGTGGGTAAACTGGGGGTCAGGCAGGAAGTTAGTTCAGAAAGCTGACTGGGTTGGAACCAGGCAACACCTTGTGGCAGAGGGTGTTGTGGGGGAAGATTCGGTAGGGTCCCTGTCAGGGGTGGGATCCTGACAGAGGCCTGGCAACAAGGAAGAACGTCACGGGACCGTGCCTGCTCAGCATAGCGGCGGTGCCCTAAGAAAGGATCAGAAGCGAGATATATTGTGCTGAGTGAGAAATGAGATCAAAGCAAGAAGGAGAATCCCAGTAGGAGTCGTGCTGTAAGACTGAGGCAACATCCTACTGAGGCGCACAGCCGGCGGCCGGAACGCCGAGGAAGTATTTCTATATCTAGCTCCAAGCCAAACTTCAAACCAACGGCAGGACAGTCAGTCATAGGTGGGCTGTCTCACATACATCACCTATGAAGACATGGGGGGCGCACTAGGAGAGGGGCGAATCTAGAGTCCCGGAAGAGCTCCGAGCCTACTCGTCATACGGGTGCCGTCCCAACCATAACACCGGGAGGGACGGAGGAGAAGAACATCATCCGAACGAGTTGTGAGGGAACACGAGAAACAGACACAACAGTTGTGGGGACTATCCCATAAGCACAGCAGGGGAGGACCACAACACATAGCGCAAGCAGGAAGGCACAGATTTCCACCTGCAAAGAGAACTCTGGAGGTGCCATCGGACCGGCCGGATTGCGCAGCCTGGTGAACCGTATTCCGGACTGAGGACCCAGAGACCTTCAGTAAAGAGGTAAAGAGACTGCAACCTGGTGTCCTCGTTATTTACTGCACCACACCACCACCACTATCTACATCTATCACTGTACGCCCCTCAGCAGGGCCACGGACCGGGTCTAGCCACCGTGACAACCCCAGAGCAGAGACTCAGAGGCCCGGTACCGGGTACCCCCCGGCCCTGCGGTAGTGGGGGCGCTACATGTCCAGTTGTGAGCACCGGTGCTCAGGAAGGATATAATGGAACTAGAGAGAGTACAAAGAAGGGCAACAAAACTAATAAATGGGATGGGGGAACTACAATACCCAGAGAGATTAGCAAAATTAGGATTATTTAGTCTAGAAAAAAGACGACTGAGGGGCGATGTAATAACCACGTATAAGTATATAAGGGGACAATACAAATATCTCTCCGAGGATCTGTTTATACCAAGGAAGGTGACGGTCACAAGGGGCATTCTCTGCGTCTGGAGAAGTTTTTCCACCGACATAGAAGAGGATTCTTTACTGTTAGGGCAGTGAGAATCTGGAGTTCCTCGTCTGAGGAGGTGGTGATGGTGAACTCAGTCGAGGGGTTCAGGAGAGGCCTGGATGTCTTCCTGGAGCGTAACAATATCGTATCTTACAGTTATTAGGTTCATTAGAAGGACGTAGATCTGTGACGGAATATAGGCTGAACTGGATGGACACATGGCTTTTTTCGGCCTTGCTAACTATGTTACTATGCAGTAAATTCTCACGGTTCAGTGGACACATGTAGATTTTCCTGCGTGCAATAGATGACAGCGAACATGTGCTCCGTCCAAAGCTTCTACTTTGTATCTTGGGCACCCGACCTCATGATTTTGCTGCTGATTTTTCCGGTGTATAGTCTGTGCCTCCTCACCTGTTCTGGGGTCTCCACCTTGTTCCGTGCTGTTGGGATATCACATTTCACACAGGACTCTGCATCATCTCCCCTCCGGCTGTATTGTAGTAATGTCGTCGGCTCACTGTGACAGCAGGAAAACGATAAGATAATACAACAGTGCAGGTCCCTGTCTTATAGGAGCTCAGCTATTCACAGACCTTACTGAATAAATCATCATTTTCATGAGAAATCAAAACAAAACACGTAAAAGAAAAAAATGACCCAATGTTCCCTTTCACCTTATTGGTTATTATCACGCTCCTTTGTTCTCTATTCTTTATGTTACAATGTATGAACATTTTATAGGATGAGAATCGATTGTGAATCTCACAGAAGTTTTTGAATTAAAATTTTAGCAGCTATATTGTGTCTATTTATATACAGTAACTAGATTTATTAAGCACTACCGGAAGATCAGACAGTGACCCGCATGGGACCTGCATAGACAATCCTAATCTATGAAACAGAGGAAAAGAATATTGCTGGGAAGTGCACTGCCGCCTTACAAACTCTGCTGCCGTTTTAAAACAGTATACAGGGAGCTCCCCCTAGTGGTGGCTGCAGACAGGATCTTATCATGTATCTCTGTATACAGGGAGCTCCCCCTAGTGGTGACTGCAGACAGGATCTTATCATGTATCTCTGTATACAGGGAGCTCCCCCTAGTGGTGGCTGCAGACAGGATCTTATCATGTATCTCTGTATACAGGGAGCTCCCCCTAGTGGTGGCTGCAGACTGGATCTTATCATGTATCTCTGTATACGGGGAGCTCCTCCTAGTGGTGGCTACAGACAGAATCTTATCATGTATCTCTGTATACAGGGAGCTCCCCCTAGTGGTGACTGCAGACAGGACCTTATCATGTATCTCTGTATACGGGGAGCTCCTCCTAGTGGTGGCTACAGACAGAATCTTATCATGTATCTCTGTATACAGGGAGCTCCCCCTAGTGGTGACTGCAGACAGGACCTTATCATGTATCTCTGTATACAGGGAGCTCCCCCTAGTGGTGGCTGCAGACAGGAGCTTATCATGTATCTCTGTATACAGGGATCTCCCCCTAGTGGTTACTGCAGACAGGATCTTATCATGTATCTCTGTATACAGGGAGCTCCCCCTAGTGGTGGCTGCAGACAGGATCTTATGTATCTCTGTATACAGGGAGCTCCCCCTAGTGGTGGCTGCAGACAGGATCTTATCATGTATCTGTATACATTGAGCTCCCCCTAGTGGTGGCTGCAGACAGGATCTTATCATGTATCTCTGTATACAGGGAGCTCCCCCTAGTGGTGGCTGCAGACAGGATCTTATCATGTATCGCTGTATACAGGGAGCTCCCCCTAGTGGTGACTGCAGACAGGATCTTATCCTGTATCTCTGTATACAGGGAGCTCCCCCTAGTGGTGGCTGCAGACAGGATCTTATCATGTATCTCTGTATACAGGGAGCTCCCCCTAGTGGTGGCTGCAGACAGGATCTTATAATGTATCTCTGTATATAGGGAGCTCCCCCTAGTGGTGGCTACATACTGGATCTTATTATGTATCTCTGTATACAGGGAGCTCCCCCTAGTGGTGGCTGCAGACAGAATCATATCATGTATCTCTGTATACAGGGAGCGCCCCCTAGTGGTGGCTGCAGACAGAATGTTATAATGTATCTCTGTATACAGGGAGCTCCCCCTAGTGGTGGCTGCAGACAGGATCTTATCATGTATATCTGTATACAGAGAGCTCCCCTAGTGGTGGCTGCAGACAGAGTCTTATAATGCATCTCTGTATACAGGGAGCTCCCCCTAGTGGTGGCTGCAGACAGAATCTTATCATGTATCTCTGTATACAGAGAGCTCCCCTAGTGGTGGCTCCAGACAGAATCTTATCATGTATCTCTGTATACAGGGAGCTCCCCCTAGTGGTGGCTGCAGACAGAATCTTATCATGTATCTCTGTATACAGGGAGCTCCCCCTAGTGGTGGCCGCAGACAGGATCTTATCATGTATCTCTGTATACAGGGAGCTCCCCCTAGTGGTGGCTGCAGACAGGATCTTATCATGTATCTCTGTATACAGGGAGCTCCCCCTAGTGGTGGCTGCAGACAGGATCTTATCATGTATCTGTGTATACATGGAGCTCCCCCTAGTGGTGGCTGCAGACAGGGTCTTATCATGTATCTCTGTATACAGGGAGCTCCCCCCTAGTGGTGGCTGCAGACAGAATCTTATCATGTAAAAAATGAAGGACAGCATCCAATCCAGGTGAAAGTGTTCACAAACGAAATCCTTTATTTGCCAAAGTGCCATGGGGGCCCAGTGGAACTAGGACGTGCATCCGTCTGTCCGTGTGCTGTTGGCCAGCTACTTCTGTGAGAATCTTATCATGTATCTCTGTATACAGAGAGCTCCCCCTAGTGGTGGCTGCAGACAGGATCTTATCATGTATCTCTGTATACAGGGAGCTCCCCCTAGTGGAGGCTGCAGACAGGATCTTATCATGTATCTCTGTATACAGGGAACTCCCACTAGTGGTGGGTGCAGACAGGATCTTATCATGTATCTCTGTATACAGGGAGCTCCCCCTAGTGGTGGCCGCAGACAGGATCTTATCATGTATCTCTGTATACAGGGAGCTCCCCCTAGTGGTGGCTGCAGACAGGATCTTATCATATATCTCTGTATACAGGGAGCTCCCCCTAGTGGTGGCTGCAGACAGGATCTTATAATGTATCTCTGTATACAGGGAGCTCCCCCTAGTGGTGGCCGCAGACAGGATCTTATCATGTATCTCTGTATACAGGGAGCTCCCCCTAGTGGTGGCCGCAGACAGGATCTTATCATGTATCTCTGTATACAGGGAGCTCCCCCTAGTGGTGACTGCAGACAGGATCTTATCATGTATCTCTGTATACAGGGAGCTCCCACTAGTGGTGGCTGCAGACAGGATCTTATCATGTATCTCTGTATACAGGGAGCTCCCCCTAGTGGTGACAGCAGACAAGATCTTATCATGTATCTCTGTATACAGGGAGCTCCCCCTAGTGGTGGCTGCAGACAAGATCTTATCATGTATCTCTGTATACAGGGAGCTCCCCCTAGTGGTGGCTGCAGACAGGATCTTATCATGTATCTCTGTATACAGGGAGCTCCCCCTAGTGGTGACTGCAGACAGGATCTTATCATGTATCTCTGTATACAGGGAGCTCCCCCTAGTGGTGGCTGCAGACAGGATCTTATCATATATCTCTGTATACAGGGAGCTCCCCCTAGTGGTGGCTGCAGACAGGATCTTATAATGTATCTCTGTATACAGGGAGCTCCCCCTAGTGGTGACTGCAGACAGGATCTTATCATGTATCTCTGTATACAGGGAGCTCCCACTAGTGGTGGCTGCAGATAGAATCTTATCTTGTCTGTATACAGGGAGCTCCCCCTAGTGGTGGCTTTTACTGGGATTACCTCATTTTTGAGGCTTTCTATAAAGCCAATTCATCTGAATGGCCGCGAAATGTATTTAATGTTACACCACAAGGGGGAAGTTGTTTTATCTCTGCAAAAGTTTTTCTAACAATTCTCTCCAGTTTCCAGTGCCGGATTGCAGACAGACATCATATTTGTTAAGGCTTCGGTCTGACGTTTCTTGGACTATTATTTTTTGACCTGTGAAATAAAACTTTCTTATAAATGAAATTCAATGATGAAAAAAGGTGAAGTGTGACACTTTGCTGGACTTGAAATCTAGGAGACAACAGACAAGTGCTGCTAGAATGTAGAAAACAGATTCTGTGAGGGTGACAGTTGTTGTGAGCCCCATCATTCAGTACCAGGGAGGTTCCTTTTCCGCCATTCCTGCTCACTTCAGTCAGAAATGAATGGACTAGCATGGTCATGCTTGACTGACCGGAGGTGGTACTCCGCTATCTCCCTCAGTCTCATAGACAATGAAGGGAATGTTCAAGTGTAAAATGTATATTAGAGTATATTAGAAACATTGTAGCAAACCCCCAACTATATGAACAGGAGTAATCACAATTTCATGAATTCAATGACAGATAGCAGAGATCTTGAAATAGGAAAATACAGAAGAGAGATTATTGCTGTGGAAGCATTTCGCTCCTGGAGGGCTGTATAGAATAGAAACTTTACCATAACTCCCAGGTATGTGGGAAGGATGAAAGGTCGTTTTCAACCTCTGAATAAAAAGAAGGAATGTTTTTGTTGACTGACAGCTAGCAGAGATCTTGAGTTTGGAGCAGATCGTATACTGGAAAGCTGCAGAGTGTTTCTTCCTGCAATGATTACTTGGATACAGCGGATTTTTCTGGAGTGAAGAGAACAATGTATCATTTTATCATTTTGTTTCAATGTTGCAGAGGAAACACAGAACACATGGGCGCTGCTTTTCTCTGGGGGATTTTGGAGATTCCAATTGCATTAACTCGTATTTGATGTGTGAAATGAGAAGCAATGACCTTTTCCTCTACAATTTACTGCCTGCTAATGTTGCCTGTCCAGACTCTGGGGCCAAACACCTGCGATTACTTGAAATCCATCTCCCGGTCCACATGTGCCGGCCGGTGACAGCGCAGACCATCGGCTGCTCCAAACAATCTGCGCTCAACATGAACTTTCCCACCGTTCACATTATTGAGAACGAGATCAGGAACACAGAAGAAAGCGGCCAAAGTCTGAGAAACTCCAGGCTAAAAAAGACCCCGAGAAGGAGAAGGTGTGACCTTCAAGGGTGTGCAAACCTTTGAAAAAATGTTATTATTCAAATGCCCTGACACGATAAGAATAAGGAATGTTACAATCAGTTTTCTTTTACAATCTCTGATTGTGTTTCGATTGTCTCCATGGCGACAGACTACAAACAAACCCTGTGTGTAGTCTGATCCGGCAGTCATTGAAGCGCCTTGTCCCTGATTTATCCTCAGCCTGTAGCTCCTTCCAGAGATGTCAGATTATCTGAAAAAAGAGCCCCCATCTGCTGCAGTATGTGACATTCATAATGCTGGTGCCTTCTGATAAGGCAGAGGGGTCGTGGGGCCATCGTAGTCACCAAGGCCCAGATGTGCGCTTCCCTTTAACCAATGGCATAGCTATTGGAGGTAGAGAGGTACCAGTAGTAACCCCGTCCCTGGTACTTAAAGGGTTGATTCAGGACTATTTTTTTCTTTTTACTATGGGCCTAAAATTTAACAGGCCAATAGTTTCTAACTACCTGCCTGCTGTGGCCGCCGCTGATCTCTGTCGGCAGAGAAGTCACAGACCGCTCCTGCGGCTTGCGTGCTGACGTCACGCGCTGACTTCATGCTGATAGACAGCCAGCTCGCCGCTGCTTCAATGAGGGAAGCCAGCTGTCAATCAGCATGACGTCAGCAGTCACACATCGTTGACAGAGCAGCCCAGAAGAAGAGCTGCTCTATTGATGTTGAGCAGCTGAATCGCCGGCAGGAGCGGCCAGTGCCAGGTAGAAGAGCCAGACACTTAGCAACTACCTAGGTGTTAGGTTTTAGGCCTATAGTAATAAAATAGTTTTGGATTGACCCTTTGAGGAGGTCTGAAGGGACACCAGAATGATAGATGACAGACAGCAGGTAGAAGGGCTGCATGTGGCACTCAGAAACATTATGTTCTGCTTCTCTGCTCCCTCTGCAGTCCCTTCATGCAAAGACACTGATATAAGGGGCACAGTGACCGCAGCCATACTCTTATGGCTAAGGGGGTTTAAAGAGATACTGTTATTTGAGTGGCACATTGTAGCTGGCAGGGGGAGGATACAGACTTTGCATTTAGCTGCACCTCTGCTCCTCCTCTGAGGACTGATGCTATGTAGCCCTATGGTCAGTATTTAAGCCTTTCAGTCCCTGAATTGAAATGACCCTTTAAATGTTCTTGCGTTTTGGTCTCTCTTGCACCTCTCATTTGCACCTGCCCCATTTTGATGAGTTCAGAGCTTAGTATAATGGATGAAGCAAAGGTTTGACTTGTGGAAACGCATTTCAGGCCAGCGTTACTATGTATTCTTTAGCACAAGTGCTAGATGAGCGAGCGCACCTCTCACCGCGCTCTTCCTTTTATATTTATGTTACTCATATCCTGGAAACAGAGAATTCCCGGGCAGATGTGAGGCTCACACCTGTCACTTTGGCCGGTGGAGGAGGCCTGCAGTGCGCCCCCCGCTGTGATGATCGCCTCTTCTCTGCGACAGATGAATGACAGCGACTCATTCTCACATCAACAACACCCGTGTTTGCGAGGCCGAGTTTCCACGAGACCTTAACCATTTATTCTGCATCGAGCTCGCAGCTCCAGATGTCGCTTCTTACAATCCCCAGTGGTAGGAAAAGCTCAGCCCTGGAAGCATCTGCAAAACTTCTGGTTCTGTCCCGAGTTACCAGATGTGTAAGGTATAGAATGGCAGCGGTGGCGGATTTTATTGGGGGCAAGTTAGGTTCATCTTCCCAAGTGCAAACAAAAAATATGTAAGAAAAATAGTTCAAGAGGAAAATAGTGAATGTGTCCCTTTAAGGAAATGCCGTGTTGCAACCTGTGACTAAAGGAAGGTATGAAGCTTCTTAAAGTGAAACTAAGTTCTCAAGTAGATCTCCTCCATGGACACTTCCAAGTTATTAACCAATAAAATTGACAATATGCTGAGACCTTGTCATAACTCTGTTGCCAGGTATACTGGGACCAGGGGCTCCTTGCCTGTCCATAACTCTAGGGAGCGCCCTAGCTTGCCTTGTTCCCTGGATTACTCCTGATGGTGAAGACGCCAGGGCCACATATCTTGCCTTAGCCTCTAAATCTGCCCACAGTCTGTACACTTCCCCCACCCAGGGAAGAGGGGAGTAGTAGTGCACCGTAATACACCAACCAGACTAAAAAGGTAATACGAACAGGGATAAAGGAAAATACCAATCATGCAAATATACACACATAAACAATAAAGGTAAACACCGGGGAGTGGAGGGCAGGATTAAACCATAGAATTAGTAGGAGGCGAATTATCACACACTCAAAACCAAGCAACAGTCACAGATAAATCCACCAAGCACCGTCTCCAAAAATAACCACCAACAACCTTCAGTCATGCAGCATAAGCTAGCCCTGAAAATGAGTGCTAGCCAGGGCCCAGTTTATATAGGCGATGGAAGTGGCTAAAAGTGAACAGCTGAGAGCATTAATGCAGGAAAGCTTCCAGGAGCTCTCAACTCAGCAGATTAACCCCTGCACTGCTAAAAGAAACCTGCACCGCTTAATATCAAGATGAAGTGTTTCTAATCAGTGCAGGAGTAGGAGAAATCAGATGCTGCAGTCTTCTGGCTCCTTTCTGTTGTGGTAAATGTGTAACAGACCCCCAGGGATCAGATGTCATCTGCAGGGAAACCATGCAGTAGCATCTCTGCAGCGCTCCCACAGGGGAACAGAAGTATTACACTGCGCCCCTTCTAATCAATGTGTTGCCTATATAGCACAAGCCTGGTCCTCCAGTGCAGCTGACAGATCCCACGCTGCAGCAGTATTTGGGGTTGCCAGAGACTGAGAGCTTCTCCTAGTCTTTGTGCAGTATGTTACTATGTATCAATCCGGGACAATCTAGGAGCCTCATGAATACAATGAGGGTGATTCATCGCAAAGTTTTCGGCAGAATTCTGTCATGAAAAAGTCTGAAATGTCAATGATATGTGACTTCTGACTTTTTTACTCTCTGCTTACTTTTTGAAATGCAGATGAAACTTTGCAGCAGTGGCATGGGCGAGAACAGTGGGAAAATAAAATAAAAAAGTACAACCAAAATGTAGCTCATCCCGGACTGGGGGGGGGGACATTTCTGAAAGATTTTGGTGCATCTTACTTCAGGGCACTGTTCATCATGGAAACACCCCAGCAGTGGTGAATCGGGGACAGTGTTTCCATTCACTGACAGCAAGCGCCGACCTTCACCATATATGACCACAGAAAAAAAAAACGAGGATTTGTTTTCATGAACGAGCTACAAACGTGCTGGAGCTGTCCCTCTTCTTGTTTGTTGGAGCTGCTGGGATCCGTGGACTTAGCCTAAGGCGGCTCTGCTCATCGGGCTTGGTTTCTCCGCAGGAGACGTCGCGGGGGAGTCGCAGCCCCTGGAAGGAGTTGGCTCATAGGAGCTGTGAAGATGAAGACTTTCTTAGAGACGTTCCAGTGAGAATCTGTTATGTAAATGCAGTCTTGCTCGCACTGTGACTAAACAGGAGCAGCTGTATTCCACCGCCAGCAGCGGGATCACTGCTTGACATTTTATGGAAATTACCCTCGTTTTGGACGGGGAACGCTGCTTTTCCTTCATGTGGGCCTGGAATTTTGAACGAATTGGATTTTTGCATGACAAGGAATGTCCAGATAAATGATCGCCCCTTCTCTCCAGAAACGAGGATAGTTTCATGTGGAAAATTCTTCAGTAAAGTGAGCGAGCCGGTCCATATAAGCCAGCGGGGGTGGGGGCAATATATACAGCAAGGGTGGGTACAGAATTCAGTGCAAATGGCTGGAGCCAATATGGGGGCCACAATGTATCTATGTGCAATGTATGTACATAGTGACTGCACCAGCAGAATAGTGAGTGCAGCTCTGGAGTATAATACAGGAGGTAACTCAGGATCAGTAATGTAATGTATGTACACAGTGACTGCACCAGCAGAATAGTGAGTGCAGCTCTGGAGTATAATACAGGATGTAACTCAGGATCAGTAATGTAATGTATGTACACAGTGACTGCACCAGCAGAATAGTGAGTGCAGCTCTGGAGTATAATACAGGCTGTAACTCAGGATCAGTAATGTAATGTATGTACACAGTGACTGCACCAGCAGAATAGTGAGTGCAGCTCTGGGGTATAATACAGGATGTAACTCAGGATCAGTAATGTAATGTATGTACACAGTGACTGCACCAGCAGAATAGGGAGTGCAGCTCTGGGGTATAATACAGGATGTAACTCAGGATCAGTAATGTAATGTATGTACACGGTGACTGCACCAGCAGAATAGTGAGTGCAGCTCTGGAGTATAATACAGGAGGTAACTCAGGATCAGTAATGTAATGTATGTACACAGTGACTGCACCAGCAGAATAGTGAGTGCAGCTCTGGAGTATAATACAGGCTGTAACTCAGGATCAGTAATGTAATGTATGTACACGGTGACTGCACCAGCAGAATAGTGAGTGCAGCTCTGGAGTATAATACAGGAGGTAACTCAGGATCAGTAATGTAATGTATGTACACGGTGACTGCACCAGCAGAATAGTGAGTGCAGCTCTGGAGTATAATATAGGATGTAACTCAGGATCAGTAATGTAATGTATGTACACAGTGACTGCACCAGCAGAATAGTGAGTGCAGCTCTGGAGTATAATACAGGAGGTAACTCAGGATCAGTAATGTAATGTATGTACACAGTGACTGCACCAGCAGAATAGTGAGTGCAGCTCTGGAGTATAATATAGGATGTAACTCAGGATCAGTAATGTAATGTATGTACACAGTGACTGCACCAGCAGAATAGTGAGTGCAGCTCTGGAGTATAATACAGGATGTAACTCAGGATCAGTAATGTAATGTATGTACACAGTGACTGCACCAGCAAAATAGTGAGTGCAGCTCTGGAGTATAATACAGGATGTAACTCAGGATCAGTAATGTAATGTATGTACACAGTGACTGCACAGCAGGAAGAGGTGGAGCCTGCTTGCCGTGTGCTCTGTGTGCTGCGTAGAGAGAGCTCCTGGGAAGGGAGGTAAACTTTTTCATCCAGGACTTTTTGTCTGCTCCCTTCCCAGGAAAGAAGGCTCATTTTGGGACTGGCCTCCGGGGCTGGGCCCCCGGCTCCCGCCTCCCGGTCCAAGCCGGCGGGGGGTGGGAGGACTCCAACTCCGGCTAGGGCTACAAGATCTGGCCAAGAATCAGGCAAGGGATCCAGCATGAAGACCCGTAGGACCCCTGAGGCCGCGGCGGCTCCTTCCCCCGGAGGTAGGCCGAGTACGAGCAGGGGTGCTGCAGCGGTGCCCCTTGGTTGGGGTACTAAGGCGGCTAGAGAATCCGCCGTGGGCTATGGTTCACGCATCCATGCGCACCTCTGCGAGTATGAGGACGCCTCAAGGAAGCTAAAATCCCTCTGGGGGGAGTTGAGGGTAGCTAAGGAGAGGTCTGACAGGGCCTCCGGCAATAAGAAGGCCGAGCTATCCGCCGCGGTCAAGAAGATCAAACAATCCATACAAGACCTGGAAAGCCGGAGGTGTGAGATCCTGGATGGCAGCGGGCCCTTCCGTGAAAAGCTGGAGAACGACGACCGGTTCAGAGCCATGACCGGTGGGGCTCCGGAGGGGTCACGGAGCTCCGGCCAGGTGGTGGAGGAGGATGATGAGGAATGCGAGGAGGAGGTCGCGCCCTACCCACCGCCTGGTAAGAGATCTCCAGGCGTCGCATAGTGGGATAGCCCCTGAGCAGGTGGCTCTCCCGTCAGATTCTGGCCCTTCAGGGGACAGCGGGAGCGAGGGGGAGGATGAGGATGGTGGTAGTAGCAGCGAGGGGGGCTGCCTCGTCATGCAGCAGATCCGGCAGATCGAGTCCCCGGTCCGTTTTAACCAGCTGAGGTTCGGGGATGAGATCTGTGAGGACGAGGCAACCAGGAGGGGGATGAAGAGAAAGGCAAAAAAAAGTAAGAAGAAGAAAACATCTACTGTGGAGAAATATGTGTATGTCCCCCTCTCTGGGGCCCCCCGATCCCGCTGTGCGGCACCCGCTACCCACCCCGGCTCGGGCTCTGTTGTGGGTCCGCAGCGAGGGAGCGGGGAGATTACAGGCCATGACACGCAGGGCGCTGCCTCTGTTTGTGGTAATGGAGGGGGTAGTGATGTGTCTGATATGGAGCATGGTGTGGAAGGTGGCCCAGCGGTGGGCAAGAGAGTGGCAGCCGGGACCGCATCTCCGGCGGTGAGCGCTGGGGTGTCCTGGTCCCCCACTTACGGATCCGCTAAATCTGGATCACTTCTGGGGACCCAGGCACCTAGTAAAGTAAAGGGGGCGGGGCCTGTGGTGAAGGCGGGGTCTGCGGTGAAGTCGGGGCCTCCTGCATTGGGGGCACCGCCGCTGGTGGATGCTGAGGGAGAGTGGCCTAGCCTGGGGCCAGCCGCTGGAGTTGCTGTGGCCAGGCTGTTTGTGGCCCAGGGTGTGGTGGTGGGGGGTGCTGTGCCTCAGGGGACTGGTACCGCTGGGGGGATTCTGGGGGGTGGATCCAGCTCTGGGTCGGCTCTGGGGGTCCCGCTGCGGCCAGTCTCAGGGGGCGTGGCCTCCTCGGCACCCGCTGCCCATGCAGGTGCAGCTTTGGATAGCTCTGCTGTGCGGCTGAAGGCTGGGGGCGTGGCTTCCCAAAGAAAGGAAAAAAAAATGGACTTAGCCAGCAATGGAGCAGGGACTGCAGCAGATAGCAGCAAGGGCGCCTGCCTGGCGGGGTCCCCTGAGTCTGGGGGCTTACCTGCGGTGGGGGCTCCGGTGACAAGGCAGGATGGAGCTGCAGGCGGGTCTGCTCCTGGCTTCCTACCTGCCAGTGAGGGAGGAGGCTCTGCGCCTGCTGTGGTGGAAAGTCAGGCTGTGCTGCTTAAGTCCCATGGCAGCAGGACTCTTAAAGGGACAGCAGCGCTGTGTGTGCCAAACCCCCCAGCAGGGAGGATGCCACCAGTAGGTGGCGGTAGCCGTGAACCTGGAAATACCCAAAAGGTGAGGCAAAATAAAACTGACCCCAGTGTGTATGTGAGTGAGAGTGGGGTGACTGATGGAGTGGATGAGGAGGGTGCGGGTATGGAAGTGTCTATGGTTGAGGATGCGAGTGGCAGTGCGTCTAAGGTGGCAAGTGTGAGTACGGTGTCTGATGGTAGTGGGAGAAGGGGGGAGGGGGCCGGTCCATCTGCCCCCCCAGCCACAGGTTCTCGGAGTTATTCGGGGGTGGTGGCTGGAGCCCCGGGGTCTAGTCAGGGGGTTTCCTCGCCTCTGGACCTCAGGGATAGCGTTTTGCGGCGCCGCTTCCTGGAGGCCCTCAAAAAGGGAGAACGGACGATCGAAGTAGAGGGAAGAGTGGTGGACTTGGCCTTTTGGCTGGATAGACACGGCCAGGCTGCCTTCCAAGATAAAAGGGAAGGGGAAACGGTTTGGTCCCTCCCGACAGCCGGGCAGGGGGTGGCCAGGCGGAATGTGGTCCGTCTTCGGTGGAGGGGCAGTGAAGCGTGCCCGCCAAGGGCGAGGGTTGTGGAGCTCCTTCTGAAGATGGACTTCAGGGCGACGGACATCTTTGCCCTGATTCATCCGTTTGGCACCTCCTTCTTCGATGTCAGTTTTGTTCGGCCAGAGGGCTTGGAGCTTTTCTGGTCGAATTTCGAACTGGCAAAGGGGGAGCCCGGCTGGCGAGACTTTGCCGTGCAGGCGGTGTCTCGCCAAAATAGTGTAAAGAGGGTGACCGTTCTGACAAGTAACGAGTCACTCTCTGGGGTCGACATAATGACGTGGCTTTCCCGTTATGGGGAAGTCACCGAGGTCCCTAAAAAAAAATAGGGACGAGTTTGGCATTTGGTCAGGGGGCTGGACCTTCATGGTAAAATTGAAGGTTTCAGGAGGTACGATCACCCACATCCCTTCCTCAGCATTTCTGGGGAGGGACAGAATCCAGATCTTCTACCAGGGGCAACCGAAGGTCTGCCACAGGTGCGGTGATCCCCGCCACTTCAGCGCAGGCTGCAAGGTACAGAAATGTGCCTTGTGTGGCGGGGTAGGCCATCTTGCCGCGGCCTGTGGTGACATTAGGTGTCACCTGTGTGGTGACCTAGGTCACCCGTATAGCCGCTGCCCCCGTTCCTTTTCCAGCACCATCTCTGGCCCGGCAGGGGGGAGCCAAGGGGGGGTCCCCGGTGGTGCAACTTCTGCTGTGGCTGAGGGTGGAGGCATGAGGGGAGCTGAGGGGTCGGTGAGGAAAGGCGAGGCTGGTACATCTGCCCACCAGTGGCAACAGGTGAGGAGCCGTAAGGGCAGGGGGCAGGATAAGCCTCAGGCAACTGGGGTGATGACTGCCCCCACCCTGGAGACGGCAGCCGAAGCCTCTGAGGCCCTGGGGGAGAAGGCGATGAGCGAGGAGATCCGGAGGATGGAGAGGGAGGAGTTGGCTGCTTCTGATAACTCTTCCCAGTATGAAAGTCTGGATGAAGAGGTGGTGGAGCAGCCTAAAAAAACGGGTGACAATCGTACCGGTAAGAGTCGGAAGAAGAGGAAGAACAAGGCTAAAAAATCTAAGCCCCCCCCCCTGGCCACTGGGGTGCCTACGGAAGGGCTCGCTGACTCCCCTCTGATCCCCCTCTCCAATCGGTTCCAAGCCCTCGATGACTCTGCTGTGTCGGAGGTCGGGGGTGAGGGGCCGGTCGCAACATCTGGGGTGCCTTCGGGGAGTGGTGAGGTCTGTCCTCCGGGGGATTCACACTCCTCTGGAGGGGGGACCACCTCGGGGTCCAGGGGCAAGGAATCTATTTCTGGGAAATCCAGTGCTATAAAAGAGGATATGGACACCTCGGTATCTTTAAAGAGGAGGGGTGAGTCGGGCTCCTCCTCAGAAGGGGAGAGGAAATCAGGGGGTACGGTTAAAAAACAGGCCATCTAACTCAATCACCCATGATGGCGGAACCTACCCCGTTGACTCTGGCGTCGATTAATGTCGCCAGCATAAAGTCAGATACGGCTAGATTTACGGCCTTTGATTTTTTCACCCGGGTTGAGGCTGATATTTTATTTTTGCAGGAGACCAGACTAACGGACCTGGGGTCCATCTACAAAGCAAAGAGGGAATGGAGGAGTGGGCCCTCATACTGGTCTCTTGCGGCCGAGCCGTATAGTGGGGTAGCGGTCCTTTTTAAGACCGTGGAGGTGGAATGCAGACGGGTGATCGAGGTAGAAATGGGGAGATGTTTGGTCCTTGACGTCTTCATGAGGGGACAGGAGCTTCGGCTCATCAATATCTATGGCCCACAATCCAAGTGGGACCGTAAATGTCTCTTCCTGAGGATCAAGCCCTATCTTTTTACGAGCCGGCAGGTGGTCTTCGGTGGGGATTTTAATACTGTAACCAGACTCCGTGATAGGGGAGGCCCCGGAGACCGGCTGGCTTATGATAGCGTAGCCTTGAATAGCATAGTAAGCGAAGCTCGCCTGGTGGATGTCCACATCCGGCACACCCCAGGTCACGGGGGTTTCACCTTTTTTAGGGGAAGCAGTAGGTCTAGGATAGATAGGTTTTTTTTAAAGGAGGAAGCCGTCTCTTCTGCAGTGTCCGCTGTTGAGGTGGAGTTCTCCGATCACTGTTTCATTTTCTTTACTTTGAATGTTACAGAGACCCCCCGGATGGGGAGAGGCCTATGGAAGCTGAATTCGTCCCTTCTGGAAGAGGCGGAAGTAAGACAGTCCTTTGAGGAATTTCTTCAGAGCCAGGTACCTCTCTTGGGTCTTTGTAGCAGTAAGTCTGAGTGGTGGGAGATCTTCAAAAGAAGGGTCGCAGGGTTCTTCCGTCAGCTCTCGAGCCTCAGAGGCCTGAACAGGTACCGCCTGTATCGGGAGCTGGGGAGGAAACTCGAGCAGCTCATCTCGACTGGAGGGGACCGAGAGGAAATCTCCAGGGTGAAGACCTTGCTCAAGGGGTGCCAGTATGATAGGCACACATCCTTGGTTTTTGAGAGGGATTTCGGGAGGTACCGCTCGCCCGACCCTTACAGAAACTGCAGGTTGTCAGTGAATTGTAAGATGGTGAGAGGACTGATTGACAGTACGGGGTCCCTGAACAGATCCAAATCAGGGATCCTGGAGGTGGTCAGATCCTTCTACTTGCACCTCTTGGGGAGGAGGGATCCTGATCGGGATGAGATGTCGGCTTTCCTGACTGAAACCATCCCTGAGCCAGGGGATGACCCCTCTCTTCATGTTTTGGCAGAAGCAATCAGGGAAGAGGAAGTGAGACGGGCGATTGATGGGCTCCGGCCCAAAAAGTCGCCCGGTCCGGATGGCTTAACATCCGAGTTCTACAAGACTTTTAGGGACTCTTTGGTCCCCCTCTTGACTGAGGTTTTTAATGAGTGCCTCTCCTCGGACATTCTACCCAGTTCAATGAGGAAGTCAGCCCTGATTATCCTGTCAAAGGGTAAAGACTCGTCCCGTATTGAGAATTGGCATCCCATAGCGCTTCTCAATACGGACCGAAAGGGTCTGGCAAAGGTGCTTTTTAATCGGTTGGTGCAGTTTGCGCCCCGGCTCCTTTCGGGGGCCCAGCACTGCTCTGTTCCAGGCCGCAGTACATTTAGTGCTGTGCTCGGTGTCCGGGAGGCAGTGGAGCAGGGCAGGGCAGGTCACTGGAAGGGGTACTTGCTGTCCTTAGACCAGGCGAAGGCCTTTGACCGGGTTAACCATGAGTACCTCTGGTCCGTCCTTCTGAGGTATGGTCTGCCTGGGAGGTTTGTTGATTGGTTGAGAGTTTTATACAATGGGGCAGAGACTTTTCCGCTCGTGAACGGTTGGGTCGGACACCCTTTTGAGGTGAGGTCTGGTGTCCGCCAGGGCTGTCCTCTGAGCCCGCTGTTATACGTGTTTGCGATCGACCCCCTTTTAAGGAGGGTGGAGCGTGGACCGTTGGTGGGAGTCAGGATGGACCAGGCGGAGCCAGAGGCCGCCTTGAGGGTAGTGGCATACGCTGATGATGTTTCCCTTTTTGTATCCTCGAGAGAGGAGGCAGATTGGGTGATGTCTGAGGTTGAACGCTACTCGGTGGCATCCGGTTCCATGATCAACCGGGACAAGTGTGAGAGTCTCTGGCTGGGAGGGGGAGATCCAAGTTTTGATCTCCCGGACACCCTTCCAGGGCCTCAGGCCACAGCAAAAATATTAGGCATCAGTTTCGGCCCGGGGGACTATCCCCAGCAAAACTGGGAGGGCAGACTTAAGATTGCCACCCAGAAGGTGGATCAGTGGAAGGGTTGGTCTTTGACCCTAAGGGAAAGGGTTAGTCTTGCCAAGGGCTATTTGCTTCCTTTGCTAATATATTTGGGCAGCGTCTGCATCTTGCCAGAGCCTCTTTGGACACGGGTCTACAGCCTGTTTTTCCAATTGTTATGGGGAAATAGGCTGAACCTAATCAAGAGGGAGGTCACGTACCGCACGAGGAGACTAGGAGGGTTGGGTATGGTCAACCCAGTGGTGTTTCTAGTAAACACCTTTCTTAAGGCAAACATCGCCAACCTCTGGTCAGAGAGGGCTCCTCTGTGGGTATTCTCCTGTAGGGGGTGGTTTCGGCCTTTCTTCCAGGAATGGGAGACAGGAGGGCAGGTAAAGGACCTTCGAACACCTCATGGGCATCTTCCGGCTTATGCTACCCCGGTTCTGAAGGTGATCCGTCGGTGGGGTCTGGGAGTGTGGGAGATCAGGACCATGTCGAGAAGGTTACTTGACAATAGGGTCCTGTTGACCCACTTTCAGAAGCCCCTGGCGCTCAGGGATTGCCCAAGCTGGGATCTGGAGGTGGGGCTCGGGTTATTGAACTCTAAGCGGATCCCCTTGAAGTTTTGGGACTTGGCTTGGCGCTGCTTCCATGGGAAGCTGTATGTGAGGGACAACCTGAAGTGCAGATGCTCTGATGACCGGGATTGTCCCCGCGAAGAGTGTGGCGGTATGCTTGAAAGCATGGAGCATTTCCTGCTTCGGTGTCCCTTTAATACAGAGGTCTACAGCAGGGTGGGTGCTTCCATTGGCTGGCCTAGGCTGGCAGGCCTTTCCTATGCGGAGTGGGCCTATGGGGCATTCAGGTCCCTTGGTGGCCGAGATCGGGGCACTGTTTTCTTAGTTAGTTTAGTAACTAGGTTCCACACGTGGAATGCACGGTGTCTAGTGTCTACTCAGCGGAAAGTCCTCCCCAGGGAAGAGGTGATTAGGAACATCCTGGGTGACCTGGCAAAAGTGCGCTTGCTGGAGTTTGAGAGGCTGGGTGCAGGGAGGGCCTCTCTTTTTTGGAGGGGTTTCTCCTTTAATGTGCCCTAGGGAGAGTTAGGTTCTGTGTGCCTGTGATAGGGTTGAGTTAGTCTTTTTTATCTTTTTATCTTTATTTTGTAGGGTCAGATAGATGTGTAGGGACAGGGAGGGACAGATAGGGACAGTCTTTAGGGACAGGTAGTTAGTATTAGGTTGGTAGTGAGGGTCAGTGAGGGACAGGTAGGGGCAGGTAGGGAGAGATTGGTAGGGCTATAGGGACAGGATTTTCTCTTTTGTGTTGTTAGGGAGGGTCAGGGTGATGTGCGGTAGATTAGGGTGAGAGCCTCTATGGTCTCCAGTTCCTGGTGGTGGGCTGTAACCCTCACTTATAGATTTTTGTTTTGTAATTGGTAACCCGGGTATAGGGCTTGCAAGCATTGAACTTGGGCCTGTTCTTTGGTCATGGTTAAGGTGTGTACTGGTTATTATTATGTTATTATTGATTATATGTTATTATAAGGTTGTATATATGTTACATGTGTACTATGATGCGTGTAGGGGGGATTTAGTTTAGGTGGGGTGGGGGGTTTCTTGGGGGGTGGGGGGATGGGTTTTGGAGAATGGACGTCCGGCAGGATGCCAAGAAGAGGAAAAAAGGGCCATAAACTTCTATGGACCTTGTTCTATAGTGAAGGCCACAAACTTTCGTGGGACCTTGTGTGATAGGCCACAAACTCTCGTGGGACCTTGTGTGATAGGCCACAAACTCTCGTGGGACCTGGTGTGATAGGCCACAGACTTTCGTGGGACCTTTGGGGGAATGGTGGTGGTTTAGTTTAGGAGGTTAAAAAAAAAATAAAAATATATATATATATATATATATATATATATATATATATATATATATATATATATATATATATATATATATATATAAATAAAAAAAATATATGATTAAGTTTTGGCCAGGTGGCCTATTTGCTTTCTTTAGGGCAGTTGGCCGACTTTTGTTTATTTTTCTAGGGATGAATGCATGGGTATGTGTGTATGAGGGAAAAAGGTACAAGGGGAGAGGAAAAAGGATATAGGTTGAGGTCTCTTCCCTTGCTGGGGGTATTAATGAAATGGAGGAACATTTTGTTTGTATAAATATGCTGGACATTGGACTTTTGGGGACTGTGAATAATTTGTTTTGTTATTGAGTTTGTCTGTAAGTTTTGCCTGTAAGTTTTGTTTTGTACTTTTATAATAAAAAAGAGATACAGGATGTAACTCAGGATCAGTAATGTAATGTATGTACACAGCGACTGCACCAGCAGAATAGTGAGTGCAGCTCTGGAGTATAATACAGGATGTAACTCAGGATCAGTAATGTAATGTATGTACACAGTGACTGCACCAGCAGAATAGTGAGTGCAGCTCTGGAGTATAATACAGGATGTAACTCCGGATCAGTAATGTAATGTATGTACACAGTGACTGCACCAGCAGAATAGTGAGTGCAGCTCTGGAGTATAATACAGGAGGTAACTCAGGATCAGTAATGTAATGTATGCACACAGTGACTGCACCAGCAGAATAGTGAGTGCAGCTCTGGAGTATAATACAGGATGTAACTCCGGATCAGTAATGTAATGTATGTACACAGTGACTGCACCAGCAGAATAGTGAGTGCAGCTCTGGAGTATAATACAGGATGTAACTCAGGATCAGTAATGTAATGTATGCACACAGTGACTGCACCAGCAGAATAGTGAGTGCAGCTCTGGAGTATAATACAGGATGTAACTCCGGATCAGTAATGTAATGTATGTACACAGTGACTGCACCAGCAGAATAGTGAGTGCAGCTCTGGAGTATAATACAGGAGGTAACTCAGGATCAGTAATGTAATGTATGTACACAGTGACTGCACCAGCAGAATAGTGAGTGCAGCTCTGGAATATAATGCAGGCTGTAACTCAGGATCAGTAATGTAATGTATGTACACAGTGACTGCACCAGCAGAATAGTGAGTGCAGCTCTGGAGTATAATACAGGATGTAACTCAGGATCAGTAATGTAATGTATGTACACAGTGACTGCACCAGCAGAATAGTGAGTGCAGCTCTGGGGTATAATACAGGAGGTAACTCAGGATCAATAATGTAATGTATGTACACAGTGAGTGTACCTGCAGAATAGTGAGTGCAGCTCTGGAGTATAATACAGGATCAGTAATGTAATGTATGTACACAGTGACTGCACCAGCAGAATAGTGAGTGCAGCTCTGGGGTATAATACAGGATGTAACTCAGGATCAGTAATGTAATGTATGTACACAGTGACTGCACCAGCAGAATAGTGAGTGCAGCTCTAGAGTATAATACAGGATGTAACTCAGGATCAGTAATGGAATGTATGTACACAGTGACTGCACCAGCAGAATAGTGAGTGCAGCTCTGGAGTATAATACAGGATGTAACTCAGGATCAGTAATGTAATGTATGTGCACAGTGACTGCACCAGCAGAATAGTGAGTGCGGCTCTGGAGTATAATACAGGATGTAACTCAGGATCAGTAATGGAATGTATGAACACAGTGACTCCACCAGCAGAATCAATTTTTTTTCCATAGTCTCCCCTTTAACTCCTCCCTTCCAGAAAAACAGTTCAATTCTGTCTTGGTCAAAGCAAGATGTAGTGCTATGTTTTAGAAATCTCAGATTACATAGGCTAGTGTCTTGCTCTTTTCATTCAATCCCTTGAGCTTGTGTTCTGTGGTTGGCTTCTCATTCCGCTGAGCCACATGAGATACACCTTTTCTCAGGGTGTTTGGGTTCTGGTTTTCTGACTGCATTCTGTCTAACTTAACACAGGTGTTTTCATTTGTTTGCCGATCACCTTATGGGTGCAGCTTTATATTCGTCCCCCTGCTGGCGTTTCCTGCTGGTAATAGATTCATTTGGATGTTCTGACATTCTGTTGATCTTTGGAGCCAGTCTGTAAGATTCCAGCTAAGGGTTTTGCTCTTTCTTTGCTATATTTTGCATCTTCTGTTTATCATTAGTACGTTGGCTGTATATTTGTTAGCAGTTCTTGCTTTATTCTTTGTTTGATATCTCATTATTTACTTTACTCACTCTGGGATCTTTCCTTTGTTTAGCACATCTCTCTTCTTGTAGGAAATTCACACTCTGCTCTGCCCTATTGTTCTTTAGGAGGAATGTGAAGCAAATTGTCGGCCTTTAAGATAGATTAGGTTCAAGTTGCCATCTCTTAGTCTGTGGTTATGGCTATCTCTGCACCTGCAGGCACCAATACGGACTGCACAGTCAGGATATCTAGTCTGTGCAGCAGACGGCAGGGTCACTTGCAGTTTTTAGTGTATAACCTATTCTCCCCAGTGAGTTGATAAACAGGCATAGGTATCCTAGGAGCATTCAGGGTGAGCTGCCATCATGTGGCGACCTGTATAATGTCCTCCATACTGCTGCTGGTGCTGAACATGTTCCACCATAACGCTGCGCAACCAGCTCTGCCCTCACCTACTGTATCCTCACCCATCTCTCGCGGGCAGGGTCCTCTCTCCTCCTTACAAGTCGGTGACTCGATTTTTTTCATGATTACTGAACACACATTTCGGATGTTAAAATTTTTTTTTCCAAACCGATGTTATAAAGTATTCTAATTTACTGAGATAATGACTTTTGGGTTTTCATTGGCTGTAAGCCATAATCATCAACATTAACAGAAATAAACACGTGAAATAGATCACTCTGTGTGTAATGACTCTATAGAATATATGAGTTTCACTTTTTTGTATTGAAGAACTGAAATAAATTCACTTTTTGATAATATTCTAATTTTGTGAGAAGCGCCTGTATATTCATGGGAAAAAATAGATGAGTGATTAATTAAATAGTGATCTACGTATAAAATGTAGTAAAGAACAATGATAAATAGAAATTGTTTGGAAAAGTTTTTTCTCTTGAAGAATAAAATGGCTACAAACAGGGAGTAGTGCTGAAATCCATAGATAATAATGAGACCCGCTCCATGCAAAATATTAACCTAAGAAAGGTGCAGTATAGCCAGAGGGGAATAAAGTGTCGAGTGCATGAGAAGCAAATATCAAAAAGTGCAGTGTGTCCTATGCTGGATACTGTATATAAAAATATATCCTCCCTAGAATATTCGATACATAGAATGTACAATAAATATATAAATAAATAATAATAATACACGTGGTGCAATAATGTCCTATTCTGGATATTATGCATATATCTGCCATATAACATATAGGATATATAAGGGTCCAGGAAGGCAATGTTGCCCTGTGTAAAGGATGAAAAAAAAAAGTTCATACCTGTAGTCCAGGTATCCTGTTTAGTCCCATATAACGGGGGGTCCCACAACATGAGGCTTGCAGTCACCAGCGTGGTTATAATGGAAAGTGATAGCCCTCTCTAACTGTAGGCACAAACTAAATAAAAGAAAAAATATATTAAAACACAGGATAACTAAAAAACTCCCATGGGAGAACCTACCCTTCCCCTAACAAAGATGTCTCTAAGGAAAAGAAAGGGCGTTGGTTACATAGTAGCAGAGACAGTTTCCTGAGCAGCACAGAGTGTTTCAGGAGGCGAGCCTGCAGACCTTACAGGCCACGTCATGTGAGCGGGGGGTTACGGTATGACCAATGGCTGATCACGAGAGCAGCCGGGGACCCAATCAGGTAGGAGGACTCCCATCCAGCAGCACAGAATACTGACCGGGCTCCGGACTCCGGTCCTGAGCATCGATTTCCTCATTTCTCTTGTTAAATTCATTGGGCTGAAATGTCAAACAAAATAAGGGAAAAAAAAAGATGACAAACCATTTGCTTCTTTCCTGAATGATTGTGCTGATAATTTCTTGAATATTAAACTTGATGGTTTCTTCCAACCATATGTCGACTACATAATATATTGTATCCAGATGATGGAGATGCAGATCCAACAGACTGTAGATTTCCATTTCTGAGAAATGTAATAATTGTTGTTTTTTTAAAAAATAGAAATAGTTCCAGAATTCTGTGCTGATTATTTTCATATTCTATCTGTTGAGCTCTAATTCCCCTGAAAAGACACAGACTTGCATGACAGTCTTCTGCCTCCCTGACGTGACCACTAGGGGGAGCTCAGTGCAGACCTTCTATACAGCTGAATAATGATTGCATTGTCAATGAGCTCCCCTAGTGGTGGCCTCAGGCAGACAGGACTTTATACCCCTAAACAACCACTACAGCTTTACAATATGGCGCACTGTAGTTCTAGATTTGCCCCCACTTTTCTGCTTCTGAAAAAAAAAATGTGTTAAATTGAGCTATCACTGAATGTTGAATCTAAATCAAGAAGCATCACACAGGTCAGAACAGACATAAAAAATCAGGAATTTTATCATTTCTGTTTTCAATTCATCAATATTTCACATTTCATGTCAGTGAGTGCAAACCTTCTTCATCACAGTTATGGCCTGGAACTCGTCCTAAATGTGCTGAAGTTAAACAATTGTAAACAATGTATCAAAACAATAAAAAGCTGTGAATCTGTGTTGGTTGAATAAGATCCGGAGGTAGAAGCGCTGGAGGCAGCAAGTGTTCACTGAACCATCTACCACATTAATACATTCTAAAGATATCATTGACATGCTGCGGTCTGGAAAGATGTGCTGCATGTCAATGTCCGCCGGCAGAGCCAGTTTTAGGCAAAGTGGGGCCCTAGTCAAAGTTTAAAATGGGCCCCAAATGCTAACATATTGCACATCACACAGAAGCATTTCGGTTGTATTTACATGCGCTGATCTCAGGCCGCTAAACGAGTGTGTTCGACAATACTGAAGTCGTTGGACGCTTGTTTCCCGGCCTCTTTCCACCGTCTGAGAAAGAATGAAGGGGACAGAACGATCACTAACAGATCACTAACAGATCACCATACAGTATCATGTTATCAGCAGCACATCTACAGTTTACACCGGCGATGTGCTGCTGAGAACAAGGATTTTTATTCCGGCATAAACAATCCAATCACCCAATGAATATGCAGCATTTTGCTCGTTTAGTATAATACACCCCATAGTCCTCCATATATTATAATGTGCACCACAGTTCTCCATATTGTAAAATGCACACCCCATAGTCCTCCATATAATATAATGTGCCCCATAGTCCTCCATATAGTATAATACACTCCTCATAGTCTTCCATATAGTATTATACACTTCCCATAGTCCTCCATATAGTATAATACACTCCTCGTAGTCCTCCATATATTAAAATATACTCCTCAGTCCTCCACATAGCATAATACACTCCTCACAGTGCTCCATATAGTATAATGCACCGCCATAGTCATCCATGTAGTACAATTCACTTCCCATAGTATAATGCACCCCATAGTTCTTCATATAGTATAATGTATTCCCCATAGTCCTCGATACAGTATAATTCAGCCCACATATAGTATAATGTAGCCATCACCCTACAGTATATAATGCGGCAACCACAGAGTATAATGCAGCCACCCCAGAGTATAATGTAACCCCCCCACAGAGTATAATGTAATCTCCCCATAGAATATAATGCAGCCCCCCCATATAGTATAATATAGCCCCCTCATAGAGTATGATGCAATCACCCATCAATGAATATAAATATAATACAGTCCCCCCCATAGAATATAATGTAGCCCTGAACAAGATATAATACAGCCCACCTCCACATAGAATATAATGTAGCCCCATCAAAGGGTATGATGCAATCATCCCTCATAAAATCTAATAACGCCCCCACAGAATATAATGCAGCCCCCATAGTATATAACACAGCCTCCTCCATAGAATATAATGTATAATGTACCCCCCAAATATATAACACAGCCACATAGTATATAACACAGCCTCCCCCATAGAATATAATGTACCCCCATAGTATATAGCACAGCCCACATAGTAGTATATAGCACAGCCCATATAGTAGTATATAGCACAGCCACTTAGTATATAGTACAGCCCACACAGTAGTATACAGCACAGCCCACACAGTAGTTTATAGAACAGCCCACACAGTAGTATACAGCACTGCCCACAGTAGTATACAGCACTGCCCACAGTAGTATACATGACTGCCCACAGTAGTATACAGCACAGCCCACAAGAGTAAACAGCACTGCCCACAGTAGTATACAGCACTGCCCATACAGTAGTATACAGCACTGCCCACAGTAGTATACAGCACTGCCCACAGTAGTATACAGCACAGCCCACAGGAGTATACAGCACTGCCCACAGTAGTATACAGCACTGCCCACAGTAGTATACAGCACAGCCCACAGGAGTATACAGCACTGCCCACAGTAGTATACAGCACTGCCCACAGTAGTATACAGCACAGCCCACAGGAGTATACAGCACTGCCCACAGTAGTATACAGCACTGCCCACAGTAGTATACAGCACTGCCCACAGTAGTATACAGCACAGCCCACAGGAGTATACAGCACTGCCCACAGTAGTATACAGCACAGACCACAGGAGTATACAGCACAGCCTACAGGAGTATACAGCACAGCCCATACAGTGGTATACAGCACAGCCCATACAGTGGTATACAGCACAGCCCATACAGTGGTATACAGCACAGCCCACATCCCCCCTTGCCTCTCTCCTCCCGAGAATGGCCGCACAGTCCAGTTAAAACAAAAAAAAACAAAACACAAGCTCCTTACCTCTCCCCGAGCCCGCGCTGCTCCCTGCTCCTGTGTCGGCGGCTGCCGCCGCACTGCCTGACACACAACAAGTGCGCGATGACGTGCACCTGCTGTGTTAGAGGCAGAGCGGGGAATGATGGGAGAGGGAGCGTTGTTGTGAATTTGCTTTTTGCTCCCTCTAGTGGTTACTAGTTTTTTGACTCTGGTTTTTCTGTCATTCCTTTTATCCGCACCTGGGTCGTTAGTTAGGGGTGTTGCTATATAAGCTCCCTGGACCTTCAGTTCATGCCTGGCAACGTAGTTATCAGAGCTAGTCTGCTGTGCTCTTGTCTACTGATCCTGGTTCCAGTTATATCAGCTAAGTCTGCCTTTTGCTTTTTGCTATTTGTTTTGGTTTTGTATTTTTGTCCAGCTTGTTGCAAATCTATATCCTGACCTTTGCTGGAAGCTCTAGGGGGCTGGTGTTCGCCCCCCGGACCGTTAGACGGTTCGGGGGTTCTTGAATTTCCAGTGTGGATTTTGATAGGGTTTTTGTTGACCATATAAGTTACCTTTCTTTATTCTGCTATCAGTAAGCGGGCCTCTCTGTGCTAAACCTGGTTCATTTCTGTGTTTGTCATTTCCTCTTACCTCACCGTCATTATTTGTGGGGGGCTTCTATCCAGCTTTGGGGTCCCCTTCTCTGGAGGCAAGAAAGGTCTTTGTTTTCCTCTACTAGGGGTAGCTAGATTCTCCGGCTGGCGCGTGTCATCTAGAATCAACGTAGGAATGATCCCCGGCTACTTCTAGTGTTGGCGTTAGGAGTAGATATATGGTCAACCCAGTTACCACTGCCCTATGAGCTGGATTTTTGTATTCTGCAGACTTCCACGTTCCTCTGAGACCCTCGCCATTGGGGTCATAACAGTTTGCCAGGCCAGTATTAAATGTTTAATGCATTGCAGAAGAGGGATTATAAGAAAGAAGATTCTGAGTTTTTTTTTTTTTTCTTCTTCCCCTTTACCTCAGAGTGGCTATGCTTGCTGCAGACATGAATGTCCAGACCTTGATTACAAGTGTGGACCAGCTGGCTACTCGTGTGCAGGGCATACAAGACTATGTTATCAGAAATCCTAGGTCAGAACCTAAAATACCGATTCCTGAACTGTTTTCCGGAGACAGGTTTAAGTTTAGGAATTTCGTGAATAATTGTAAATTGTTTTTGTCCCTGAGACCCTGTTCATCAGGAGATTCTGCTCAGCAAGTAAAAATTGTTATTTCGTTCTTACGGGGCGACCCTCAGGATTGGGCTTTTTCGCTGGCGCCAGGAGATCCGGCATTGGCTGATCTGGATGCGTTTTTTCTGGCGCTCGGTTTACTTTATGAGGAACCCAATCTTGAGATTCAGGCAGAAAAGGCCTTGCTGTCTATGTCTCAGGGGCAGGACGAGGCTGAAGTGTATTGCCAAAAACTTCGGAAATGGTCCGTGCTGACACATTGGAACGAGTGTGCACTGGCCGCTAATTTTAGAAATGGCCTTTCTGAAGCCATTAAGAATGTTATGGTGGGTTTTCCCATTCCCACAGGTCTGAATGATACTATGGCACTGGCTATTCAAATTGACCGGCGGTTGCGGGAGCGCAAAACCGCAAATTCCCTCATGGTGTTGTCTGAACAGACACCTAATTCGGTGCAATGTGATAGAAAAACCGCAAATTCCCTCATGGTGTTGTCTGAACAGACACCTGATTTAATGCAATGTGATAGAATCCTGACTAGAAATGAGCGGAAAATTCATAGACGCCGGAATGGCTTGTGCTACTACTGTGGTGATTCTACACATGTTATCTCAGCATGCTCTAAACGTATAGCTAAGGTTGTTAGTCCTGTCACCGTTGGTAATTTGCAACCTAAATTTATTCTGTCTGTAACTTTGATTTGCTCACTGTCATCTTATCCTGTCATGGCGTTTGTAGATTCAGGTGCTGCCCTGAGTCTCATGGATCTCTCATTTGCTAAGCGCTGTGGATTTACTCTTGAACCATTAGAAAATCCTATTCCTCTTAGGGGTATTGATGCTACACCATTGGCAGCAAATAAACCGCAGTATTGGACTCAGGTTACCATGTGCATGACTCCTGAACACCGCGAGGTGATACGTTTCCTGGTTTTACATAAAATGCATGATTTGGTTGTTTTAGGGCTGCCATGGTTACAGACCCATAATCCAGTCCTGGACTGGAAGGCTATGTCAGTCTCAAGTTGGGGCTGTCGTGGTATTCATGAGGATTCCCTGCCTGTGTCTATTGCTTCTTCTACGCCTTCGGAAGTTCCGGAGTATTTGTCTGATTATCAGGATGTCTTCAGTGAGTCTGAGTCCAGTGCATTGCCTCCTCATAGGGACTGTGACTGTGCAATAGATTTGATCCCAGGCAGTAAATTTCCTAAGGGAAGACTGTTTAATCTGTCGGTACCTGAACATACCGCTATGCGTTCATATATCAAGGAGTCTCTGGAAAAAGGACATATTCGTCCGTCTTCTTCCCCTCTTGGTGCGGGATTCTTTTTTGTGGCAAAAAAGGACGGATCTTTGAGACCTTGTATTGATTATCGGCTTTTAAATAAGATCACTGTCAAATTTCAGTATCCTTTACCGCTGTTGTCTGACTTGTTTGCCCGGATTAAGGGTGCCAAGTGGTTCACCAAGATAGACCTTCGTGGTGCGTACAACCTTGTGCGCATTAAGCAAGGTGATGAATGGAAAACCGCATTCAATACGCCCGAAGGTCATTTTGAGTACTTGGTGATGCCTTTTGGGCTCTCCAATGCGCCTTCAGTTTTTCAGTCCTTTATGCATGACATTTTCCGGAAGTATCTGGATAAATTTTTGATTGTTTATCTGGATGATATTTTGGTTTTTTCTGATAATTGGGATTCGCATGTGGAGCAGGTCAGGTTGGTCTTTAAAATTTTGCGTGAAAATTCTTTGTTTGTCAAGGGCTCAAAGTGTCTCTTTGGTGTACAGAAGGTTCCCTTTTTGGGGTTCATTTTTTCCCCTTCTGCTGTGGAGATGGACCCAGTCAAGGTCCGAGCTATTCATGATTGGACTCAACCCTCGTCAGTTAAGAGTCTTCAGAAGTTCTTGGGCTTCGCTAACTTCTACCGTCGTTTTATCGCTAATTTTTCTAGCATTGTGAAACCTTTGACGGATATGACCAAGAAGGGCTCCGATGTAGCTAACTGGGCTCCTGCTGCCGTGGAGGCTTTCCAGGAGTTGAAACGCCGGTTTACTTCGGCGCCTGTTTTGTGCCAGCCTGACGTCTCACTTCCCTTTCAGGTTGAGGTGGATGCTTCGGAGATTGGGGCAGGGGCCGTTTTGTCGCAGAGAGGCCCTGGTTGCTCTGTTATGAAACCTTGTGCCTTTTTCTCTAGGAAGTTTTCGCCTGCCGAGCGAAATTATGATGTGGGCAATCGGGAGTTGTTGGCCATGAAATGGGCATTTGAGGAGTGGCGTCATTGGCTTGAGGGTGCTAAGCATCGTGTGGTGGTCTTGACTGATCACAAAAATCTGATGTATCTCGAGTCTGCTAAACGCCTTAATCCGAGACAGGCCCGCTGGTCATTGTTTTTCTCCCGCTTTGATTTTGTTGTCTCGTATTTACCAGGTTCAAAGAATGTGAAGGCCGATGCTCTTTCTAGGAGCTTTGTGCCTGATGCTCCTGGAGTCGCTGATCCTGTTGGTATTCTTAAAGATGGAGTTATCTTGTCAGCTATTTCTCCGGATCTGCGACGTGTGTTGCAGAGATTTCAGGCTGATAGGCCTGAGTCTTGTCCACCTGACAGACTGTTTGTCCCGGATAAGTGGACCAGCAGAGTCATTTCCGAGGTTCATTCCTCGGTGTTGGCAGGTCACCCGGGAATTTTTGGCACCAGAGATCTGGTGGCCAGGTCCTTTTGGTGGCCTTCCTTGTCAAGGGATGTGCGGTCATTTGTGCAGTCCTGTGGGACTTGTGCTCGAGCTAAGCCTTGCTGTT
Source organism: Ranitomeya variabilis (assembly GCF_051348905.1). NCBI lineage: Eukaryota > Metazoa > Chordata > Amphibia > Anura > Dendrobatidae > Ranitomeya > Ranitomeya variabilis. The sequence goes on from NC_135238.1 coordinate 234,966,479, forward strand.
CTCGTGCCAGCGGTTTGCTCTTGCCCTTGCCTGTCCCGAAGAGACCTTGGACACATATCTCCATGGATTTCATTTCTGATCTTCCGCTATCTCAGGGCATGTCCGTTATCTGGGTGATATGTGATCGCTTCTCCAAGATGGTCCATTTGGTTCCTTTGCCTAAGCTGCCTTCCTCTTCCGATCTGGTTCCTGTGTTTTTCCAGAACGTGGTTCGTTTGCACGGCATCCCTGAGAATATTGTGTCAGACAGAGGATCCCAGTTCGTTTCCAGGTTCTGGCGATCCTTTTGTAGTAGGATGGGCATTGATTTGTCGTTTTCGTCTGCTTTCCATCCTCAGACTAATGGACAGACGGAGCGAACCAATCAGACTTTGGAGGCTTATTTGAGGTGTTTTGTCTCTGCTGATCAGGACGATTGGGTGACATTCTTGCCGTTGGCTGAGTTTGCCCTTAATAATCGGGCTAGTTCCGCCACCTTGGTTTCGCCTTTTTTCTGCAACTCTGGTTTCCATCCTCGCTTTTCTTCGGGTCATGTGGAGCCTTCTGACTGTCCTGGGGTGGATTCTGTGGTGGATAGGTTGCAGCAGATCTGGAATCATGTGGTGGACAACTTGAAGTTGTCACAGGAGAAGGCTCAGCGCTTTGCCAACCGCCGCCGCGGTGTGGGTCCCCGACTATGCGTTGGGGATTTGGTGTGGCTTTCTTCCCGCTTTGTTCCTATGAAGGTCTCCTCTCCCAAATTTAAACCTCGTTTTATTGGGCCTTACAAGATATTGGAAATCCTTAATCCTGTATCTTTTCGTCTGGATCTTCCTGTGTCGTTTGCTATTCACAATGTATTTCATAGGTCCTTGTTGCGGCGGTACATTGTGCCTGTAGTTCCTTCTGCTGAGCCTCCTGCTCCGGTGTTGGTTGAGGGCGAGTTGGAGTACGTGGTGGAGAAGATCTTGGATTCTCGCCTCTCCAGGCGGAGGCTTCAGTACCTGGTCAAGTGGAAGGGCTATGGTCAGGAGGATAATTCCTGGGTGGTCGCCTCTGATGTTCATGCGGCCGATTTAGTTCGTGCCTTTCATGCCGCTCATCCTGATCGCCCTGGTGGTCGTGGTGAGGGTTCGGTGACCCCTCACTAAGGGGGGGGTACTGTTGTGAATTTGCTTTTTGCTCCCTCTAGTGGTTACTAGTTTTTTGACTCTGGTTTTTCTGTCATTCCTTTTATCCGCACCTGGGTCGTTAGTTAGGGGTGTTGCTATATAAGCTCCCTGGACCTTCAGTTCAATGCCTGGCAACGTAGTTATCAGAGCTAGTCTGCTGTGCTCTTGTCTACTGATCCTGGTTCCAGTTATATCAGCTAAGTCTGCCTTTTGCTTTTTGCTATTTGTTTTGGTTTTGTATTTTTGTCCAGCTTGTTGCAAATCTATATCCTGACCTTTGCTGGAAGCTCTAGGGGGCTGGTGTTCGCCCCCCCGGACCGTTAGACGGTTCGGGGGTTCTTGAATTTCCAGTGTGGATTTTGATAGGGTTTTTGTTGACCATATAAGTTACCTTTCTTTATTCTGCTATCAGTAAGCGGGCCTCTCTGTGCTAAACCTGGTTCATTTCTGTGTTTGTCATTTCCTCTTACCTCACCGTCATTATTTGTGGGGGGCTTCTATCCAGCTTTGGGGTCCCCTTCTCTGGAGGCAAGAAAGGTCTTTGTTTTCCTCTACTAGGGGTAGCTAGATTCTCCGGCTGGCGCGTGTCATCTAGAATCAACGTAGGAATGATCCCCGGCTACTTCTAGTGTTGGCGTTAGGAGTAGATATATGGTCAACCCAGTTACCACTGCCCTATGAGCTGGATTTTTGTATTCTGCAGACTTCCACGTTCCTCTGAGACCCTCGCCATTGGGGTCATAACAGAGCGTCAGGTGATGCTCTCTCCTCCATCATTGCTTTGAACTGTACCGGCAGACGCCGGTATAGTTCAATGCAGCGGGGAGTCAGCGCTGGCGGTAGGCGGGCCCCCCTGCCTCACAGGGGCCCCATAGCGGCTGCGTGACTTGACGCTAGCTGGGGGCCCCTGGAGGAGAAGGGGCCCCAGGCAGCTGGCTGGTCTGCCTGCCCTTAACGCCGGCCCTGTCCGCCGGTGATCTACAGGCGACTATGCACCAATAGGGGATATGGGAATTCTAGAAATCCCCTCCACTATGCTGTAACATCTGTGGGTCAGACGCTGCACAAGTACGAAGAGTCCAACCTGCAGCGTTTACTGATTGTGGGCACATACCCTAAGATTAATACCCAGGGAGGAGAATGATAATAATAACAATAATATTTTGAACATAGAGGGCAGTATTATAGTAGTTATATTCTTGTACATAGGGGCAGTATTATAGTAGTTATATTCTTGTATATAGGGAGCAGTATTATAGTAGTTATATTCTTGTATATAGGGAGCAGTATTATAGTAGTTATATTCTTGTACATAGGAGCAGTATTATAGTAGTTATATTCTTGTACATGGGAGCAGTATTATAGTAGTTATATTCTTATACATAGGGGCAGTATTATAGTAGATATATTCTTGTATATAGGAGCAGTATTATAGTAGTTATATTCTTGTACATAGGGGCAGTATTATAGTAGTTATATTCTTGTACATAGGAGCAGTATTATAGTAGTTATATTCTTGTATATAGGAGCAGTATTATAGTAGTTATATTCTTGTACATAGGGGCAGTATTATAGTAGTTATATTCTTGTACATAGGAGCAGTATTATAGTAGTTATATTATTGTACATAGGGGCAGTATTATAGCAGTTATATTCTTGTACATAGGGGCAGTATTATAAGGGGTTCATTTATTTTTTATATATATATAGCTTTGTATATTCAGTAATTTGTTTTGATGGATGATATTTATATTCAGCTTAATTAATAAAGATTTGTTGAAGGAGCTGTTGTGTTCTTGATCTGTCCTTTGTCTTTTGCATCCTCAGACACTTTCTGTCATGTTTGTGTTGTTTCTACCCCTCCAGATGTGCATTTACTGATCTGTGATACGGGGTGCAGCACATTTCTTGGATTAGGTCAGTGTTAGCTCTTTGATCACAGTATACATTTCTTCTCGTATCGCCACATTATACAATGTCAGGAGTCATTTTTTTAGTTAATGGTAAAACACGTGTGACATGTTTTGGTTCAGGAGCTGCAGATCTGTCTTGGAGCCACCTGAGACATGGCCACGTCCTCAAGGATGGATGAAATGTTAATGCTCTTGTTGATGTGGGTCCTAGATTCTCTCATTCAGAAAAATTCTCAGAACGGAGATAAGATCGCGACTGAGGTAAGATTAAGCGGAGAGTTGTGAGTGTTTTTAGCTCAGTGATCTGCGGATGTGGAAGCTTTTAATCACAGATGACACCATCACACTCCGAGTAACCTGCGATCTGCAGACCTGGATGACGGCCCTTAGAATAAGTGAAACATCCATAATGACTATGGGATCAAGAGTCACTCATTTATTCTAAGCAGCAAATGCTCAATTTAGCCGAATATTTGTTTTTCAGGACTATAAATATTGAGCATTTTATCTTATTGGGATATTCATATGCAAAAGCTTTGGGTAAGGAACCTGTACACAGCGGCACAACTAGAGTCCGATGGGCCCCTGGGCAAAATTTCGACCTGGGCCTCTTCTCCTCCCCCATGTTGGTCAGACGCATGGGCCCTTGTATTGTTCTAAAGCCTATAAAGACATGTGTGTGTAGCGCCCCCAGTGCCGCAGGGCCGAGGGGTACCCGGTACCGGGCCTCTGAGTCTCTGCTCTGAGGTTGTCACGGTGGCTAGGCCCGGTCCGTGACCCTGCTGAGGGGCGTACAGTGATAGATGTAGATAGTGGTGGTGGTGCGGTGCAGTAAATAACGAGGACACCAGGTTGCAGTCTCTTTACCTCTTTACTGAAGGTCTCTGGGTCCTCAGTCCAGAATACGGTTCACCAGGCTGCGCAATCCGGCCGGTCCGATGGCACCTCCAGAGTTCTCTTTGCAGGTGGAAATCTGTGCCTTCCTGCTTGCGCTATGTGTTGTGGTCCTCCCCTGCTGTGCTTATGGGATAGTCCCCACAACTGTTGTGTCTGTTTCTCGTGTTCCCTCACAACTCGTTCGGATGATGTTCTTCTCCTCCGTCCCTCCCGGTGTTATGGTTGGGACGGCACCCGTATGACGAGTAGGCTCGGAGCTCTTCCGGGACTCTAGATTCGCCCCTCTCCTAGTGCGCCCCCCATGTCTTCATAGGTGATGTATGTGAGACAGCCCGCCTATGACTGACTGTCCTGCCGTTGGTTTGAAGTTTGGCTTGGAGCTAGATATAGAAATACTTCCTCGGCGTTCCGGCCGCCGGTTGTGCGCCTCAGTAGGATGTTGCCTCGGTCTTACAGCACGACTCCTACTGGGATTCTCCTTCTTGCTTTGATCTCATTTCTCACTCAGCACAATATATCTCGCTTCTGATCCTTTCTTAGGGCACCGCCGCTATGCTGAGCAGGCGCGGTCCCGTGACGTTCTTCCTTGTTGCCAGGCCTCTGTCAGGATCCCACCCCTGACAGGGACCCTACCGAATCTTCCCCCACAACACCCTCTGCCACAAGGTGTTGCCTGGTTCCAACCCAGTCAGCTTTCTGAACTAACTTCCTGCCTGACCCCCAGTTTACCCACAGTGGTGAGGAGTGGCCTAATAAATAGCACCCTTAGCTCCCCCTGGAGGCCCGGCTGTGAAATGTATTGGTGTCTGTGATACCTGATCAGATGAACTCCTTCAGTGCCATCAGACGTACCATAGCCCCCCTTAGCGGCGGAGCCACAGTACTGCAACGACCAGGACTCTGGGGCGCTGCACGTGCCCCTCTCATTATGTTCTAAAGACCCCCATTATGATATACTGTATATATCCCCAATTCTATTATATATGCCCTCTATTCTTGGCTATATATCCATCACCCTGGGCCCCTTCCTGTATATATGTCCCCTATACTGGTATATATGCCCATACCCCATCCAGGTATATATATTCCTCATCGTGTTATGTATGTCCTCCATCCTGTTATATAAAAAAAATGGGGGACATATATATACCAGGATGGGGGAAATATATATGTCCCCCTTCCTACTATACATGTCCCTGATCTTGGTATACTGTGGGGAAAAAAAGTATTTAGCCAGCCATCAATTGTGCAAGTTCTCCCACTTAAAAAGATGAGAGAGGCCTGTATTGATGTCATAGGTAGACCACAACTATGAGAGTCAAAATGAGAAAACAAATCCAGAAAATCACCTTGTCTGATTTGGAAGATTTATTTTGAAAAATATGGTGGAAAATAAGTATTTGGTCACCTAAAAACATGCAAGATTTCTGTCTCTCACAGACCTGTAACTTCTTCTTTAAGAGGCTCCTCTGTCCTCCACTCATTACCTGTAGTAATGACACCTGTTTGAACTTGTTATCAGTATAAAAGACACCTGTCCACAACCTCAAACAGTCACACTCCAAACTCCACTATGGTGAAGACCAAAGAGCTGTCGAAGGACACCAGAAACAAAATTGTATCCCTGCACCAGGCTGGGAAGACTGAATCTGCAACAGGCAAGCAGCTTGATGTGATGAAATCAACTGTGGGAGCAATGATAAGAAAATGGAAGACATACAAGACCACTGATAATCTCCCTCTCCACGCAAGATCTCACCCCGTGAGGTCAAAATGATCACAAGAACAATGAGCAAAATTCCCAGAACCACGCGGGGGGACCTAGTGAATGACCTGCATAGAACTGGGGCCACCGTAACAAAGGCTACCATCAGTAACACACTACGCCACCAGGGACTCAGATCCTGCAGTGCCAGACGTGGCCCACTGCTTAAGCCAGTACATGTCCGGGCCCGTCTGATGTTTGCTAGAGAGCATTTGGATTATCCAGAAGAGTATTGGGAGAAGGTCATATGGTCTGATGAAACCAATGTAGAACTGTTTGGTAGAAACAAAACTCGTCATGTTTGGAGGAGACAGAATGCTGAGTTGCATCCAAAGAACACCATACCTACTGTGAAGCATGGGGGTGGCAACATCATGCTTTGGGGCTGTTTCTCTGCAAAGAGACCAGGACGACTGATCCATCTACATGAAAGAATAAATGGGGCCATGTACCGTGAGATTTTGAGTGCAAACCTCCTTCCATCAGCAAGGGCATTGAAGATGAAATGTAGATGGGTCTTTCAGCACGATAATGATCCCAAGCACACCACCAGGGCAAGGAAGGATTGGCTTCGTAAGAAGCATATGAAGCCAGTTGTCTCCAGATCTCAACCCCATAGAAAACCTTTGGAGGGAGATGAAAGTCCGTGTTGCCCAGCGACAGGCCCAAAGCTGATCTAGAGGAGATCTGCATGGAGGAATGGGCCAACATACCTCCAACAGTGTGTGCCAACCTTGCGAAGACTTACAGAAAATGTCTGACATCTCTCACTGCCAACAAAGGATAGAGAACAAAATATTGAGATGAACTTTTGTTGATGACCAAATACTTATTTTCCACCATAATTTGCAAAATGAATCTTACCAGATCAGACAAGGTGATTTTCTGGATTTGTTTTCTCATTTTGACTTTCATAGTTGTGGTCGACCTATGATGTCAATTACAGGCCTCTCTCATTTTTAAAAGTGGGACAACTTTAATTGTAAAGTGCTGCGGAATATGATGGCGCTATATAAATAAAAATTATTATTATTATTATTATTGCATAAATGGTGGCTGACTATATACTTTTTTCCCCACTGTATATGTCCTCCTTCCTGGTATTTATGTCCTCCATCCTGGTATTTATGTCCTCCATCCTGGTATTTATGTCCTCCATCTTGGTATATATGTCCTATATCCTGGGTCCCTTCCTGTTTTACATGTCCCCATCACGGTATATCTGCCCCCATTCGGGCTTCTTTTTGGTAAATATATACCCCATTCTGTGTGAAAAAAAAACAAGAAGCCCTCATTCTGCTCGCCTTCTTCCAATCCCACGATGTGCGGCGGTCTCTTCTGTAGCCAGCGCAGGGGCCGGCAGCTGACATCAGACATGGACATTGTGCACCGCACCGTAGAGAAGAATGCTGCTATCCACCCAAATATTATCTGTGGTCCTACAGCGATCTGCGGGCACCGTATTATCTATGGGTGTGGATCAATAATGTATCTATGGCTCTGAAGATACATTGTTTGTAAACACTATTGATTACTTACCTTGTTTAGGATTCCCGGTCAGAGAGGAGCGCAGCTGCAGAAATAAGTATATACACACTGCAGCCGCCCATTGACAGGCGGCGGGGACCTGCGGACATTGTAATTTCCTGCCCTATTTTACAGCAGAAGCCAATGATGCCGGTCATATATGAGGGAACTGAGTAATTACATCTCCTTCCTCCTTAGCTGAAGACATTGGGGGGTTTTAGCTAATCCTGAAGTAATGGACGACCATAGCCATTATGCGGGGGCTCCGTGTGATTTCGGGGCATAGACAAGGGTCAGGAATTCTCCGTGTGTTTGAGTCCCTGCCCATGTCAGGAGGCCGATGTGTTTTGTACGAAGGTGACACAAAGTTTTTGACGCCAGTCCTTGTGTTATACAGCGGCATCTGCTGAGGTCTCATGAAGGGGCAGAGAGAAATATTCTGGACTGGTTTCCAGTCGCGAGTGTTGAAATGGCAAAATCAGGAATAGTCCAGACTGAAGGGCAGGGAGCGAGAGAAAGACACAACAAATGACGGAGCCAGGAGCCGCGGGTGAGGCCGTGGGGAAGGTCACTAACTCACAGAGCTACAATGTAACATTACTCCACATTTCTCTGAAAATGATACTTCGCTAAGTTGTTACATTATTCTGTTACTTAAAGCGGATCTGCAATGGAATCTCACAATACAAACAACATAAATTATTAAATAGTTCTCTTAACACCTGATGAGACTGGTGTACTTACTGTGAAAATCCAAGTCAGAATGGCTCTGGTATTCAGATGAGCAACGTGTGAAACTTTCATAAAGGATCATACAGAAAGTGATGTCACAGCGCAGGGATAATACACACAGTGATGTCACAGCGCAGGGATAATACACACAGTGATGTCACAGCGCAGGGATAATACACACAGTGATGTCACAGCGCAGGGATAATACACAGTGATGTCACAGCGCAGGGATAATACACACAGTGATGTCACAGCGCAGGGATAATACACAGTGATGTCACAGCGCAGGGATAATACACACAGTGATGTCACAGCGCAGAGATAATACACACAGTGATGTCACAGCGCAGGGATAATACACACAGTGATGTCACAGCGCAGGGATAATACACACAGTGATGTCACAGCACAGGGATAATACACACAGTGATGTCACAGCACAGGGATAATACACACAGTGATGTCACAGCACAGGGATAATACACACAGTGATGTCACAGCACAGAGATAATGCACACAGTAATGTCACAGTACAGAGATAATGCACACAGTGATGTCACAGTACAGAGATAATGCACACAGTGATGTCACAGTACAGAGATAATGCACACAGTGATGTCACAGTACAGAGATAATACACACAGTGATGTCACAGGACAGGGATAATACACACAGTGATGTCACAGGACAGAGATAATACACACAGTGATGTCACAGTACAGAGATAATGCACACAGTGATGTCACAGTACAGAGATAATGCACACAGTGATGTCACAGTACAGAGATAATGCACACAGTGATGTCACAGGACAGGGATAATACACACAGTGATGTCACAGTACAGAGATAATGCACACAGTGATGTCACAGTACAGGGATAATACACAGTGATGTCACGGAACAGGGATAATACACACAGTGATGTCACAGTACAGGGATAATACACACAGTGATGTCACAGTACAGGGATAATGCACACAGTGATGTCACAGTACAGAGATAATGCACACAGTGATGTCACAGTACAGAGATAATGCACACAGTGATGTCACAGTACAGAGATAATACACACAGTGATGTCACAGTACAGAGATAATACACACAGTGATGTCACAGTACAGAGATAATGCACACAGTGATGTCACAGTACACGGATAATACACAGTGATGTCACAGTACAGAGATAATACACACAGTGATGTCACAGTACAGAGATAATGCACACAGTGATGTCACAGTACACGGATAATACACACAGTGATGTCACAGTACAGAGATAATGCACACAGTGATGTCACAGTACAGGGATAATACACAAAGTGATGTCACAGTACAGGGATAATACACACAGTGATGTCACAGTACAGAGATAATACACACAGTGATGTCACAGTACAGAGATAATACACACAGTGATGTCACAGTACAGAGATAATGCACACAGTGATGTCACAGTACAGGGATAATACACACAGTGATGTCACAGTACAGGGATAATACACACAGTTATGTCACAGTACAGAGATAATACACACAGTGATGTCACAGTACAGAGATAATACACACAGTGATGTCACAGCACAGGGATAATACACACAGTGATGTCACAGTACAGAGATAATACACACAGTGATGTCACAGTACAGAGATAATGCACACAGTGATGTCACAGTACAGGGATAATACACACAGTGATGTCACAGTACACGGATAATACACACAGTGATGTCACAGTACAGAGATAATGCACACAGTGATGTCACAGTACAGGGATAATACACAAAGTGTTGTCACAGTACAGGGATAATACACACAGTGATGTCACAGGACAGAGATAATCCAGAGGAGCACAGTGACACATGACTTCAGGGTCAGACTACACAGGGTTTGTTTGTAGACTGTAACCATGGAGACACATAGTTGAGTATTGGAGCTGTGGATACAAAATTGCAAAAAATATTTAATCAACGCTGTTTACTAAGTTTTCTTCAGTTAGTTTGAGCTCTAGATACAATGTAATGATGTGTCAGGTCTGTCTGCAAAGTGATACATAGGTGACTGTGACATCAGGCTGGAAACACACGTGTCTGTGATATGTAACATGATGAGCTGGCACACGGGCAGTCTGTACACAGCTGGGCCTCCGGAATCTGCTGCTACTAACTAGGTTTCAACACTTTCTCCCATGACAATTTATTGGTGGCGATTTTCCACCTCCAGCTGCCGACCTCCTGACATCTGAGGTTGGGACATTTCTATCCAGGCTACTGAAACTGGCGTAAGAACAGAATGTTCCCAGAATCTCACCCTCCATCTTCCCATCGTAACCCACAACGCTCACATACTGCAGAAGTAGGTTGTTAGTGTCCTGTATCTGCCGACTGGTTTCCCTGTCATGTATTTCATGTGAAAAACAAGTATTTATGAAAATGATCTATTATCTATCTATTATCTGTCTACAGTGGGGGGAAAAAGGAGTCAGCACCAATTGTGCATGTTCTCCCACTTAAAAAGATGAGAGGCCTGTAATTGACATCATAGGTAGACCACAACTATGGGAGTCACAATGAGATAACAAATCCAGAAAATCACCTTGTCTGATTTGGCAAGATTTATTGTGCACCTGTTTTAACTTAAAAAGATGAGAGCGGACCCTGCCCTGCGGGCTTACATTCTACAGGATTATGGGGAAGGAGACAGTAGGTCGAGGGTTGCAGGAGCTCCCATGGTGTTGAGGTGGCCCTGTGGTCATTACAGGCTGCAGGCTTTCCTGAAGAGGTGGGTTTTCAGGTTCCGTCTGAAGGATCCAAACGTGGTTGATAGTTGGATGTGTTGGGGCAAAGAATTCCAGAGGATGGGGGATATTCGGGAGAAGTCTTGGAGGCGGTTGGGTGAGGAGTGAATAAGTGTGGAGGAGAGAAGGAGATCTTGGGAGGACCGGAGATTACGTGAGGGAAGATATCGGGAGATTAGTTCAGAGATATATGGAGGAGGCAGGTTATGGATGGCTTTGTAGGTCAGTGTTAGTAGTTTAATCTGGATACACTGGGAAATTGGGAGCCAGTGAAGAGATTTGCAGAGGGGGGAAGCGGAGGAGTAGCGAGGAGAGAGATTAAGTAGTCGGGCAGCAGAGTTAAGGATGGACTGGAGAGGTGCAAGGGTGTTAGCAGGGAGGCCACAGAGGAGGATATTGCAGTAGCCGAGGCGGGAGATGATGAGGGCATGCACAAGCATTTTTGTAAAGTGAGGGTTGAGGAAAGGACGGATTCTGGAGATATTTTTGAGCTGGAGGCAACAGGAGGTGGCGAGAGCTTGGATGTGCGGTTTGAAGACAGGGCAGAGTCAAGGGTTACTCCGAGGCAGCGGACTTCTGGTAGAGGGGAAAGCGTTATGTCATTAATGGTGATAGATAGGTCAGGTAAGGAAGATCTATGAGATGGAAGAAAGATGATGAGTTCAGATTTGTCCACATTGAGCTTGAGGAAACGAGAGGAGAAGAAGGAGGATATGGCTGATAGACACTCTGGGATTCTGGACAGCAGAGCGGTGACATCTGGGCCAGAGAGGTAGATCTGAGTGTCATCAGCATAGAGGTGGTACTGGAAGCCATGGGACATTATGAGTTGTCCCAGGCCAAGTGTATAGATTGAGAAGAGTAGGGGTCCTAGGACGGAGCCTTGGAGGACTCCAACAGAGAGAGGGCGGGATGAGGAGGTAGTGTGGGAGTGGGAGACGCTGAATGTGCAGATGGTAATAAGATAGCACTATAAGCAACGCATAACAAATGAATCTATTATCTATTCATCTTTCTATCTCTCATGCAATAATTCTTAAAGATTTTTTTTTTAATTGAAACAAAAAGTAACAGTAAGGGCAGCACTCAAAAGAATCCGGTGAAAATTAGTAAGTTTATTCACCAGAGATACAAAACAAATAGATGTATAGAATTCATGTTTAATGATAAAGTAACTATAGAACAAGTGCCTTTATGCTATCAGTAAAGTGTATTGTATCCACATATGCTAATGACATTATCCGCCCAATCTGTAACATGTGTGAAATAAACAATGTGCGATAACACAGTAAGGATGCTTCCACATTGCACTTTTCTGCACATTCACGGGTCCCATAGGGGCTTGTGTACGAATCCCCCCACAAATCGGGATTCGGACTTAAGCACCGATGGAGCCATAGACTATAATGGTGCCGACAGAGTGGAATGTCATGTATCGTTTTGGGGCGTGCACACTTACTGCAGGCGGACACTCAGACGTAGTAGACTGCGGTAGGTGTATACGCCCGAATATGATGCCCAGTAGAGCGCACGTTCGCTCCAGCACCATTATAGTCTATGGCTCAGTCGGTGCATATGTCTGAATCCTGTTTTTTCAGGAGGGTTCGGACAACAGCCCCGATGGGACCCACAAACGAGGAGAAAAGCTCAATGTGAAAGCACCCTAAGGTGCTCACCAAACCTAGGGTCCTGAGGACATGTGTCCTGCGGGACACAGGAGTACGCACCACTTACTAGCATCCAAAAGTCTGAATACGGAGGCTAAACCACAAAGATAATAAAGACCCAGTAGCCGTGAGACCAGAAATAAGATATCAAATGCCATAAACTGAAGGGGCAGCAGCCATCTTAGAAGTGGGCACGCCAGAGTTCTCCTACAATGTACAAGTGATCAGACGCAGTAATTCAATTTGTGTGAATAGAAAACGCACCCAGTACTATAAAGCGCTGGTCACAGTGTAAGTAGGTAAGTGCATCAACTCCGAAATAATGAGCAATAAAGGATTTGTCTGAGGTTTAGTTACCAATAAGATCAGGTAATTGTGCAAAGGAAATGTAAAAAAACAGCCATTCACAAGGTGCAATCAGAGCTCCAGATGATGTAAGTGATAACAGACGTATACTGGAATCCTCCATAAGTGGTGTTCAAACGCCATCATTGCCACGTCTACACCAACCTATGGGAGGGGCAACCATTGTCCCCAACTCAATGGGGACAAATCTATGTCCATAGGAGGACACCGAGCTGGAAATCACACCATGGGGGTAACCATCAATGGTGCCAAAACCTAGGCCATGGTGTCTGCCCCTCATACAGAGCGATGATGGCCAATGTGACACAGGTCTAGGCCACGGTGTGTGTCCCTAGGCCTTTCGGGCAATGTGACACAGGTCTAGGCCACGGTGTGTGTCCCTCATACAGAGCGATGATGGCCAATGTGACACAGGTCTAGGCCACGGTGTGTGTCCCTCATACGGAGTGCTGAAGGCCAATCGGTCAATGTGACTCAGGTCATTGAAGATTTATGGAGGTAATTAGATAAATAGGTGACAAAATTGATGTAAAAGCCCACATAATAAACTGTCTAACCCTGACCCACAGAAACTCCATGAATATCAGTTATACAACTATGGAAAATGGTCACCCTGAGAGTCATACCCTCAATGAGTATCGAGTGAACATGCCAAAAAAAGAAAACAAAACAGTAAGATATGTAAGAAAATGAAAAGTGAGATAAATGACAAAAAACTCAAAACCGAGTGTAGTTTGGTGAGATCGGCGTTCCACGTAGTAGACAAGATTTCTATTGTGTAAAAGACTGAGAAAATATCGTAAGATAGATGCAAAACACATGTCGCTCATTACCCCAAGGGCATTCCTGGGACCCTGCTAAGGGTCAAACAAAGGCGCACAACCCGTCACCATAACCTCATCTATTGGAGAAGACATTCAATATAAAATCCACTTTCAGCTCAAAAGGTTTCAAGATAGCAGAAAATCAGCTTAAACTTTATTTTTTAGCAAAGGCGCACTGTTTCTCCCTTCTAAAGCTAAAATCCACATTCAATAATCTTAACATATACAATATAGTCACTTAGACATCAGTCTTTTTATATGAATATGGATTCTGTGAACGTATTTTCTAACAGGTTTTCCTCCAGGATTGCCCTGTATTAAGCCTCTCTGCCCCTGTTGAAAAAGCCTCCCCACAGCATGATGCAGCCACCACCATGTGTGACGGTGCGGATGGTGTTTTCAGCGTGATGTGCAGTGTTAGTTTTATGCCACATATAGCATTTTTTTTTTAACCAAAAAAGTTCTACTTCGGTCTCAGGTGACCAGATTACCTTCTTCTACATGCTCGCTGTGTCCGCTACTTGGCATCTATCTGTATATCTATCATCTATTATCTACTATGTATCTATTATCTATCATCTATTAGCTATTTATTATCTACTAATCTATCTATCTATCTATCTATCTATCTATCGATCGATCGATCTATCAATGCTAGAGATGGAGATGAAGGCATGAGAGGTTCATCAGTGCTGTCTGTAGCCTTTTTGGGGTTCTACAAACTAAACCATCTTGCAAGTCACCTCTCCTAGATATTCTTGCTTCCGGATCAGGTGGAATTCTCTGTTTTGTCTGATGTTTTAGCCTCACTTCCCGTCATGATGAGCGGTCACTGCGCAGATTCCCAGAATTTCCACATAAGGAATGTCATGTAAATATTTAGCGTGCGTTTTACTAGCCTGCTCGCCAGACGCACGTGTGCCGGTAACTGAGGATTGCGGACGTTCTGTGGGACTATAACTGGTATTATGGGAAGGCGTCTCAGAAGGATCTGCTCTTTTTCTCACCTTCCCCAGCTTTGGGAACATGTGCGGTGTAAGAAGCTTTGTGCTCCTGTGTAGGAGGTGCGGAGTCACTGCATTGCGCAGTCTGGATCACTCACAAATACTACAGATCATCCGGGAATCTACGAGCCCAACATGAAATGAGTGAATTCTGGAAAGAGTGATGGTTTCCTGTGTCAAAAATACCAGCACAGCTGCCTGGTGAGAAAAATGGAAATCCGCCATAGAAATTGGGGCGCTGCAGTGAACCCCTGTGCAAACAGTAACAATCATCATTCACCGCAACCGTCTAAAGCAAAAACCGTCTTTATTGCACACAGCAACCAATCAGAGCCCAGATTTTAGTTTTGAACCAATTTTCATTTTTGCACTTTCATTTGTTCTTCCCCTTCCTCCAGGTACCATGACTATTTTACTTTTATATTGTCATAGTTGTATGAGGGCTTTTTTGGGGATGGGAGTGGTGTGAACTGGCCTACATGGGACTACAAAGATGATGGTGACCGGGGGTGGGGTAATATGAGGAGGGGTACGTAAAGGCAGCTGCATTTAGATAGGTTCATTCATTGCTTTAATCGGCAGGTGCTGGCTGTATAACACAGCCTGCACTAACCCTGTGTGGAGCAAGCTGACACATGTAACTGACATAGGATGTACCAGCAGTGTTGTCACCTGGGCTGCCAGCACCCCTATCCCGTGGATCCCTTCGCACACACAGAGCCCCTTCCACCAGTCCAGATTTAAACCTATTATTCTCCAAACACGTGTTTTGTAACTTCTGGAAAATAATTCTATTTTGCCCTTTGACCTTCTAATTTTTCTTGTTTTGGATTAAAATACAATTTTAAAACAAAACTTTATACATTGTTATAATTATTATTTTGTACATTTTTTTAATTACATTATTTTAACGTAACTATGTTATTGTATTAGCCCTAGCTCTAAACCTAAGTCTATCCCTTGTCTTGTCCCTTGTTTTGTACCTAATCCTTGCCCTAGCCCTTAACCTAACCCGAATCGTAGTTTTATAGCTAGCCCTAATCATAAATCTAACCATAACCGTAGTCCTATATCTAACTTTAGAACTCTGTGTGTAGCCCTAGCCCTAACCCTAGCCTTAAAATAACTATAATCTTAGCTCTATACCTTAGCACTATGCTTTGCCCTTTGTGTAACCTTAGCCCTAACTCTAGACTAAGAATAACCTTAGCTTTATATCTTAGCACTATGCCTTGCCCTACATGTAACCTTAGCCCTAACCCTAGCCTAAGAATAACTATAACCTTATCTCTATAACTTTGCACAATGCTTTACCTTACGTGTACCCTTAGCCCCAACCCTTGCTTAAGAATAAACTGTAACCTTAGCTTTATACCTTAGCTGTCATGCTGCTGCAGTGCAGTATAGCGCAACCTCCACCAGGGGGAGCTTGAGAGGGAAGTAGGGAAGTAAGACTGCACACACAGAGCAGCAGCACAGATGCCACCAAGTGGCGAGAGAGTGGTCAGACAAGCCGAGTAAAAAAAAAACGTTAGAAGCAGAAGCACCAATAGTAGCAGCAGTATACATGGTCAGGAACAAGCCAGGGGGTTCAGCAATGGTCAGAAGCGGATAAGACAAAGACAGAAGGCCGAAGCGAGTCCGAATACGAGCCAAGTCAAAAACCAGAGAATCAAGCCAACAAACAGGGAAACACTGGGAAAAAGGGCAGACAGAGGGAGTCAGCAGGCATGGGGCAAGTCAGGGATCACAGCAGGACAGATCAAGAGCTACCAGAGTCAGGTTCACACGCCGAAGGCAGAACTATAGCTGACACCGCCAGCAGGATGCATCGGAGCTAAATAGCAAACCTGAACCCAGAATGAGGCAGGGCAAAGTTAACCCTTGACATGATCCGCCCGGAAAAAGGGCAGACAGGATTAAACCCTGGAACGGATCATGACATTAGCACTATGCCTTGCCCTACATGTAACCTTAGCCTTAACCCTAGCCCAAGAATAACTATAACCTTAACACAATACCTTGCCTTATGTGTAACCTTAGCCCTAACCCTTGCCTAAGAATAACTGTAACCTTAGCTCTATACCTTAGCACTGTGCCTTGCCCTATGTTTAACCTTAGCCCTAGCCTAAGAATAACTATAACCTTAACACAATGCCTTGCCTTACGTGTAACCTTAGCCCTAAGCTTGCCTAAGAATAACTGTAACCTTAGCTCTATACCTTAACACAATGCCTTGCCTTACGTGTAACCTTAGCCCTAACCCTTGCCTAAGAATAACTGTAACCTTAGCTCTATACCTTAGCACTGTGCCTTGCCCTATGTGTAACCTTAGCCCTAGCCCAAGCCTAAGAATAACTAGATCCTTAGCACTATGCCTTGCCCTATAATTAACTTGAGCCCTAACTCTATCTCTAGTCTTGAACCTAACCATAGCCCTAAATCTAAAACTAACCCTATCCCTGATCCTATGCTCAACCTTAACACTATGCCTAACCCTAACAACCAATCAGTGCGCAGCTTTCATTTTACCATAACAACTATAAACTAGCAGATCCGAGAAATTCAAATCAGCCAAATTCTCAAAGATTTTCTCAGGAAATTTGATTGGCGGTGAAGTTATTCTCCACTAATTAAATGCCCCTTACTATGCATTTCCCAGGCTATTGGTCACAATCAGATCTTGGAGGTCACTGAGCACCACAATGCTGAGGCCTGGTCATGGCTAGAAATCTCTGACTAGCGTGAACAGGCAGGAGTTACAATGGAAGAAAGGAAAGGCCCTTCTTTCCACTGTCACATCTTCTACCTGTGTACACAACCAGGTCTCAGAGGCCTCATGATTGAGGTCTGCGACGTCATGACGTGTGGCACTCAGTGACCATTGAGGCCTGGCCTTGAGAGATGCGATGTTTAAATGCAAAAGAAGTGGTGGCTCTGAGGATGGGATGGTGGGCCGAGCTGTCATTCATTAGCTGTTCAGCAGTCAAGATGATAAAGCTTTCTTCATTATACTGAGCTTTATAATTTTGCTTGCTGCCTATGCAGAGCGCTGCAGTCAATGACAAGCTCATTTCTCCTGTTGCTCTCTGTATGGTCAGCTCCAAGAAGAAGTGGCACTTGCCTGTCCTGATGACGTGACACTGGAGGCGGCAACTGGGCGAAACGTTGCACCCTCTCCCATAGACTTTGACACCTGGGGCGACCATTCCCCCATCGCCCCTTTCATGCTGCGCCCCTCTGCACTCTAACACTTATACAGTATATACCCACTATTACTATGGTATTAGATTCTGCAGCTGGCATTACATTTGTGACCATGCAGAATTTGCAAGCAATTAAGGAATCAAGACTTCAGAGCTGAAATCAACCATTGATGCAGTGATACGTCAAAAACTTCAGATTTGCTACATTGTCTCGCTCGCTATTATGGCACGAGATATTATTTTAGTCCGCAGTCATGAGACTTTCTAAAGAATTCTTGTATCAGTGATTGACAGTTTCTACGATCTTCTTGTTTTCCTTCAGTGTATCCTGCATTGATTACATGTAGTGAAACAAATTAACTTTATTAGCCAATTCTATTGGTCGATACTCTGCCATAATATGGATCCATACCACCTGCACCTGTATGTGTGCAGTAGAAGGGTATGTGCCCTTACAGTATACGACCGTAAGCGGGAAACACCCAGGAGGGGCATCACACACTGCAGAGGTCGAGTCCTGACCATGCATTACTCCGACAGACCATTGATTTAAGTGAGAAGTGTGTAATACTTCATGTCACCCCTGGGGGCGCTGCAGGAAAACTGAACACTTGCTGTTGAGTTTCCACAGCTGATCGTTGAGTGTTTTGCAACATTTTAGTAACTTAAGACTGAAAAAGAGAAGAAAACATGTTGTCAAGACAAGCAAGATTAATTATTTCCAAGTAGGAGAATCAATATTGATAATAAAAATAACAGGAACTTTCTTTTTAGGGATTCAGTGAAGGATTATTCTGGAAATATGCAGTGAAACGAATCCCTTGACGCTTTTCACAGATAAATCACATCACCCCCGGGGGTGACCGGGGCTGGAACTGATCACGGCTTCCACTGTCCTGATAATTTGAGACAAATGACCGATTTTTGCACTGTGTTTTCCCACTTAAACAGCAGCAAGTGGAACATGTGTTGGGGGGGAGGTCCGGAGTTCAGACATTGTGGATGTTACAGGCCCCACAGGTGTCAGATATCCATGATGGGACCCACACTTGACCCGCGAGCTGAGTGTTCCTCCACTTACACAGTGCAATGAATAGTCTGCAGGTTAGAGGCTTCTGGTGGCCTTTATGGTCCTTGTCAGGGGGGTTTATAAAATGTTTCCATGTGTTTGTAGAGACACTTTTTCGAGGTCTGGAACTCTGGTGTCCAACGTGTGAATCTTAAGGGGGTAGAAGAAAAGAATACTTACATGTGCAGAAGGATTATACACGAGGAAGTCATTCTCGGTTTCTTTTGAGGTTACGCCTCAGTGATTTCTCCTGATGTTTGATTAGTTTCCTGCAGTGATGACCTCATGTACATCCACATGACCACTGCTGCCAATTACTGTACCTGAGGTCAGCGACTGGCTGCAGTGGTCATATGGATGTACAGTATGTGATGTAATTGCTGCAGGAAAGAAAACAACAGCTCAGTAGGGACTTTCAGAATGTGGAGCTGGATTAGGAATGGACAGAAAGCCCTTGAATATCCTTCTGTTGCCCACCTGCCTTGGCCCCAGGGCCGGCCTCCCTTCCTTCTCCTATGGCCGACTTCCTTTGTACTAGTCCTCTGTGGTTACTCTCTTAACTCTGCAAACATCTGTGGTGCCATCACTCAGAACTTTTTAAGGCCGGCTCAGTCAGCAATGAGTTGCCTGAGTTTTCAGGATGTAGAGCACCCTGCTAACTCTTGCTTTTTCAGGAGTTAGCCTCATTGTCCTTTAGGCTTTGCCCGAGCCCAGCTACCTGGCTATTTACTTTATCTGCAACTCCTGCCTGTTTTCCAGCATCCATCTGCTACTTCCTAGCTCAGTCCAGTGGATCAAGTTACTATTCCCTTAGCTGAATCAAGCTACAAGTTACAAACTAATTTCTGCCATCAAGGTACCGGATTGCACATATATGTCACCTCTATTCCTGTGGTTAACCGTATCTTTGCTGGAAGTTCCTGATTGCACATACGTCTCTGCTCTTCCTGCAGTTAGCCATTTGCTTGCTGAATGATACCTGATTGCATAAACCCCTCTGCTTTTCCTGTATGTATTTGCCCTTTGGCTTCATCTAGTGTTCTCAGCTTTGCTTGCCCATCTGCAGTGCTGCATACCTTGCTAACCCTTGTGCTGTTCATATCCACAGGAGTAGCAAATGATGGCTGGAGCAGACTACATAGACTGGAGGTCTTTAGAGTCTGTAACTTTGGAAACACTTCTCTCTGCATGGGAGCTGCATGCACAAAACAGGTGATTCTAATTCAAAATTATTTGTGAATTTAGTTCATTTTTATATTTGAGATGCATTGAGCAATAGATGATTGGTTGCAAAACTCTTCACACCCATGAAAATTTAATAGTAAAGTTTATTTGCTTTGCATTTTTCCCCTTGTGTCCCATTTGCAGCGCAGATTCGGATTGTATTCAGCTATTTATACACATGATGGAATCGCCTATCTGTGCACTCATGAGGGATTGTCCTCGGCCTGTCCGGACTCGCTTTCTTTATATAGTGCCCGTCCATGGCGGAGGCTTTGTTGTATCACATGTGATGGGTCTGCAGCTGCATGGTATAAACCACAATCAGAAAACAAGGAGCCATCATGAGAGCGATGATCTTCCCGATCAGGAGGAGAGCGGCGACTTCTGCACCTGTAGTGTCCGTCCAGGAGGTGATACCAGATGGTGATGAAATGATGATGTAATGCAACTGCAAGGCAGTTGCACACAACCTCCACCAAGGAGCGCAGATAAGGGGAAAAAGGTAGCACTCACCGTGTAACACCACAGTGCAAAGCGAGGAGAGCCACCAGGAGGCGGCAGAGCAGTCAAACAGGCCGGTCAGCAACAAACAGGAAGACGTAAATACCAGAGGTCACAGCAATGCACAAAGTCAGAGACAAGCCAGAAATTGTAACCAGACGGGAGCGCGGAATCCAAAATGTGTGACAAAAGACGTAGTCGGGTTACGAGCCAGAGAGTCAAAGCCAGACGAGAAACGTAGTAAGAGACGGAAAGCAGGAGGCAGGGTTCAGAATACAAGCCGAGTCATACACTGTAGGGAACCACCAAACACACACTAAGTCAGGGACAGGGAACGGGTCAGGCACAAATACGGGTAATTAGAGGCAGTAGGATTGCTAGGGTATACGGGTCAGCTGCTCAAGCCAGGGACTGGAACTATTACTGACACATGCTACAGGGAGTGGCACCAATAATAGCCACCCACAAACCAAAGAGAGGTAGGAAAGGTTAACCCCACCATAACCAGGCCGGGGAAGGAAAAGCAAGAAGCAAACCCCGACCTGGATCATGACAGATGACTCTTACATTCGTATGCTTCATCCCTCATACAGTGCACAGATCTCAGTACAGATCTCAGGGGGTCTTCTGCGCAGTTGGGGGAGGCATGGACCCTACTTATCACTAAGATTTGAAATGTTTTATCCCCGAGTCACACCTAAAACTGCTTGGAGAACTCTGCTGTTTTTACTCCAGGACAGACATGTAAAAGTGGCCAAATGTCAACTATTCCTTCCAACCACCCCCTACACCTGCACTCGCCCTTAGTCGGCAGCTACGCCTCCTGATCTGCCCTCTATAACTTTCAGGGTATGATTTCATCATTGACTCTTCTGTCCCATGAGAACATAGAATCAGGCATTAAATTATTCCAATTTGTTACTAGTTTTCTGAAAAATAAGGTTTTACCCCATGACCATGAGGGGTGAATAGCAAACCTCATACTGGCCTCAGCTCCGAACCAAGGAAGAACACAAGAGCTAAGGCCAAGGTGACGAGAAAACAGATGAGGAAAGTTTGATGGAAAGGTTTTTTTCTTAGGCCTCTTTCACACTTCCGTCTTTTAGCTCCTGTCGAAATCCGTCGATTTTTTAAAAAACAGGATCCAGCAAATTTTTCTGCTGGATCCTGTTTTTTGTCATAGACTTGTATTAGCGACGGATTGTGACGGATGGCCATCCATTTCATCCATCGTGCACTGGATCAGAAAATTGCTGTCCGTCGGGCGGGGACAACACACAGAGGAACGTTTTTTCTGTATGTCGGAAAATCGCTCAGCGACGGATCCTGCGCTGCCTGTCGTTGGCTATAATGGAAGCCTATGAACGCAGGATCCGTCGCTGACTGTCAAAAGCAGGAATCCAGCGACGGGTTCCGTCTTTTCAGTCAGGGAAATTCTCTCTCGCTCGCGCTCTCTCTTTCTACTATTGATGCTGCCTATGCAGCATCAATAGTAACAAGATATAATGTTAAAAATAATTTAAAAAAATTAAAAAAAAAAATCGCAATATTCTCACCTTCCAGCGTCCCGTGCAGCGTTACCGATGATCGCGATGCTCCCGGCAGCTGGCGTTCCCAGTAATGCATTGCGAAATGACCCGATGACGTCATCAGAGTACATTGCACGCAAGGCAGTACTGGTAACGGGAGCATCGTGATCATCGGTAACGCTGCGCGGGATGCCAGAAGGTAAGAATATTGCGATTTTTTTTATTTTTTAAATTATTTTTAACCTGGGTTGTGTTGTGTATGCGGAAAACCGCTGCGAAGACGCATACACAACAGGTGCACATAGCCTCGACGGGTCCGTCAGAGAAACGTGCCCAGTGCACCCGTTTTTTTACAATCTGCACAGGATACGTCTTTTCAACATTTTGACGGATCCTGTGCAGATTGTAAAAAAACAAAAGTGTGAAAGAGGCCTAAGTTTTAACCCTTTCTTGGTCTTAAAAGAATTTGTTCAGACCAAATCGAATCTGCCGGCCGAATTTGAACAATTGTGTCAGGATTGAATTTTGGGACATTTGCTTATCCGGCATGTTGAGATTGAATATACCCAACTCTTCTCCGCACCGTTCCTGTATTGCACATCTGCACTCAGCAGCCAGGACCCCCATACACAGCAGATGTTTACTGCGTCCCACCACAATCAGCAGCTTTGGCTTCCAATGTGAACAGTGTATGAACACATTAACACTTTGTGGCCAGTTCATCAAGCAGTTAACGTCAGAGCATTTGTGTGCAGAAATTTAGCTCAGAGTACTAACACCAGTCTCATTGGAGCTTATGGAAAGGCGTAGATGAGAGCACCCTATAAATTCATCATAATTTAGGGCAAAAAATAGAATAAATAATGGCCAAAATGTATGACATTCCCTGTCTGGTGCACATTTCTTGTGGTGGCACATGGCAGCTAAAAAAGGCGCACTTCTTAATGAATATGGAACATTTTCCTCCATCAAGACCAACGTACAAAGCCCCGTTCTTGAGGAATCAGGCCCATCATCTCTAGGAATGAAAGTGTCACGTGATCTACAATGTCCTGAAAAATGTTGCATGCAGCTTTGGATGTGACTGCTACGTTCACATTTGCGTTGTGCGCCGCAGCGTCGGCGCCGCAACGCACAACGCAAACAAAAACGCAGCAAAACGCATGCACAACTCGGAGGTTTAACTCCATAAGTTTTATATGGGAATACTGTAGAGCACTGCAAATCACTGTATTAATGTGGAGCTCACTGGAGAGCACATTATTAATGCGGAGCTCACTGCAGAGCACTGTATTAATGTGAATCTTACTGCAGAGCATAGTATTAATGTGGAGCACAGGAGAGCACTGTATTAATGTGAGCTCACTGGAGAGCACTGTATTAATGTGGAGCTCACTGGGGAGCATATTATTAACGTGGAGCTCACAGGAGACCGGAGACCGCTGTATTAATGTGGAGCTCACTGGAGAACACAGTATTAACGTGGAGCTCACAGGATAGCACAGTATTAATGTGGAGCTCACAGGAGAGCACAGTATTAATGTGGAGCTCACAGGAGAGCACAGTATTAATGTGGAGCTCACAGGACAGCACTATTAATGTGGAGCTCACTGGAGAGCACAGTACTAATGTGAAACTCACTGGTGAGCAGTTTTAATGTGTAGCTCAGAAGAGGGCACAGTATTAATGTGGAGCTCACAGGAGAGCACAGTATTAATGTGGAGCTCAGAAGAGGGCACAGTATTAATGTGGAGCTCACAGGAGAGCACAGTATTAATGTGGAGCTCAGAGGAGAGTGCAGTATTAATGTGGAGCTCACATCAGAGCACAGTATTAATGTGGAGCTCACATGAGAGCACAGTATTAATGTGGAGCTCACAGAAGAGCACTGTATTAATGTGGAGCTCACAGGACAGCACTATTAATGTGGAGTGTTGTGAATTAGACTTTTTTGGTTCCCTCTTGTGGTCACTAGTGGTATGACTCTGAGATTGTCTTTCCCTAGTTTGGCACCCACCTGGGTCGTTAGTCCAGGGGTGTTGCTATATGAACTTCCTGAATTCTTAGTCTGGTGCCTGGCATCGTTGTAATCAGTCCTTTCTGTTTGCTCCTGTCTGCTGGTCCTGGTTCATGCAAAATTAAGCTAAGTCCTGCTTCCTTGTTTTTTGGTTATTTGTATTGCTCTTATTTTTTGTCCAGCTTGTACTAAATGTGATTCCTGATTTTGCTGGAAAGCTCTAGGGGGCTGGTATTCTCCCCCCGGGCCGTTAGACGGTTCGGGGGTTCTTGAATATCCAGCGTGGATATTTTTGATAGGGTTTTTGCTGACCGAATAAGTCATCTTACTATATTCTGCTATTAGTCAGTGGGCCTCTCTTTGCTAAATACCTAGTTCATTCTTACGTTTGTCTTTTCTTCTTACCTCACCGTTATTATTTGTTGGGGGCTTGTATCCAACTTTTGGGGTCTTTTCTCTGGAGGCAAGAAAGGTCTATCTTTTCCCTTCTAGGGTTAGTTAGTTCTCCGGCTGGCGCGAGACGTCTAGAACCAACGTAGGCACGTTCCCCGGCTGCTGCTATTTGTGGTGCTAGGATTAGATATATGGTCAGCCCAGTTACCACTGCCCTATGAGCTGTTTTTTTTTGTGTTTGCAGACTTGGTATTTATTGCAGCGACCCTCTGCCATTGGGGTCATAACAGTGGAGCTCACGGAGAGCACAATACTAATGTGAAGCTCACTGGTGAGCACAGTTTTAATGTGTAGCTCAGATGAGGGACAGTATAAATGTGGAGCTCACAGGAGACCACAGTATTAATGTGGAGCTCACAGGAGAGCACTGTATTAACATGGAGCTCACAGGAGAGCACTGTATTAATGTGGAGCTCACAGGAGAGCACTGTATTAATGTGGAGCTCACAGGAGAACACAGTATTAATGTGGAACTCACAGGAGAGTGCAGTATTAATGTGGAGCTCACATCAGAGCACAGTAGTAATGTGGAGCTCACAGGAGAGCACAGTATTAATGTGGAGCTCAAAGGAGGGCACAGTATTAATGTGGAGCTCACAGGAGAGCACTGTATTAATGTGGAGCTCACAGGAGAGCACTGTATTAATGTGGAGCTCACAGGAGAACACAGTATTAATGTGGAGCTCAGAGGAGAGTACTGTATTAATGTGGAGCTCACAGGACAGCACAGTATTAATGTAGAGCTCACAGGAGAGCACAGTATTAATGTGGAGAGCACAGTATTAATGTGGAGCTCACAGGAGAGCACAGTATTAACGTGGAGCTCACAGGTAAGCACAGTATTAATGTGGAGCTCACAGGAGAGCACTGTATTAATGTGGAGCTCACATCAGAGCACAGTATTGTGGAACTCAAAGGAGAGCACAGTATTAATGTGGAGCTCACAGGAGAGCACAGTATTAATGTGAAGCTCATAGGAGTGCACAGTATTAATTTGGAGCTCACAGGAGAGCACAGTATTAATGTGGAGCTCACTGGAGAGCACAGTACTAATGTGAAGCTCACAGGTGAGCACAGTATTAATGTGGAGCTCACAAGAGGGCACAGAATTAATGTGGAGCTCAAAGGAGAGCACAGTATTAATGTGGAGCTCACAGGAGAGCACAGTATTAATGTGGAGCTCACAGGAGAGCACTATTAATATGGAGCTCACAGGAGAGCACTGTATAAATGTGGAGCTCACTGGAGAGCACAGTACTAATGTGAAGCTCACTGGTGAGCACAGTATTAATGTGGAGCTCAGAAGAGGGCACATTATTGTGGAGCTCACAGGAGAGCACAGTATGAATGTGGAGCTCACAGGAGAGCACAGTATTAACATGGAGCTCACAGGAGAGCACTGTATTAATGTGGAGCTCACAGGAGAGCACAGTATTAATGTGGAGCTCACAGGACAGCACAGTGTTAATGTGGAGCTCACAGGAGAGCACAGTATTAATGTGGAGCTCACAGGAGAGCACAGTATTAATGTGGAGCTCACAGGAGAGCACAGTACTAATGTGAAGCTCACAGGAGAGCACAGTATTAATGTGGAGCTCACAGGAGAGCACAGTATTAATATGGAGCTCACATGAGAGCACAGTATTAATGTGAAGGTCACAGGAGAGCGCAGTATTAATGTGGAGCTCACAGGAGAGCACAGTATTAATGTGGAGCTCACAGGAGAGTGCAGTATTAATGTGGAGCTCACAGGAGAGCACAGTATTTATGTGGAGCTCACAGGAGAGCACAGTATTAATGTGGAGCTCACAGGAGAGTGCAGTATTAATGTGGAGCTCACAGGAGAGCACAGTATTTATGTGGAGCTCACAGGAGAGCACAGTATTAATGTGGAGCTCACAGGAGAGTGCAGTATTAATGTGGAGCTCACAGGAGAGCGCAGTATTTATGTGGAGCTCACAGGAGAGCACAGTATTAATGTGGAGCTCACAGGAGAGTGCAGTATTAATGTGGAGCTCACAGGAGAGCGCAGTATTAATGTGGAGCTCACAGGAGAGCACAGTATTAATGTGGAGCTCACAGGAGAGTGCAGTATTAATGTGGAGCTCACAGGAGAGCACAGTATTAATGTGGAGCTCACAGGAGAGCACAGTATTAATGTGGAGCTCACAGGAGAGTGCAGTATTAATGTGGAGCTCACAGGAGAGCACAGTATTTATGTGGAGCTCACAGGAGAGCACAGTATTAATGTGGAGCTCACAGGAGAGCACAATATTAATGTGGAGCTCACAGGAGAGCACTGTATTAACATGGAGCTCACAGGAGAGCACAGTATTAATGTGGAGCTCACAGGAGAGCACTGTATTAATGTGGAGCTCACAGGAGAGCACAGTATTAATGTGGAGCTCACAGGAGACACTGTATTAATGTGGAGCTCACAGGAGAGCACAGTATTAATGTGGAGCTCACAGGAGAGCACAGTATTTATGTGGAGCTCACAGGAGAGCACAGTATTAATGTGGAGCTCACAGGAGAGCACTGTATTAATGTGGAGCTCACAGGAGAGCACAGTGCTAATGTGGAGCTCACAGGAGGGCACGGTGTTAATATGGAGCTCACAGGAAGGCACTGTTTTAATGTGGAGCTCACAGGAGGGCACAGTATTAATCTGGAGCTCACAGGAGAGCACAGTACTAATGTGAAGCTCACAGGAGATCACAGTATTAATGTGGAGCTCACAGGAGAGTGCAGTATTAATCTGGAGCTCACAGGAGAGCACAGTATTAATGTGGAGCTCACTGGAGAGCATTGTATCAATGTTGACCTGGTCTTAGACCTGTTAGGTTGGGTTCACAGACCTGGATGCGAACAAGTCCTCCGGGTGTAGGGCGTATGGCATGTCACTCATGTAGTAGATGCAGTAGGGTCTTTTCCAATGACTGAAACCAGTGGGTGCAGGAGGCACTCGCCTGGTTTAGTTGTGTAATAACATTATTGTCAGCTGCTGCATTCCCACATAAAGTGCACAAATGGAATGAGTGGATTCTCTGCGCTGCTGATAGATGAAATCCAAAGGAAGATTCTAGGAGACATGATGCGCAGCGATTCGGTTTATTATCAATGCGTTTCTTCCAACTTCTTCATCAGGAAAAAGAACATTTGTTTTCTCTTCCTTTTGGGATGTCCCACATGTTTGCAATGACCTGCTAACCCTGTTCCGATGCTCTCCTGCAGACAGCGGGGGTGAGCTTTGGCACAGACACTGGGCAGGCTCCTCATTGTTGGGACGTGTGGTGCGTCGCCCCGTGGATACCGGCACACGGTGATCTGCGGCCATTGTACGGCTGGTTGCTATTTACCGCTGTGACTCATCATTAGTAAATAACAACCTGCGGGGACGAAATCCGATTTGGAAGGATTTTCTCAGATGACAGAAATGAACATATCAGTAAACTCCTCCAAATCTCCTCCCGGCCCCAAATAATCCGCACAAACCTCAGAGCCGCAGAGCAAAGGTGCAGACACTGGGAAGAGCCATTGAGCGACAGACGCTGAACAAGGCGATTAGCGCATTAATCTCCTGTGTCAGCCCCGTGCCAGCGCCGCGGCCAGGTGATGCCAGCTCGTGTCTGGGCATTCACCTCTTGTTTGCAGCCTATCCCTCCTCACACAAATCTGCAGTCACCTGAGCCCGAATCTGGCAGGTAGCGCAGATCAGATTCAAGGCAAGATAGGAGTCTGCAAAGAAAACAATTAGTCACCGACGGGTTTATAACGAGGCGATGCCAAATGGTGGGTAATCCTCCCTGGAGTGATCACTCATCAAACCATTGTCTGCCGCTCTCCTGCCTTTCAGTGCCCATTATCAAAGTCAATATCTCCTCAACAAAGGGCAAACTGCCTCCTGGCACTGCAGGTGTGAGGCCTGGACAGGTGCAGTTAATGAGCTGTCACTGCAGAGACATAACATTGACATCTGCGGAGAGAACACTACAACTCCCAGCTGTACCCAGCGTGAATACTATCATACTGTATACATAGAGGACTACAACTCCCAGCTGTACCCAGCAGGAATACTATCATACTGTATACATAGAGGACTACAACTCCCAGCTGTACCCAGCGTGAATACTATCATACTGTATACAAAGAGGACTACAACTCCCAGCTGTACCCAGCGTGAATACTATCATACTGTATACATAGAGGACTACAACTCCCAGCTGTACCCAGCATGAATACTATCATTCTATACATAGAGGACTACAACTCCCAGCTGTACCCAGCATGAAAACTATAATACTCTATACATAGGAGAATACAACTCCCAGCTGTACCCAGCATGAAAACTATAATACTCTATACATAGGAGAATACAACTCCCAGCTGTACCCAGCGTAAATACTATCATACTGTATACATAGAGGACTACAACTCCCAGCTGTACCCAGCGTGAATACTATCATACTGTATACATAGAGGACTACAACTCCCAGCTGTACCCAGCATGAATACTATCATTCTATACATAGAGGACTACAACTCCCAGCTGTACCCAGCATGAAAACTATAATACTCTATACATAGGAGAATACAACTCCCAGCTGTACCCAGCATGAAAACTATAATACTCTATACATAGGAGAATACAACTCCCAGCTGTACCCAGCGTAAATACTATCATACTGTATACATAGAGGACTACAACTCCCAGCTGTACCCAGCATGAATACTATCATACTGTATACATAGAGGACTACAACTCCCAACAGTACCCAGCATGAATACTATCATACTGTATACAAAGAGGACTACAACTCCCAGCTGTACCCAGCGTAAATACTACAATACTGTATACATAGAGGACTACAACTCCCAACAGTACCCAGCATAAATACTATCATACTGTATACATAGAGGACTACAACTCCCAACAGTACCCAGCATGAAAACTATCATACTGTATACATAGAGGACTACAACTCCCAGCTGTACCCAGTGTGAATACTATCATACTGTATACATAGAGGACTACAACTCCCAGCTGTACCCAGCATGAAAACTATCATACTGTATACATAGAGGACTACAACTCCCAGCTGTACCCAGCGTAAATACTATCATACTGTATACATAGAGGACTACAACTCCCAGCTGTACCCAGCATGAATACTATCATACTGTATACATAGAGGACTACAACTCCCAACAGTACCCAGCATGAATACTATCATACTGTATACAAAGAGGACTACAACTCCCAGCTGTACCCAGCGTAAATACTATCATACTGTATACATAGAGGACTACAACTCCCAGCTGTACCCAGCGTGAATACTATCATACTGTATACATAGAGGACTACAACTCCCAACAGTACCCAGCATGAAAACTATCATACTGTATACATAGAGGACTACAACTCCCAACAGTACCCAGCATGAATACTATCATACTGTATACATAGAGGACTACAACTCCCAGCTGTACCCAGCGTGAATACTATCATACTGTATACATAGAGGACTACAACTCCCAACAGTACCCAGCGTAAATACTACAATACTGTATACATAGAGGACTACAACTCCCAACAGTACCCAGCATGAATACTATCATACTGTATACAAAGAGGACTACAACTCCCAGCTGTACCCAGCGTAAATACTACAATACTGTATACATAGAGGACTACAACTCCCAACAGTACCCAGCATGAATACTATCATACTGTATACATAGAGGACTACAACTCCCAGCTGTACCCAGTGTGAATACTATCATACTGTATACATAGAGGACTACAACTCCCAGCTGTACCCAGCATGAAAACTATCATACTGTATACATAGAGGACTACAACTCCCAGCTGTACCCAGCGTAAATACTATCATACTGTATACATAGAGGACTACAACTCCCAGCTGTACCCAGCATGAATACTATCATACTGTATACATAGAGGACTACAACTCCCAACAGTACCCAGCATGAAAACTATCATACTGTATACATAGAGGACTACAACTCCCAACAGTACCCAGCATGAATACTATCATACTGTATACATAGAGGACTACAACTCCCAGCTGTACCCAGCGTGAATACTATCATACTGTATACATAGAGGACTACAACTCCCAACAGTACCCAGCATGAAAACTATCATACTGTATACATAGAGGACTACAACTCCCAGCTGTACCCAGCATGAATACTATCATACTGTATACATAGAGGACTACAACTCCCAGCTGTACCCAGCGTGAATACTATCATACTGTATACATAGAGGACTACAACTCCCAACAGTACCCAGCATGAAAACTATCATACTGTATACATAGAGGACTACAACTCCCAGCTGTACCCAGCATGAATACTATCATACTGTATACATAGAGGACTACAACTCCCAGCTGTACCCAGCGTGAATACTATCATACTGTATACATAGAGGACTACAACTCCCAACAGTACCCAGCGTAAATACTACAATACTGTATACATAGAGGACTACAACTCCCAACAGTACCCAGCATGAATACTATCATACTGTATACATAGAGGACTACAACTCCCAGCTGTACCCAGCGTGAATACTATCATACTGTATACATAGAGGACTACAACTCCCATGTGCCACAACCACTGAACATGATTATTGTTCAATTCTACTATAATCTACTGTATATATGGAGTACTACAACTCCCAACAAGAGCTAACTACTGGATGTAAACTAAATATGGTTCTAATGTATTGTACAAATAGAAAACTACAACTCCCAACATGAGCCAAGTGCCGAGCGTGAGCACGATACAATCCTACTATACTCTATACACAGAGGACCACAACCCTCATCCTGCCCTATCCACTGAACATGACTATAGTACAAGTCTATTCTAATATATACTTATATATACACAATACTA
Source organism: Ranitomeya variabilis (assembly GCF_051348905.1). Taxonomy (NCBI): domain Eukaryota; kingdom Metazoa; phylum Chordata; class Amphibia; order Anura; family Dendrobatidae; genus Ranitomeya; species Ranitomeya variabilis. The sequence continues at coordinate 234,998,053 of NC_135238.1, forward strand.
CAACTCCCAACATCAGTCACCTACCGAATATGAACTAAACACATTTATATTCTATTCATAGAGGACAACAACCCCCATCATGACCCACTTACTGCGCATGACCATAATACTATTCTATTATACACTATATGTGGAAGACTACAACCCCCACTATAACTTGACTACTGGATATTTGTGTAATACAGTTCCATTATACTTTATATGCAGAACACTACAACCCCCATCATGGCCATAATATGAAACCATTATAATCTATACATCGAGGATTATAACCCCCATCATGACTTGAAAACTGGACATGACCATGATGGAATCCACTATATAATTGTCTAAGGGTCACTTCCGTCTTTCTATCTGTCCTTCTGTCTGTCACGGATATTCATTGGTCGCGGCCTCTGTCTGTCATGGAATCCAAGTTGCTGATTGGTCTCGCCAGCTGCCTGTCATGGCTGCCGCGACCAATCAGCGACGGGCACAGTCCGATTAGTCCCTCCCTACTCCCCTGCAGTCACTGCCCGGCACCCGCTCCATACTCCCCGCAGTCACGGCTCACACAGGGTTAATGCCAGCGGTAACAGACCGCATTATGACGCGGGTAACTCACTCAGTTACTGCCGCTATTAACCCTGTGTGACCAAGTTTTTACTATTGAGGCAGCCTATGCAGCGTCAATAGTAAAAACATCTAATGTTAAAAATAATTTAAAAAAATAACAAATCATTATATACTCACCTTCCGCCGCCTTTCCCGCTCCTCGTGACGCTCCGGTGACCGCTCCATGCAAGCGGCAGGTTCCGGTGCTAAGGATGGTCTGCGAGAAGGACCTGCCGTGACGTCACGGTCATGTGACCGCATTGTCATCACAGGTCCTGCGCTCATACCAAACCTGGGATCGGAAGCTGCCGCCTGCACGGCACACAGGCGACAGAACTACAAGGGGCCCCTCGGAAGGTGAGTATATGTTTATTTTTTAACCTGTGACATACGTGGCTGTGCAATATACTACGTGACTGGGCAATATACTACGTGGCTCTGTGCTGTATACTACGTGGCTCTGTGCTGTATACTACGTCGCTGTGCAATATACTGCATAACTGGGCAATATACTACGTGGACATGCATATTCTAGAATACCCGATGCGTTAGAATCGGGCCACCATCTAGTTCTATTATATTCTAGAAATAGAGGACTACAACTCCCAGCAGGATTACACCACTGGACATGATAACATTGCATTCTGTCATATACACTGCAACTCCCAGCATCACCTGTTCTATAGCAGCACTGAGCGCTGACACATATCAGCTCGCCGCAGACCTCGCTGCAGACCTCCATATATAATCAGGTTATTTTGCATGGGAAAGCAGATGTAAAAACCCCGGAACGAGACGGGGGAAGAGATGAAATGTTTCTGGCGGCCATCCACTGTTTCTGTGATTAAATCCTCATAATCTGCTGCTCCCTTCATGGGCTGCTCTGCCTGCGGACATCGGGGCTATCAACAAGAAAGAAGCTAATTATGTGATTAGAAAGTAGGAGAAGCTGCAATCTACATCTCATACATACATAATGCTCAGCCCCATCCCTGCGCTCTGCCCTGTCACATGCAGAGGCTGTTGGAAAACTTCTGAAGTGGATTCAGCAGGAACCGGACTCAGAAAGCAAAGACTGATCCTTCTCCATTTTCATGCTCCTCGCTGGGTCTAAATAGTAGTGGTGTGGTTTATACATAAGAATATACTTCATTGGTACAAATGTTATCTCCTACATACAGAGGAGCAACAATGTTACAATGCGAAATTACCAAAAATGACTGAAAGCCTCCAACTCCCTGGAAAACATGTAACACTCTGAGGTCTCCTAGGACTGTTCTTCTCCAATACTTCATGACGTCACAGGGTCTGCAACATCATTTATTTATTGTACCAACTTATCCAGCATCAGCGCTTCACAGACATCATCATCGCTGTCCCCACTGAGACTCACAATCTCCCCCCTAAGGACTCGTCCATTATGGGCCTTTAGGACAGCAGTTTTTTCCATACTTTCATAATCATATTCCAGAAGCTGCAGTATTTTCATGCGTTCTTCACAGCAGCTACATGGGTGCTTATTTTTTCAGGGAGTGGGTACATAACATATTGCTATCAAACTTTATTTTATTCTTTATGGACAGAAATATAAAAATAACTAAAAAGCAAAAAGAAAGCAGTTCTATTGAATATAACTACTGTAATTCCACCAACATGATAAAGAATATAACTACTATAATACTGCCCCCTATGTACAAGAATATAACTACTATATTACTGCCCCTATGTACAAGAATATAACTACTATAATACTGCTCCCTATGTACAAGAATATAACTACTATAATACTGCCCCCTATGTACAAGAATATAACTACTATAATACTACCCCTATGTACAAGAATATAACTACTATAATACTGCCCCTATGTACAAAAATATAACTACTATAATACTGCCCCTATGTACAAGAATATAACTACTATAATACTGCCCCTATGTACAAGAATATAACTACTATAATACTGCTCCTATATACAAGAATATAACTACTATAATACTGCCCCTATGTACAAGAATATAACTACTATAATACTGCCCCTATGTACAAGAATATAACTACTATAATACTGCCCCTATGTACAAGAATATAACTACTATAATACTGCCCCTATGTACAAGAATATAACTACTATAATACTGCTCCTATATACAAGAATATAACTACTATAATACTGCCCCTATGTACAAGAATATAACTACTATAATACTGCCCCTATGTACAAGAATATAACTACTATAATACTGCTCCTATATACAAGAATATAACTACTATAATACTGCCCCTATGTACAAGAATATAACTACTATAATACTGCCCCTATGTACAAGAATATAACTACTATAATACTGCTCCTATATACAAGAATATAACTACTATAATACTGCCGCTATGTACAAGAATATAACTACTATAATACTGCCCCTATGTACAAGAATATAACTACTAAAATACTGCCCCTATGTACAAGAATATAACTACTATAATACTGCCCCTATGTACAAGAATATAACTACTATAATACTGCCCCTATGTACAAGAATATAATAACTACTATAATACTGCCTCTATGTACAAGAATATAACTACTATAATACTGCTCCTATATACAAGAATATAACTACTATAATACTGCCTCTATGTACAAGAATATAACTACTATAATACTGCCTCTATGTACAAGAATATAACTGCTATAATACTGCTCCTATGTACAAGAATATAACTACTATAATACTGCTCCTATATACAAGAATATAACTACTATAATACTGCCCCCTATGTACAAGAATATAACTACTATAATACTGCCCTATGTACAAGAATATAACTACTATAATACTGCCCCTATGTATGAGAATATAACTACTATAATACTGCCTCTATGTACAAGAATATAACTACTATAATACTGCTCCTATGTACAAGAATATAACTACTATAATACATAACACTGCCCCTATGTACAAGAATATAACTACTATAATACTGCCCCTATGTACAAGAATATAACTACTATAATACTGCCCCTATGTACAAGAATATAACTACTATAATACTGCTCCTATGTACAAGAATATAACTACTATAATACTGCTCCCTATGTACAAGAATATAACTACTATAATACTGCCCCCTATGTACAAGAATATAACTACTATAATACTGCCCCTATGTACAATAATATAACTACTATAATACTGCTCCTATGTACAAGAATATAACTACTATAATACTGCTCCTATGTACAAGAATATAACTACTATAATACTGCCCCTATGTACAAGAATATAACTACTATAATACTGCCCCTATGTACAAGAATATAACTACTATAATACTGCTCCTATGTACAAGAATATAACTACTATAATACTGCCCCTATGTACAAGAATATAACTACTATAATACTGCCCCTATGTACAAGAATATAACTACTATAATACTGCCCCTATGTACAAGAATATAACTACTATAATACTGCTCCTATGTACAAGAATATAACTACTATAATACTGCCCCTATGTACAAGAATATAACTACTATAATACTGCTCCTATGTACAAGAATATAACTACTATAATACTGCCCCTATGTACAAGAATATAACTACTATAATACTGCTCCTATGTACAAGAATATAACTACTATAATACTGCTCCTATGTACAAGAATATAACTACTATAATACTGCTCCTATGTACAAGAATATAACTACTATAATACTGCCCCTATGTACAAGAATATAACTACTATAATACTGCCTCTATGTACAAGAATATAACTACTATAATACTGCCTCTATGTACAAGAATATAACTACTATAATACTGCTCCTATGTACAAGAATATAACTACTATAATACTACTCCTATGTACAAGAATATAACTACTATAATACTGCCCCTATGTACAAGAATATAACTACTATAATACTGCCTCTATGTACAAGAATATAACTACTATAATACTGCCTCTATGTACAAGAATATAACTACTATAATACTGCTCCTATGTACAAGAATATAACTACTATAATACTACTCCTATGTACAAGAATATAACTACTATAATACTGCCCCTATGTACAAGAATATAACTACTATAATACTGCCCCCTATGTACAAGAATATAACTACTATAATACTGCTCCTATGTACAAGAATATAACTACTATAATACTGCCTCTATGTACAAGAATATAACTACTATAATACTGCTCCTATGTACAAGAATATAACTACTATAATACTGCTCCTATGTACAAGAATATAACTACTATATTACTGTTCCCTAATTAGGAAGAAGCAGAATAATTTAAAGTTTTGGAAGATTGTGACATTGGGTTGAAATATGATTTTATTTTGCAAAGTGTTTATTTTTATCTTTTCCTCCCACATTTATTTACTCTTTAAGCTACCGTAATTTTGTATGTAATGTGATTTGTACCGATTATATGTGTGATTTATTTTTGTATTAATGGAAGAATTTAGTCACTTTTGATTGTATTTATATTTGGTTTTAATAATAAAACCGTTTTGGATTTTGGGATGTGGATTAGTAGACTCTTGTTATCTGTCAGTTTTTTTCCCCATAATCTGCACTTATAAGTGAAGTCTTATTATAATGTATTGACTAATTTATGTGATTAGTGCCGAGTGTTGGATTAATTTGACTCTTTCTACACTGGGACACTCCCTGGTGAGTAATTGTCAGATAAAATCAGATTTCTGATGATAATTATCTCTTAACACCTGACAGTATGAGTCCTCATCAGTATTCTCAGAGTGATGGGACGGTTCATTTATGAAATGTGAGATCGTCCCGATGTTATCAGCACAATCCACAATGTCCCCTAGATTGGATGACAGCTGCTAATTCCGGCTGGAACCAGAGAGGAATCGTGTCTCGATTTCCAGGTTGTGTTTCATGTTCAGAAATGTTGTCACATTACCATTAAACATTATCCCAACACCAAATACCGCTGACTTAGGCCTCTTTCAAACTTCAGTCTTTTGGCGTCCGTTCCATCCGCCATGGATCCGTCGAAATTTGGCGGACGTTGTCTAGACATTGACGGACATTATAACGTTTTTTGTCTGCTCCGAAATGGCGGTTCGCGACGGATCCGTCGCGTCTGTTATTCCATAGAATGGCCGCCTATGGGCGACGGATCCATCGCGACCGTCATTTCGGCGGATCCGTCAGCCCGATCCGCTTTTTCAATTGCGCATGCTCCAAAAAGTAGATACTTTTCCCAGACAACCCCCAAGTAACTGATCCGTTAGAACCGTTTTCTCAACAATTGTGACGGATCCGTCGATCCGTCACTATGTCGGAGCAGACTGACGCCAAACAACTGAAGTGTGAAAGAAGCCCTAGTGACGACGCAGACCTTATCCTTCACATACATTGGTCTCCTTTAAAGGGGTTTTTCATTTTTAACAAAGTGGATCCCAATCACTTCCCGTCATGTAAAATGACAAAGCCAGATGGTTCTCGCCCTTTACGGCTACAGTTTTGGATGGATCAATGAACTCAGGTCAATAGTGAGCGTCACCGCTGCAGCCGATCTCTAAGCCCAATGAACAATAGTGACGGCTCCTCACTTGCACATAAACTTAAGATTTTCTTACAAACTTTCAAATGGATTTTTAAACTTACCGTAATTTCCTTCTCGTTGCAAGAACACAATGATTTCAGAGCAACAAACTTCTTTTAAAGGGAACCTGGCAGTAGATTCATGCTGCCCAATCCACAGACCGCATGAATCAGATTGATGGAATAAATGTTTTACTCTGAAGTGCTGGGAAATTTCAAAGAAAACAGACTTTGGAAAGTCGTCTATGAAGATGCGACCTGGATCAGTAGTCCAAACAGTCCCCCGCCTAGACCAACAAGTCTCTCCCTAGACTCACACATAGAGAGAGACCTGTCAATCACGAAGAGTAGGATGGGGAAAAGTCACCCGGGGAGATGTCATCCAAGATACCTGGTTCCCAGCCGGCTTTATTACAATCTTTGAAACTCTGCACCAAGGTTCGGGCAGAAGGGATCTATGTTGGTTCCCTATAAGCTCCATTCTGACCACTTAAATTGGACCCCAATTGATACAATATTTGTAGTTTATGCTGAAGATAAGTTATCAATTGCAATTTTTTTGAGAACCTCTATATTAATGTCCATTAAATAAATGTAAGATATGACTAAGAAAAGTTATAAAAAAAAAGTTCCGAAAAGTTAAAAGCACCTTCCTAAAAGTAAATAAAAAATAAATAAACTCCCTTCCATTAGCTCCACATCCGATGCCTAAATGGTCTTACATTCCACACAAATAATTTGCTTTCAGTCTAATTGTCTCAGGCCTTTTTCCAAATCGCTGTTTTTCATTCATTTTCACACTCGTCGGAAAATGCTCATCATTTCTGCCCTTTAGAAAAACAGCTTTCCAAAGTTCCTGCTTGTTATGTTTTGGCACAACAAAAGGTCAACCTTAACTTTTTCTCTAAACATAAGGCTTGCATCATCTCTCCTCCCTGGGCTCCTGTGTTAGATTTTATCATAAGGGAGGCAAAAAAAAAAAAAGATTTTACCCAGAAAGTGTAATAAGAGAAGCAGAGCGGAATCAGTCACTTAAAGGGAAACTCCGACAAGTGGAAAGTCGTCCGATGCGGCACCCAACTGGCCTCTTTTATAATAAAGGCAAAGAGCCGATGGACCCACTCTGGTTCCCACTGGTAGTTTATCTTCCAAGGGAGGAATCGCCTAGAAGTCTATGTGCTTTATATCATTTTAAATTTTCACTTAGATTAAAAAACAATTGAAAACTTGAAACCAAAAGTTCTCCTGATTGTTTCTTAACATTTCCTCTTTCCAGAGATTTTTTTTTTTTTATGCTAATTTTTCCTGAACTATAGTTCACCAAACAAAAATAATCCCTCACACAGCTCCATCAAAGGAAAAATGAGAAATGTACAGGTGTCAGAGAATTGGAAAATGGTGACAAAACACAAAGTTCAGAACTTTTTTAAGCCACACACACAAGTACTGTATATATACTAAACAGAGGTGCTTCTCACAGAATTAGAATATCATCAAAAAGTGAATTTATTTCAGTTCTTCATTGCAAAAAGTGAGTCTCCTATATTCTATAGAGTCATTATAAACAGAGTGATCTATTTCACGTGTTTATTTCTGTTAATGTTAATGATTATGGCTTACAGCAAATGAAAACCCAAAAGTCAGTATCTCAGTAAATTAGAATACTTTATAACACCAGCTTGAAAAATGATTTTAAAATCTGTAATGTTGTCCTACTGAAATGTATGATCAGTAAATGCACTCAATACTTGGTCGGGGCTCCTTTTGCATCAATTACTGCATCAATGCGGCGTGGCATGGAGGCGATCAGGCTGTGGCACTGCTGAGGGGTTATGGAAGCCCAGGTTGCTTTGATAGCCGCCTTCAGCTCGTCTGCATTGTTGGGTCTGGTGTTTCTCATCTTCCTTTTGACAATACTCCATACAGTAGATTCTCTATGGGGTTAAGGTCAGGTGAGTTTGCTTCCAATCAAGCCCAGTGATACTGTTGTTTTACACCAGGTATTGGTACTTTTGGCCGTGTGGACAGGGGCCAAGTCCTGCTGGAGAATGACATTTCCATCTCCAAAAAGCTTGTCTGCAGATGGAAGCATGAAGTGCTCTAAAATGTCCTGGTAGACGGCTGCGCTGACTTTGGTCTTGATAGAACACAGTGGACCTACACCAGCAGATGACATGGCTCCCCAAACCATCACTGATTGTGGACACTTCACACCAGACCTACAGCAGCTTGGATTGTGGCCTCTCCACTCTTCCTCCAGACTCTGGGACCTGGATTTCCAAATCAAATGCAAAATTTTCTTCCATCTGAACACCACACTTGGACCACTGACAACAGTCCAGTTCTTTTTCTCCTTGGCCCAGGTAAGACAGACTAAGGGACCTTTGTAAACGCTTAGGAAGCCTTTGCATCAGTATCTGGTGACCGACTGTCACCTCCATCATCAGTATCTGGTGACCGCCCATCGCCTCCATCATCAGTATCTGGTGACCGCCCGTTGCCTCCATCCATCGTCAGTATCTGGTGATCGTCCATCACCTCCATCATCAGTATCTGGTGACCGCCTGCAGCCTCCATCACTTCTTCTCGTCACTTCTACACAGGTTATGAAGGATCTCGGCAGGAGGTTGTGCCAAACATCTTAGAGATCTGACACCAGATCTCCTGTGTATGAGGCTTATGCGGATCCTTTTGTCTTTTCATGTGATCCCAGACAGAATAAATTTGGAGCCAGACGCCTCCTTTACATGATGGGTCAGTATTTGCCGGCATTTCTCAGCATTGAAAACACTAAGAAATAGGTAACGTTGAGGACCATAGACTCAGTGGTTGGCCAAGGAAACTTAGTGCAGCAGATGTAAGACACATCATGTTACTTCCCTTCTAAGTTGGACGATGCCCATCAGTGCCATCAGCTCAGAACTGGCAGCGACCAGTGGGACCAGCTACGCCCATCTCATGTTTGGAGAAGTCTGGCCTGAGGTCATCTTTCTTCTGTCGCAGGACTGCAGCACTAAATACTGGTCAGATTTACAGTTCTCTTTTCTCCATTCACTTTGAATATTATTAATTGATAAAAATGAACTATGATCACTTCTAGTTTTATTCTATTATATTCACTCACATTGTAGCATTTTTTTTCCACAACTGCATAAAATCTGTTGCACAATTCCGTACATTAGTTTGGTAATCATGTTTCCATTTGCACAATCAATGTTGTGAAACTGAAACCCAAAAGATCAATCGGTGCAATGAGGACCGTCCCTTTTATCACCTTTTAGAGAGACTATTAGCTGTGGTTGTATCTCTTACAAGTGTTGATTCATATGTGGTAAAGGAATGGTGACTTATAAAAGTCGGACAAGGAAAATTTCCCTTCCTGTTTGAGAACAGCTGTTTTCCTCCGAGACTCATCAAGAGTTGCCTCGGCCTCATCATGGGCCATATTTAGAAAAAAAAAATCCCACACATATTTCCAGTGTGTGGTCTCGAGCTATTAGTGAGGAAAAAAAGAGAAGATTCCTGTTGTTAATTGGTAAATTTGTCCCCGGGGGCCGCAGAGCAACCTACAAACGTTTAGTCGACCCTCAGCGAATAAGGTAAATACCTAAATATACAGAATGCAGTGAAAACTACCTGCAGGAAACGGTGGAGAAAAAAGTAACAAAATAATAAGGCGAGGGCCAAAAATTACCAAATGACTGCACTTCACTGTGATTGATAGAATTTAGGCCAGGCTTGAAAACGAGTTTATTGTACTGGTCAGCCCTATGGAGAAAACCCCACAAGGGCAACTTCAGGTCGTGATACTGGAGGGTGTGAATATTTATATTACAGTTATTATAATTTTTGGCGAACTGATAAAAAGTTCTAAAGGTCTGACATGGTGATTGCAGCTCCTCGTTGTGTTGGGGTCCAGCTCCATTCTATCACCGCCAGGAACGATGCTGCCTGGTCCAGAACTTGGGCTGGAGAGCAGGTCATAAAGAAGACCGAGGACACACATTCAGCTAAAATGTTATGTGGAGCAGAGACCCGCCGCTCCCCGCACCGCGATCCAGGCTGCTGGCTTATCAGAGGCTGTCACCTTGGCGTGCAAGTCTCTGGCTGCGCTGCTCGTTGCTTGCAAGCTGAAGTCAGCTGTCAGCTACAGAAGGAGACGCCGCATGTCGGGGGAGCGGGGAAAGGGGAGTATTACTATTATTATCATTAATAGTGGAGAGGACCTTGCCTTTGTGAACTTACTGTAAACAGGGTAATGGGGAAGACGACAGTAGGTTTCATCATGCCCATACCTGAAATCCATGTAGTTGCTGTTTCTACCAATCTATGACCACTTTACGGGCATCAACCTGGGGATCTGACCAAGATAACCCATAGCTTCTTGGTTGGGTGAAGAGTAAGGGAAGGCAGGGTAACTTAGATTACGCTCTCGGGTTAGTAACGGGAAACTGGCTGTAACACCTCCAGTACCAATCGGACAAAGTGTCATTATTCCATACCTCCTCATACAAAAGTACATAGTCATAAGGCATCCTGGACAGATGAGGATATGACATCTGTTGTCTACGGAGATATCTTGGATACAATTTATAGATGCCCTCATTTATTGCTACTATATAGCAACATTCCCCTCCAAGGAAAACAAAGCATTGGCAGCTACCAAGTGAGTCTTCTAAACATTGTCTTTTCTGGTAATCGTCAATGTATCAAGAAGTAATAAAACAAGCTGAAGCTGAGGTTATCTTTTATATCTCTGTGAAGCCAAGCTCATCACGAAACCTCAAGGATCCCAAGTCGGCATTGATTCAATAATGAGACCATAGTTTTCTTAGAAACACGTGTAGTACACGGAAACGCTGACACGCCAAGGTCCACAAGATCGATTCAAGTTCCCATTTAACAATTTTTTGTGCTTATTTTTTTCTCCGTGACTTGGGTTCGGAGGAAAAAGATGTCCTTGAGGACCAGAATAAAAAAATACACCTGGGTCTATCGCTAGGAAGAAAACTGGCGTTAGATAGTGAAACTTGCAGCAGATGTCTTAGCGCTGACATCAGTCTTGAACAGTATCTCATAGACTTCTTGTTGTCACAGCTGTAATGACTAAGCTGAAGTCTTGGCTTTATCTGGAGTTGGCTGTTCCTTCTTTAGGTGGACTTCAAGCTGAGCCAGCAGCTTACTATGCGTCTGCAATGGCATCTCCATCGTTGGCCAAGTCTCCGGTCTACGCCAACCTTTCATCCACTGGGGAGTGTCAACCTGATATGTCTGTAATTAAGTATAATTGGGTTACTGGAGATACCAAGTTCTGATGTACATTTTCCTGCACTTAGAAGGGAAAGGTTAATAACATAAGCCTCAGCAGAGTTTCTGTTGGATCTAGAGGAACATTATGTGGTCATATCTCAAGCAGGAGAAAGTCCATGACCTTGGATGATTTTCTAACCCCTTCCTGGTTAGACAACATTATAGTGCAAATCTGTAAGTTTTTCTGACCCCTTTAATTAACAATGAAATTCTATGAAGCCCATATGAGAAAACTCTGGGCGTCCACCCAAAGACTTGACCACTGACGTAAGGAGCAGGTTCTTTGGTGGATTAAAGTGCCCAAGGGGTTAAGTGTACAAGCTGGGAAGTATGGCCGGGAAGACAAGAAGTTCTGACAATAAGCAGAAAGTTTTAATGTTCCCCTGCGGTGAAGGATTAACCTTCCTACCTTATGATTGCCAATTTGACAGCAAAGCGCAGTTGCTGAAATATTCATGTTCACAACTTCACTGGAAGATTATATAGGAGGTGTGGAAGAAATGAGAAAATAAACTGAAGAGCGAAAGTACAAAGCTCTGAAATCTGTGCGCTCTGCAGGCTGGAAATGCATCCTCCTCATTGTAATCATAATATTCATTGCAATATGTAATTTCGTCTATAGGTGGCAGTATTATAACAGTTATATTACCATATATAGGGGCAGTATTATCTACTATATAATTGTCTAAGGGTCACTTCCGTCTGTCTGTCTTTCTGTCTTTTTTTCTGTCACGGATATTCATTGGTCGTGGCCTCTGTCTGTCATGGAATCCAAGTCGCTGATTGGTCATGGCAAAACGCCCACAACCAATCAGCGACGCGCACAGTCCGGAAGAAAATGGCCGCTCCTTACTCCCCGCACTCAGTGCCCGGCGCCCGCATACACCCCTCCGGTTACCGCTCACACAGGGTTAATGCCGCGGGTAACGCACTCCGTAACCGCTGCTATTAACCCTGTGTGTCCCCAATTTTTTACTATTGATGCTGCCTATGTGGCATCAATAGTAAAAAAATGTAATGTTAAAAATAATAAAAAAACAAAAAAACCTGCTATGCTCACACTCCGTAGTCCGCCGAGCCGCTCGCGCCGGCCGCCATCTTCCGTTCCCGGCGATGCACTGCGAAATTACCCAGAAGACTTAGCGGTCTTGCAATGTACTACGTGGGCTGCGCAATGTACTGCGTGGGCTGTGCTATACACTACGCATACATATTCTAGAATACCCGATGCGTTAGAATCGGGCCACCATCTAGTAGGTTATATTCTTGTACACAGGGGCAGTATTATAGTAGTTATATTCTTGTACATAGGAGCAGTATTATAGTAGTTATATTCTTGTACATAGGGGCAGTATTATAGTAGTTATATTCTTGTACACAGGGGCAGTATTATAGTAGTTATATTCTTGTACATAGGAGCAGTATTATAGTAGTTATATTCTTGTACATAGGGGCAGTATTATAGTAGTTATATTCTTGTACATAGGAGCAGTATTATAGTAGTTATATTCTTGTATGTAGGGGCAGTATTATAGTAGTTATATTCTTGTACATAGGAGCAGTATTATAGTAGTTATATTCTTGTACATAGGGGCAGTATTATAGTAGTTATATTCTTGTACATAGGAGCAGTATTATAGTAGTTATATTCTTGTACATAGGGGCAGTATTATAGTAGTTATATTCTTGTACATAGGAGCAGTATTATAGTAGTTATATTCTTGTATGTAGGGGCAGTATTATAGTAGTTATATTCTTGTACATAGGAGCAGTATTATAGTAGTTATATTCTTGTACACAGGGGCAGTATTATAGTAGTTATATTCTTGTACATAGGGGCACTATTATAGTAGTTATACTCTTGTACATAGGGACAGTATTATAGTAGTTATATTCTTGTACATAGGAGCAGTATTATAGTAGTTATATTCTTGTACATAGGGGCAGTATTATAGTAGTTATATTCTTGTACATAGGAGCAGTATTATAGTAGTTATATTCTTGTATATAGGGGCAGTATTATAGTAGTTATACTCTTGTACATAGGGACAGTATTATAGTAGTTATATTCTTGTACATAGGAGCAGTATTATAGTAGTTATATTCTTGTACATAGGGGCACTATTATAGTAGTTATACTCTTGTACATAGGGACAGTATTATAGTAGTTATATTCTTGTACATAGGAGCAGTATTATAGTAGCTATATTCTTGTACATAGGAGCAGTATTATAGTAGCTATATTCTTGTACATAGCGGCAGTATTATAGTAGTTATATTCTTGTACATAGGGGCAGTATTATAGTAGTTATATTCTTGTACATAGGGGCAGTATTATAGTAGTTATATTCTTGTATGTAGGGGCAGGATTATAGTAGTTATATTCTTGTACGTAGGAGCAGTATTATAATAGTTATATTCTTGTATATAGGGAGCAGTATTATAGTAGTTATACTCTTGTACATAGGAGCAGTATTATAGTAGTTATATTCTTGTACATAGGAGCAGTATTATAGTAGTTATATTCTCGTACATAGGAGCAGTATTATAGTAGTTATATTCTTGTACATAGGGGGCAGTATTATAGTAGTTATATTCTTGTACATAGGGGGCAGTATTATAGTAGTTATATTCTTGTACATAGGAGCAGTATTATAGTAGTTATATTCTTGTACATAGGGGGCAGTATTATAGTAGTTATATTATTGTACATAGGAGCAGTATTATAGTAGTTATATTCTCGTACATATCGGCAGTATTATAGTAGTTACATTTTGCAAAATAAGAGATGTTATTATAGTAGGTTTAGTCTATAAACAATGATAGAAGAAAGTTTTAAAGAGTCCCTGTTTTTCTTTATTCCTGGATATTCACTGTTTTAAGTACGTTATCAAAACTGGAGAACATACCAGCTTTTTTGTGTAGTGGTTTAAGGCATTATACAGTACATTACTAAACTTATTTTATCATTTTTATATTATATAAATGTATAATAATAATAATTTTTGCTCTTTATTTCCATTTTTTCTCTGACTTGTAATAATCATACTTTTTATTCCCCATGACACTCTCATGATAAGACACAGAAAGAAATGGAAAACAGAACAACATGAAGATGAAGGATTCTTTTAGAACAATAATGACCGGCCCCTTAAATAAAACCAGGCCCTAAGCAGCACCTCATATTGAAAATAAATAAGATCACATTTATCTCTGGCTGTCTCCCATCTGTTTCTTATTTTTTTTCCTACTATGTGAAAAAAAAGAAACAATTGCATTTGAAATTGTAAAAACTGTAAATGTAAAATTCACCATATTTATAATGGGGTTTTCTCATCACAGACATTGGTGAACGTCGCTCAGAGGTCCGACCACTGACACCTTGTCATAACCCTCAGTCAGTAGCGTAGCTACTCGGAGGGCAAAGGGTGCGGTTCCAGTGTGGGGGCTAATGTATCGGCGCATTGGAACTAATGTGGGGGCCAATATGCAGTTTCAGGACTAATGTGGGGCCCTCATAGTATGGGAGATAATGTGGGAGCCCTTAAAGTGTGGACTACTTTGATGACCATCATAAAGTGTGGGGACTACAGAGGGGGCAACCATACATATGAGGGCCACTATATAGTGTGACGACTACTGTGAGGGGCATTATACCCTGTTTAGGGGGAGCAGTAAGGACACCATACTATTTATAGGGGAGCACTGAGGACATTGTACAATTTATAGGGCAGCTGTGGGCCCATCAAAAATCTGTGGGCCCACCATACTATGTGTAGGGGAGCTGTGGGCCCACCATACTGAACGTGACAAAGCTGTGGGGGCATCCTACTGTGTATAGGTGAGCTGTGGACACATCATACTCTGTATAGGGTAGCTGGGGGCCCATCATATTGTGATTATTGGATCTGTGGGCCCATCATACTGTGTATGGGGATGCCAAACATGGGGGCTATTGGACATTATTAAATGCTAAGTGAGAACTTAAGCATTATTCTTCTTCTTCATCTTATTATTATTATAGGGGCACTCAGAGTATTGTGGCCGTCAAATGATTACATGAAGCATTATTACATTCTAGGGGCAAAATGTGGACACTGTTTTCTATAACACTTACATTTAACTATATAAGGGGCACAGTGGTAGCATTATTATGTGGGGCGTTAAGAGGAGCAATGTTATTGTGCCACACAGCAGGTGCAGTAATAGGGACACATACGGCAGCAGTGGCTCAGTATTGGGGTATCAGGTGCTGTAGGACACATACGGCAGCAGCAGCTTAGTATTGGGGTATCAGGGGCAGTAATAGGGTCACATACGGCAGCAGCGGCTCAGTATTGGGGTATCAGGGGCAGTAATAGGGTCACATACGGCAGCAGCGGCTCAGTATTGGGGTATCAGGTGCAGTAATAGGGACACATACAGCAGCAGCGGCTCAGTATTGGGGTATCGGGTGTAGTAATAGGGACACATACAGCAGCAGCGGCTCAGTATTGGGGTATCAGGGGCAGTAATAGGGTCTCATACGGCAGCAGCGGCTCAGTATTGGGGTATCAGGTGCAGTAATGGGGACACATACGGGCAGCAGCGGCTCAGTATTGGGGTATCAGGGGCAGTAATAGGGACACATACGGCAGCAGCGGCTCAGTATTGGGGTATCAGGGGCAGTAATAGGGACACATACGGCAGCAGCGGCTCAGTATTGGGGTATCAGGAGCAGTAATAGGGACACATACGGCAGCAGCAGCTCAGTATTGGGGTATCAGGGGCAGTAATAGGGACACATACGGCAGTAGCGGCTCAGTATTGGAGTATCAGGTGCAGTAATAAGGACACATACGGCAGCAGCGGCTCAGTATTGGGGTATCTGGTGCAGTAATATGGACACATACGGCAGCAGCGGCTCAGTATTGGGATATCAGGTGCAGTAATATGGACACATACGGCAGCAGCGGCTCAGTATTGGGGTATCAGGGGCAGTAATAGGGTCTCATACGGCAGCAGCGGCTCAGTATTGGGGTATCAGGTGCAGTAATGGGGACACATACGGGCAGCAGCGGCTCAGTATTGGGGTATCAGGGGCAGTAATAGGGACACATACGGCAGCAGCGGCTCAGTATTGGGGTATCAGGGGCAGTAATAGGGACACATACGGCAGCAGCGGCTCAGTATTGGGGTATCAGGAGCAGTAATAGGGACACATACGGCAGCAGCAGCTCAGTATTGGGGTATCAGGGGCAGTAATAGGGACACATACGGCAGTAGCGGCTCAGTATTGGAGTATCAGGTGCAGTAATAAGGACACATACGGCAGCAGCGGCTCAGTATTGGGGTATCTGGTGCAGTAATATGGACACATACGGCAGCAGCGGCTCAGTATTGGGATATCAGGTGCAGTAATATGGACACATACGGCAGCAGCGGCTCAGTATTGGGGTATCAGGGGCAGTAATAGGGACACATATGGCAGCAGCGGCTCAGTATTGGGGTATCAGGTGCAGTAATAGGGTCACATACGGCAGCAGCGGCTCAGTATTGGGGTATCAGGTGCAGTAATAGGGACACATACGGCAGCAGCGGCTCAGTATTGTGGTATGAGGTGCAGTAATAGGGACACATACGGCAGCAGCGGCTCAGTATTGGGGTATCAGGTGCAGTAATAGGGACACATACGGCAGCAGCGGCTCAGTATTGGGGTATCAGGTGCAGTAATAGGGACACATACGGCAGCAGCAGCTCAGTATTGAGGTATCAGGTGCAGTAATATGGACACATACGGCAGCAGCGGCTCAGTATTGAGGTATCAGGTGCAGTAATAGGGACACATATGGCAGCAGCGGCTCAGTATTGGGGTATCAGGTGCAGTAATATGGACACATAAGGTAGCAGCGGCTCAGCATTGGGGTATCAGGGGCAGTAATAAGGACACATATGGCAGCAGAGGCTCAGTATTGGGGTATCAGGGGCAGTAATAGGGACACATACGGCAGCAGCGGCTCAGTATTGGGTGTAAGATTGCTCTTACTGAGTGTATTGGGGGACACTCGCTTGGCGTGGGATTCAAGCACACGGGCACGGGATTTTTCAAACAAAGCAGTCCATGCGGTTTATTAAGCCTCATAGACCATCATGAGCAGTCCATTTGCACACACTGAACCAGGACATCATATTAAGTTTCAGATCCTTAGTCTGTGATAACTAAACACGCTGGACCTCACTGACCAGTTGCCGTGGGTTACCACACAGTTCATGACACAAGCACCAACAGTTAATGGAGGTACCTTACGGGAGCTCCTGCTCCATCTGCGGTCTCCTTGTCAGTCCACTGGGTAAACTGCCTCACGGGAATCACCAACTTGCCTTTGCAGCATATCTTAGTTAGTCCAGATCCACCCAGAGGACTGTAGCTTCCCCAAGTTTCATTGTGCGCTGCTCAGGGATCCAGTCCTGCTCCCAGGACCTCCCAATACCAGCATGTGCTTTCAGGAAGCCTCCTCCCAGGTCTTCCAACACAGGAACTTACTCAGGGACCATGTGACCCATACCCTGGTCACATTATGTACCTTGTAACCACACCCCATAGGTGAAGTATGGATCCCATGGGCTGATCATGTGATCATGACATCACTGCAGGTCCTCAAAATACCCACACTGCCAAATGGGAAAAAGGGATACAGTGAGTGCCCTCACCCAGTGGTGAGGTATGTGGGTAGCCAGACCCTCCCATCTCTCACAGCTACCCGCAACCCGGACCCAGGTGCACTAAATGACATCTTCAGTGCTTACGTGCTCTAAAGACAAGATACTCCGGGTTGCATCTCAGGGAGCATCCTTCCCTGTGACACATACCTCCCATTAACCACAATGCCGGACACTGTCTCACTATCACATCCATGCATACAACTGCCATGGATTCTCACGGCCTCAATACGCCTCCGTGCGCATACAGAGGAGACCATGCAGCGCCCCCTACCTGTTACAGGGGTCACTGCATCACATGGGGTATCAGGTG
The DNA here is from genome assembly GCF_051348905.1 of Ranitomeya variabilis. Classification (NCBI taxonomy): domain Eukaryota; kingdom Metazoa; phylum Chordata; class Amphibia; order Anura; family Dendrobatidae; genus Ranitomeya; species Ranitomeya variabilis. Next base: position 235,016,570 of record NC_135238.1, read on the forward strand.
CAGTAATAGGGACACATACGGCAGCAGTGGCTCAGTATTGGGGTATCAGGTGCAGTAATAGGGACACGTACAGCAGCAGTGGCTCAGTATTGGGGTATCAGGTGCAGTAATAGGGACACATACGGCAGCAGAGGCTCAGTATTGGGGTATCAGGGGCAGTAATAGGGACACATACGGCAGCAGCGGCTCAGTATTGGGGTATCAGGGGCAGTAATAGGGACACATACGGCAGCAGAGGCTCAGTATTGGGGTATCAGGTGCAGTAATATTGACACATACGGCAGCAGCGGCTCAGTATTGGGGTATCAGGGGCAGTAATAGGGACACATACGGCAGCAGCTCAGTATTGGGGTATCGGGGGCAGTAATAGGGACACATACGGCAGCAGCGGCTCAGTATTGGGGTATCAGGTGCAGTAATACGGACACATACGGCAGCAGAGGCTCAGTATTGGGGTATCAGGTGCAGTAATAGGGACACATACAGCAGCAGCGGCTCAGTATTGGGGTATCAGGTGCAGTAATACGGACACATACGGCAGCAGAGGCTCAGTATTGGGGTATCAGGGGCAGTAATAGGGACACATACGGCAGCAGCGGCTCAGTATTGGGGTATCAGGTGCAGTAATAGGAACACATACGGTAGCAGCGGCTCAGTATTGGGGTATCAGGGGCAGTAATAGGGACACATACGGCAGCAGCGGCTCAGTATTGGGGTATCAGGGGCAGTAATAGGGACACATACGGTAGCAGCGGCTCAGTATTGGGGTATCAGGTGCAGTAATAGGGACACATACGGCAGCAGCGGCTCAGTATTGGGGTATCAGGGGCAGTAATAGGGACACATACGGCAGCAGCGGCTCAGTATTGGGGTATCAGGGGCAGTAATAGGGACACATACGGCAGCAGCGGCTCAGTATTGGGGTATCAGGGGCAGTAATAGGGACACATACGGTAGCAGCGGCTCAGTATTGGGGTATCAGGGGCAGTAATAGGGACACATACGGTAGCAGCGGCTCAGTATTGGGGTATCAGGTGCAGTAATAGGAACACATACGGCAGCAGAGGCTCAGTATTGGGGTATCAGGGGCAGTAATAGGGACACATACGGTAGCAGCGGCTCAGTATTGGGGTATCAGGTGCAGTAATAGGGACACATACGGCAGCAGCGGCTCAGTATTGGGTATCAGGTGCAGTAATAGGGACACATTCGGCAGCAGTGGCTCAGTATTGGGGTATCAGGTGCAGTAATAGGGACACATACGGCAGCAGTGGCTCAGTATCGGGGTATCAGGTGGAGTAATAGGGACACATACGGCAGCAGTGGCTCAGTATTGGGGTATCAGGTGGAGTAATAGGGACACATACGGCAGCAGCGGCTCAGTATTGGGGTATCAGGTGCAGTAATAGGGACACATACGGCAGCAGCGGCTCAGTATTGGGGTATCAGGGGCAATAATAGGGACACATATGGCAGCAGCGGCTCAGTATTGGGGTATCAGGTGCAGTAATAGGGTCACATAGGGCAGCAGCGGCTCAGTATTGGGGTATCAGGTGCAGTAATAGGGACACATATGGCAGCAGCGGCTCAGTATTGGGGTATCAGGTGCAGTAATAGGGTCACATATGGCAGCAGCGGCTCAGTATTGGGATATCAGGTGTAGTAATAGGGACACATACGGCAGCAGCGGCTCAATATTGGGGTGTCAGGTACAGTAATAGGGACACATACGGCAGCAGTGGCTCAGTATTGGGGTATCAGGTGCAGTAATAGGGACACATGCGGCAGCATCGGCTCAGTATTGGGGTATCAGGTGCAGTATTAGGGACACATACGGCAGCAGCGGCTCAGTATTGGGGTATCAGGGGCAGTAATAAGGACACATGCGGTAGCAGCGGCTCAGTAATGGGGTATCAGGGACAGTAATAGGGACACATACGGCAGCAGCGGCTCAGTATTGGGGTATCAGGGGCAGTAATAGGGACACATACGGCAGCAGCGGCTCAGTATTGGGGTATCAGGTGCAGTAATAAGGACACATACGGCAGCAGCAGCTCATTATTGGAGTATCAGGTGCAGTAATAAGGACACATACGGCAGCTGCGTCTCAGTGTTGGGGTATCAGGGGCAGTAATAGAGACACATACGGCAGCTGCGGCTCAGTATTGGGGTATCGGGTACAGTAATAGGCACACATAGGGCAGCAGTGGCTCAGTATTGGGGTATCAGGGGCAGTAATAGGGACACATACGGCAGCAGTGGCTCAGTATTGGGGTATCAGGGGCAGTAATAGGGACACATATGGCAGCAGCTGCTCAGTATTGGGGTATCAGGTGCAGTAATAGGGACACATACGGCAGCAGCGGCTCAGTATTGGGGTATCAGGTGCAGTATTAGGGACACATACAGCAGCAGCGGCTCAGTATTGGGGTATCAGGGGCAGTAATAGGGACACATACGGCAGCAGCGGCTCAGTATTGGGGTATCAGGTGCAGTAATAGGGTCACATACGGCAGCAGCGGCTCAGTATTGGGGTATCAGGTGCAGTAATAGGGACACATACGGCAGCAGCGGCTCAGTATTGGGGTATCAGCTGCAGTAATAGGGTCACATATGGCAGCAGCGGCTCAGTATTGGGGTATCAGGTGCAGTAATAGGGGCACATACGGCAGCAGCGGCTCAGTATTGGGGTATAAGGTGCAGTAATAGGGACACACACGGCAGCAGCAGCTCAGTATTGGGGTATCAGGTGCAGTAATAGGGGCACATACGGCAGCAGCGGCTCAGTATTGGGGTATAAGGTGCAGTAATAGGGACACACACGGCAGCAGCGGCTCAGTATTGGGGTATCAGGTGCAGTAATAGGGACACATATGGCAGCAGAGGCTCAGTATTGGGGTATCAGGTGCAGTAATAGGGACACATACGGCAGCAGCGGCTCAGTATTGGGGTATAAGGTGCAGTAATAGGGGCACATACGGCAGCAGCGGCTCAGTATTGGGGTATAAGGTGCAGTAATAGGGACACACACGGCAGCAGCGGCTCAGTATTGGGGTATAAGGTGCCGTAATAGGGACACATAAGGCATACCTCCCAACCGTCCCGGATCCCGCGGGACTGTCCTGATTTTGACAGTCAGCCCCGGGATCCCTGTCGGGACATTGGTTGTCCCGCACTACCTGCCTAGGGCGGGGACAATGCAGGGGGCGGCACCTGAGTAACTTAGGTTTGTGGCTGTTTTTTTTTTAAAATAAAAGCTGGGTCTCCTCCCGACCGCCCCCGCGCCCTGTGTGGCGCTGCCACGCTGAGGGAGAGAGCCAGCAGCCATCAAGATGAGAGGTCAGCGACTCACTACCTCCTGTGTGTGCACGGAGCTCCGGCTTCTCCTGCTCTTATCTGGTATCCTGGCAGAGAAGGAGAGACGGGGGAGGTGCCGGGACAGTGCAGAGCAGCCTGTTAGCAGGAGAAACTGAAGAGCTGCACATGGACAGATCAGCCGCCCCTGCACCACAGAGGAGATTGTGTGTGTGTGTGTGATGCTGCATGTGTGTGTGTGATGCTGCATGTGTGTGTGTGATGCTGCATGTGTGTGTGTGTGAGATGCTGCGTGTGTGTGATGCTGCATGTGTGTGTGTGATGCTGCATGTGTGTGTGTGAGATGCTGCGTGTGTGTGATGCTGCATGTGTGTGTGATGCTGCATGTGTGTGTGATGCTGCATGTGTGTGTGATGCTGCATGTGTGTCATGTGTGTATGAGGTATCTGGTGTGTATGAGGTATCTGGTGTGTATGTGATGGCTGCGTGTGTGTGATGGCTGCGTGTGTGTGTGATGGCTGCGTGTGTGTGTGTGTGATGGCTGCGTGTGTGTGTGATGGCTGCGTGTGTGTGTGTGATGGCTGCGTGTGTGTGATGGCTGCGTGTGTGTGTGATGGCTGCATGTGTGTGTGTGATGGCTGCGTGTGTGTGATGGCTGCGTGTGTGTGATGGCTGCGTGTGTGTGATGGCTGCGTGTGATGCATTTGTGTCAAAGCTGCATGTGTTTGTGAGCTGCGTTTGTGATGCTGCGTGTGTGTGTGTGTGTGTGTGATACTGCGTGTGTGTGTGATGCTGCGTGTGTGTGTGTGAGCTGCGTGCGTCTGTGAGCTGTGTGTGTGCTGCGTGTGTGTGAGCCGTGTGTGTGAGCTGTGTGCATGTGTGTGAGCTGCGTGCCTGTGTGTGAGCTGCGTGCCTGTATGTCATTATACAGTATGGAGAACTGTGGCCATTATACAGTATGGAGCATCATGTGCGGTCATTATACAGTATGGAGCATCGTGTGTGGTCATTGTACAGTATGGAGCATCATGTGCAGCCAGTATACAGTATGGAGCATCATGTGCAGCCATTATACAGTATGGAGCATCATGTGCAGTCATTATACAGTATGGAGCATCATGTGCAGCCATTATACAGTATGGAGCATCATGTGCAGTCATTATACAGTATGGAGCATCATGTGCAGCCATTACTGTTGTGAATCTGCTTTTGGGCTCCTTCTGGTGGTGGCTAGTGGTACTGGTGACTCGGGTCTGTTTTCTTTCTCAGTTCACCTGTTTTCATCAGTAGTGGGGTGTTCCTATTTAATCCTGCTCTTCAGTCATTGCCTTGCCGGCCATCAATGTAACCAGAGCCTTTCTGTTGCATGTTCCTGCTCCTAGACTACTGATCAGCTAAGTTGGACTCTTCGTCCTAAGTTTGTTTGCATTTTTGTTCCAGTTTACAGTTAAGTCTTTCTCTGTAGCTGGAAGCTCTTGTGGGCTGAAATTACCACTCCGGTGTCATGAGTTGACACATGAGTTTTAAAGTAATTTCAGGATGGTATTTTAAAAGGGTTTTCAGCTGACCGTGCAGTTCCCTTTTGTATCTTTCTACTATCTAGTAAGCGGACCTCGCTTTGCTGAACCTACCTTCATACTGCGTATGTCTTTTCCTCTGAACTCACCGTCAATATATGTGGGGGGCTTCTGTCTCCTTTTTGGGGGAATTTCCCTAGAGGTAAGCCAGGTCTGTTTTTTCCTCTACTAGGGTAAGTTAGTTCTCCGGCTGGCGAGAGACGTCTAGGGATAAAACGTAGGCACGCCCCCCGGCCACTATTAGTTGTGTGGTAGGTTTAGCTCACGGTCAGCTCGAGATTCCATCACCCAAGAGCTCGTTTGTTATTTATGTGTCCTGACGTTCCCCTGCCATTGGGAACCATGACTGTATGGCCGGCCACGTGTTAAAACTGTTGGCAGAAGAAAGGAGAGAAAAAGAAGTCTGCAAATTTTTTTTTTTTCTCCCTCTGTGTTTGCTCTATAGTTGAATCAGTTGCATTTCAGCTCTAATTGCAGTCTTTGTCTCCCTCTCCTTCTAACCCTTGAATGGCTCTGATCTCACCTGCTTAAAATGGATCCTCAGAGTTTGGCTACAGGTTTGAATAATCTTGCCACAAAAGTTCAAAATTTACAGGATTTTGTTATACATGCTCCTATATCTGAACCTAGAATTCCTATACCAGAGTTTTTCTCCGGAGATAGATCTCGTTTTCTGAATTTCAAATATAATTGTAAATTATTTCTTTCTCTGAGACCTCGCTCCGCTGGAGATCCCGCACAGCAGGTTAAGATTGTGATTTCCTTGCTGCGAGGTGACCCTCAAGATTGGGCATTTGCATTGGCACCAGGGGATCCTGCGTTGCTCAATGTGGATGCATTTTTCTGGCTTTGGGGTTGCTTTATGAGGAACCTAATTTAGAGATTCAGGCTGAAAAAGCCTTGATGGCCCTATCTCAAGGGCAAGATGAAGCTGAAATATACTGCCAAAAATTTCGTAAATGGTCTGTGCTTACTCAGTGGAATGAGTGCGCTTTGGCGGCGAATTTCAGAGAGGGTCTCTCTGATGCCATTAAGGATGTTATGGTGGGGTTCCCTGCGCCTACAGGTCTGAATGAGTCCATGACAATGGCTATTCAGATTGATCGGCGTTTGCGGGAGCGTAAACCTGTGCACCATTTGGCGGTGTCTTCTGAGAAGGCGCCAGAGAATATGCAATGTGATAGAATTCTGTCCAGAAGCGAACGGCAGAATTTTAGGCGAAAAAATGGGTTGTGCTTCTATTGTGGTGATTCAACTCATGTTATATCAGCATGCTCTAGACGCACAAAGAAGGTTGATAAGTCTGTTTCAATTGGCACTTTACAGTCTAAGTTTATTCTATCTGTGACCTTGATTTGTTCATTATCGTCTATTACCGTGGACGCCTATGTCGACTCTGGTGCCGCTTTGAGTCTTATGGATTGGTCCTTTGCCAGGCGCTGTGGGTTTAATCTAGAGCCTCTGGAAGTCCCTATACCTCTGAAAGGTATTGATTCTACGCCATTGGCTAGTAATAAACCACAATACTGGACACAAGTGACTATGCGTATGACTCCAGACCATCAGGAGGTGATTCGCTTCCTTGTGTTGTACAATCTACATGATGTTTTGGTGCTCGGATTGCCATGGTTACAATCTCATAACCCAGTCCTTGACTGGAAAGCAATGTCTGTGTTAAGCTGGGGATGTCAGGGGGCTCATGGGGACGTATCTTTGGTTTCCATTTCATCATCTATTCCCTCTGAGATTCCGGCATTTTTGTCTGATTATCGTGATGTTTTTGAGGAGCCTAAGCTTGGTTCACTCCCTCCTCACAGAGATTGCGATTGTACCATAGATCTGATTCCAGGCAGTAAATTTCCAAAGGGTCGTTTGTTTAATTTATCCGTACCTGAACATGTTGCTATGCGAGAGTATATTAAGGAGTCTCTGGAAAAGGGACATATTCGTCCTTCTTCATCTCCCTTAGGAGCCGGTTTTTTCTTTGTATCTAAAAAAGATGGCTCTTTGAGGCCGTGTATTGATTATCGACTCTTGAATAAAATTACAGTCAAATATCAGTATCCTTTGCCACTGCTGACTGATTTGTTTGCTCGAATAAAGGGGGCTAAGTGGTTCTCTAAGATTGATCTTCGTGGGGCGTATAATTTGGTGCGAATTAAGCAGGGGGATGAGTGGAAAACCGCATTTAATACGCCCGAGGGCCATTTTGAGTATTTGGTAATGCCTTTTGGTCTTTCAAATGCCCCTTCAGTCTTTCAGTCCTTTATGCATAACATTTTCCGTGAATATTTGGATAAATTTATGATTGTGTATCTGGATGATATTTTGATTTTTTCGGATGACTGGGACTCTCATGTCCAACAAGTCAGGAGGGTTTTTCAGGTTTTGCAGGCTAATTCCTTGTGTGTGAAGGGTTCTAAGTGTATTTTTGGGGTTCAAAAGATTTCTTTTTTGGGGTACATTTTTTCCCCTTCTTCCATTGAGATGGATCCTGTCAAGGTTCGGGCTATTTGTGATTGGACGCAACCTACTTCTCTTAAGAGCCTACAGAAATTCTTGGGCTTTGCTAATTTTTATCGTCGATTTATAACTGGTTTTTCGGATGTTGCTAAACCTTTGACTGATTTGACTAAAAAGGGTGCTGATGTTACTGATTGGTCCCCTGCTGCTATGGAGGCCTTTCGGGAGCTTAGGCGCCGCTTTTCTTCTGCCCCTGTGTTGCGTCAGCCTGATGTTGCTCTTCCTTTTCAGGTTGAGGTCGACGCTTCCGAGATCGGAGCTGGGGCGGTTTTGTCGCAGAAAAGTTCCGACTGCTCCGTGATGAGACCTTGTGCGTTCTTTTCTCGAAAATTTTCGCCCGCCGAGCGAAACTATGATATTGGTAATCGGGAGCTTTTGGCTATGAAGTGGGCTTTTGAGGAGTGGCGTCATTGGCTTGAGGGGGCTAGACATCAGGTGGTGGTATTGACCGATCACAAGAATCTGATTTATCTTGAGTCTGCCAAGCGCCTGAATCCTAGACAGGCGCGCTGGTCGTTGTTTTTCTCTCGGTTTAATTTTGTGGTCTCATACCTACCAGGTTCTAAAAATGTGAAGGCAGATGCCCTTTCTAGGAGTTTTGAGCCTGATTCCCCTGGTGATTCTGAACCTACAGGTATCCTTAAGGATGGGGTGATATTATCTGCTGTTTCCCCAAACCTGCGACGGGCTTTGCAGGAGTTTCAGGCGGATAGACCTGATCGTTGCCCGCCTGGTAGACTGTTTGTTCCTGATGATTGGACCAGCAGAGTCATCTCGGAGGTTCATTCTTCTGCATTGGCAGGTCATCCTGGAATCTTCGGTACTAGGGATTTGGTGGCTAGGTCCTTCTGGTGGCCTTCCCTGTCTCGAGACGTACGAGTTTTTGTGCAGTCTTGTGATGTTTGTGCTCGGGCCAAGCCTTGTTGTTCTCGGGCTAGCGGATTGTTGTTATCCTTGCCTATTCCGAAGAGGCCTTGGACTCACATCTCTATGGATTTTATTTCTGATCTCCCTGCTTCTCAGAAAATGTCTGTCATCTGGGTGGTGTGTGACCGTTTTTCAAAGATGGTTCATTTGGTACCCTTGCCTAAGTTGCCTTCCTCATCCGAATTGGTTCCTCTGTTTTTTCAAAATGTGGTTCGCTTGCATGGTATTCCGGAGAATATCGTTTCTGACAGGGGGACCCAGTTCGTGTCTAGATTTTGGCGGGCATTCTGTGCTAGGATGGGCATTGATTTGTCTTTTTCGTCTGCGTTCCATCCTCAGACTAATGGCCAGACGGAGCGAACTAATCAGACCTTGGAGACTTATTTGAGGTGTTTTGTGTCTGCGGATCAGGATGACTGGGTTGCCTTTTTGCCGTTGGCAGAGTTTGCCCTCAATAATCAGGCTAGTTCTGCCACTTTGGTTTCTCCTTTCTTTTGCAATTCGGGGTTTCACCCTCGTTTTTCTTCCGGTCAGGTGGAGTCTTCGGATTGTCCGGGGGTGGATACTGTGGTGGATAGGTTGCATCGGATTTGGGGACAGGTGGTGGACAATTTGAAGTTGTCCCAGGAGAAGACTCAGCATTTTGCTAACCGCTGTCGTCGTGTTGGTCCTCGTCTTCGTGTTGGGGACTTGGTGTGGTTGTCTTCCCGTTTTGTCCCTATGAGGGTTTCTTCTCCTAAGTTTAAGCCTCGGTTCATCGGTCCTTATAGGATTTTGGAGATTCTTAACCCTGTATCCTTTCGTTTAGACCTTCCGGCATCTTTCGCTATCCATAATGTCTTCCATCGGTCGTTGTTGCGGAGGTATGAGGTGCCGGTTGTTCCTTCTACCGAGCCTCCTGCTCCTGTGCTGGTTGAGGGTGAATTGGAGTATGTTGTAGAGAAAATCTTGGACTCCCGTATTTCCAGACGGAGACTACAATATCTGGTTAAGTGGAAGGGCTATGGTCAAGAAGATAATTCTTGGGTAATTGCTTCTGATGTTCACGCCTCTGATTTGGTTCGTGCCTTTCATAGGGCTCATCCGGATCGCCCTGGTGGTTCTTGTGAGGGTTCGGTGCCCCCTCCTTGAGGGGGGGGTACTGTTGTGAATCTGCTTTTGGGCTCCTTCTGGTGGTGGCTAGTGGTACTGGTGACTCGGGTCTGTTTTCTTTCTCAGTTCACCTGTTTTCATCAGTAGTGGGGTGTTCCTATTTAATCCTGCTCTTCAGTCATTGCCTTGCCGGCCATCAATGTAACCAGAGCCTTTCTGTTGCATGTTCCTGCTCCTAGACTACTGATCAGCTAAGTTGGACTCTTCGTCCTAAGTTTGTTTGCATTTTTGTTCCAGTTTACAGTTAAGTCTTTCTCTGTAGCTGGAAGCTCTTGTGGGCTGAAATTACCACTCCGGTGTCATGAGTTGACACATGAGTTTTAAAGTAATTTCAGGATGGTATTTTAAAAGGGTTTTCAGCTGACCGTGCAGTTCCCTTTTGTATCTTTCTACTATCTAGTAAGCGGACCTCGCTTTGCTGAACCTACCTTCATACTGCGTATGTCTTTTCCTCTGAACTCACCGTCAATATATGTGGGGGGCTTCTGTCTCCTTTTTGGGGGAATTTCCCTAGAGGTAAGCCAGGTCTGTTTTTTCCTCTACTAGGGTAAGTTAGTTCTCCGGCTGGCGAGAGACGTCTAGGGATAAAACGTAGGCACGCCCCCCGGCCACTATTAGTTGTGTGGTAGGTTTAGCTCACGGTCAGCTCGAGATTCCATCACCCAAGAGCTCGTTCGTTATTTATGTGTCCTGACGTTCCCCTGCCATTGGGAACCATGACACATTATACAGTATGGAGCATCATGTGCAGCCATTATACAGTATGGAGCATCATGTGCAGTCATTATACAGTATGCAGCATCATGTGTGGCCATTATACAGTATGGAGCACTGTGTGGCCATATTTTTTTGTTTATAATTATTCTTTATGAAACAGTGTGATCAGCAGTGCTAAATGGGTGTGGTTGGGACGTGGATATGGGTGTGACTAATTATGAATGGGTGTGGTCAGAGGCGTGGCCTAAAATTTGCCACGGCGCGCAGTAATAGGGTCACATACGGCAGCAGCGGCTCAGTATTGGGGTATCAGGGGCAGTAATAGGGACATATACGGCAGCAGCGGCTCGGCTTGCCTTTGTATGGAAATGTATTTTCAGTAATGGCGCAGTCATCTGCTGAGGTTCTCCTAAATCCACGTTCTCCTACATCCATGTTTCACCCCCTTGAACTGAATCCCTAGCTACGCCTCTGCCCTCAGAGGTCGAGTACCAGGCTCATCATAGTGACCATCATGCAGCAGCCCAAAAAATGTGAAGCCGAGCTGATAAAACCCCCATCAGTCAAACATTGGTCACAGATACTAGTAATATGTCATCAATGTCTAGTCTTTGGTTGTACTATATATTTCTGCAGAATACAGCCGGGAGATGCAGGAAAAATGGCCTCCGGGAGACTGAAAGCAGCTTAGTCCTTTTATGGTAAGTTCTGTCACAACATAATGGAAGGTACTGTGCATGGTAATCACCGCAGAGGATGCAGCACCTGCACTCCCTCAGAAATACACACCTCTTCCTCCCTTCTGCACAGGTGTCGGTGAATTTTGTGCCGATAATGTGCTCTCCCCACTTCCTCCCTGCATAGTCATCGCCATGTACAGATGGTTCCTAGTATTGACTATGCAGGTAGGAAGTAGGGAGAGCTGTTATGATCTGGTGACCTTGGAGCCGCATGAGAGACGTTCTCAGGAGTAGGTGGTACCTGTACTGACCGCAAACCCTAAACTAACACCGCAACTAGAAGTAGCCGTGGGATGTACCTAACACGTCCTAGACATCTCGACACAGCCGGAGGACTAAATACCCCTATAGATGGAAATGGGAATTCTATCTTGCCTCAGAGCAGAAGCCCAAAGGATAGGCAGCCCCCCACAAATATTGACTGTGAGTATAAGAGGAAAGACACACGCAGGCAGAAAAACAGGATTTAGCAAAAGAGGCACTTCTAGCTAAATAGAAAAGGACAGGACAGAATTCTAAGCGGTCAGTATTAAAATCCTAAAAATATCCACAGCAGATAATACAAATATTCCACATCTAACTAAAGACATAGAAAGTATATCTGCATCTCCTGAGAATCCAGCATGACTGAAAAATCCAAACAAAGTCTAAGCTGGACAAAAACACAATAAATTGCACTGAATTGCAAAGCACACTGCATGTGTGCACAGAGACAAAAAAACAGACACTTATCTTAGATGAATTGGCAGCAGGGCATGAGGAGCCAGAGAGAGATGCAAGTACAATGGACAACTGGCACAGACTCATGGATCTTGCACACCTAAATACCTAATAGAGCTGCAATCAGCAGAAACACCTGCCCGGATTACAACCCCATGACAACTGCACTACCACCAACAACCACCGGAGGGAGCCCAAGAGCAGAATTCACAACAGAGAGCATATTAACGGCGCGCACACCGGAGGTCACAGTGACTCGCCTGCGCAGAAGAACTCTAAATGCAGAAACCATAGAAAGGAGGATAAGGTGTGTATTTCTGAGGGAGTGCAGGGCGCAGGCGTGGGATACCGGGGCCATAACTGACGTGCATGGGAGGGGCAAAATTGATGCACAGAAGAGGCACAATCCTACCAATCTCAGTGTCACCTTCAGCACCGCACAGAAGTGTTCAACACTGGGCATAGTTCACACATACTGCTCAGCTTTCCAAGCTGAACTATGCAGTTTCCATTCAGAGAAAGAGACTCTGGCACGTCTCTCTCAACACTACAGCTCACATTTTGGCTGGTCAGTCACCAGCAGCACACTCAACTCTGCTCAACATTCGGCAGACTGACACCCCTAGTGAACAGGGGCCCTGGTTCTTGGTTAAATCTATACAGATGCATCTAATCAAGACTTGCAGTGCTAGGATTTAACCCGAGTCCTACCTGGCTTTGCTAGAGGAAAAACAAGCAAATAAAATTTGTGTCCGATTTTTGAGAATTCGCTGAATTTGGTAGATTTTAATTATATGCGATTCACTTTGGTCGAATCATCTAATTTGGCGACTACTATTTTACACATTGCAGAAGATTACATCAGCCAGGGAAAGCTCCTGGTTTCACCTTAATGTCTTTCAGTTATCACATCACGTAGTGCAGCACAGCCAATCAGGAGGAACTATTATAGACAGTATAAAAGCAAAGGCGGGGAATGCAGCGTCCACTTTGTATTGAATCTGGATAGTGTGAGAACATCACTAACCTAAAAGAGAGAAAAAGCGATAAAGTAGTGACTAAACATTACAGATGGTGTGTGGAAGCCCAGCAGTGATGGTCAGATTCCATCTCTTTACACAAAGCCTGATATTTTGAGATCACTTTGAAGTAACTAAGGCTTTGTCTGCATGAACGTTCTTGGAAGGCAGTGGATACAGTCCTAGTCGACTTCACAGGGTCATACACCTCTTTTCAGGGCAATTGGAATGCTATTATGAAAATTGATTTGCTGCAAAATTTAATTTTGGGGAAAATAGTTTGATGAAATTAAAATTTCCAAAGCTTTGGTCATCCCTAGTGCTGATCATATATTGATGGCCAATCCTAAGAATCTGACCGCCCCTCCAATACCCTTGTCTGACCATTACATGCATTAATACATGGACAAGGGTTTTCAGAACTTTTGAAGAACTTACATAATAGTTTTCTAGGACTTTTTGTGATGCTTTGTCACATCTTTGGTCAGAGAAGAATGAAGTTCTGGGAAGAAGCATCATTGTCATTGGATTATTTGAACACGTTATCCCCAAAAAAGAACACGTATCTCAGTGATGTGCTGTTTGTCTTAGCACGGAGGGCAGGGATCGGAATGGAAAAGTAAAACATGTGGAATTCATCATCACAAGGAGATGAGGATCAGTCCCAGGACATAAACCCTGCACCACACGTGGTTCTCCCTCTATATGGCTGATGGATGAGGGGATTTGTACAGAACAAGCCTGTAATGAGACAATGAGCTGAGCCCAGATTGGGGTGATGAGTGAGGGACAGGTGGATTACAGGGGTAATTTGTTACTCACCCAAGATGCTTCTATGGAGCTATAACCATTTTGCAGCTTCATATTCTGCAGCGCTGGAGATAAGGGGCTTTGTTCTGCACCCACAGAGCTGACAATCAAGCTTCTATGTATCAAGGCAAATGTCTAGCACCTGGGACTGTACAGTACGACGCTGTGCAGCCCTATAGGAGTGTACATCACATATAATGGAAAGGCAACATCCCCCCATCACAGCCATAATGCCTCCATATCAGGACCAGTCCCAGACATGCACTAGAATGGCCCCACAACACCGGCAGTCACAATGACTATATGTATCTTAAATGTATAAAGTGGAACAATAACTTCATGTCATCATACGTCCCCGTTACCTGAACATCTGACAGCATGCTACCACTCCCACAATGCACTGCAGCATACTATTATTATTTTTATTTATTATAGTGCCATTTATTCCATGGCGCTTTACATGTGAGGAGGGGTATACATAATAAGAACAAGTACAATAATCTTAAACAATAATAGTCCAGGAGGAGAGAGGACCCTGCCCGCGAGGGCTCACAATCTACAAGGGATGAGTGAGAATACAGTAGGTGAGGATAGAGCTGGTCATGCAGCGGTTTGGTGGATCGGTGGTTACTGCAGGTTGTAGGCTTGTCGGAAGAGGTGGGTCTTCAGGTTCTTTTTGAAGGTTTCGATGGTGGGCGAGAGTCTGATGTGTTGTAGAGGGTTCCAGAGTAGGGGTGATACGCGAGAGAAATCTTGTATACGATTGTGGGAAGAGGAGATAAGAGGGGAGCAGAGAAGGAGATCTTGTGAGGATCGGAGGTTGCGTGCAGGAAAGTACCGGGAGACGAGGTCACAGATGTATGGAGGAGACAGGTTGTGGATGGCTTTGTATGTCATGGTTAGGCTTTGCTGGAGTCTCTGGGCAATGGGGAGCCAGTGCAGGGATTGACAGAGGGGAGAGGCCGGAGAATAGCGGGGGGACAGGTGGATTAGTCGGGCAGCAGAGTGTAGGATGGATTGGAGGGGTGCGAGAGTGTTAGAGGGGAGGCCACAGAGCAGGAGGTTACAGTAGTCGAGGCGGGAGATGATGAGGGCATGGACCAGAGTCTTTGCAGCTTGTTGGTTGAGGAATGTACGGATCCGGGAAATATTTTTGAGTTGGAGTCAGCAGGAAGTAGACAGGGCTTGGATATGTGGTTTGAAGGAGAGATCAGTGTCAAGGATTACCCCGAGGCAGCGAGCTTGTGGGACTGGGGAGAGTGGGCAGCTGTTTACTGTAATGGATAGGTTCGTTGAGGAGTCGAGTGAGATGGGGGAAAGATGATGAATTCTGTTTTGTCCATGTTAAGTTTTAGAAAACTAGTGGAGAAGGATGAAATAGACAGACATTGAGGGATTCTGGTTAGTAGGGTAGTGATATCTGGTCCCCTGTGTCAAAGCCAGAGGACAGATCCAGAAGGAGGAGTACTGAGTAATGTAAAAGGCAGAGGAAAGGTCCAGAAGTAGGAGGACAGAGTAGTGTAGAAGGCAGAGGACAGGTCCAGTAGCATGTGGACAGAGTAGTGTAAAAGGCAGAGGACAGGTCCAGAAGGAGGAGGACAGAGAAGTGTAGAAGGCAGAGCACAGGTCCAGGAGGAGGAGGACAGAGAAGTGTAGAAGGCAGAGGACAGGTCTAGGAGGAGGAGGACAGAGAAGTGTAGAAGGAAGAGGACAGGTCTAGGAGAAGGAGGACAGAGTAGTGTAGAAGGCAGAGGACAGGTCCAGGAGGAGGAGGACAGAGAAGTGTAGAAGGAAAGGACAGGTGTAGGAGAAGGAGGACAGAGTAGTGTAGAAGGCAGAGGACAGGTCCAGGAGGAGGAGGACAGAGAAGTGTAGAAGGCAGAGGACAGGTCCAGGAGGAGGAGGAGGAGGGCAGAGTAGTGTCGCTTGGCTTTGGCGGTAAATAGGTCATTGGTGACCTTAGTTAGGGCAGTTTCAGTGGAATGGTGTGACCGGAAGCCTGATTGTAAGCGGTCAAAGAGGGAGCAGGAAGATAGATGGGAGGACAGTTCAAGGTAGACGTGTTGTTCCAGTAGTTTTGAGGCATAAGGGAGAAATGATATAGGGCGATAGCTAGACAGAGAGGAGGAGTCAAGAGACGGCATTTTGAGGACAGGTGTGATTGAGGCATGTTTGAAGCTTGAGGGGAAAACACCAGTTGTTAGTGATAGGTTGAATAGATGGGTTAGGGTTGGGATGAAGACTGTGGTGAGGTTTGGGATGAGATTGGCTGAAGTGCACAAGTGGTGAGATGTGATCTGGAGAGTAGAGTGAAAAGTTGATCTTCTGTAATGGATGAAAAGCTGGTTTTGGAGGAGGAGGGCTAAGTAGCTATCAGGAGGGGCTGTGGGGGTTGTAGGCCAAAGCTTTGTCTGATGTTATCAATCTTCTGCTTGAAGCATGAGGCAAAGTCCACTACACTATGGTTCAATCATAAGATATCTGTGCCGCATATCGGTTGCATAGTATGTTGTATCTATCATCACAGTTGTTTTGTATGATGTGGCAGCCATAAGAAATCGGATTGCAGCTTTAGACATAATTGGAGTACAAAAACAAATGTAAATATTAGAATTTGGAAAATTTCTGTAATTCACCCCCCAGAATAAGTGAATCATACTGAGCTCATAGTTTTTTGTGAAACTGAGATTTCCCTGAGCGATACCTGCAGAAATGATTGTGACGCAAGATGCAGAAATGGCAAAAATTCTCCCGTCATCTCATTTGTATTTGAAGTGCATTGGCTGAAGGGCGAATGGCCGAACCCTCCGTGCGTCACAATAACCGCGGCTACAAGCAAAACTCCCTCCGATTACACTGGTACTTACGGTGCTTGAAGGTGTCGGAAGACATAGAAACCAGGACGAAGTTTATAATAGTCCACATCCCTCATCTAATAAGAAACACTCAATATATCCTGGAAGTCGTCACCGAGCAATTATCTCAGCACCACAGTGACATTTCACTTATTATTATTATTATTATTATTATTATTATTATGTATATAGCACCATTAATTCCATGGTGCTGTACATGAGAAGGGGTTACATACAAATTACAGATATCACTTACAGTAAACAAACTAACAATGACTGACTGATACAGAGGGGAGAGGACCCTGCCCTTGTGGGCTTACATTCTACAGGATTCTACATATCTGCATACATCAATGTTATTATGTAACTTGCATGTATAAGGCAGTATTATAGTAGTTATATTCTTGTACATAGGAGCAGTATTATAGTAGTTATATTCTTAACTAAAACCAAAACAATTCAGTAAAGGCCACCAAGAACCAAATGAAATACCAAGACGTGGACATATCGGAATAAACTTTTATTATTTACTGTATATGACGATGGTTACAAAGTATATTAAAAATTACATAAATCCATAAATATAAAATATTATATAAACATTAATATTTAAAAACAACAAAAAAATGCGCTGCACCAGGAAGATCAGGATGAAAGAGTGAAATATCACTCCTAACTTCAGCCCCACTATAATAATAACAGGATGTCTTAAATTATGCTGGTACCACGTAATTAAAAGTATCTCTGCCAATACCAACAAAATAAAACAATAATATAAAGTGCACAAATGCCAAATAAAAATTAAATGATATTGCTAAATGCAACTCAGTAAAGCTAACTAAAAGTGCATCAGTGCCAAATCCAAATTTAAGTAACCTCTCATGATTATCAATTGATGCAAATCACTGCATAAAGTGACATAGTGCAGAAAGTGTGAATAGTGCAAAGATTTACCCACAAAACATGCCTAATAAAGTGTCAGTATATGTTGGCGATAGCTTGTTATAAAAAAGTGTGGTGTCAGCAGTTAATTATCAATTTATACCTGCGGGGGCTGAATCCTGGACCTGCGCTTCTCCCGACGCGCGTTTCGGATTAGATATATCCTTCTTCTATCCTGAAGAAGGATATATCTAATCCGAAACGCGCGTCGGGAGAAGCGCAGGTCCAGGATTCAGCCCCCGCAGGTATAAATTGATAATTAACTGCTGACACCACACTTTTTTATAACAAGCTATCGCCAACATATACTGACACTTTATTAGGCATGTTTTGTGGGTAAATCTTTGCACTATTCACACTTTCTGCACTATGTCACTTTATGCAGTGATTTGCATCAATTGATAATCATGAGAGGTTACTTAAATTTGGATTTGGCACTGATGCACTTTTAGTTAGCTTTACTGAGTTGCATTTAGCAATATCATTTAATTTTTATTTGGCATTTGTGCACTTTATATTATTGTTTTATTTTGTTGGTATTGGCAGAGATACTTTTAATTACGTGGTACCAGCATAATTTAAGACATCCTGTTATTATTATAGTGGGGCTGAAGTTAGGAGTGATATTTCACTCTTTCATCCTGATCTTCCTGGTGCAGCGCATTTTTTTGTTGTTTTTAAATATTAATGTTTATATAATATTTTATATTTATGGATTTATGTAATTTTTAATATACTTTGTAACCATCGTCATATACAGTAAATAATAAAAGTTTATTCCGATATGTCCACGTCTTGGTATTTCATTTGGTTCTTGGTGGCCTTTACTGAATTGTTTTGGTTTTAGTTTGGTTGTTGCTGTGGTTTCCACAGCGAATTGTTACACAGTGCACTGGGGTGATGCATATGGAATTCTGTACAATTTCCTCACATATACAGATATATGAATAGGAACGTGAGTTATTTGAAATTTATTCTATGTGTACTGTGTGACCTATATTTAGTTATATTCTTGTACATAGGGGGCAGTATTATAGTAGTTATATTCTTGTACATAGGGGGCAGTATTATAGTAGTTATATTCTTGTACATAGGAGCAGTATTATAGTAGTTATATTCTTGTACATAGGGGCAGTATTATAGTAGTTATATTCTTGTACATATGGGCAGTATTATAGTAGTTATATTCTTGTACATAGGGGGCAGTATTATAGTAGTTATATTCTTGTACATAGGAGCAGTATTATAGTAGTTATATTCTTGTACATATGGGCAGTATTATAGTAGTTATATTCTTGTACATAGGGGCAGTATTATAGTAGTTATATTCTTGTACATAAGAGCAGTATTATAGTAGTTATATTCTTGTACATAGGGCAGTATTATAGTAGTTATATTCTTGTACATAGGGGCAGTATTATAGTAGTTATATTCTTGTACATAGGAGCAGTATTATAGTAGTTATATTCTTGTACATAAGAGCAGTATTATAGTAGTTATATTCTTGTACATAGGGCAGTATTATAGTAGTTATATTCTTGTACATAGGGGCAGTATTATAGTAGTTATATTCTTGTACATAGGGCAGTATTATAGTAGTTATATTCTTGTACATGGGGGGCAGTATTATAGTAGTTATATTCTTGTACATAGGAGCAGTATTATAGTAGTTATATTCTTGTACATAAGAGCAGTATTATAGTAGTTATATTCTTGTACATAAGAGCAGTATTATAGTAGTTATATTCTTGTACATAGAGGGCAGTATTATAGTAGTTATATTCTTGTACATAGGAGCAGTATTATAGTAGTTATATTCTTGTACATAAGAGCAGTATTATAGTAGTTTTATTCTTGTACATAGGGCAGTATTATAGCAGTTATATTCTTGTACATAGGGTCAGTATTATAGTAGCTATATTCTTGTACATAGGAGCAGTATTATAGTAGTTATATTCTTGTACATAGGGGGCAGTATTATAGTAGTTATATTCTTGTACATAAGAGCAGTATTATAGTAGTTATATTCTTGTACATAGGGCAGTATTATAGCAGTTATATTCTTGTACATAGGGGCAGTATTATAGTAGTTATATTCTTGTACATAGGAACAGTATTATAGTAGTTATATTCTTGTACATAGGGGCAGTATTATAGTAGTTATATTCTTGTACATAGGAGCAGTATTATAGTAGTTATATTCTTGTACATAGGGGCAGTATTATAGTAGTTATATTCTTGTATACAGGAGCAGTATTATAGTAATTATATTCTTGTACATAGGAGCAGTATTATAGTAGTTATATTCTTGTACATAGGGGCAGTATTATAGTAGTTATATTCTTGTACATAGGGGCAGTATTATAGTAGTTATATTCTTGTACATAGGGGCAGTATTATAGTAGTTATATTCTTGTACATAGGGGGCAGTATTATAGTAGTTATATTCTTGTATACAGGAGCAGTATTATAGTAATTATATTCTTGTAAATAGGTGCAGTATTATAGTAGTTATATTCTTGTACATAGGGGCAGTATTATAGTAGTTATATTCTTGTACATAGGGGCAGTATTATAGTAGCTATATTCTTGTACATAGGAGCAGTATTATAGTAGTTATATTCTTGTACATAGGGGCAGTATTATAGTAGTTATATTCTTGTACATAGGGGCAGTATTATAGTAGCTATATTCTTGTACATAGGTGCAGTATTATAGTAGTTATATTCCTGTTTGTTTTACATGACAGATCGCTGACGGATGGTTGCACCGCAGCTTAACTTCGCATGTAGAAGCATGTATAAAAGGTTATTTTAGTTTGCATATTTTGCTATTTTAGCTTTATTGGGTCATACTGTATATCTTTATATATAAGACTGTTTTTTTTGTTCAGTTTTCTCATCAGTGACAAGAATCACACAGCCAATCATCCTGTAAATACATTATAAGCTGCTTTAAGCTTTCACTGTTCTCGTTACTGAATGCTTCATTATAAAGTAGCAATAAGCCGTTATACAGTTTCTATAAATAGATCTCAGGAATATTCGGAATTGCACAAAGAATACATGTGAGCAATGTTTTCTCTGCTATCCTGTGTGTTTGTACAGCAGCCTTTACTGCAGCCGTCTGGCACTGAATGGAGCATTGTGCAGCGTTAATGACGGAGGGAGACACTAATCACCATTGTCCAGAGACTGTTGGTAAATATCTAGGAATACTGTTGCACTGGGCATACCCATATACACAATAGGAAAAAAAAAAAAACTTTGTAGAAAACTTTCCAGCTCATCGCAGTAGAATAAAATGGCCGTGCACGGAAAGAAGTTCGTGTTAGAAGCAAGCGAGCAGTATCAAAGAAGGAAAAGTATCCAACAACGGATCCATCGGTGAGTAATTATTTAAAAACAAAAACCTTTAATGTATAACATGGTTAAAATTATGGTATAAGACCATTAGTTTAGAAAAAAGGCAAGTAACACGGGAAACTCATGGCCATACGCGTTTCCCAGGTTATTTGCCTTTTTTTATAAACTAATGGTTGTTTTTAAATAATTATTCACCGATGGGTCTGTTGCTGGATACCTTTCCTTCTTTGATCCCATAAACACAACAGTCTGAACACGGCCCGAAACTCAGCACATTGTGAATCTGCTCAGGAACGTACTAATACTGCACCTGATCCGGAGAATACTACAGTCTGAACATGGGCCAGAAGACGCCGCAGCATGAAACACATTCTGGGAAAGCTACAGGCTGAGGCTCGGGTCACACTGACGGATTGTCTATTGTCAGAAAGGTTCAGGTCACTTATGCCAATGACATTGTGATCAAATTCTCCTCAGCATAGTGTGATCAGAGTGCGATTCGATTCTCTCGGATGAGGAGAATAAAAGTGTCTTCATCTACTTCATTCTGACAGTCCATGGAAGTTACATTGACCTGAGATGTCTTCCGAGTGCGCTCCGATATTGTCCACACACTCACTGACTTGAATGGCTGCGTGTAATCAGAGTATCAGATAGAACTTGGGCGTGTTGTGATTTTTTTCCCCCAAACCTGCTCTGTCCAAAGAAAAAGTCGGATCGCTCCCCGACTGAAAATACTACCATCTGAAGTTTGGTATAGAAATGTTATGGTCTCAATAAGCTGTAGAAAAAACTACAGACTGATCATGATGCATAACACAGTCTGAATTATCTATGGAAATGATGCAGGCTGAGCACGGTGTGGAACGTGATACAACGTGGACGCCGTCTGGAACGCGATACAACGTGGACACCATCTGGAACGTGATACAACGTGGACACGGCCTGGAACAAGATACAACGTGGACACCATCTGGAACGCGATACAACGTGGATGCCGCCTGGAACGCGATACAATGTGGACACGGCCTGGAACAAGATACAATGTGGACACCGCCTGGAACAAGATACAACGTGGACACCATCTGGAACGCGATACAACGTGGATGCCGCCTGGAACGCGATACAATGTGGACACGGCCTGGAACAAGATACAATGTGGACACCATCTGGAATGTGATACAACGTGGACACGGCCTGGAAAAAGATACAACGTGGACACCGTCTGGAACGCGATACAACGTGGACACGGCCTGGAACAAGATACAACGTGGACACCGTCTGGAACGCGATACAACGTGGATGCCGCCTGGAACGCGATACAATGTGGACACCGTCTGGAACGCGATACAACGTGGACACCGTCTGGAACGCGATACAATGTGGACACGGCCTGGAACAAGATACAACGTGGACGCCATCTGGAACGTGATACAATGTGGACGCCGTCTGGAACGTGATACAACGTGGACACCATCTGGAACGTGATACAACGTGGACACGGCCTGGAACAAGATACAACGTGGACACCGACTGGAACGCGATACAATGTGGACACCGTCTGGAACAAGATACAACGTGGACACCGTCTGGAACGCGATACAACGTGGATGCCGCCTGGAACGCGATACAATGTGGACACCGTCTGGAACGCGATACAATGTGGACACGGCCTGGAACAAGATACAACGTGGACGCCGTCTGGAATGCGATACAACGTGGATGCCGCCTGGAACGCGATACAACGTGGACACCGTCTGGAACGCGATACAATGTGGACACGGCCTGGAACAAGATACAACGTGGACGCCGTCTGGAACGTGATACAACATGGACGCCGTCTGGAACGTGATACAACGTGGACACCATCTGGAACGCGATACAACATGGACACGGCCTGGAACAAGATACAACATGGACACCGTCTGGAACACGATACAATGAGGACACCGTCTGGCACGTGATACAATGTGGATACGGCCTGGAGCATACTACATACCCTATGTGAGGGTGATCTCTTAGGGTATGTGTCCACGTTCAGGATTTGGTCAGGATTTTTCATCAGTTTTTGTAAGCCAAAACCAGGAGTGGAACAATTAGAGGAAAAGTATAATAGAAACATCTGCACCACTTCTGTATTTATCACCCACTCCTGGTTTTGGCTTACAAATACTGATGAAAAATCCTGACCAAATCCTGATGCAATCCGGAACGTGGACACATACCCTTAAGGGTATGTGTCCACGTTCAGGAAACGCTGCGTTTTTGACGCAGATTTGAGTCGCAGCGTCAAAAACGCAGCGTCCAGATGTTACAGCATAGTGGAGGGGATTTAATGAAATCCCATCTCCACTGTGCATTAAAAAACGCATACGTTTTTCCCGCAAAAACGCACATACGTTGCGTTTTTTCAGAACGCAGCATGTTGCTACAATGAGCAAAACACGCAGGAACACCGCAGGTGACCTGCCAGTGACCTCAGGTGCATTTTTGGTCAGGATTTTACCTGCATAAAATCCTGACCAAAGCCTAAAGCAAACCTGACCGTGGACACATACCCTCAGGCTGCGTGTCCACGTTCAGGATGGCCGGCGGTACCGCCGGAGCGGCGGAGCAGCTCGGCGCTAAGCCCCACCCCCTTTTTGAACGCGATGATGCCGGATGTGTTAACTGTACACATCCGGGATCATCGCCCCCCTCCCATAGGGCCCTGTGTTATGCCTTGCGGGGACGCTGCGTCCCCGCAATGTGTACGGACATGCTGCGATCTAAAATGACGCGCAGCATGTCCAGAGTCGCAGGCCCGCCGCGTGCGGGTTTCCACGCATAGTGGACACAGGATTTCAAAAAATCCCCTCCACTATGCTGGAACATCTGGACGCTGCGTGTTTGACGCTGCAGCTCTGCGCAGCGTCAAACAAGCAGCGTTTACTGACCGTGGACACACACCCTAAAGGGGCCTTTAGGAAGCAGCTTTGTGAGCAGATCTTCAGCCATTGCTGAAGCGCACAACACTGAAGTGTTGTAAGATTGTTAGGGTATGTGTCCACGTTCAGGAAACGCTGCGTTTTTGATGCTGCGTTTTTCCGCAGCGTCAAAAACGCAGCGTCCAGATGTTACAGCATAGTGGAGGGGATTTCATGAAATCCCGACTCCACTATGCGTTAAAAAACGCATGCGTTTTTGCCGCGGAAACGCATGCGCGGTGCATTTTTTCAAAACGCAGCATGTTGCTACAATGAGCAAAACACGCAGGAACACCGCAGGGGACCTGCCAGTGACCCCAGGTGCAGTTTTGGTCAGGATTTTACTTGCATAAAATCCTGACCAAAGCCTGAAGCAAACCTGAACGTGGAAACATACCCTTAGGGTTTAAAGCTCTCCTGTCAGCAGGATTGTGCTCAGTGACTACAGACAGTGTCAGGTCAGCGCCGTTATACTGATTACACTGATACCTGGTGATGAAGTCCGTCTTGTGCTTGTTTAATCTTTATTTTCAGTTATTAGTTAATGATATGCCTTTGCCCCATGGCAGGGCTGGGGGTGGGTGTCTTCATAGGGTGCTGCGATTAGCTATTCATAATGCAGCACTGATCTCTCACTGACCTGCCCCCTAGTTTGCATGATGAATATCTGTACACACTTTAACAAAAAAAATAAAATAAGAATAATACAAAAAACCACAACAAAAACCCTTCTGCAGGCAAGTGGAGCCGAGGCTCCTGCTCTGCAGTATAATCACATGTTTAGTGTCCTAGTAATACCTGTTGACGTTATTGAGCAAATACAAAAAAAATATATAAATTTGAAAATGGCGAACGCTGCGCCTGCGCAGTATCAGCTATTGGTGTGTATAGAGATCCAATAACTGATATTGCGCAGGCGGCGCCATCTTGCTGGAGAAGAAAAAAAATTTCTTCTTCCAAGATGGCGCTGCCCGCACATGCGCAGTAGTAGCTCTCGGAGGGATCAGTGACGTGTCAGCAGTCTGTATTATGAATACCTAATCAGAGCACCACATGCAGACGCCACAGGCCGCCCCGGGGCACGAGCAGATCTTTAACTAAAAATAAAGATTAAACAACCACAAGACGGATTTTATCGCCGGGTATCAGTGTAATCAGTATAACGGCACTGACGTGACACTGTCTGTAGTCACTGAGCACAATCCTGATCACAGGTATCAGTGTAATCAGTATAACGGCACCGACCTGACACTGTCTGTAGTCACTGAGCACAATCCTGATCACAGGTATCAGTGTAATCAGTATAACGGCCCCGACCTGACACTGTCTGTAGTCACTGAACACAATCCTGATCACAGGTATCAGTGTAATCAGTATAACGGAGCCGACCTGACACTGTCTGTAGTCACTGAGTACAATCCTGATCACAGGTATCAGTGTAATCAGTATAACGGCACCGACCTGCCATTGTCTGTAGTCACTGAGCACAATCCTGATCACAGGTATCAGTGTAATCAGTATAACGGCACCGACCTGACACTGTGTGTAGTCACTGAGCACAATCCTGATCACAGGTATCAGTGTAATCAGTATAACGGCACTGACCTGACACTGTCTGTAGTCTCTGAGCACAATCCTGATCACAGGTATCAGTGTGATCAGTATAACGGCACTGACCTGACATTGTCTGTAGTCACTGAGCACAATCCTGATCACAGGTATCAGTGTAATCAGTATAACGGCACCAACCTGACACTGTCTGTAGTCACTGAGCACAATCCTGATCACAGGTATCAGTGTAATCAGTATAACGGCGCCGACCTGACACTGTCTGTAGTCACTGAGCACAATCCTGATCACAGGTATCAGTGTAATCAGTATAACGGCACTGACCTGACACTGTCTGTAGTCACTGAGCACAATCCTGATCACAGGTATCAGTGTAATCAGTATAACGGCACTGACCTGACACTGTCTGTAGTCACTGAGCACAATCCTGATCACAGGTATCAGTGTAATAAGTATAACGGCACCGACCTGACACTGTAGTCACTGAGCACAATCCTGATCACAGGTATCAGTGTAATCAGTATAACGGCACCGACCTGACACTGTCTGTAGTCACTGAGTACAATCCTGATCACAGGTATCAGTGTAATCAGTATAACGGCACCGACCTGACACTGTCTGTAGTCAGTGAGCACAATCCTGATCACAGGTATCAGTGTAATCAGTATAACGGCACTGACCTGACACTGCCTGTAGTCACTGAGCACAATCCTGATCACAGGTATCAGTGTAATCAGTATAACGGCACCGACCTGACACTGTGTGTAGTCACTGAGCACAATCCTGATCACAGGTATCAGTGTAATCAGTATAATGGCGCCGACCTGACACTGTCTGTAGTCACTGAGCACAATCCTGATCACAGGTATCAGTGTAATCAGTATAACGTCACCGACCTGACACTGTCTGTAGTCACTGAGCACAATCCTGATCACAGGTATCAGTGTAATCAGTATAACGGCACCGACCTGACACTGTCTGTAGTCGCTGAGCACAATCCTGATCACAGGTATCAGTGTAATCAGTATGACGGCGCCGACCTAACCCTGTCTGTAGTCACTGAGCACAATCCTGGGGACAGGTATCAGTGTAATCAGTATAACGGCGCCAACTTGACACTGTCTGTATTCTCTGAGCACAATCCTGATCACAGGTATCAGTATAATCAGTATAACGGCACCGACCTGACACTGTCTGTAGTCACTGAGCACAATCCTGATCACAGGTATCATTGTAATCAGTATAATGGCACTGACCTGACACTGTCTGTAGTCAATGAGCACAATCCTGATCACAGGTATCAGTGTAATCAGTATAATGGCGCTGACCTGACACTGTCTGTAGTCACTGAGCACAATCCTGATCACAGGTATCAGTGTAATCAGTATAACGGCACCGACCTGACATTGTCTGTAGTCACTGAGCACAATCCTGATCACAGGTATCAGTGTAATCAGTATAACTGCGCCGACCTGACACTGTCTGTAGTCACTGAGAACAATCCTGATCACAGGTATCAGTGTAATCAGTATAACGGCGCCGACCTGACACTGTCTGTAGTCACTGAGCACAATCCTGATTACAGGTATCAGTGTAATTAGTATAACGGCACCGACCTGACACTGTCTGTAGTCACTGAGCACAATCCTGATCACAGGTATCAGTGTAATCAGTATAACGGTGCCGACCTGACATTGTCTGTAGTCACTGAGCACAATCCTGATTACAGGTATCAGTGTAATTAGTATAATGGCACCGACCTGACACTGTCTGTAGTCACTGAGCACAATCCTGATCACTGGTATCAGTGTAATCAGTATAACAGCGCCGACCTGACACTGTAGTCACTGAGCACAATCCTGATCACAGGTATCAGTGTAATCAGTATAACGGCACCGACCTGACACTGTCTGTAGTCACTGAGCACAATCCTGGGGACAGGTATCAGTGTAATCATTATAATGGCGCCGACCTGACACTGTCTGTAGTCACTGAGCACAATCCTGATCACAGGTATCAGTGTAATCAGTATAACGGCACCGACCTGACACTGTCTGTAGTCACTGAGCACAATCCTGATCACAGGTATCAGTGTAATCAGTATAACGGCACCGACCTGACACTGTCTGTAGTCACTGAGCACAATCCTGATCACAGGTATCAGTGTAATCAGTATAACGGCACTGACCTGACACTGTCTGTAGTCTCTGAGCACAATCCTGATCACAGGTATCAGTGTGATCAGTATAACGGCACTGACCTGACATTGTCTGTAGTCACTGAGCACAATCCTGATCACAGGTATCAGTGTAATCAGTATAACGGCACCAACCTGACACTGTCTGTAGTCACTGAGCACAATCCTGATCACAGGTATCAGTGTAATCAGTATAACGGCGCCGACCTGACACTGTCTATAGTCACTGAGCACAATCCTGATCACAGGTATCAGTGTAATCAGTATAACGGCACTGACCTGACACTGTCTGTAGTCACTGAGCACAATCCTGATCACAGGTATCAGTGTAATCAGTATAACGGCACTGACCTGACACTGTCTGTAGTCACTGAGCACAATCCTGATCACAGGTATCAGTGTAATAAGTATAACGGCACCGACCTGACACTGTAGTCACTGAGCACAATCCTGATCACAGGTATCAGTGTAATCAGTATAACGGCACCGACCTGACACTGTCTGTAGTCACTGAGTACAATCCTGATCACAGGTATCAGTGTAATCAGTATAACGGCACCGACCTGACACTGTCTGTAGTCAGTGAGCACAATCCTGATCACAGGTATCAGTGTAATCAGTATAACGGCACTGACCTGACACTGCCTGTAGTCACTGAGCACAATCCTGATCACAGGTATCAGTGTAATCAGTATAACGGCACCGACCTGACACTGTGTGTAGTCACTGAGCACAATCCTGATCACAGGTATCAGTGTAATCAGTATAATGGCGCCGACCTGACACTGTCTGTAGTCACTGAGCACAATCCTGATCACAGGTATCAGTGTAATCAGTATAACGTCACCGACCTGACACTGTCTGTAGTCACTGAGCACAATCCTGATCACAGGTATCAGTGTAATCAGTATAACGGCACCGACCTGACACTGTCTGTAGTCGCTGAGCACAATCCTGATCACAGGTATCAGTGTAATCAGTATGACGGCGCCGACCTAACCCTGTCTGTAGTCACTGAGCACAATCCTGGGGACAGGTATCAGTGTAATCAGTATAACGGCGCCAACTTGACACTGTCTGTATTCTCTGAGCACAATCCTGATCACAGGTATCAGTATAATCAGTATAACGGCACCGACCTGACACTGTCTGTAGTCACTGAGCACAATCCTGATCACAGGTATCATTGTAATCAGTATAATGGCACTGACCTGACACTGTCTGTAGTCAATGAGCACAATCCTGATCACAGGTATCAGTGTAATCAGTATAATGGCGCTGACCTGACACTGTCTGTAGTCACTGAGCACAATCCTGATCACAGGTATCAGTGTAATCAGTATAACGGCACCGACCTGACATTGTCTGTAGTCACTGAGCACAATCCTGATCACAGGTATCAGTGTAATCAGTATAACTGCGCCGACCTGACACTGTCTGTAGTCACTGAGAACAATCCTGATCACAGGTATCAGTGTAATCAGTATAACGGCGCCGACCTGACACTGTCTGTAGTCACTGAGCACAATCCTGATTACAGGTATCAGTGTAATTAGTATAACGGCACCGACCTGACACTGTCTGTAGTCACTGAGCACAATCCTGATCACAGGTATCAGTGTAATCAGTATAACGGTGCCGACCTGACATTGTCTGTAGTCACTGAGCACAATCCTGATTACAGGTATCAGTGTAATTAGTATAATGGCACCGACCTGACACTGTCTGTAGTCACTGAGCACAATCCTGATCACTGGTATCAGTGTAATCAGTATAACAGCGCCGACCTGACACTGTAGTCACTGAGCACAATCCTGATCACAGGTATCAGTGTAATCAGTATAACGGCACCGACCTGACACTGTCTGTAGTCACTGAGCACAATCCTGGGGACAGGTATCAGTGTAATCATTATAATGGCGCCGACCTGACACTGTCTGTAGTCACTGAGCACAATCCTGATCACAGGTATCAGTGTAATCAGTATAACGGCACCGACCTGACACTGTCTGTAGTCACTGAGCACAATCCTGATCACAGGTATCAGTGTAATCAGTATAACGGCACCGACCTGACACTGTCTGTAGTCACTGAGCACAATCCTGATCACAGGTATCAGTGTAATCAGTATAACGGCACCGACCTGACACTGTCTGTAGTCACTGAGCACAATCCTGATCACAGGTATCAGTGTAATCAGTATAACGGCGCCGACCTGACACTGTAGTCACTGAGCACAATCCTGATCACAGGTATCAGTGTAATCAGTATAACGGCGCCGACCTGACATTGTCTGTAGTCACTGAGCACAATCCTGATTACAGGTATCAGTGTAATTAGTATAATGGCACCGACCTGACACTGTCTGTAGTCACTGAGCACAATCCTGATCACTGGTATCAGTGTAATCAGTATAACAGCGCCGACCTGACACTGTAGTCACTGAGCACAATCCTGATCACAGGTATCAGTGTAATCAGTATAACGGCACCGACCTGACACTGTCTGTAGTCACTGAGCACAATCCTGGGGACAGGTATCAGTGTAATCATTATAACGGCGCCGACCTGACACTGTCTGTAGTCACTGAGCACAATCCTGATCACAGGTATCAGTGTAATCAGTATAACGGCACCGACCTGACACTGTCTGTAGTCACTGAGCACAATCCTGATCACAGGTATCAGTGTAATCAGTATAACGGCACCGACCTGACACTGTCTGTAGTCACTGAGCACAATCCTGATCACAGGTATCAGTGTAATCAGTATAACGGCACCGACCTGACACTGTCTGTAGTCACTGAGCTCAATCCTGATCACAGGTATCAGTGTAATCAGTATAACGGCGCCGACCTGACACTGTAGTCACTGAGCACAATCCTGATCACAGGTATCAGTGTAATCAGTATAACGGCGCCGACCTGACACTGTCTGTAGTCACTGAGCACAATCCTGGGGACAGGGGCACTTTATGGGGGTTCACAGCTGTGATATCCTCAGCACACAGGCTGCTCGGCCACAGGATGGTACACTGTACATATGAGTAAGGGGTGGACATATCATTGGTGCAACCTGTGCAAGAAGCTTTTGTCCTAGACTCCGAGGAGCTCATTTACACAGCACAAAGGGGCAGCACCACTTACCTGCCCCGGTCTCTGAACTAGTGCACTACAGGATGCAATAAAGATGGTGGCAACACAGGCGCAAAATACTAAGGAGACAACCACTCCCAACCTGCCAACTAATGGAGGGCTGAGTGCTCAGTATATGATTGCACAGAAGAGGCTTGTACAGGGCGCTGGTCACACACAGGTCATTACCACAGTGTCTGGTTTACGCCCTCAGTATTAGGTCAGGCGGGCCGCCCAGCACTATCATACACACTCAGCGGGCCCAGATACTGTGGTTGGACAGGCGCCATGTATTGTTAAGGGATGAGCGCACCCGTGAATGTTTGGGTTTGTCACGTTCGGCTGAACTGTAGTCCGACCAGAACTTCCAGGAACTTCACCCTGAACCCCATATATGTCAATGGGGAAACAAACTGTGGTGCTTGTTGTGAATTTGCTTTTTGCTCCCTCTAGTGGTTACTAGTTTTTTGACTCTGGTTTTTCTGTCATTCCTTTTATCCGCACCTGGGTCGTTAGTTAGGGGTGTTGCTATATAAGCTCCCTAGACCTTCAGTTCTATGCCTGGCAACGTAGTTATCAGAGCTAGTCTGCTGTGCTCTTGTCTACTGATCCTGGTTCCAGTTATATCAGCTAAGTCTGCCTTTTGCTTTTTGCTATTTGTTTTGGTTTTGTATTTTTGTCCAGCTTGTTCCAAATCTATATCCTGACCTTTGCTGGAAGCTCTAGGGGGCTGGTGTTCTCCCCCCGGACCGTTAGACGGTTCGGGGGTTCTTGAATTTCCAGTGTGGATTTTGATAGGGTTTTTGTTGACCATATAAGTTACCTTTCTTTATTCTGCTATCAGTAAGCGGGCCTCTCTGTGCTAAACCTGGTTCATTTCTGTGTTTGTCATTTCCTCTTACCTCACCGTTATTATTTGTGGGGGGCTTCTATCCAGCTTTGGGGTCCCCTTCTCTGGAGGCAAGAAAGGTCTTTTGTTTTCCTCTACTAGGGGTAGTTAGATTCTCCGGCTGGAGCGTGTCATCTAGAATCAACGTAGGAATGATCCCCGGCTACTTCTAGTGTTGGCGTTAGGAGTAGATATATGGTCAACCCAGTTACCACTGCCCTATGAGCTGGATTTTTGTATTCTGCAGACTTCCACGTACCTCTGAGACCCTCGCCATTCGGGTCATAACAGTTTGCCAGGCCACTATTAAATGTTTAATGCGTTGCAGAAGAGGGATTATAAGAAAGAAGATTCTGAGTTTTTTTTTTTTTTTCTTTCTTCTTCCCCTTTACCTCAGAGTGGCTATGCTTGCTGCAGACATGAATGTCCAGACCTTGATTACAAGTGTGGACCAGCTGGCTACTCGTGTGCAGGGCATACAAGACTATGTTATCAGAAATCCTAGGTCAGAACCTAAAATACCGATTCCTGAACTGTTTTCCGGAGACAGGTTTAAGTTTAGGAATTTTGTGAATAATTGTAAATTGTTTTTGTCCCTGAGACCCTGTTCATCTGGAGACTCTGCTCAGCAAGTAAAAATAGTTATTTCGTTCTTACGGGGCGACCCTCAGGATTGGGCTTTTTCGCTGGCGCCAGGAGATCCGGCATTGGCTGATATTGATGCGTTTTTTCTGGCGCTCGGTTTACTTTATGAGGAACCCAATCTTGAGATTCAGGCAGAAAAGGCCTTGCTGGCTATGTCTCAGGGGCAGGACGAGGCTGAAGTGTATTGCCAAAAATTTCGGAAATGGTCCGTGCTGACACATTGGAACGAGTGTGCACTGGCCGCTAATTTTAGAAATGGCCTATCTGAAGCCATTAAGAATGTTATGGTGGGTTTTCCCATTCCCACAGGTCTGAATGATACTATGGCACTGGCTATTCAAATTGACCGGCGGTTGCGGGAGCGCAAAACCGCAAATTCCCTCATGGTGTTGTCTGAACAGACACCTAATTCGGTGCAATGTGATAGAAAAACCGCAAATTCCCTCATGGTGTTGTCTGAACAGACACCTGATTTGATGCAATGTGATAGAATCCTGACTAGAAATGAGCGGAAAATTCATAGACGCCGGAATGGCTTGTGCTACTACTGTGGTGATTCTACACATGTTATCTCAGCATGCTCTAAACGTATAGCTAAGGTTGTTAGTCCTGTCACCGTTGGTAATTTGCAACCTAAATTTATTCTGTCTGTAACTTTGATTTGCTCACTGTCGTCTTATCCTGTCATGGCGTTTGTAGATTCAGGTGCTGCCCTGAGTCTTATGGATCTGTCATTTGCTAAGCGCTGTGGTTTTACTCTTGAACCATTAGAAAATCCTATTCCTCTTAGGGGTATTGATGCTACGCCATTGGCAGCAAATAAACCGCAGTATTGGACACAGGTTACCATGTGCATGACTCCTGAACACCGCGAGGTGATACGTTTCCTGGTTTTACATAAAATGCATGATTTGGTTGTTTTAGGGCTGCCATGGTTACAGACCCATAATCCAGTCCTGGACTGGAAGGCTATGTCAGTCTCAAGTTGGGGCTGTCGTGGTATTCATGGGGATTCCCTGCCTGTGTCTATTGCTTCTTCTACGCCTTCGGAAGTTCCGGAGTATTTGTCTGATTATCAGGATGTCTTCAGTGAGTCTGAGTCCAGTGCACTGCCTCCTCATAGGGACTGTGACTGTGCTATAGATTTGATCCCAGGCAGTAAGTTTCCTAAGGGAAGACTGTTTAATCTGTCGGTACCTGAACATACCGCTATGCGTTCATATATCAAGGAGTCTCTGGAAAAAGGACATATTCGTCCGTCTTCTTCCCCCCTTGGTGCGGGATTCTTTTTTGTGGCAAAAAAGGACGGATTTTTGAGACCTTGTATTGATTATCGGCTTTTAAATAAGATCACTGTCAAATTTCAGTATCCTTTACCGCTGTTGTCTGACTTGTTTGCCCGGATTAAAGGTGCCAAGTGGTTCACCAAGATAGACCTTCGTGGTGCGTACAACCTTGTGCGCATTAAGCAAGGTGATGAATGGAAAACCGCATTCAATACGCCCGAAGGTCATTTTGAGTACTTGGTGATGCCTTTTGGGCTCTCCAATGCGCCTTCAGTTTTTCAGTCCTTTATGCATGACATTTTCCGGAAGTATCTGGATAAATTTTTGATTGTTTATCTGGATGATATTTTGGTTTTTTCTGATGATTGGGATTCGCATGTGGAGCAGGTCAGGTTGGTCTTTAAAATTTTGCGTGAAAATTCTTTGTTTGTCAAGGGCTCAAAGTGTCTCTTTGGTGTACAGAAGGTTCCCTTTTTGGGGTTCATTTTTTCCCCTTCTGCTGTGGAGATGGACCCAGTCAAGGTCCGAGCTATTCTTGATTGGACTCAGCCCTCGTCGGTTAAGAGTCTTCAGAAGTTCTTGGGTTTCGCTAACTTCTACCGTCGTTTTATCGCTAATTTTTCTAGCATTGTGAAACCGTTGACGGATATGACCAAGAAGGGCTCCGATGTAGCTAACTGGGCTCCTGCTGCCGTGGAGGCTTTCCAGGAGTTGAAGCGCCGGTTTACTTCGGCGCCTGTTTTGTGCCAGCCCGATGTCTCACTTCCCTTTCAGGTTGAGGTGGATGCTTCAGAGATTGGAGCAGGGGCCGTTTTGTCGCAGAGAGGCCCTGGTTGCTCTGTTATGAAACCTTGTGCCTTTTTCTCCAGGAAGTTTTCGCCTGCCGAGCGAAATTATGATGTGGGCAATCGGGAGTTGTTGGCCATGAAATGGGCATTTGAGGAGTGGCGTCATTGGCTCGAGGGTGCTAAGCATCGTGTGGTGGTCTTGACTGATCACAAAAATCTGATGTATCTCGAGTCTGCTAAACGCCTTAATCCGAGACAGGCCCGCTGGTCATTGTTTTTCTCCCGCTTTGATTTTGTTGTCTCGTATTTACCAGGTTCAAAGAATGTGAAGGCCGATGCTCTTTCTAGGAACTTTGTGCCTGATGCTCCTGGAGTCGCTGATCCTGTTGGTATTCTTAAAGATGGAGTTATCTTGTCAGCTATTTCTCCGGATCTGCGACGTGTGTTGCAGAGATTTCAGGCTGATAGGCCTGAGTCTTGTCCACCTGACAGACTGTTTGTCCCGGATAAATGGACCAGCAGAGTCATTTCCGAGGTTCATTCCTCGGTGTTGGCAGGTCACCCGGGAATTTTTGGCACCAGAGATCTGGTGGCCAGGTCCTTTTGGTGGCCTTCCTTGTCAAGGGATGTGCGGTCATTTGTGCAGTCCTGTGGGACTTGTGCTCGAGCTAAGCCTTGCTGTTCTCGTGCCAGCGGTTTGCTCTTGCCCTTGCCTGTCCCGAAGAGACCTTGGACACATATCTCCATGGATTTCATTTCTGATCTTCCGCTATCTCAGGGCATGTCCGTTATCTGGGTGATATGTGATCGCTTCTCCAAGATGGTCCATTTGGTTCCTTTGCCTAAGCTGCCTTCCTCTTCCGATCTGGTTCCTGTGTTTTTCCAGAACGTGGTTCGTTTGCACGGCATCCCTGAGAATATTGTGTCAGACAGAGGATCCCAGTTCGTTTCTAGGTTCTGGCGATCCTTTTGTAGTAGGATGGGCATTGATTTGTCGTTTTCGTCTGCTTTCCATCCTCAGACTAATGGACAGACGGAGCGAACCAATCAGACTTTGGAGGCTTATTTGAGGTGTTTTGTCTCTGCTGATCAGGACGATTGGGTGACATTCTTGCCGTTGGCTGAGTTTGCCCTTAATAATCGGGCTAGTTCCGCCACCTTGGTTTCGCCTTTTTTCTGCAACTCTGGTTTCCATCCTCGCTTTTCTTCGGGTCATGTGGAGCCTTCTGACTGTCCTGGGGTGGATTCTGTGGTAGATAGGTTGCAGCGGATCTGGAATCATGTGGTGGACAACTTGAAGTTGTCACAGGAGAGGGCTCAGCGCTTTGCCAACCGCCGCCGCGGTGTGGGTCCCCGACTACGCGTTGGGGATTTGGTATGGCTTTCTTCCCGCTTTGTTCCTATGAAGGTCTCCTCTCCCAAATTTAAACCTCGTTTTATTGGGCCTTACAAGATATTGGAAATCCTTAATCCTGTATCTTTTCGTCTGGATCTTCCTGTGTCGTTTGCTATTCACAATGTATTTCATAGGTCCTTGTTGCGGCGGTACATTGTGCCTGTAGTTCCTTCTGCTGAGCCTCCTGCTCCGGTGTTGGTTGAGGGCGAGTTGGAGTACGTGGTGGAGAAGATCTTGGATTCTCGCCTCTCCAGGCGGAGGCTTCAGTACCTGGTCAAGTGGAAGGGCTATGGTCAGGAGGATAATTCCTGGGTGGTCGCCTCTGATGTTCATGCGGCCGATTTAGTTCGTGCCTTTCATGCCGCTCATCCTGATCGCCCTGGTGGTCGTGGTGAGGGTTCAGTGACCCCTCACTAAGGGGGGGGGTACTGTTGTGAATTTGCTTTTTGCTCCCTCTAGTGGTTACTAGTTTTTTGACTCTGGTTTTTCTGTCATTCCTTTTATCCGCACCTGGGTCGTTAGTTAGGGGTGTTGCTATATAAGCTCCCTAGACCTTCAGTTCTATGCCTGGCAACGTAGTTATCAGAGCTAGTCTGCTGTGCTCTTGTCTACTGATCCTGGTTCCAGTTATATCAGCTAAGTCTGCCTTTTGCTTTTTGCTATTTGTTTTGGTTTTGTATTTTTGTCCAGCTTGTTCCAAATCTATATCCTGACCTTTGCTGGAAGCTCTAGGGGGCTGGTGTTCTCCCCCCGGACCGTTAGACGGTTCGGGGGTTCTTGAATTTCCAGTGTGGATTTTGATAGGGTTTTTGTTGACCATATAAGTTACCTTTCTTTATTCTGCTATCAGTAAGCGGGCCTCTCTGTGCTAAACCTGGTTCATTTCTGTGTTTGTCATTTCCTCTTACCTCACCGTTATTATTTGTGGGGGGCTTCTATCCAGCTTTGGGGTCCCCTTCTCTGGAGGCAAGAAAGGTCTTTTGTTTTCCTCTACTAGGGGTAGCTAGATTCTCCGGCTGGAGCGTGTCATCTAGAATCAACGTAGGAATGATCCCCGGCTACTTCTAGTGTTGGCGTTAGGAGTAGATATATGGTCAACCCAGTTACCACTGCCCTATGAGCTGGATTTTTGTATTCTGCAGACTTCCACGTACCTCTGAGACCCTCGCCATTGGGGTCATAACAGGTGCTGTAAAATGGTCCTAGTAAGTGGTAGGGGCTGAAACAGGAGCCAAATGGTGGCAAGAGCAGGATAATTGCCCTGCAAACAAATGTGCAGAAGGAAATGACTTCAAATAACATAGAATGAAAAAAAATAAATAAAAGTACTCCTGAACCAGGAGTCGGGGGTCTCAGCAGAGCAGTGCACTTGTTAATGAATGAAAACAAGACGTGGGGTCCGCCTATTGTTAATAACCAGCCGGCAGTGCCGACAGCTGAAAAGCTTAATGACTGACTGCGCTGCAGCCTTTCAACAAGCTTTATTAAGCATCTGAACTTCCAAACAATGGCATGGACTTCCCTCTGAGTCTTTCTATGGGACCCTCTGAGTCTGTCTATGGGACCCTCTGAGTCTGTCTATGGGACCCTCTGTGTCTGTCTATGGGACCCTCTGTGTCTGTCTATGGGACCCTCTGAGTCTGTCTATGGGACCCTCTGAGTCTGTCTATGGGACCCTCTGAGTCTGTCTATGGGACCCTCTGTGTCTGTCTATGGGACCCTCTGTGTCTGTCTATGGGACCCTCTGTGTCTGTCTATGGGGCCCTCTGTGTCTGTCTATGGGACCCTCTGAGTCTGTCTATGGGACCCTCTGTGTGTCTATGGGACCCTCTGTGTCTGTCTATGGGACCCTCTGTGTCAGTCTATGGGACCCTCTGTGTCTGTCTATGGGGCCCTCTGTGTCTGTCTATGGGACCCTCTGTGTCTGTCTATGGGACCCTCTGTGTCTGTCTATGGGGCCCTCTGAGTCTGTCTATGGGGCCCTCTGAGTCTGTCTATGGGGCCCTCTGAGTCTGTCTATGGGGCCCTCTGTGTCTGTCTATGGGACCCTCTGTGTCAGTCTATGGGACCCTCTGTGTCTGTCTATGGGGCCCTCTGTGTCTGTCTATGGGACCCTCTGTGTCTGTCTATGGGACCCTCTGTGTCTGTCTATGGGGCCCTCTGAGTCTGTCTATGGGACCCTCTGAGTCTGTCTATGGGACCCTCTGAGTCGGACAGCAGCACACATCTCTCCTCTGATAGTTACAATGTATCAGCTACGGAGTCCAGACTGTATATTACAGACACAAGATACAACTGTAACAAATCTTCAGCTGTGAACAGGAATAGAACTATCAGATCAGACAGCACATAGACAACAGGAGCATTTTCCAAATGGCAATGAGTCAAATTTACCTCTGTCCATGTGACATTTTGTATTAGTTTGACCTTGTTCATTTGTACGGGCAACAAAAATGACTGAAGGATGACATTTCTGACTTCTGAGCCTTTTGTATCAATGGAAACGTTTAGAGACATTTTTTGGAATATTTTGGTGCCACCGGCAGTTGTGACTGACTGGTGGCCACACACTGAGCGGCAGGGTAGAGTAACGGCACAGCTGCTGCCCCTGTAATAGAAGGGCGGCCTTGTAGGCTACATGTAATATACGATCTGGCACCGGATGCCAAGGGGGCTGATGCCAAGCGCTGAGCCTCCCGCTGGGGAATCCCGGGCTCTGCTCAGGCCGCTGTGACTCATCCTTCCCGGGAATATTCTTGACCAATGAACATTTCTCGTTATTCAGGATGAAGGATTTTCCAGAGCTTTGAAGTAAATCCTGGAGGCTGATGACCTGCAGTCAATCCCAGGGACTGTACTGCAGCTCCACTGCTGGATAATGGAGGGACTGGGCCAGCTGCAGAATGAATCAATATTTAACTACTAGATGGTGGCCCGATTCTAACGCATCGGGTATTCTAGAATATGCATGTATATAGCAGCCACATAGTATATAGCACAGGCCACGTAGTATATAGGAGCCATGTAGTATATAGCAGACAAATAGTATGTGGCC
This sequence comes from Ranitomeya variabilis, assembly GCF_051348905.1. Taxonomy (NCBI): domain Eukaryota; kingdom Metazoa; phylum Chordata; class Amphibia; order Anura; family Dendrobatidae; genus Ranitomeya; species Ranitomeya variabilis. The sequence continues at coordinate 235,055,156 of NC_135238.1, forward strand.
TGTGCTATATACTATGTGGCTGCTATATACATACATATTCTAGAATACCCGATGCGTTAATACAGGCCACACAATATATAACACAGCCCTAATAGTATATAACACAGCCCACGTACTATATAACACAGGCCACGCAGTATATAGCAGCCACGTAGTATATAACACAGGCGACGTAGTATATAGCACAGGCCACGCAATATATAGCACAGCCCACGCAGTACAAAACACCGGCCACATAGTATGTAACACTGGCCATGTAGTATATAGCAGCCATGTAGTATATAACGCAGCCCACGCAGTATCTAACACTGCCCACGTAGTATATAGTACTGCCCACATAGTATATAGCAGCCATGTAGTACTGTATAAAGTACTGTCCACGTAGTATATAGCAGCCATGCAGTATATAGTACTGCCCACGTAGTATATAGCAGCCATGCAGTATATAGTACTGCCCACGTAGTATATAGCAGCCATGCAGTATATAGTACTGCCCACGTAGTATATAGCAGCCATGTAGTATATAGTACTGCCCACGTAGTATATAGCAGCCATGCAGTATATAGTACTGCCCACGTAGTATATAGCAGCCATGTAGAATATAGTACTGCCCACGTAGTATATAGCAGCCATGTAGAATATAGTACTGCCCACGTAGTATATAGCAGCCATGTAGTATATAGTACTGCCCACGTAGTATATAGCAGCCATGCAGTATATAGTACTGCCCACGTAGTATATAGCAGCCATGTAGAATATAGTACTGCCCACGTAGTATATAGCAGCCATGCAGTATATAGTACTGCCCACGTAGTATATAGCAGCCATGTAGAATATAGTACTGCCCACGTAGTATATAGCAGCCATGTAGTATATAGTACTGCCCACGTAGTATATAGCAGCCATGTAGTATATAGTACTGCCCATGTAGTATATAGCAGCCATTTAGTATATAACACAGCCCACACAGTATTTAGCAGTGTGGGCACATATCCCTGTTAAAAAAAAGAATTAAAATAAAAAATAGTTACATACTCACCTCCTGGGATCCAATGGCGCGCTGGCGATGTGCGCGCGGCTGCCGCCATCTTCCGTTCCCAGGATGCATTGCGAAATTACCCAGAAGACTTAGCGGTCTCGCGAGACCGCTAAGTCTTCTGGGTAATTTCGCAATGCATCTCTGGGACTGGAAGCTGGCGGAAGGCGCGAGCGCATCCTTGGACTACGGAGGGTGAGTATAGCAGGTTTTTTTTTTTATTATTATTTTTAACATTAGATTTTTTTACTATTGATGCTGCATAGGCAGCATCAATAGTAAAACGTTGGGGACACACAGGGTTAATAGCAGCGGAAACGGAGTGCGTAACCTGCGGCATAACGCGGTCCGTCACCGCTGGCATTAACCCTGTGTGAGCGGTGACCGGAGGGGTTTATGGAGCGAGCGGGCGCCGGGCACTGACTGCAGGGGAGTAGGGAGGGACTAATCGGACTGTGCCCGTCGCTGATTGGTCACGGCAGCCATGACAGGCAGCTGGCGGAAGTTGCCGACAGAAAGAAAGACAGACAGACGGAAGTACCCCTTAGACAATTATATATATAGATAAGGAAACATTTGTAGCAAGTGCAACAATCCGGTATGTAACAACAAGATGGAGTAATATGGAACAAGTGTAACAATGTGTAAAGGTGAATATGCAGAAAACTTTCCGGACATTTTTCTGCTCCACCATCGGCCGCCACACCCGCACTTAGAAAGAACTAATAAATCCGAGCAACGTAGAACTCACTGTCTGATTGGCCGAAAGTTCTGGAAATCCAGAGAGGTCACCATTAATACCCATCCCATACTACAATTAATGTATGGGGGATTATTTGGGCATTGTAGTGTTAAGTGCGCACTCTATGGCGGCATTATGTGGACTCTTTTAGTGACTGAATAATCTATATTATTTGTTCATTACAGTCCTGATTCTTTAAATCTGTTCTCCTCCTCCACAACTGATACACTAGCTACACATTGTAAAATTATTGTGGCACTAAGTGTCGGTATTATGGTTTATTATGTTGGCTATCAATGGCACAATTCTTTAGGCACGATTAGGCAGTTGGAGAAAGTGGGCTACTCTATGGCAGTATTATGAGGCCACTTTAGGTGACTATTACTTGGACACCACATATTATTTCCGTACTGTATACTATTCTTATGTTAATAAAATCAAACCCTTTCATATCCATAGCATCAAATATTCTGCAGCACTTTACAATTCAGAGGAAATGGGAATAAACAAGATTTGTTTAACTCATATAGCACCATCATACTCCGCAGCGCTGTACAGACATCATCATCTCTGTCCCCATTGGGGATTACAGTCTACATTCCGATAACATTGTCTTTGGAGTGTGGGAGGAAATCAGAAAACCTGGAGAGAAACAAAGCAAACATGGGGAGAACATACAAACTCATTGCAGATGTGGTACTTGGTGGGATCTGCAAAAAACCTAGTCCATGCCCTCATCATCTCCCGCCTTGACTACTGTAACCTCCTGCTCTGTGGCCTCCCCTCGAACACTCTCGCACCCCTCCAATCTATTCTAAACTCTGCTGCCCGACTAATCCACCTGTCCCCCCGCTATTCCCTGGCCTCTCCCCTCTGTCAATCCCTGCACTGGCTCCCCATTACCCAGAGACTCCAGTACAAAACCCTAACCATGACATACAAAGCCATCCACAACCTGTCTCCTCCATACATCTGTGACCTCGTCTCCCGGTACTTACCTACACGCAACCTCCGATCCTCACAAGATCTCCTTCTCTACTCCCCTCTTATCTCCTCTTCCCACAATCGTATACAAGATTTCTCTCGCGTATCACCCCTACTCTGGAACCTTCTACCACAACATATCAGACTCTCACCTACCATCGAAACCTTCAAAAAGAACCTGAAGACCCACCTCTTCCGACAAGCCTACAACCTGCAGTAACCACCGATCCACCAAACCGCTGCATGACCAGCTCTACCCTCACCTACTGTATCCTCACCCATCCCTTGTAGATCGTGAGCCCTCGCGGGCAGGGTCCTCTCTCCTCCTGTACCAGTTATGACTTGTATTGATTAAGATTATTGTACTTGTTTTTATTATGTACACCCCTCCTCACATGTAAAGAGCCATGGAATAAATGGCGCTATAATAATAAATAATAATAATAATAATTTGAATCCAGGACCCCAAAGCTGCAAAGCAACAGTGCTAACCACTGAGCCCACTATGTTGCCCTATATATAATTCAGTGCTAACCACTGAGCCACCATGTTGTCCTATATATAATTCAGTTCTAACCACTGAGCCACGATATTGCCCTATATATAATTCAGTTCTAACCACTGAGCCACGATGTTGTCCTATATATAATTCAGTTCTAACCACTGAGCCACGATGTTGTCCTATATATAATTCAGTTCTAACCACTGAGCCACAATGTTGTCCTATATATAATTCAGTTCTAACCACTGAGCCACGATGTTGTCCTATATATAATTCTGTGTCAACCACTGAGCCACCATGCTGCCCTATATATAGTACAGTGCTAACCACTGAGCCACAGAACATCCAAGATAAGACCTTACAGTGTAACATATAGTTGAACACCTACCATGAGAAGTGAGGGTCCTGCTGCTTGAGAGCTTACAGTCTATGAGGAATAGGGGGAGCCCAAAAGGCAAAACTAAGGTGCCATCAAATTAATAAGTAGGGGCAATCTAATAATGCTGCATGAACCGTCACCAGCCCGTCTGTGTACAGTACAGATACAAAGGGCTACTGAGTGCTATCATGTTGGCTGTCTATGCCCAGTGTCAGGCTGGAGCACCTTGGGCCCACCAGACAAAATCATTCTTGGGGCCACTATGCAGCTACAAAGAAATAAATACAAGACCACCAATTGTGCAGTAAAACACCCTAATATCAGGGTACAATATAAGGGAGTACATGACTTAATGATATAGCAGGGGTTGGGGGAGCCCCTCATAGATAATAATGCAGCCCCCATATAGTATATAATGTAGCCCCTCCCAAGAATATAATGCAGCCTCCCATAGAATATAATGTAGACCGTCATAAGGTATAATGCAGCCCCCTAATAGAATATAATGTAGCCCCCTCAGGTATAATGCAGCCTTTCATAGAATATAATGCAGCCCCTTCGTAGGGTATAATGTAGCGCCCCATAAAATATAGTATAGCCCCCTCATAGGGTACAATGCAGCCCCTCATAGAATATAATGTAGACCCCCATAGGGTATAATGCAGCCCCTCATAGAATATAATGTGGCCCCCTTCACAGTATTATGGCCATCAGGACTCATTTACTGTTATATATATATTATACAAAACACACAATCCTCACCTCTCCTCCTCGTTCTCCCACTGATCCCAGCTCCGCACTGTTGTCTGCCCGGCTCCCAGCGAGTGTGTGATGAAGTGACGTTATCGCGCACCGGCTGTGTCAGAGTCAAAGGGGAATGATGGGAGAGGCAGAGTCATCTGACGCTCTCTCCTCCATTATTGTTTTCAACTGTATCTGCATCTATGATGCCAATACAGTTTAATGCGGTGCACGCGGGGGGCTGCAGCGGTGGAGCAGCGGGTGACAGGAAGCAGGAGCCGGCTGCTGTGGCTAAAGCTTGTGCCCACTGCTAAAGAGAAGTGAATATTCACTCCTCTCCATGTCCATGGGAGTGGGGAGCAGTGAATATTCATTTCTCTTTAGCAATGGACACAGGCTTCAGTTGCTACTTTGCTGGTGCCGGGCAGGCCCTCATGACTCACGGGCCCCATAGCAGCTACGTAGTGTGCCGCTATTAGTGTCACGCCACTGGCTGGGGGCCCTGGGGCTGCCGGCCCTGAATGCCAGCAAATGTCAGTGCCTGGACCCATTGAAGAATCCTCCGGTTCTTCGGTGGGCCAGTCCGACCCTGTCTATGCCGATATTACTTTCTTACCATATGGCAGTATTATGTGAACACTTTATGGCAGCATTACGTGGGCTATATGGAAAATATCACTTTGGACACTAGTGAATATTCATTTCAGTAGGCCATCATTTCGGATTTTAAAATCCTTTTTCAAGCTGGTGTTATAAAGTATTCTAATTTACTGAGATACTGACTTTTGGGTTTTCATTGGCTGTAAGCCATAATTATCAACATTAACAGAAATAAACATGTGAAATAGATCACTCTGTGTGTAATGACTCCATATAATGTATGAGATTCACTTTTTATATTGAAGAACTGAAATTAACTTTTTGATGATATTCTAATTTTGAGAGAAGCACCTGTATCTGTTTATTATCGAGAGAATACATTTATTCTCAGCCATAAATTGCTATGTCACGGGTTACTTCTCCGGTATCACACAATCAACAGAGCAAGACAATAGTGAACAATTCCAAGACCTTTATTTAGGCAAAACACAAAAGGTCCATATATGATCCATCACACAAAGGATTAAATATTCCAGAACACAAATGCAGTTCAGTTACAGAATAAAAGTCCAACAATCCAGCACAGAGGATAACAGTCCATATTCCCTTCTTTCTCTCTGATATGCTCTTTACATCATGGTTCCACACAAGACAGATCTCTGTGTCTCACCTCCCTGATATTTACAAGTCTACCCCCTCATTCACAGGCCAGGAGGGGGAAGGTCTCAGGGGCTCATTGTTTCAACAAGCTAGGTCAACATGTCATTATCATATTAGCAAACAACATTATTCACTGACCCTGTGGAGAGATAACGATACAGAACTGTGGGGAGAATATCAGATGGCAAATAACAACTCATCCTACAAGATACAGTAACACCATGATAATCAGTAAAATAGAATTATACACAAAAATGATACCCACATAGCATATAACACCATCACATGCTACTTTTGACTTTTAATGAAAAAATATATTAAAAAAAAGCAATGTCGATAATGATCTCATGATTTGCACTTTTTAGGAGCTTCCTTCTTGTATTTCTATAACAAAGATCACTCCGCAGCATAACTATAGAGGTTACGATGGTGTTTGGCCCATTACTGGGGTCATTGCATTAGGTCCCTGTTATTTGGGCACTCTCTAAAGGTCTTAAAGGGACGGGTCCTGTAGATGGATTCTTGTCTGCATCTTACATGTTTTCCATGGAAATGTTTTGGCAGATAATACAAATTTTTAAGAACAGCTAAAATATTAATTAATATATAGCCTGCAATGAGTTATGAAGTAGAAGGGGTGTGCTACAATGGTGGCAGCAGGACTGCAATGGGGGATGGGGGTGTTTATATCCCAATGACAGAAATTCCCTCCAGGCTAAAAACTGTAAGAAATTAGACAGCTTTATTTAATAATGAGATATATTACGGTGATTCCTAGAAATGCCTCGCTCATGGCTCATCCACCAGCTTCCTTCAGGGCATCTGACATAAGAGGCTAAAGAAAGAAACGACTGAGATGATTGATGCTTGATTGGTAGTGAGATACATGGAAGTCGGAGACTATTAGCTGCATTACTGATGAAAGACCAGGCATTACCTAGGATTCCACTCCATGTCATACAGTGTGGTGTCAGGCTGCACTGCACTTCTTGCCTTCTATTCATTACATAAAAGACCCTGGTTTAACTATTGAAGTTACAGGAGTTTTGTGATTTCACCACGATGCACCAGCAGGTCAAAACAATTTATGGGGTCTTGTGCAATAGCGCTTATTATCCATTTTACAAACTACAACCAGGTGTTACATTGTATGTCTATGGTGTTTATTGAACCATGATGCATTTTTCTGGTATCTGCTTGCAAGGGCTGAATTTATGGAAGTGTATCTGTGACTAAGGAGATTTGTGAGCAGTTCTGAAGCTCTGATACTTGTAAGGCTGCCTTCACACTATCAGTATTTGGTCAGTATTTTACATCAGTATTTGTAGCCAAAACCAGGAGTGGAACAAATAGAGGAAAAGTATAATAGAAACATATGCACCACTTCTGTATTTATCACCCACTCCTGGTTTTGGCTACAAATACTGATGGAAAATACTGACCAAATACTCCTAGTGTGACGACAGCCTAAGGATGTAAGAAAATCTCAGTCAGTTAATAATAGAAGTATTATACAGTCATATGAAAATGTTTGGGCACCCCTATTAATCTTAAGCTTAATGTTTTATAAAAATTGTTTTTTTTGCAACAGCTATTTCAGTTTCATATATCTAATAACTGTTGGACACAGTAATGTTTCTGCCTTGAAATGAGGTTTATTGTACTAACAGAAAATGTGCAATCTGCATTCAAACAAAATTGGACAGGTGCATAAGTATGGGCACCCTTATCATTTTCTTGTTTTAAATACTCCTACCTACTTTTTACTGACTTACTAAAGCACTTTTTTTGGTTTTGTAACCTCATTGAGCTTTGAACTTCATAGCTAGGTGTATGCAATCATGAGAAAAGCTACTTAAAGTGGCCACGTGCAAGTTGTTCTCCTGTTTGAATCTCCTCTGAAGAGTGGCATCATGGGCTCCTCAAAACAACTGTCAAATGATCTGAAAACAAAGATTATTCAACATAGTTGTTCAGGGGAAGGATACAAAAAGCTGTCTCAGAGGTTTAACCTGTCAATTTCCACAGTGAGGAACATAGTAAGGAAATGGAAGAACACAGGTACAGTTCTTGTTAAGGCCAGAAGTGGCAGGCCAAGAAAAACATCAGAAAGGCAGAGAAGAAGAATGGTGAGATCAGTCAAGGACAATCCTCAGGCCACCTCCAGAGAGCTGCAGCATCAACTTGCTGCAGATGGTGTCACTGTGCATCGGTCAACTATACAACGCACTTTGCACAAGGAGAAGCTGTATGGGAGAGTGATGCGAAAGAAGCCGTTTCTGCAAGCACGCCACAGAGTCGGCTGAGGTATGCAAAAGCACATTTGGAGAAGCCAATTTCTTTTTGGAAGAAAGTCCTGTGGACTGATGAAACCAAGATTGAGTTGTTTGGTAATACAAAAAGGCGTTATGCATGGTGGCAAAAAAACAGTGCGTTGTATAGTTGACCGATGCATAGTGACACCATCTGCAGCAAGTTGATGCTGCAGCTCTCTGGAGGTGGTCTGAGGATTGTCCTTGACTGATCTCACCATTCTTCTTCTCTGCCTTTCTGATGTTTTTCTTGGCCTGCCACTTCTGGCCTTAACAAGAACTGTACCTGTGTTCTTCCATTTCCTTACTATGTTCCTCACAATGGAAATTGACAGGTTAAATCTCTGAGACAGCTTTTTGTATCCTTCCCCTGAACAACTATGTTGAATAATCTTTGTTTTCAGATCATTTGACAGCTGTTTTGAGGAGCCCATGATGCCACTCTTCAGACGAGATTCAAACAGGAGAACAACTTGCAAGTGGCCACTTTAAGTAGCTTTTCTCATGATTGCATACACCTGGCTATGAAGTTCAAAGCTCAATGAGGTTACAAAACCAAAAAAAGTGCTTTAGTAAGTCAGTAAAAAGTAGGTAAGAGTATTTAAAACAAGAAAATGATAAGGGTGCCCATACTTATGCACCTGTCAAATTTTGTTTGAATGCAGATTGCACATTTTCTGTTACTACAATAAACCTCATTTCAAGGCAGAAACATTACTGTGTCCAACAGTTATTAGATATATGAAACTGAAATAGCTGTTGCAAAAAAAACAATTTTTATAAAACATTAAGCTTAAAATTAATAGGGGTGCCCAAACTTTTTCATATGACTGTATAAATAGTATTCTTTAAGTGGAATTTTTATTCATTATTGCATATAAAATTACAAATTAATTAAAATGTTATGTATTTGGGAAGAAATGTCTGCATATTTATTTTATGGTGTGAAGGGGGGTCTTCTCTTATTCGATCTATAGAGGTCTGCAGTTCCTTCTTCTTTTCAATAGGTGGCACTGTGGAACAAGAGATGTTTCTGCTCGAGCCCATAACTTCTAAGTTCTAACTTCTTTACAATAAAGTGGAAGTTGTGCAGATGGGTTTCTTAAAAATTCAGTCTGTGTGCAGGCAGACGGAAATGTGCTTGGAAAGCTCTTAGGTAGCCACAGGACAACAGATAAACAATTCAGAAATCCCTGAAAAAGACACAGTGTGATAGAAAGGCTATGTCCTGTCCTCTTCTGCAGGCCTCTTTGTTTTTGCAAAGAGCGAATGGACAACGAAGTGCTCATTCAGGGAAAAAGAAAACAGAATCCAGCATCCATCTAACATCATGATAGATGGATAGATTTGCAAACTTTCTGCTGTCTGCAGTAAACCAATGAAACAAAACTAATGTAAATGTCTGAACAATATAACAAGTGGCTTCCTCAAATTCACCAGAAAATGTCCTTTTTAATGAATTCCCCCAATTTATGACCAGCGTCTTTAGCACCTAGTAGAGCACCCTGGCTGTTACGACCTGCTGTCCCTCTGGCTGTTATGACCTGATACAGATGTGATGCATCTGGCAGATTGCTCAAGAAATCTTAGCCCAGTCCTCATGGGCAATGGCCTCCAGGTCACTAATGTTCCTCAGAAATTAAAGAGAATGGTCCAAAAAGCTAAGAGAAGAGATCATTGGCTTGTGCAGAAAAAGTTAAACAAAAATAAAGCGGCTGTGATTGTTCCTACAGATAGAGCTGGTCACATAGGAGCACCGCCTACACTACCCGGACCTGGCGAGAGGAGGAAATTGATGCTGTCACCGGCTGCCACCACACTCCTAGTGAAAAACAATACAGTGATTGCAAAAGATCTGCAGCAAGATTTTGTGGCAGCAGCTTATACAATAAGATGCAGGTCTCCATGATCAAACTACAAGACGTCACCTCTACTGACTCAATAGCACAAGAAAAGTCATCTCCAGGATGCTCAAAACCTTAAACATTAGTAAAGATGTTCTCGAATTTTGTTCTGTGCAGTGAGGAAACTAAACTGGAATTTTTGGGGCCTATGGATCAGAGATGTCTGGAGTAGGAAGAATAAAGCATTCTCTGAAAAGAACACCCTGCCCACAGTGAAACATGGTGGAAGCTTGGTGATATCTCCAATGTAGCAAAGTGGGGACTTGGAGATGCCTGCAGTGAAGTATGGGGTAGACTTTGTGATGTCTACAGTGAATCATGTCAGAGGCTTGATGATGTCTGCAGTTCTATAGTGAAGCATGTCTGGGGTTCAGTGATGTCTACAGTGAAGCATGGTGGGGGCTCTATGATGCCTACAGTGAACCATAGCAGGGGCTTGGTAATGTCTACAGAGAAGCATGATGGGGGCTCGGTAATGGCTGCAGCGATGCATGGTGGGCGTTCCATGATGCCTCGGTGATGTCTTTTGTGAAGTATGTCAAGGGTGCAGTGATGTCTACAGTGAAGGATGGTAGGGGCTCGGTGACGTCTACAATGAAGCATGGCTGGGGCTTGGTGTTTACAGAGAAGCATGACGAGGGCGCTGTAATGTCTACATTGAACCATACCTGGAGCTCAATGATGCATACAGTGAAGCATGGTGGGGGCTCAGTGATGTCTACAATGAAGCACGGCAGGGGCTCTGTGATACCTACAGTGAAGAATGGCAGGGGCTTGGTGATGTCTACAGTGAAGCATGGTAGGAGCTCAGTGATGTCTACAATGAACTATGGCGGGGGCTTGTTGATGTCCACAGTGAAGCACGGCGGGGGATTGGTAATGTCTACAATGAAAAATGGCAGGGGCTCAATGATGTCTATAGTGAAGCAAGGTGAGGCTCAGTAATGTCTACAATGAACCATGTTGGGGGCTTGGTAATGTCTACAGTGAAGCACGGCATGGACTCGGTGATGTCTACAGTGGACCATTAGGGGGCTTGATGATGCACACAGTGAAGCAAAGTAGGGGCTCGGTGATGTCTACAGTGAAGCATGGCAGGGGCTCAGTGATACCTACAGTGAAGCAAGGTGGGGGCTCAATGATGTCTGCAATGAAACACGGTGGAGGCTCAGTATTGTCTACAGTGAAACATGATGAAGGCTCGGTGTTGACTACAGTGAATCACGGCAGGAGCTCGGAAATGTCTACAGTGAACCATGTTGGGGGCTTGGCAATGTCTACAGTGAAAAATGGCAGGGGCTTGGTGATGTCTACAATGAACGATGGCCGGGGATTCATGATGTCTACAGTGAATCATGGCAGGGACTTGGTGATATCTGCAGTGAAGCATGGCAGGGGCTCATTGATGCCTACAGTGAAGCAAAGTGGGGTGCAATGATGTCTTCACTGAAGCATGGTGGTGGCTCAGTGAAGTCTACAGTTAAGCATGGCAGGGGCTCAGTGATGTGTACAGGGAACCCTGGCGGGGGCTTGATGCATCAATGAAGCAAGGTGAGGCTCGGTGATGTCTACAGGGAACCAAGGCAGGGGCTCAGTGATACTTACAGTGAAGTAAGGTGGGGGCTCAATGATACCTACAAGGAAATACTGCGAGAGCTCAATGATGTCTACAATGAAGCATGGTGTGGGCTTGGTGATGTGTACAGTGAAGCACGGCAGAGCTTGGAGATGTCTACAGAGAACCATGGCGGAGGCTTGATATCTACAGTGAAGCAATGTGAAGGCTCTATGATGTCTACAATGTAACATGGTGGGGACTCAGTGATGCCTGCAGTGAACTGTGGTTCAACTCAGTGGTGTCTACAGTGAAGCATGGCAGGAGCTCGGTGATACTTACACTCAAGCATGGCGGGGTGTCAGTGATATTTAGTGAACCATGGCGGGGGCTCAGTGATGTCTATACTGAGCCATGATGGGGGCTCAATGAGTTCTTCAGTGAAACACTACGAGGGCTCAGTGATGTCTACAGTGAACCATGACAGGGGTTTGATGATGCCTACAGTGAAGCAAGGTGGGGCTCATTGAACCCTACAGTAAACCATGGCATGGCTTGGTGAGGTGTACAATGAACCATAGCAGTAGCTTAGTGATACCTACAGTGAAGTATGGTGGAGGCTCGGTAATGTCTACAGTGAAGCATAGTGGTGGATCGATAATGCCTACAGTGAACCAAGGTGGGGGATCGTTGATGTCATCTACAGTGGTAAGGCCTTTGTGAGGTATATGATGCCTAGATGACATTTTACCTTCCATCAGGACAATGATCATATAACTTCACATTTCATCAAGGCTCGGTTTCAGATGAAATCCTGGAAGATTTTTGGAGTAGCTATCACAGTGGCCTGACTTGAACCCCATAGACCTCTTTGGTGGGATGAGAAGAAGATGGTTGCAGCAAAGTCTGAAGTGTGAGGAACCTGGAGGCCATTGCCCATGAGGACTGGGCTAAGATTCCTGCCAGAAGCTGGTGTCTTGCATTGCATCACAAATGTAGCAGGTTATAACAGCCACAGATAGATTGCGTGATTTTGATTCTAGAAATATTTAGATTGTAGATTGATTTGCTTCTAAGGACATTGATCCTTGTATGTTCATGAAATTGGATTTAGATTGTAAGCTCCTTTGGTGACAGGATCTGATGGGAGCAATGGTGATCTCTGCAGAATATGTATTATAGAATAATCGGTAATTTTTATTATAACCGATCTATTTTCCTCATTGATCAGTGACATGAGACTGATCTTTTTCATGACCTTTCCCCCTCCGGTGTTATATAGACGACATCATAATGATATTACAGGAAGCGGAGAGGACGGGAAGTGCAGCGTTTTAGTGGTCGCGTTTTGCACGTGTCTTGTAATTACCGGCACCGTTCAGCAGTGAAGTATCCCTGGAAATTATTTTAAATGTTGGCAGCAATTAAGTTGTCAGTCACAGCAGCCTTCTGGGAAGTAGTCGTGGATTTCTGGGAAGGGCACCCAGGTCTGTGTATAGGGATGGAGGAGTGCTGGGGCCAGGAGAGGACTTGCTTTACATAAGAACGTCTTTGATTCCTGCTCAGGTATAATAGTGATAATAGTAGAAATAATATGACACATAAAGGACACATAATATTTATAGTTGGTCACATTCCTGCAAAAACATTGGTATCCTGACAAGTATCTTTTCTGTGTCCACAAGGAAAGCTGCAAAAACCAGACCTTGCCTTTGTCCGGCATAGAGTCCTGGTTAGTCCCCAGAATCATTGCCCCAAGACCCCCAGAATCATTGCCCCTTATGGATCCAAGTCTTTTCTTCTTTATTTCTGCATGAGAAGCAGTAGTGGAGCGCTCTGCACCAAGAGAGGCCAAATCCCCGCTTGCGCTGCCAGACAGACTTCATAACAATTTTCCAGCATCACTTTGAGACTGTGTTCTCACATGATATACACGGTGTGTTGCGGGTTTTTTCAGCTGCAGTTTACAGCTCCAGCAATGTGGATGTGATTTCATGAAAACTTGCCCACTGTGGGTTTAAAAACACCTCCAAAATACACAATAAAAACATTTTCAGATTTTTGGCTACGCTATTATTTTTAAGATTCCCCCCCCCCTCTTTTCTGCTGCATTTTTGGTGCAGAATTAAAGCCGTATTTTTAATGCAATTTTTTTTGTACAGAAAAGCTTTGATGCTGCACTTGAAGACGCACTAGAATGAAGGTTTGTTTCACTAAATCCACGTGTATATGTGCAGCGCTATTCTGCTCCTCTTCTCAGTGATGTCACAGCTCTTCAGACTCTCCGGGTCATTCTATGTGTGAGCGAGAAGTCTCTGTTACAATGTAAGCCTATGGAGCCTCGTTACATAGAAGACACTCCTGAGTCACGCAGAGCGAACTATGACCCGGAGAGTCTGCAGAGCGGTGACGTCTCCTTCTCCAGGATCCAGCCCTGTTCTGCTCCTCTTCTCAGTGATGTCACAGCTCTTCAGACTCTCCGGGTCATTCTATGTGTGAGCAAGAAGTCTCTGTTACAATGTAAGCCTATGGAGCCTCGTTACATAGAAGCCACTCCTGAGTCACGCAGAGCGAACTATGACCCGGAGAGTCTGCAGAGCGGTGACGTCTCCTTCTCCAGGATCCAGCGCTGTTCTGCTCCTCTTCTCAGTGATGTCACAGCTCTTCAGACTCTCCGGGTCATTCTATGTGTGAGCAAGAAGTCTCTGTTACAATGTAAGCCTATGGAGCCTCGTTACATAGAAGCCACTTCTGAGTCATGCAGAGCAAACTATGACCCGGAGAGTCTGCAGAGCTGTGACATCGCCTTCTCCAGGATCCAGTGAAGTTCTGCTCCTCTTCTCAGTGACGTCACAGCTCTTCAGACTCTCCGGGTCATTCTGTGTGTGAGCGAGAAGTCTCTGTTACAATGTAAGCCTATGGAGCCTCATTACATAGAAGCCACTTCTGAGTCACGCAGAGCGAACTATGACCCGGAGAGTCTGCAGAGCGGTGACGTCTCCTTCTCCAGGATCCAGCGCTGTTCTGCTCCTCTTCTCAGTGACGTTACAGCTCTTCAGACTCTCCGGGTCATTCTGTGTGTGAGCGAGAAGTCTCTGTTACAATGTAAGCCTATGGAGCCTCGTTACATAGAAGCCACTTCTGAGTCATGCAGAGCAAACTATGACCCGGAGAGTCTGCAGAGCTGTGACATCGCCTTCTCCAGGATCCAGTGAAGTTCTGCTCCTCTTCTCAGTGACGTTACAGCTCTTCAGACTCTCTGGGTCATTCTGTGTGTGAGCGAGAAGTCTCTGTTACAATGTAAGCCTATGGAGCCTTGTTACATAGAAGCCACTTCTGAGTCATGCAGAGAGCACTGTGACCCAGAGAGTCTGCAGAGCGGTGACGTCGCCTTCTCCAGGATCCAGTGCTGTTCGGCTCCTCTTCTCAGTGACATTACAGCTCTTCAGACTCTCTGGGTCATTCTGTGTGTGAGCGAGAAGTCTCTGTTACAATGTAAGCCTATGGAGCCTCGTTACATAGAAGCCACTTCTGAGTCATGCAGAGCAAACTATGACCCGGAGAGTCTGCAGAGCTGTGACATCGCCTTCTCCAGGATCCAGTGAAGTTCTGCTCCTCTTCTCAGTGACGTTACAGCTCTTCAGACTCTCTGGGTCATTCTGTGTGTGAGCGAGAAGTCTCTGTTACAATGTAAGCCTATGGAGCCTTGTTACATAGAAGCCACTTCTGAGTCATGCAGAGAGCACTGTGACCCAGAGAGTCTGCAGAGCGGTGACGTCGCCTTCTCCAGGATCCAGTGCTGTTCGGCTCCTCTTCTCAGTGACGTCACAGCTCTTCAGACTCTCTGGGTCATTCTGTGTGTGAGCGAGAAGTCTCTGTTACAATGTAAGCCTATGGAGCCTCGTTACATAGAAGCCACTTCTGAGTCATGCAGAGCGAACTATGACCCAGAGAGTCTGCAGAGCGGTGACGTGACAAAGAAGAGCAGAACGGTGCTGGATCCCGTGGAGAGTGACTGTAGGTGAGTATATTAAAACACTCATACTATGGACGCATATACACAGATTTTGGAGAAAAAAAATTACTTTAAAAATGAAACTGCATTTCTGCATACTTTTTTCTGGTTACACATAAAAGAAAGTATAGAAAAAAATGCATCAAAATAATGCACAGTTCTGCAGCGTCTTTTGGCGCATAGTGGGCAGGAGTTTTCATGGAATCGCATCCACTTTATTTTAGTTAAATGCAGCAGAATTTCTGAATAAAAAGCAGCATTTATATTTAGGCTTTGTGAGAACATGGCCATAGGTGTCTATCGAGAGCCTGAAAACACATGTAAATAAGCAGCAAAATTCCAGCAGTTCTGTGCATAAAAAAACACATTTAAAAAGAGACTTTAAAGGGAACCTGTCACCTCAAATTGGCGGGATATTTAAATGAGTTTTTACCGGTCCGATGGGCGGCGTTTCATCTTCATTTCTCCACCCCGTCCGTCCCTGTTGTCCGCAATATGTTAGTGAATTAGAGTACGTGTGCGCCATAGTTGGTGCGTGCGCAATGCAATCTTCGCACGCGCAGTATTCTTTACCTAACTGCGGGCAAAGCCGAAAAACATTACTGCGCATGCGCCCGCGCACTATGTCCCAGAAGTATTTTGCTGTGTTGCGGGACATAGTGCGCGGGCGCATGCACAGTAATGCTTTTCGGCTTTGCCGGCAGTTGGGCAAAGAATACTGCGCGAGCGAAGATTGCATTGCGCACGCACCAACTATGGAGCAGACGTACTCTAATTCACTAACATATTGCGGACAACAGGGACGGACGGGGTGGAGAAATGAAGATGAAACGCCGCCCATCGGACCGGTAAAAACTCATTTAAATATCCCGCCAATTTGAGGTTACAGGTTCCCTTTAAATGTAGATTTAAATCCCCATTTTTAAATGTTTTTTTAAGCAAACATGAAAAATTCATGAAAAAGGAAAAAAACCATAGAAAACATGGAAATAATGCAAGATTGCTATTTCAAGATATGGTGTAGATACCGGCCAAAAAATGCCTCAGAATGAAAAAGCTTTTCACAAGTAGGACTTTGACTTCAGGGCACGTTCTCATGTAGCGTTTTTTTCTGCATGAAAATGCAGGTTATAAATTAGGTGTTTTGTTTTTTTTTTAATGCATTTTTTATATGCTTTTGATGAGTTTCTTGTGCTTTGCTATTTAGATCTCAATGGTAAAAAAAACGGAGTAAAACCGCTAAAAGTATTCATATGCTGTGTATTTAAGAAATGCCCTACAGGTAAAAAAAGAAAAAAACACAAGAAAAAAAATGCACAATGTGAATGAAATTTTGAAAATCCAATTGAATCTCATTTTGCTGTAAAACATTGTGATTTGCAGGCAAAAAAAACAAACACAAAAAACGTCATGTGAACAAGCCCTAATACTGACTAGCATCAGAGTACACAGGATTTGTTTGTAGCCAGTACCCATAGGAGTGCGTAGGGGCTGTATACACAAAATGGAGGAGATTTTTAGGATTTTTTTTGTTCCAGATTATTTGCGAAGCTGCTCCCTTTCCTGGAAATGCTCAAATCATTATCGCCCTGTGTTATGAATCTAATATTGGATTCTTTATGATGAGAAGAGTGTTACAAAATATCTCTTGTATTTCCATATGGCATAATTGACTGGAGCAGCCCTGCCTCCATTAATAGCATGGTGCCAGAGTCAGTAATTGCATGAGCCCTGGATATAATGACTGGGTGACACGTTCTATGGACAGAGCCATTTACACAGTCGTGTATTTGTCAAGAAGTGCAAAATCTTATGGAATGTTTCTAATTCTATTCCGTAACCAGAGAAACAGCCGACTCAAAAATCTAAAAACACAGAGGCAAAATGTCCGTTTCTAAGCTCTTGCCCCAACTGTACAGCGATCTACAGCTGCGGAAGTCTCATCTAACTAAACCTCAGTCAGTGTAATATGAAGACGTTCTTCTAAACTTTGGGCCCGATTCATAATTTATTGAAGTCACTTTTCTTTTTAGGTCTTGTGATATTTGTGTTTTATGAATTTTGTATCACCAAAAGTTACAAATCCTTTCCAACTTTGCTAAATTGAAAAAAACTAAAAACTTCTCCAGAAACTTGATTCCAATGGAAACTATAGTGACATTTGCTCCAAAAATGCGTAATTTGGTCAAAGTTGCATTTCATTAATCTATCTAAAAACATCTGGAAAAAGCAAAGTTGTGGAGGCAAAATAAAAAGACTTTAGAAAGAAAGAAAACATAAAAAAGTGCTGGAAAATTAACAGAGAATAAGGTGCAAATACTGAAACCACTAAATAGAAAAGTTGGGAAACAACAATGAGGAATCGGAGCCGTCGTGTATCAATTCCTCCCCAATCTGAAGAGCTCTGCTTGCTGTCAGCAAATGGGAACCTTTTTACAAGGAACTGGAGCAACTGTGCATGTCTTTCTCACCGCTGAAGGTTTGTTACAAGTCTAGACAATCCTCCATGAAATAAATTCATGTATTGAACAAATCTGTCTTCTGTCCTCATAGTTTGCAACAATGTATCAGTGTAAATGAATTGCATTAGCCCATGTAGCTGACAGGCGTATGCCCTACTGGGTGGGGGACCGAGCGATGGGGACCTCCACCATTTATGAGAACGAGGCTCTAAAATAATAATGGAGCGCTGTGCTGGACCGTACATGGCAGTCCATTAGACAGTGAATAGTGTCACCACCACTTTATTCCGATGGAGGATTTCAGAGGTCTACTCTCAGGATCCGTGTGGGTCTGACTGCTGGGACCCCCCGCTGTGTGATAAGTATTAGGTCTTTCCGTTTTAATTGGTATAACGTGCTATATGGTTGTATCATCTAGAAACTGAATCTCCAGTTGATGTGGGAATGATATTGCTGCACTATATGAGCTTGTATAGGAATACTGTATATTATTTGGGCACTATATGGAGGTATTGTGTGGATTGCATATTACAGTATCATTTAGACATTATATGGCGGTGTTATTTGGACACAATGTTTTATTTGGTAATTCAGTTTTGGTTTCTTGAGCAAATAAAGTATATGTCACTGATGTGAGGTGTTGTGAACTATACTTTTTGGCTCCCTCTTGTGGTCACTAGCGGTATGGCACTTGGATATTCTTTCCCCAGGTTGGTAGTCACCTGGTTCGTTAGTCCCTGGGTGTTCCTATTTAAACTTCCTGGATTCTTAGTCCATTGCCTGGCATCAATGTAATCAGTCCTTGTCTGGTTGCTCCTGTCTACTGGTCCTGATTTTTGCAAGATAAGCTAAGTCCTGCTTTCTTATTTTTGTTTATTTGTATTGCTCTGTTTTTTGTCCAGCTTGTTCATAATGTGATTTCTGTTTTTGCTGGAAGCTCTAAGGGGGCTGATATTCTCCCCCCACACCGTTAGTCGGCGCGGGGGTTCTTGGATATTCAGCGTGGATATTTTTGTAGGGTTTTTCGCTGACCGCATAAGTCCGCTTTCTATATTTCTGCTATTATATAGTGGGCCTCTCTTTGCTGAATCTAGTTCATACTTACGTTTGTCCTTTCTTCTTACCTCACCGTTATTATCTGTTGGGGGCCTGTCTTTACTTTGGGGTACCTTTTTCTTGAGGCAAGTGAGGTCTGATTTTCTCTGAAAGGGTTAGTTAGTTCTCCGGCTGGCGCGAGACATCTAGAACCAACGTAGGTACGTTCCCCGGCTGCTATTAGTTGTGGGCTAGGATCAGGTATGCGGTCAGCTTAGTTACCACCTCCCTATGAGCTGGTTTTTTATGTTTGCAGACTTTGCTGAAATCCCTGAGATCCTCTACCATTGGGATCATAACAGAATGCCAGGCCGAGTGAATAGTTAATGCATTGCAGAAGTGGGACTAAAAGAAAAGAAGTTCTGAGTTTTTTTGTTTTTTTTCTCTTCCTCCCCTTTATCTCTGAGTGGCTTGAAGCTCTGCTGCAGACATGAATGTGCAAACTCTGATTACTAGTGTGGATCAGCTTGCTGCTCGTGTGCAGGGCATTCAGGATTTTGTTACTAGCAGTCCTATGTCAGAGCCTAAGATACCTATTCCTGAGCTGTTCTCTGGAGATCAATTTAAATTTAGGAATTTTAGGAATAATTGTAAATTGTTTCTATCTTTGAGACCTCGTTCGTCTGGAGACTCAGCTCAGCAAGTTAAAATTGTTATCTCTTTCTTGCGTGGCGACCCTCAGGATTGGGCTTTCTCATTGGCGCCAGGAGATCCGGCATTGGCAAATATTGATGCGTTTTTTCTGGCGCTCGGATTGCTTTATGAGGAGCCCAATCTTAAAATTCAGGCAGAAAAGGCTTTGCTGGCTATCTCTCAGGGCCAGGATGAAGCTGGTGTATTGCCAAAAATTTCGGAAATGGTCCGTGCTTACTCAGTGGAATGAGTGTGCTCTGGCCGCAAATTTCAGAAATGGCCTTTCTGAAGCCATTAAGAATGTGATGGTGGGCTTCCCCATTCCTACAAGTCTGAATGATTCTATGACGCTGGCCATTCAGATTGATCGGCGTTTGCGGGAGCGCAAATCCGCTAATCCTCTGGTGGTGTTGTCTGAACGGATACCTGACTTAATGCAATGTGATAGAATTCAGACTAGAGCTGAACGGCAAAATCATAGACGTCAGAATGGGTTGTGTTTTTACTGTGGTGATTCTACACATGTTATATCAGCATGCTCTAAACGCCTAACAAAGTTTGTTAGTCCTGTCGCCATTGGTAACTTGCAGCCTAAATTTATTTTGACTGTGACTTTAATTTGCTCATTGTCTTCCTACCCTGTTATGGCGTTTGTGGATTCAGGTGCTGCCCTGAGTCTTATGGACTTGTCGTTTGCCAGGCGCTGTGGTTTTGTCCTGGAGCCTTTAGAAAATCCTATTCCTCTTAGAGGAATTGATGCTACGCCATTGGCGGAGAATAAACCGCAGTATTGGACACAAGTTACCATGTGCATGACTCCTGAACATCGGGAGGTGATTCGTTTTCTTGTTCTGCATAAGATGCATGATTTGGTCGTTTTGGGTCTGCCATGGTTACAGGCCCATAATCCAGTTTTGGATTGGAGGGCTATGTCTGTGTCAAGTTGGGGTTGTCAGGGAATTCATTGCGATTCCCCGTCGGTGTCTATTGGTTCTTCTACTCCTTCTGAAGTCCCTGAGTATTTGTTGGACTATCAGGATGTATTCAGCGAGTCCAGGTCCAGTGCTCTTCCTCCTCATAGGGACTGTGACTGCGCTATAGATTTGATTCCTGGTAGTAAGTTTCCTAAGGGACGATTATTTAATCTGTGAGTACCTGAACATGCCGCAATGCGTTCTTATATAAAGGAGTCTTTGGAGAAAGGACATATTCGTCCATCCTCTTCCCCTCTTGGTGCGGGATTCTTTTTTGTGGCCAAGAAAGACGGATCTTTGAGACCTTGTATAGACTATCGGCTTCTGAATAAAATCACGGTTAAATTTCAATATCCTTTGCCACTATTGTCGGACTTGTTTGCTCGGATTAAGGGTGCCTGTTGGTTCACCAAGATAGATCTTCGTGGTGCGTACAACCTTGTGCGCATTAAGCAGGGAGATGAATGGAAAACTGCATTTAATACGCCCGAAGGTCATTTTGAGTACTTGGTGATGCCTTTTGGGCTCTCTAATGCTCCTTCAGTGTTTCAGTCCTTTATGCATGACATCTTCCGGAAGTATCTAGATAAATTTGTGATTGTTTATCTGGATGACATTTTAGTTTTTTCTGATGATTGGGATTCTCATGTAAAGCAGGTCAGGATGGTGTTCCAGGTTTTGCGCGATAATGCTTTGTTTGTGAAGGGCTCAAAGTGTCTCTTTGGAGTGCAGAAAGTTTCCTTTTTGGGTTTTATTTTTTCCCCTTCTGCTGTGGAGATGGACCCAGTCAAGGTCCGAGCTATTCATGATTGGACTCAACCCACGTCCATTAAGAGTCTTCAGAAGTTCTTGGGTTTTGCTAATTTCTACCGTCGTTTTATTGCTAACTTTTCTAGCGTTGTTAAACCTCTGACGGATATGACCAAGAAAGGTTCTGATGTTGCTAATTGGGCTCCTGCGGCCGTGGAGGCATTCCGGGAACTGAAGCGCCGGTTTACTTCGGCGCCTGTTTTGTGCCAGCCTGACGTCTCACTTCCCTTTCAAGTGGATGCTTCTGAGATCGGTGCAGGGGCTGTTTTGTCGCAGAGAGGCTCTGGTTGCTCTGTGATGAGACCATGTGCTTTCTTTTCCAGGAAGTTTTCGCCTGCTGAGCGGAACTATGATGTTGGTAATCGGGAGTTGTTGGCCATGAAGTGGGCATTTGAGGAGTGGCGTCATTGGCTCGAGGGAGCTAAGCATCGTGTGGTGGTCTTGACTGATCACAAAAATCTGATGTATCTCGAGTCTGCTAAGCGCCTGAATCCTAGACAGGCTCGTTGGTCATTGTTTTTCTCCCGTTTTGACTTTGTGGTCTCATACCTGCCTGGTTCGAAAAATGTGAAGGCTGATGCTCTCTCTAGGAGCTTTGTGCCTGACTCTCCTGGAGTCTCAGAGCCGGCTGGTATTCTTAAAGAGGGAGTAATCTTGTCGGCCATTTCTCCTGATTTGCGACGTGTGTTGCAGAGATTTCAGGCTGGTAGACCTGACCCTTGTCCACCTGACAGACTGTTTGTTCCTGATAAATGGACCAGCAGAGTTATTTCCGAGGTTCATTCCTCGGTGTTGGCAGGGCATCCTGGGATTTTTGGTACCAGAGATTTGGTGGCTAGGTCCTTTTGGTGGCCTTCCTTGTCACGGGATGTGCGTTCTTTTGTGCAGTCCTGTGGGACTTGTGCTCGGGCTAAGCCTTGCTGTTCTCGTGCCAGCGGGTTGCTTTTGCCCTTGCCCGTCCCGAAGAGGCCTTGGACACACATTTCCATGGATTTCATTTCAGATCTTCCGGTGTCTCAGGGAATGTCTGTCATCTGGGTGGTGTGTGATCGTTTTTCCAAGATGGTCCATTTGGTGCCCTTGCCTAAGTTGCCTTCCTCTTCCGATCTGGTTCCTTTGTTCTTTCAGAATGTGGTTCGTTTGCACGGCATTCCTGAGAATATCGTGTCTGACAGAGGATCCCAGTTGGTGTCCAGATTCTGGCGATCTTTTTGTGCTAAGATGGGCATTGATCTGTCATTCTCGTCTGCCTTTCATCCTCAGACTAATGGCCAAACGGAGTGAACTAATCAGACGCTGGAGGCTTATTTGAGATGTTTTGTTTCTGCGGATCAGGATGATTGGGTGACCTTCTTGCCATTGGCTGAGTTTGCCCTCAATAATCGGGCTAGTTCCGCTACTTTGGTTTCGCCATTTTTCTGCAACTCTGGTTTTCATCCTCGTTTCTCCTCAGGTCATGTTGAGCCTTCTGACTGTCCTGGGGTGGATTCCGTGGTTGATAGGTTGCAGCGGACTTGGAATCATGTGGTAGACAACTTGAAGTTGTCACAGGAGAAGGCTTGGCGTTTTGCCAACCGCCGCCGCGGTGTGGGTCCTGTTGTGTATCCGCTTTTTGGGCTCCCCTGGTGGTTGCTGGTGGTACTGGTGACTTGTTTGCACTTTGCTTCTTCTGTTGACCTGCTTCCATCAGTGTTTGGGAGTTTCCTATTTAGCCTTGCTCTCCAGTCATTTCCTTGCCGGTCATCATTGTAACCAGAGCCTTCGGTTGCATGTTCCTGCTACTAGTCTGCTGATCACTAAGTGGACTTTGTCCTTTTGTTTTGTACCTTTTGTCCAGTTTGCAGTTTTTGTAATTCTCTGTAGCTGGAAGCTCTTGCGGGCTGAAATTGCCACTCCTGTGTCATGAGTTGACACAGGAGTCTTAAAGTAATTTCAGGATGGTTTTTGAAAGGGTTTTCAGTTGACCGTGAAGTCCTCTTTTGTATCCTTCTGCTATCTAGTAAGTGGACCTCTCTTTGCTAAATCTACTTTCATACTGTGTATGTCTTTTCCTCTTAACTCACCGTTATTACATGTGGGGGGCTGCTATCATCTTTTGGGGTATTTCCCTAGAGGTAAGCCAGGTCTGTTTCTTCCTCTACCAGGCGTAGTTAGTCCTCCGGCTGGCGCGTGGCATATAGGAAGCCGTAGGTATGCTCCCTGGCTACTGTTAGTTGTGTGGTAGATTTAGCTCACGGTCAACTCGAGTTTCCATCACCCGAGAGCTCGTTCGTTACTTATGTGTTTTTTACGTTCCCTTGCCATTGGGAACCATGACAGTATGACCGGCCCACAAAGTGTTAATTGTTTGGGCTGAAGCAGGAGAAAAAGAAGTGTTGAAGGGAAATTTTTTTTTTCTTTCCCTCAGAGTTTTGCTGCCTAGCCCTTAATTGCTGTCTAGCTGCTTCTTACCTCCTCTTAACCCTTGAATGGCTCTGACCTTAGCTGTTTAACATGGATGTCCAGAGTTTGGCTGCAGGTTTAAATAATCTTGCTACGAAGGTTCAAAATTTACAAGATTTTGTTATACATGCTCCTATTTCTGAACCTAAAATCCCTACACCAGAGGTGTTTTCCGGAGATAGATCTCGGTTTTTGAATTTCAAATATAATTGTAAATTATTCCTTTCTCTCAGACCTCACTCCTCAGGAGATCCTGTCCAGCAGGTTAAGATTGTAATCTCTTTGCTGCGAGGTGACCCTCAAAATTGGGCATTTTCATTGGCACCAGGGGATCCTGCGTTGCTCAATGTGGATGCGTTTTTCCTGGCTTTAGGGTTGCTTTATGAGGAACCTAATTTGGAGATTCAAGCTGAAAAAGCTTTGATAGCCCTATCTCAAGGGCAAGATGAAGCGGAGATATACTGCCAAAAATTTCGTAGGTGGTCTGTGCTTACTCAGTGGAATGAGTGCGCCTTAGCGGCAAATTTCAGAGAGGGCCTTTCTGATGCCGTTAAAGATGTTATGGTCGGGTTCCCTGCGCCTACAGGTCTGAATGAGTCCATGACAATGGCAATTCAGATTGATCGGCGTTTGCGGGAGCGCAAACCCGTGCACCATTTGGCGGTATCTTCTGAAGAGATGCCAGAGAAAATGCAATGTGACAGAGTTATGTCCAGAAGCGAGCGGCAGAATTATAGGCGTAAAAATGGGTTATGCTTCTATTGTGGTGATTCTGCTCATGTTATATCGGCATGCTCTAAGCGTACTAGGAAGGTTGACAAGTCCATTTCAATTGGCACTTTACAGTCCAAATTTATTTTGTCTGTAACCTTGATTTGTTCATTATCAGTTATTACCGTGGATGCCTATGTGGACTCGGGCGCCGCTCTGAGTCTTATGGACTGGTCCTTTGCCAGGCGCTGTGGGTTTGATTTAGAGCCTCTGGAAGTCCCTATACCTCTGAAGGGTATTGATTCTACACCTTTGGCATGTAATAAACCACAGTTCTGGACGCAAGTGACTATGCGTATGACTCCAGGCCATCAGGAGGTGATTCGCTTCCTTGTGTTGTACAATTTACATGATGTTTTGGTGCTTGGATTACCATGGTTACAGTCTCATAACCCAGTCCTTGACTGGAAGGCTATGTCTGTGTTAAGCTGGGGATGTCGGGGGGCTCATGGGGACACTCCTATGGTGTCCATTTCGTCATCTATTCCATCTGAGATTCCGGCATTTTTGTCTGATTATCGTGATATTTTTGAAGAGCCTAAGATTGGTTCACTCCCTCCTCACAGAGATTGTGATTGCGCCATAGATCTGATTCCTGGCAGTAAATTTCCAAAGGGTCGTTTGTTTAACCTATCTGTACCTGAACATGCTGCTATGCGCGAGTATATTAAGGAGTCCCTGGAAAAGGGACATATTCGTCCTTCTTCATCACCTTTAGGAGCCGGTTTTTTCTTTGTCTCTAAAAAGGATGGCTCTCTGAGGCCTTGTATTGATTATCGTCTCCTGAATAAAATTACAGTCAAATATCAGTATCCGTTGCCTTTGCTGACTGATTTGTTTGCTCGCATAAGGGGGGCTGTGGTTCTCTAAGATTGATCTTCGTGGGGCGTATAATTTGGTGCGAATTAAGCAGGGGGATGAGTGGAAGACCGCATTTAATATGCCTGAGGGCCATTTTGAGTATTTGGTAATGCCTTTCGGCCTTTCTAATGCACCTTCTGTCTTTCAGTCCTTAATGCATGATATTTTCCGGGAATATTTGGATAAATTTATGATTGTGTACTTGGATGATATTTTGATTTTTTCTGATGACTGGGAGTCTCATGTTCAGCAGGTCAGGAGGGTTTTTCAGGTTTTGCGGGAGAATTCTCTGTGTGTAAAGGGTTCAAAGTGTGTTTTTGGGGTTCAAAAAATTTCATTTTTGGGGTATATTTTTTCCCCTTCTTCTATTGAGATGGACCCTGTCAAGGTTCGGGCTATTTACGACTGGACGCAGCCTACTTCTCTGAAGAGTCTCCAGAAATTCTTGGGCTTTGCTAATTTTTATCGTCGATTTATAGCTGGTTTTTCTGGCGTTGCTAAACCTCTGACGGATTTGACTAAAAAGGGTGCTGATGTTGCCAATTGGTCCCCTGCTGCCGTGGAGGCCTTTCGGGAGCTTAAGCGCCGCTTTTTGTCTGCCCCTGTGTTGCGCCAGCCTGATGTTTCTCTTCCCTTTCAGGTTGAGGTCGATGCTTCCGAGATCGGAGCGGGGGCGGTTTTGTCGCAGAAAAGTTCCGACTGCTCAGTGATGAGACCTTGTGCGTTCTTTTCGCGAAAATTTTCGGCCGCCGAGCGAAACTATGATGTTGGTAATCGGGAGCTTTTGGCCATGAAGTGGGCATTTGAGGAGTGGCGTCATTGGCTTGAGGGTGCCAGACATCAGGTGGTAGTTTTGACTGATCACAAGAATTTAATTTATTTGGAGTCTGCCAGGCGCCTGAATCCTAGACAGGCACGTTGGTCGTTGTTCTTTTCCCGGGTTAATTTTGTGGTCTCGTACTTACCGGGTTCTAGGAATGTGAAGGCAGATGCTCTTTCTAGGAGTTTTGAGCCTGACTCTCCTGGGAATTCTGAACCTGCTGGTGTCCTTAAGGATGGAGTGGTTTTGTCTGCTGTCTCTCCAGATTTGCGACGTGCTTTGCAAGAATTTCAGGCGGATAGACCTGATCGTTGTCCGTCTGGTAGACTGTTTGTTCCTGACGAGTGGACCACTAGAGTCATCTCGGAAGTTCATTCTTCTACTCTGGCAGGTCATCCGGGAATTTTTGGCACCAGAGATTTGGTGGCTAGATCCTTCTGGTGGCCTTCCCTGTCTCGAGATGTGCGTGTTTTTGTGCAGTCTTGCGATGTGTGTGCT
The DNA here is from genome assembly GCF_051348905.1 of Ranitomeya variabilis. NCBI lineage: Eukaryota > Metazoa > Chordata > Amphibia > Anura > Dendrobatidae > Ranitomeya > Ranitomeya variabilis. The sequence continues at coordinate 235,081,952 of NC_135238.1, forward strand.
CGGGCCAAGCCTTGTTGTTCTAGGGCTAGTGGGTTGTTGTTGCCCTTGCCTATTCCGAAGAGGCCTTGGACGCACATCTCTATGGACTTTATCTCGGATCTCCCTGTTTCTCAGAAGATGTCTGTCATCTGGGTGGTGTGTGACCGTTTTTCTAAAATGGTTCATTTGGTGCCATTGCCTAAGTTGCCTTCCTCATCTGAGTTGGTCCCTCTGTTTTTTCAAAATGTGGTTCGCTTGCATGGTATTCCGGAAAACATCGTTTCTGACAGGGGTACCCAGTTCGTGTCTAGATTTTGGCGGGCAGTCTGTGCCAGGTTGGGCATTGATTTGTACTTTTCGTCTGCATTCCATCCTCAGACCAATGGCCAGACGGAGCGAACTAATCAAACTTTGGAGACTTATTTGAGGTGTTTTGTGTCTGCGGATCAGGATGATTGGGTTGCCTTTCTGCCGTTGGCGGAGTTTGCTCTTAATAATCGGGCTAGTTCTGCCACTTTGGTTTCTCCTTTCTTTTGCAATTCAGGGTTTCATCCGCGTTTTTCATCTGGTCAGGTTGAATCTTCGGATTGTCCTGGAGTGGATGCGGTGGTGGATCGGTTGCATCGGATTTGGGGACAAGTGGTGGATAATTTGGAATTGTCCCAGGAGAGGACTCAGCAGTTTGCTAACCGTCGTCGTCGTGTTGGTCCCCACCTTCGCGTTGGGGACTTGGTGTGGTTGTCTTCCCGTTTTGTCCCTATGAGAGTTTCTTCTCCCAAATTTAAGCCTCGGTTCATCGGTCCTTATAGGATTTTGGAGATTCTTAACCCTGTTTCCTTTCGTTTGGACCTCCCGGCATCTTTCGCTATCCATAATGTGTTCCATCGGTCGTTGTTGCGGAGATATGAGGTACCGGTGGTTCCTTCTACTGAACCTCCTGCTCCTGTGCTGGTGGAGGGTGAATTGGAGTACGTCGTGGAGAAGATCTTGGACTCCCGTATTTCCAGACGGAGACTTCAATATCTGGTTAAATGGAAAGGCTATGGTCAGGAAGATAATTCTTGGGTAACTGCCTCTGATGTTCATGCCTCGGATTTGGTTCGTGCCTTTCATAGGGCTCATCCAGATCGCCCTGGCGGTTCTTGTGAGGGTTCGGTGCCCCCTCCTTAAGGGGAGGGTACTGTTGTGTATCCGCTTTTTGGGCTCCCCTGGTGGTTGCTGGTGGTACTGGTGACTTGTTTGCACTTTGCTTCTTCTGTTCACCTGCTTCCATCAGTGTTTGGGAGTTTCCTATTTAGCCTTGCTCTCCAGTCATTTCCTTGCCGGTCATCATTGTAACCAGAGCCTTCGGTTGCATGTTCCTGCTACTAGTCTGCTGATCACTAAGTGGACTTTGTCCTTTTGTTTTGTACCTTTTGTCCAGTTTGCAGTTTTTGTAATTCTCTGTAGCTGGAAGCTCTTGCGGGCTGAAATTGCCACTCCTGTGTCATGAGTTGACACAGGAGTCTTAAAGTAATTTCAGGATGGATTTTGAAAGGGTTTTCAGTTGACCGTGAAGTCCTCTTTTGTATCCTTCTGCTATCTAGTAAGTGGACCTCTCTTTGCTAAATCTACTTTCATACTGTGTATGTCTTTTCCTCTTAATTCACCGTTATTACATGTGGGGGGCTGCTATCATCTTTTGGGGTATTTCCCTAGAGGTAAGCCAGGTCTGTTTCTTCCTCTACCAGGCGTAGTTAGTCCTCCGGCTGGCGCGTGGCATATAGGAAGCCGTAGGTATGCTCCCTGGCTACTGTTAGTTGTGTGGTAGATTTAGCTCACGGTCAACTCGAGTTTCCATCACCCGAGAGCTCGTTCGTTACTTATGTGTTTTTTACGTTCCCTTGCCATTGGGAACCATGACAGGGTCCCCAACTTCGTGTTGGGGATTTGGTTTGGTTGTCTTCTCGGTATGTCCCTCTGAAGGTTTCCTCTCCTAAGTTTAAGCCTCGCTTTATTGGTCCTTATAGAATTTTGGAGGTCCTTAATCCGGTGTCTTTTCGTTTGGATCTTCCTGTGTCGTTTGCCATTCACAATGTGTTCCATAGGTCTTTGTTGTGGCGGTACATTGTGCCTGTGGTTCCTGCTGTTGACCCTCCTGCTCCGGTCTTGGTTGAGGGCGAGTTGGAGTACGTGGTGGAGAAGATCTTAGATTCTCGTCTCTCTAGACGGAGGCTTCAGTATCTGGTCAAATGGAAGGGCTATGGTCAGGAGGATAATTCCTGGGTGGTCGCCTCTGATGTTCATGCGGCCGATTTGGTTTGTGCCTTTCATGCTGCCCATCCTGATCGCCCTGGTGGTCGTGGTGAGGGTTCGGTGACCCCTCCTTAAAGGGGGGGTACTGTTGTGAACTATACTTTTTGGCTCCCTCTTGTGGTCACTAGCGGTATGGCACTTGGATATTCTTTCCCCAGGTTGGTAGTCACCTGGTTCGTTAGTCCCTGGGTGTTCCTATTTAAACTTCCTGGATTCTTAGTCCATTGCCTGGCATCAATGTAATCAGTCCTTGTCTGGTTGCTCCTGTCTACTGGTCCTGATTTTTGCAAGATAAGCTAAGTCCTGCTTTCTTATTTTTGTTTATTTGTATTGCTCTGTTTTTTGTCCAGCTTGTTCATAATGTGATTTCTGTTTTTGCTGGAAGCTCTAAGGGGGCTGATATTCTCCCCCCACACCGTTAGTCGGCGCGGGGGTTCTTGGATATTCAGCGTGGATATTTTTGTAGGGTTTTTCGCTGACCGCATAAGTCCGCTTTCTATATTTCTGCTATTATATAGTGGGCCTCTCTTTGCTGAATCTAGTTCATACTTACGTTTGTCCTTTCTTCTTACCTCACCGTTATTATCTGTTGGGGGCCTGTCTTTACTTTGGGGTACCTTTCTCTTGAGGCAAGTGAGGTCTGATTTTCTCTGAAAGGGTTAGTTAGTTCTCCGGCTGGCGCGAGACGTCTAGAACCAACGTAGGTACGTTCCCCGGCTGCTATTAGTTGTGGGCTAGGATCAGGTATGCGGTCACCTTAGTTACCACCTCCCTATGAGCTGGTTTTTTATGTTTGCAGACTTTGCTGAAATCCCTGAGATCCTCTACCATTGGAATCATAACAGTGAGGACAATAATTGGCAGTATTGTTCATGCATTATATGGCGCTATTATTTAGGGTTGGATGGCGGTATTGACTTATGTACCGGAATTGAATGAAACAAGCCATATGTGATGATACGCAGCGGCTTATCTCCCCTCGGAGCCGTCATGTGACCCTGACGTTACTTTTCTAACCATCCCTATGAATCCTCCAGAAATGTATTTTAGCGGAGGAGTTACTGTTACACTACAATGTCTGGCACCAGTCTGGCGTAAATTCTTCATCTCTGGTTAACATGCATGCCACAACCAGTCACTAACATATCAATTAATTGCTATAAATACCTGACGTTCGTTAGTCATTACTAAATTAATTTGCTTCAGCTGTCTTCATAAACGAGTTTTGCAGCCATTAATCTTGCAGATATTTTTTGTACGTGAGGCAGCAAGTCTCCTCTTGTCCTGTGATGATTCTGGGCTGGGCGGCTCGGTTCTCCGGGTCTGCAGTAAACACCCAGCTAAAATCTGCCTGATTGCTACATTAATGCTGATTGTCATGTGTCTGAGCTTCAAGAGTGTTTGCAAAAAACATGTCTTCAATTAATGAGCGGCTCCAGCCAAAAATAAGAACTTGCCTGAAATCTGGACTCACAATCTATTGTGAGCTCAGACTGTTCTTCAGCAGATTCATTCCTTTCATTCCTAGAGCAATAAGGAACGTAGCTGTCTTACACCTGCCATCCACCATACTGAGGCTAAAAAGCTGCTTTTCTGTCACCTGGAAACCAAGAGATGCCTCCCGAAGTTTACTGAAAGTAATTGACGATCATAGAGAAAAGGGTCATCAGCCATAGAATCTCAGAGTTGGACGGGACCTCCAGTGTCCTCGTGTCCAACCCCTGGCTCAATGCAGGATTCACTAAACCATCTCAGACGGACGTCTCTCCAGCCTCTGAAGACTTCCATTGAAGGAGAACTCACCACCTCTCGTGGCCACCAATTCCACTCATTGATCACCCTCACTGTCAAAATTTTTTATCTAATATCTAATCTGTATCTTCTCCCTTTCAGTTTCATCCCATTGCTTCTCGTGTTTCCATGTGCAAATGAGAATGATGATCCCGCTACACTGTGACGGCCCTTCAGATATTTGTAGACAGCTGTTAAGTCTCCTCTCATCCTTCTTTTTTACAAGCCAAACATTCCCAGATCCGTTAACCATTACTTGTAGGACATATTTTGCAGTCCGCTCACCATCCTGGTCGCTCTTCCCTGAACTTTCTCCAGTTTTTCAATGTCTATTTTAAAATGTGATTCCCAGAATAGGAAACAGTATTCTGTTGCTTAGTTCTATTCCTACCATTCTGTAGTTGTAATTTTTGTTTTTCTTGCCCAGATGTAGAATCTTGCATTTCTCCCTATTAAACAACATTCTATTAGTCACTGCCCATTGTCCAAGCTTATCTAGATCCTTCTGAATCCTTTCTCTGTCCTCTCTAGGGTTAGATATCCCTCCTAACTTTTCATCGTATGCAAATTTGTTTAGTTTACCTTTGGTTCCCTTATCTAGATCATTTATAAAAATGTTGAACAACACTGGGGCCGTGACAGAGCCTTGTGGTACCCCACTTGTAACACTGGGGCCAGGACAGAGCCTTGTGGTACCCCACTTGTAACACTGGGGCCAGGACACAGCCTTGTGGTACCCCACTTGCAACACTGGGGCCAGGACACAGCCTTGTGGTACCCCACTTGTAACACTGGGGCCAGGACACAGCCTTGTGGTACCCCACTTGAAACACTTTTCCAATTGGATGTGCAGCTATTTATCACCACTCTTTAAATATGATCACTGAGCAGCTTATGAATCCACCTAACCGTAGCCTTGTCAATCCCATACTTGGTCATTTCCACAATAAGGATAGTATGAGATACTTTATCAAATGCTTTGCTGAAGTCGATATATACTATATTTACTGCATTTCCCTTATCCACCCAGTCTGTGATTCCATCATATAAGGAAATTAGATTAGTCTGACATGACTTGTTTGCTACAAACCCATGTTAGCTTCGATAATTACTGTATTCTTATCCAAGTACTTGCATACATTCTGTGAAATAATTTGTTCAAATATCTTTCCTGGTATAGAAGTAAGGCTCACTGGCCTGTAATTTCCTGGCTCCATCTTCTTTCCTTTTTTGAAGATAGGGTCAGCATTTGGACTTCTCCAATCTTCTGGGTCTTCTCCTGTTCTCCAGAATTTTCAAAGAATCTGGCTAGTGGTTCTGAAATTTCCTCTGCTAGCGCTTTCAATACATTAGAATGTAATTCATCTTGACCAGGAGATGTAAATTCATGTAAATTAGCTAAGTGTTCCCTCACCATCTCTCTGTTTATGGATAGAGCGGATTTATTTATTCCTTCGATGGCACTGTGAAGATCAGTTGATGTTAGAATTGCTTTCTTAGAGAACACAGAAGCAAAATATGAATTTAAAAGTTTGGCCTTCTCAAAATCATTTCTGACCACTTCACACTTTTTATCCTGTAAAAATCCTATAGCATTTGACTTTTCATTTGCTTTTGACATACCCCCAAAATGTTTTTACTACTTTTGGTCTCCCTTACAAGCCTCACTTCATTACTGGCTTTAGCTCTTCTAATTCTTGCCCTGCATTCCCTGCAAACAAAGTTATGTTCTTCTTTAGATATATCCTCCTTCCACATAATATACATTTCTTTTTTCCTTTTTAACAAGTGATTAAGTTCTGTGTTCACCCATCCTGGTCTCTTTAAATGCTTCCATTTCTTCCCTCTTTTCGGGATTATTATCGATTGTGTAGTGAGAATTTCATTTAGCAAAATCTCCCATCCTTCTTGGACATTTCTGTCCTTTAGAACATCCGGCTATTGGACCTTTCCTACCCTCTTTCTGTATTCATTAAAATTTGCATCTTTCTGAAAGCCAACTTTAAAGTCTGAGTCCTCGCTAGTCTCACTCTTCTTGTAGTCCAAATTTCGAGGATAGCATGATTGCTGCCTCCTTAATAACTGGCCACCTTTACTTCCTCAACAATTTCCTCCCTGTTGGTAAGAATTAGGTCCAAGATTGCAGATCCTCTTGTTTCCACCTTTTGAAAGATAAAGTTGACAGCAAGAGAAAATAAGAATTTTCTGGACCCATTACTTTGCCTGAGAGATTCCTAACGAATATCTGGATAGTTAAGATCTCCCTTGATTAATATGTCATACTTTTTTTGAGAACAGAGACATCTGATATAAACGAGTTCATCCCTATCTTCATTCTTTCCATGTGGAATATATTAAACACCTACAATAGTGTCCTTTCAGTTCTCTCCTTGTATTCTTACCCAAACTGTTTCTACAGAGCTACCATTCTCTGAAGCTTGGATCTCTGTGGAGATATACGTTTTCCTAACCTACAATACAACACCTCCTCCCCTCATGTTAATCCTGTTTCTAATAAATAAGTTGTAGACTTCAAGGTTTGTATTCCAGTCATATGTATCGTCCCACCATTTTTTAATGATGCCTATGACATCATATCTCTCTTCCTGTGTTAGCAGCTCAAATTCTCCTTGTTTGTTTCCCATGTTCTGTGCATTTGTATAGATACATTTTAGTTTGTAGTTGGCTTCTCTTGCTCCTCTATTTTCATTCAGAATTTGTTGTTTTTGTTCTTTACTTCCACTTCTAATAGCAGGTTCTCAAAAGAATTCATTAGCTGCATATTTCTTCCTGGCCGTATATTTCCCATCCCAGATTGCTCTAGTTTAAAGCTCTAGCAAGGAGTCCTTCATACAGGTATTTCCACCCAAAACGTTGCTTTCAGCACCATTGATGTAGCCAGTTGTTCACCTGTAGAATCCTGTTCAATCTTCTTGGTCCATGTGCATCCACTGGATGGTTGTCTAGCTGTCTGCAGTGACTGCACCAGCAGAATTGTGAGTGCAGCTCTGGGGTATAATACAGGATGTAACTCAGGATCAGTAATGTCATGTATGTACACAGTGACTGCACCAGCAGAATAGTGAGTGCAGCTCTGGGGTATAATACAGGAGGTAAGTCGGGATCAGTAATGTATGTACACAGTGACTGCACCAGCAGAATAGTGAGTGCAGCTCTGGAGTATAATACAGGAGGTAACTCAGGATCAGTAATGTATGTACACAGTGACTGCACCAGCAGAATAGTGAGTGCAGCTCTGGAGTGTAATACAGGATGTAACTGCGGATCAGTAATGTAATGTATGCACACAGTGACTGCACCAGCAGAATAGTGAGTGCAGCTCTGGGGTATAATACAGGATGTAACTGCAGATCAGTAATGTAATGTATGTACTCAGTGACTGCACCAGCAGAATAGTGAGTGCAGCTCTGGGGTGTAATACAGAATGTAACTGCGGATCAGTAATGTAATGTACGTACACAGTGACTGCACCAGCAGAATAGTGAGTGCAGCTCTTGGGTATAATACAGGATGTAACTCAGGATCAGTAATGTAATGTATGTACACAGTGACTGTACCAGCAGAATAGTGAGTGCAGCTCTGGGGTATAATACAGGATGTAACTCAGGATCAGTAATGTAATGTATGTACACAGTGATTGCACCAGCAGAATAGTGAGTGCAGCTCTGGGGTATAATACAGGATGTAACTCAGGATCAGTAATGTAATGTATGTACATAGTGACTGCACCAGCAGAATAGTGAGTGCAGCTCTGGGGTATAATACAGGATGCAACTCAGGATCAGTAATGTAATTTATTTACACAGTGACTGCACCAGCAGAATAGTGAGTGCAGCTCTGGGGTATAATACAGGATGTAACTCAGGATCAGTAATGTAATTTATTTACACAGTGACTGCACCAGCAGAATAGTGAGTGCAGCTCTGGAGTATAATACAGGATGTAACTCAGGATCAGTAATGTAATGTATGTACACAGTGTTTGCACCAGCAGAATAGTGAGTGCAGCTCTGGGGTATAATACAGGATGTAACTCAGGATCAGTAATGTAATGTATGTACACAGTGACTGCACCAGCAGAATAGTGAGTGCAGCTCTGGGGTATAATACAGGATGTAACTCAGGATCAGTAATGTAATGTATGTACATAGTGACTGCACCAGCAGAATAGTGAGTGCAGCTCTGGGGTATAATACAGGATGCAACTCAGGATCAGTAATGCAATGTATATACACAGTGACTGCATCAGCAGAATATTGAGTGCAGCTCTGGAGTATAATACAGCGTATAGTTCAGATTCAGTAAAGGATGTTTCTTCCTTCTGAGATACAACCAAGACCTGACCTATCTGCAGGTAACTTTTCTGGAGTTGTACAGATGTAGCAGAATTTATCTTGTCTATTGAAATGACTTTGCCTTTTGTGGGTGTCAATATATTTATATTTTTCTATAAAGTGTAAATGGCCTAATTGAAAGTGAAATTTCATGAATGGGTTTGCTGATCTCCAGCAGTTACATGTCTGTGGCACGGAGCGCTGTCTGCCCATTTCTAGTGGATCTGCTGTGATGATTGCACAGACTGCACACAATATACAACATCTATAACGCTGCAGATAATGGACAGAGATTTACATTCCATGCACAGAATCTCCATCTGACTGTATAAACTAGAATGGCATCATATTATTATAGTCTTTTATACAAACATGGCTTCATCTGTATTTTCTTTATGTAGTTTTAGGGATTAAAGACAACATTGAATGGAATATCTATCAAAATAATTTCCAGGAATGATAAAACCACTGAACTTGTGTATCTCCGACTACTGACATCCTGTTTTATAATCTGGTGATGCCATTCTAGTTTATACAGTCAGATGGAAATAATGTGCATGGAATGTAAATCTCTGTCCATTATCTTCAGCGTTACAGATGCTGTATATTGTATCTGTATAACAGATCCACGAGAAATGGGCAGACAGCGCTCCGTGCCACACAGGCCCGTGGTGGTGGCCATCGGCAGTTGTGGGTATAATGTTGATACTTTGTTACTATATTACTTTTGGAGCATTTTACAAACTCCATAAAAAGTAGTGTTTTAAAAAAATATCAGATGCTTTTGATCAGAACATATTGAGGAGGCTTCCAATTGGTTTATGGCTGTAGACTGTTGTGGAGAAGAGAGCTGTCCGCTCCCTGCTGCCTGCAGAGAGAAGGGGCAGAACTGCGCCCCTCATCATAAATCTCACTGTATCTAGTACTTTAAATGCACAAAAAAGGATGTGGAAGTACTATAACATGGGGGGGGGGGGGGGAACAAAGGGTAGGCTATAAGCACATGGTGGCATAAGGAGGCATTATTAAGACATGGGGGCATTATCAATATGGTGGCACAAGGTAGCATAATTGCTAAATGGAGGTACAAGGGGGCATTAATATTATATGATATCATAACGGAGCATTTTTATATATGGCGAAACAAGAGGGTATAATTAAAGAAGCACTCCCACTCCTCCTCCTGCTCATCCTCTTCCTTCTCCTCCACGTCCTCCTCCTCTTCATTCTCCTCCCATCAAAAGTTGTATACTCTAAATATGTTGCAATCATCATATTATGCAGCATTGTGCACTTATAATTGCTCATGTTTTCTTTCTGCACAGTTAATTTTTCTTTGTTCAATTAGGTTTATGACATCACGTGATTAAAAGCTGAGGCACTGTCTCCATCTAGGCTCTATGTAGAAATAGGAGGTAAATTTTCTCTACATGAGTCATCGGGGACCGCAAAAGTCAACGTCAGGAGGGAGCAGCTAGGTCAGGAGTTGAAGAGAGGAATGATTTTTACAGGGAGAAGAGACTTCCTGTTTCTACACAAAGCAGAGGAAAGAGAATTCACTGGCTAGAAAGGCAAAATGAGCAATTATAACCTCACAGTGCTGTATAATATGATGACTGCAAAATATTAAGAAGATAAAAACTTTAATGGGAGAAGTATTACGAGAAGGAGGAGCAGGATGAGGAGGAGGAGAAAGAGGAGCAGGACGAGAAGGAGGAGGAGCAGAACGAGGACGAGGAGAAGGAGGAGCAGGATGAGGAAGACAAGGAGGAGGAGAAAGAGGAGCAGGACGAGAAGGAGGAGGAGCAGAACGAGGACGAGGAGGAGGAGGAGCAGGATGAGGAAGACAAGGAGGAGAAAGAGGAGTGCTTTTTTAATATGTAATAACACAATGGGGTGATGTTTATTTAATCTGCTGCACTAAGTTTCCTTGGCCAACCACTGAATCTTCAGTCCTCAACATTTCCAATTACTTTTTCAAAAAGCTTGAAGCGCACATCATGAAACCACAGTCTGCTTAAAATCTTTCCCTGGGAGAGACCTTGCTGATTCAGTATAACTACATTATGTCTTCTTGCTGTGCGCAGTCTTGTTATGGTGTATGACCCGAGACATGTTAGAAAAGCAAAGTACTGAAAGTGAAGGTCCGACCCATAGATCCCTGATCTCACATCATCCAGTTTGTCTGGGATCACATGAAGAGACAGAAGGATCTGCACAAGCCTCATACACAGAAGATCTGGGGTCAGGTCTCCAACATGTTTGGAACAACCTCCTGCCGAGATCCTCCATAACCTGTGTACAAGTGATGAGAAGAAGTGATGGAGGAGACAGGTGGTCACCAGATACTGATGATGGAGGAGACAGGTGGTCACCAGATACTGATGATGGAGGGGACAGGCGGTCACCAGATACTGATGATGGAGGAGACAGGTGGTCACCAGATACTGATGATGGAGGAGACAGGTGGTCACCAGATACTGATGATGGAGGAGACAGGTGGTCACCAGATACTGATGATGGAGGAGACAGTTGATCACCAGATACTGATGATGGAGGAGACAGGTGGTCACCAGATACTGATGATGGAGGAGACAGGTGGTCACCAGATACTGATGATGGAGGAGACAGTTGATCACCAGGTACTGATGAAGGAGGAGGAGACAGGCAGTCACGACATACTGATGGGATTTACATTTCTCTTTTATAGATTTAAATTTTTTAGATGATACGTATAAATATGTTATCATTTCTATATATAAAGTTACTTACTTTTCAGCATTTTTTCATACCTTCCCAAAACGTTTGCACATTGCTCTGTATGTGAGGTATTTATTTTTTTAGTTAGGAAAAACATGTATACAGTACAGTAGTGTAGCTACTGGGGGCACAGAGGGTGCCATCGCTCCAGGCTCCGTCATATGCAGGGGTCCATCGGGAGTCACTGTCACTAAAGCACAGGAGGAGAGCAGCAAAATGTCAGCTCCTGTCTGATGGAGACTCTGCACACTGGTAGCACAGTAGTCAGTTGCGGTCTTCCTCCTGCACTGTATGATGCTGACTGACCTGGGGAGGCTTCTGCAAGGCCCCAGTTTGTCTCTATGTGTAAGCTCAGATTGGCTCAGAGCAGGCACACTGGGTCCTAGTGTCCACCTTGCATTTTATTCAGACACTTCCTGGTCCTGCCTCACTGCCTGCAAACTTCATCAGTAAGTGATCATGATGGCATAGCTCCCAACCGTCCCTCATTGTGCGGGACTGTCCCGCATTTGATGCTTTTCCCCGCTGTCCTGCCCGGGACACTCTGCTCCCGCAAACAACACAGGAGAAATAGCCGCACACACCCCCTTGTGTTAGGCCACGCCCCTTCCCCATGTTCCTGAGTCTTACTCTTAGGGCTTCCTGTGGCATGAAGGAGGCGCTGCCAGCGCTGGGCACGGGGTCATGATCCGCAGGACATGGATGTGGCGAGGAGGAGGAGGAGGACGAGGAGCTCAGCTGGATGTTGTGCAGGACGAGCAGGCACACCGACCCTCATGTCCCCGGTGTGTGCGGTGCCAGGTAGGTGCCAGCAGGATAATGAGCTGGAGTGGGCGTGCTCGGTAGCCATGTGCTGCAGCAGGCTGCTTGTTGCTCTGCTTGTAAGAAAGGAAACTAGTTCTCACCGTGCAGAGAAATGTCTCCAGATTTACTGATCTGCACCTAATGAGGCTTTGTGCTGTCGCTGCTCCTCCATCACTGCCAGGGAAGCAACACATGCCCTAGTGAGGGCACCCGCAGGTGAGCGCCATGCAGCACTGGCACAGGGCTCACACACCCCCTTCTCTGGAGAGAAACACGTGCCCTGGTGATGCGCTGCCTGTTATGTGTGGGGTCAGGAGGTGTTTACAGTGTGAATGTAGCAGAGCCGTGTGTGTACGAGGTGTACGGAGCGGAGCCGTGTGTGTACGAGGTGTACGGAGCGGAGCCGTGTGTGTGCAAGGTGTACGGAGCGGAGCCGTGTGTGTACGAGGTGCACGAAGCTGTGTGTGTACGAGGTGTACGGAACGGAGCCGTGTGTGTACGAGGTGTACGGAGCAGAGCTGTGTGTGTACGGAGCGGAGCTGGGGTGTACGAGGTGTACGGAGCGGAGCCGTGCGTGTACGAGGTGTACGGAGCGGAGACGTGTGTGTACGAGGTGTACGGAGCGGAGCCGTGTGTGTACGAGGTGTATGGAGCGGAGCCGTGTGTGTACGAGGTGTATGGAGCGGAGCCGTGTGTGTACGAGGTGTATGGAGCGGAGCCGTGTGTGTACGAGGTCTATGGAGCGGAGCCGTGTGTATACGAGGTGTATGGAGCGGAGCCGTGTGTGTATGAGGTGTACGGAGCGGAGCTGAATGTGTACGAGGTGTACGGAGCGGAGCTGAATGTGTACGAGTTGTACGGAGCGGAGCCGTGTGTATGAGGTGTATGGAGCGGAGCCTGTGTGTACGAGGTCTATGGAGCGGAGCCGTGTGTATACGAGGTGTATGGAGCGGAGCCGTGTGTGTATGAGGTGTACGGAGCGGAGCTGAATGTGTACGAGGTGTACGGAGCGGAGCTGAATGTGTACGAGGTGTACGGAGCAGAGCTGAATGTGTACAGAGCGGAGCTGTGTGTACGAGTTGTACGGAGCGGAGCCGTGTGTATGAGGTGTATGGAGCGGAGCCGTGTGTATGAGGTGTACGGAGCGGAGCCGTGTGTATGAGGTGTACGGAGCGGAGTCGTGTGTGTATGAGGTGTATGGAGCGGAGCTAAATGTGTACGAGGTGTACGGAGCGGAGCCGCGTGTACGAGGTGTATGGAGTGGAGCGTGTGTGTACGGAGCTCAGCCGCATGTGTAGGAGTAGCTATGTGTGGCCATTATACGGTATGAAGTATCATGTGCGGCCAATATACAGTATGGAGCATCATGTGCAGCCATTGTACAGTATGGAGCATCATGTGTGGCCATTATACAGTATGGAGCATCATGTGCGGTCATTATACAGTATGGAGCATCATGTGGGGCCATTATACAGTATGGAGCATCATGTGTAGCCATTATACAGTATGGAGCACTGTGTGGCCATATTTTTTTGTTTATAATTATTCTTTATGAAAGTGTGATCAGCAGTGCTAAATGGGTGTGGTTGGGACGTGGATATGGGTGTGGCTAGTTATGAATGGGTGTGGTCAGAGGCGTGGCCAAAAATTTGCCAAGGGGCGCCTCGCGCGCCGCAAACTTTCTCCCTCTTTCCCATCTTCAAAAGTTGGGAGGTATGTGATGGGGGTATTGTGGGGGCTGAAGTGGGTGAGGAAGAACAGGGCACTGGGGGTGAATGTGAGAGGATGGGGTATTGTGGGAGCTGAGGTGGGGGAGGGGCAACAACCTACTGAGGGGCTGATTATTATTATTATACTGTTTTGTGATGAGATTATTTGCACTCCATCACATGTAACAGTTGCCATCTGTGGAGGCTGGAGATGGGGAGGCTTTTTATACTTACCAGCTAGGTCTTTTACGAGTATTAGTATATGAAGCCCCCATATAGTTACCATGAGGTGCATCACATGTAAAGCACCGCTCCAGCATTTATTTCAATTTCACTGGTGGAGTGGCGCTTAAAATCCAAGACCTCTACCTACTGTCTTATACTCACCTTCTGGGAGCGGTGTGCCCACCGTACTGTGTATAGTGGAGCTGTGGGGGCTTTATACTGTGTATAAGGGAACGGTTGGCCCATTATACTGTGTACAGGGAAACTGTGGGTGACATCATACTGTATGTATGGGAGCTGTGGGCCCATCATGCTGTGTATTGGGGAGCTGTGAAGGCATTCTACTATGCCTAGGGGAGCTGTTGGCCCATCATACTGTATATATCGCACCAGCATATGGTCTCACAAGGGGTCTGAGGATCTCATCTCGGTGCCTAATGGCAGTCAGGCTACCTCTGGCGAGCACATGGAGGGCTGTGCGGTCCTCCAAAGAAATGCCACCCCACACCATTACTGACCCACTGCCAAACCCGGTCATGCTGAAGGATGTTGCAGGCAGCAGATCGCTCTCCACGGCGTCTCCAGACTCTGTCACGTCTGTCACATGTGCTCAGAGTGAACCTGCTTTCATCTGTGAAGAGCACAGGGCGCCAGTGTTGAATTTGCCAATCCTGGTGATCTGTGGCCAATGCCAAGTGTCCTGCACGGTGTTGGGCTGTGAGCACAACCCCCATCTGTGGACATCGGGCACTCAGAGCATCCTCATGGAGTCGGTTTCTAACCGTTTGTGCAGACACATGCACATTTGTGGCCTGCTGGAGGTCATTTTGCAGGGCTCTTGCAGTGCTCCTCCTGTTCCTCCTTGCACAAAGGCAGAGGTAGCGGTCCTGCTGCTGGGTTGTTGCCCTCCTACGGCCCCCTCCACATCTCCTGGTGTACTGGCCTGTCTCCTGGTAGCGCCTCCAGCCTCTGGACACTACGCTGACAGACACAGCAAACCTTCTTGCCACAGCTCGCATTGATGTGCCATCCTGGATGAGCTGCACTACCTGAGCCACTTGTGTGGGTTGTAGAGTCCTTCTCATGCTACCACGAGTGTGAAAGCACAACCAACATTCAGAAGTGACCAAAACATCAGCCAGAAAGCATTGGTACTGAGATGTGGTCTGTGGTCCCCACCTGCAGAACCACTCCTTTATTGAGGGTGTCTTGATAATTGCCAATAATTATAGTGCTTTGGAACAAAGCACTATACTGTTATTCCATCGTGGATAACTTCTTCTTCTTATTATTCAGTCCGCACGTAATGCGGCCCGAACCGCTTCACTCACAGACTCCAGTGAGGTGTCATTTCGAAGCCAGCGTCCCCAAGAGATGTGCTAAGTATTTTTCGTGTCGATCGGATTTGTAGTTTTGGCGCAATTTGCGTTTGAAAAAAGTGTTTCAATGCATTTCAATAGGGAAATCTTCCCATACGTTTATAATGGGCCTGATTGCTGAGGCAATTTCTAAAAATAACTGACACTTGCCACCTGGCTGATTAGCTCATTGATATGCACAGTGAGACACAGTTACTATGCCAACGCCTACGAACTCTACCAAGACACAGTTTTGCCAGATAATATCAACTCTTAAAGTGACCCGCCCACAAAATCGGATCCCGAGGTGCGCAGCCCACCAAATCGGAGCCAGAGTGGCCCCGCCCACCAAATCGGACCCGAAGTGACTCCGCCCACCAAATCTGACCCATAGTGGCGCCGCCCGCCGAATCGGACCCAGAGTGGCGCCGCCCGCTGAATCGGACCCAGAGTGGCGCCGCCCGCCGAAGTGGCGCCGACCTGTCCTGCTGTCAGTCTATTTCTCTCTGTTATCAGCCATTCCCCTATCCTGCTGTCAGTCTATTCTCTCTGTTATAAGCCATTCCCTTGTCCTGCTGTCAGTCTATTCTCTGTTATCAGCCATTCTCTTATCCTGCTGTCAGTCAGAGTGACCCGGCCCACCAAATCGGACCCAGAGTGACCCGGCCCACCAAATCGGACCCAGAGTGACCCGGCCCACCAAATCGGACCCAGAGTGACCCGGCCCACCAAATTGGACCCAGAGTGACCCGGGCCACCAAATCGGACACAGAGTGACCCGGCCCACCAAATTGGACCCAGAGTGACCCGGGCCACCAAATCGGACCCAGAGTGACCCGGCCCACCAAATCGGACCCAGAGTGACCCGGCCCACCAAATCGGACCCAGAGTGACCCGGGCCACCAAATCGGACCCAGAGTGACCCGGGCCACCAAATCGGACCCAGAGTGACCCGGGCCACCAAATCGGACCCAGAGTGACCCGGGCCACCAAATCGGACCCAGAGTGCCTCGGGCCACCAAATCGGACCAAGCGTGCCCCGGGCCACCAAATCGGACCCAGAGTGCCCCGGGCCTCCAAATCGGACCCAGAGTGCCCCGGGCCTCCAAATCGGACCCAGAGTGACCCGGGCCACCAAATCGGACCCAGAGTGATCCGGGCCACCAAATCGGACCCAGAGTGACCCGGCCCACCAAATCGGACCCAGAGTGACCCGGGCCACCAAATCGGACCCAGAGTGACCCGGGCCACCAAATCGGACCCAGAGTGACCCGGGCCACCAAATCGGACCCAGAGTGACCCGGGCCACCAAATCGGACCCAGAGTGACCCGGGCCACCAAATCGGACCCAGAGTGCCTCAGGCCACCAAATCGGACCAAGCGTGCCCCGGGCCACCAAATCGGACCCAGAGTGCCCCGGGCCTCCAAATCGGACCCAGAGTGCCCCGGGCCTCCAAATCGGACCCAGAGTGCCCCGGGCCACCAAATCGGACCCAGAGTGATCCGGGCCACCAAATCGGACCCAGAGTGACCCGGGCCACCAAATCGGACCCAGAGTGACCCGGGCCACCAAATCGGACCCAGAGTGACCCGGGCCACCAAATCGGACCCAGGCCACCAAATCGGACCCAGAGTGACCCGGGCCACCAAATCGGACCCAGAGTGGCCCCGCCCACCAAATCCTCAACTACCAAACCAGCGTCTGAGGGGCACCCAAGTGTGAAAGTCTTGCAGGGGCAGCCCGGGCACCATTCCAAAGCACTATCTGTAGTTCCTTCAGGAAATACCCATCTAGTTTCCATCTGTTGTCTATTCCATCTGCACAACAGCATGTGAACTTGATTGTCAATCAGTGTTGTTTCCTAAGTGGACAGTGTGATTTCACAGAAGTTTGATTTACTTGGAGTTAGATTCTGTTGTTTAAGTGTTTCCTTTATTATTTTTCAGCAGTGTATTTTTTTTTGCCTAAAATACAAAGGAAATGTGTCATCTGTGACTTTAGCCCTTTTTAGAGATAATTTCATCTTCAACTTGCTGAACTGTTCAGAATAGCAGTAATTTTGACCCAGGGTGCCCAAACTTTTACATGTCACTGTAGATCTTAGCAGTGGCAGGCATCTGGGCATCCATGCAACAAGCCAGTGTGGTATAGGGGCAGGTCCAGATGATCCCCCGGGGCCCATAGGACTCTTCAGTACTGTCCCCCCTGGCGACATTCCTCTGTCCCAGGGTCAGCACTTCTTCCCGATCACCGGTGTAACATGGTCACCAGACTCCTTGCAGACAGACGCGGTGCTCTTTCGTCCCTTTCACGCTCTGTCTTTATTATATATAAACTCCGCTCGGCTCCTGAATGGAGAGAACTCGTGAACTCCCTTTGGGAAACGTGTGGTAAACACATTTGGAGAATTAATTTTCACTTCCCCAATTTGTTTGAAAACTGAAGCGAAATTTATCTTGGGATCAGAGAGAAAAATCCATCTTCTTGTAAGAGGTTCTGCCATTGCAGTGTTTTTCTACTGGTGATTTAACATGTGGAAGTCAAAGCTTCATCTTTACATCCTAAAACTAAAAACTCAACTAATGAAGTGTTCACCTTTATGGCCTCTGCACGTAACTTCCCGGAGACGGACGCTTTCATTAGGTGATACATGCAATAATAAACTGTAGCTTTCAGAACAGTAAAAAGTGTATAGGAACACGAGCACAACATGGCGATATTAGGTGATATTGTGTGCTACAAGGAAAACATTTAATGTAATTTAGAGGCACAATACTCATTACAAAAATTAGTCCAAATTTATGAATACTCTACTAGTTTCATAATTAATCAAATTAAAAATTAAAATTAATTCATTGTGTACATGTAAGGAAGTTGAAGAATATTCCCTTTGTATATCCGGGGTAAATAGTTATTTTACTGATCTGCAAATGTAATATGATATGTAACATATATGTATATATATAGCCATTTGTAATGTTTTATATGTGATTGCTGCTATTGTTTATAAGGAGATTTCAGTACCCTAGTTTTGCCACAAGATGGGGTACAGCATAGTTTTAGCTATAGCACTGTGAATAGTTAACTGCAGGAGGGGTCATTGCAGTTAGGGGAAGATAGCTTCCTGGATAGAATCAGTAGGGCCTGGGCGCCCATAGAGCTCGGGTGGGCTGTTAGCCCTAGCAACATAGATACCCCGCAACGTTGAGCTTAAGGAAAGTGCCCCGCCATCCAGAATTAGGGGACTAGCATAGCCCCAGCAACGCAAGCATCATCAGCTTCAGGAATGAAAGATACAGTGAAAGGACACGGCAGGAAAGACAGGCAGGTCACTCAACATGTGGCAGATGAAAGCATGGGCTGAAGCCCTCAGAGCAGAGGCCAAGAGGCTGAGGAACCCCCATATGCGGAATATCTGGACAGGGAGGACGCTGAGATACCGTGTGATACGGTAGGACCCAGGCTCGATCCGTGCGACAGGAAGAGGAGTGAAGGGAAAGCTGAAGTGACGTATAATGTGAAGTCTGATGTTAACGCTGTAATGGATCTGGATGTGCTGCGAAAAAGGGAGAGTAAAGTTTTGCATTTTGAGTTGTGCCTGGACTGTGTCTCTGTTTATTCATAAGCGACCGGAGGAGACCCTAAAGAACAGAAGGGGGTCCTTGCCGGTGCAGAAAACGGAGAGACAAGTAAGGTGCCAGGGAGATATGATTTTTATGTAGAGGGAGGCCAGGGCACGCAAAGCCTGAAAAGCTCAGCCACGACTATGGCCCTGGCCCACCTTTATATACATACATTATATTACTTATATACTGTATTGATCCCGTACTGATCCTGAGTTATATCCTGTATTATACTCCATATCTACACTCAATATTCTGCTGGTGCAGTCACTGTGTACATACATTACATTACTGATCCTGAGTGACATCTTGTATTATACTCCAGAGCTGCACTCACTATTCTGCTGGTGCAGTCACTGTGTACATACATTACTGATCCTGAGTTACATCCTGTATTATACTCCAGAGCTGCACTCACTATTCTGCTGGTGGAGTCACTGTGTACATACATTACATTACTGATCCTGAATTACATACTGTATTATACTCCAGAGCTGCACTCACTATTCTACTGGTGCAGTCACTGTGTACATACATTACATTACTGATCCTGAGTGACATCTTGTATTATACTCCAGAGCTGTACTCACTATTCTGCTGGTGCAGTCACTGTGTACATACATTACATTACTGATCCTGAATTACATACTGTATTATACTCCAGAGCTGCACTCACTATTCTACTGGTGCAGTCACTGTGTACATACATTACATTACTGATCCTGAGTTATATCCTGTATTATATTCTAGAGCTGCACTCACTATTCTGCTGGTGCAGTCACTGTGTACATACATTACATTACTGATACTGAGTTACATCCTGTATTATACTCCAGAGCTGCACTCACTATTCTGCTGGTGCAGTCACTGTGTACATACATTACATCACTGATCCTGAGTTACATCCTGTATTATACCCCAGAGCTGCGCTCACTATTCTGCTGGTGCAGTCACTGGGTACATACATTACATTACTGATCCTGAGTTACATCCTGTATTATACCCCAGAGCTGCACTCACTATTCTGCTGGTGCAGTCACTGTGTACATACATTACATTACTGATCCTGAGTTACATCCTGTATTATTCTCCAGAGCTGCACTCACTATTCTGCTGGTGCAGTCACTGTGTACATACATTACATTACTGATCCTGAGTTACATCCTGTATTATACCCCAGAGCTGCACTCACTATTCTGCTGGTGTAGTCACTGTGTACATACATTACATTACTGATGCTGAGTTACATCCTGTATTATACTCCAGAGCTGCACTCCCTATTCTGCTGGTGCAGTCACTGTGTGTACATACATTACATTACTGATGCTGAGTTACATCCTGTATTATACCCCAGAGCTGCACTCACTATTCTGCTGGTGCAGTCACTGTGTACATACATTACACTACTGATCCTGAGTTACATCCTGTATTATAACCCAGAGCTGCACTCACTATTCTGCTGGTGCAGTCACTGTGTACATACATTACATTACTGATCCTGAGTTACATCCTGTATTATACTCCAGAGCTGCACTCACTATTCTGCTGGTGCAGTCACTGTGTACATACATTACATTACTGATCCTGAGTTACACCCTGTATTATACTCCAGAGCTGCACTCACTATTCTGCTGGTGCAGTCACTGTGTACATACATTACATTACTGATCCTGAGTTACACCCTGTATTATACCCCAGAGCTGCACTCACTATTCTGCTGGTGCAGTCACTGTGTACATACATTACATTACTGATCCTGAGTTACACCGTGTATTATACCCCAGAGCTGCACTCACTATTCTGCTGGTGCAGTCACTGTGTACATACATTACATTACTGATCCTGAGTTACATCCTGTATTATACTCCAGAGCTGCACTCACTATTCTGCTGGTGCAGTCACTGTGTACATACATTACATTACTGATCCTGAGTTACATCCTGTATTATACTCCAGAGCTGCACTCACTATTCTGCTGGTGCAGTCACTGTGTACATACATTACATTACTGATCCTGAGTTACACCCTGACTTATACCCCAGAGCTGCACTCACTATTCTGCTGGTGCAGTCACTGTGTACATACATTACATTACTGATCCTGAGTTACCTCCTGTATTATACCCCAGAGCTGCACTCACTATTCTGCTGGTGCAGTCACTGTGTACATACATTACATTACTGATCCTGAGTTACACCCTGTATTATACCCCAGAGCTGCACTCACTATTCTGCTGGTGCAGTCACTGTGTACATACATTACTGATCCTGAGTTACATCCTGTATTATACTCCAGAGCTGCACTCACTATTCTGCTGGTGCAGTCACTGTGTACATACATTACATTACTGATCCTGATTTACCTCCTGTATTATACTCCAGAGCTGCACTCACTATTCTCCTGGTGCAGTCACTGTGTACATACATTACATTACTGATCCTGAGTTACATCCTGTATTATACCCCAGAGCTGCACTCACTATTCTGCGGGTGCAGTCACTGTGTACATACATTACATTACTGATCCTGATTTACCTCCTGTATTATACTCCAGAGCTGCACTCACTATTCTCCTGGTGCAGTCACTGTGTACATACATTACATTACTGATCCTGAGTTACATCCTGTATTATACTCCAGAGCTGCACTCACTATTCTGCTGGTGCAGTCACTGTGTACATACATTACATTACTGATCCTGATTTACCTCCTGTATTATACTCCAGAGCTGCACTCACTATTCTCCTGGTGCAGTCACTGTGTACATACATTACATTACTGATCCTGAGTTACATCCTGTATTATACCCCAGAGCTGCACTCACTATTCTGCTGGTGCAGTCACTGTGTACATACATTACATTACTGATCCTGAGTTACCTCCTGTATTATATTATACCCCAGAGCTGCACTCACTATTCTGCTGGTGCAGTCACTGTGTACATACATTACTGATCCTGAGTTAGATCCTGTATTATACTCCAGAGCTGCACTCACTATTCTGCTGGTGCAGTCACTGTGTACATACATTACATTACTGATCCTGAGTTACATCCTGTATTATACTCCAGAGCTGCACTCACTATTCTGCTGGTGCAGTCACTGTGTATATACATTACTGATCCTGAGTTAGATCCTGTATTATACTCCAGAGCTGCACTCACTATTCCGCTGGTGCAGTCACTGTGTACATACATTACATTACTGATCCTGAGTTACATCCTGTATTATACCCCAGAGCTGCACTCACTATTCTGCTGGTGCAGTCACTGTGTACATACATTACTGATCCTGAGTTAGATCCTGTATTATACTCCAGAGCTGCACTCACTATTCTGCTGGTGCAGTCACTGTGTACATACATTACATTACTGATCCTGAGTTACATCCTGTATTATACTCCAGAGCTGCACTCACTATTCTGCTGGTGCAGTCACTGTGTACATACATTACTGATCCTGAGTTAGATCCTGTATTATAGCCCAGAGCTGCACTCACCATTCTGCTGGTCACTGTATTCCTATCTGGTGAAGAAGTGACTGAGCAGTCATTAAGGCTTTTTTTGATCCCACTCTGTATATGAATTATTTGCTTGTCTTCTTTCATCCACCATTTATGCACCTTCTTGCACTGTTCTGTGTATGCACCTGTACAGTAGATTCGCGCTGTGCCGCGTCATTTGTGGTGCTGTTGCTTACATACAAGTCCTTTTATGCATTATGATTTTGTTTTACAATTTATTCATTTATTTTCCTCTCCTGGGCACATTTGTGGGAGGATGTGATCGATCTGTTCCTTTCATTTCCAACATACAGATAACTGATAACAGTGATCTAAGAGACATTTATGTGACCGCTCATCGGAATACAAACCTTCTCTGCAGGTTCTCAGGACCGCGCTGCGCAGGGGATCGCTGATGTCACTAATGATGTCATTGTGGCCCAAATCCCGGAGAATATTCGGCAATTCTGTATCCAGAAACAAAGCGTTCAACATGAGCTCAGTGATCAGAGCGATTAGTGAGCGATTCTGCATTATTTCGGTTCCTCTCCCTGGATTTGCTGATGATGGAACTTTCTTATTCTGCTTATGGAATTGTATCGGACTGAAAAATACGTAAATGTGCGAGATGTGACAACCACTATAAAAGGACAGTTCGGAGCCCATTTCTGACATTTATCACATAGAACTTTCTCCTTTTACATAGGTTTTTGGCTGGGATCTCATGATTGCATAGTTGAATGGAGGAAACAATGACTTTCTTTGATTAGAGTATCTGCTGATCCAGACTTCGCCGAGTTTTCTTATTCTTAACGGATTTCCCATTATGAGACGATCAGTCTGATCCACCAGTTAGAGGAGAAAGCTAAAATTAAATATTTACTTGCATTTCTTTTCGACTAACCCAGTCATAACCTGATATTCAGTTGTGTTTCCATCAGAGCCAAAGTCAGCGAGTCAATTTGGCATCAGCCAAGAGATGTAAAGAAGGAGGTGAAGCTATTGCCAAAGCACAAGGTGTGTGGGAGACGATTCCCTCCAACACCTAACACTCAACCGCATTGTATGAAGACACGTTAGTGATTGAAAAAGCGCTCACCGTGATGACTTTCCAAGCTGTATCGTCATAAAAATAGCACAATTATAGAGCAATTCAAAAAGTGACATTACAGGGTATAAGTGATATTATTAAAAATAAAACTACTGTAATACTGCTCCCTTTGTAAAATAATATACTATAATACTGCTCCCTGTGTACAAGAATATAACTACTATAATACTGCCCCTATATACAAGAATATAACTACAATAATACTGCCCCATGTACAAGAATATAACTACTATAATACTGCCCCTATGTACAAGAATATAACTACTATAATACTGCTCCTATGTACAAGAATATAACTACTATATTATTGCCCCCTATGTACAAGAATATAACTACTATAATACTGCCCCCTCTATACAAGAATATAACTACTATAATACTGCTCCTATGTACAAGAATATAACTACTATAATACTGCTCCTATGTACAAGAATATAACTACTATAATACTGCTCCTATGTACAAGAATATAACTACTATAATACTGCTCCTATATACAAGAATATAACTACTATAATACTGCCCCTATGTACAAGAATATAACTACTATAATACTGCCCCTATATACAAGAATATAACTACTATAATACTGCCCCTATGTACAAGAATATAATTACTATAATACTGCCCCTATGTACAAGAATATAACTACTATAATACTGCCCCTATGTACAAGAATATAACTACTATAATACTGCCCTATGTACAAGAATATAACTACTATAATACTACTCCTATATACAAGAATATAACTACTATAATACTGCCCCTATGTACAAAAATATAACTACTATAATACTGCCCCTATGTACAAGAATATAACTACTATAATACTGATCCTATATACAAGAATATAACTACTATAATACTGCTCCTATGTACAAGTATATAACTACTATAATACTGCTCCTATATACAAGAATATAACTACTATAATACTGCCCCTATGTACAAGAATATAACTACTATAATACTGATCCTATATACAAGAATATAACTACTATAATACTGCTCCTATGTACAAGTATATAACTACTATAATACTGCTCCTATATACAAGAATATAACTACTATAATACTGCTCCTATGTACAACAATATAACTACTATAATACTGACCACCCGCTCAGGATAGTGTCTGGTTCTTTAGGCCTTAGCACAGATCAACACACAGGAGATCCACACATCTCCAGCTCCAGAACGTGAATGAGACACTCGGCCTCCATTTTATCTGCCAAACCACGCTCCTGGGGTTGGGATATGTGAGCTGTCATTCTATATTTAGTAGATCCTCCTTTTGCAAAAATAACAGCCTCTAGTCGCTTCCTGTAGCTTTTAATGAGTTCCTGGATCCTGGATGAAGGTATTTTTGACCATTCCTCTTTACAAAACAATTCCAGTTCAGTTAAGTTTGATGGTCGCCGAGCATGGACAGCCCTCTTCAAATGATCCCACAGATGTTCAATGATATTCAGGTCTGGGGACTGGGATGGCCAATCCAGAACAGTGTAATTGTTCCTCTGCATGAATGCCTGAGTAGATTTGGAGCGGTGTTTTGGATCATTGTCTTGCTGAAAGATCCATCCCCTGCGTAACTTCAACTTTGTCACTGATTCATGAACATTATTGTCAAGAATCTGCTGATACTGAGAGGAATCCATGCGTCCCTCAACTTTAACAAGATTCCCGTTGCCGGCATTGGCCACACAGCCCCAAAGCATGATGGAACCTCCACCAAATTTTACTGTGGGTAGCAAGTGTTTTTCTTGGAATGCTGTGTTTTTTTGCCGCCATGCATAACGCCTTTTTGTATGACCAAACAACTCAATCTTGGTTTCATCAGTCCACAGGACCTTCTCCCAAAAAGAAATTGGCTTCTCCAAATGTGCTTTTGCATACCTCAGCTGACTCTGTTTGTGGCGTGCTTGCAGAAATGGCTTCTTTCGCATCACTCTCCCATACAGCTTCTCCTTGTGCAAAGTGCGTTGTATAGTTGACCGATGCACAGTGACACCATCTGCAGCAAGTTGATGCTGCAGCTCTCTGGAGGTGGTCTGAGGATTGTCCTTGACTGATCTCACCATTCTTCTTCTCTGCCTTTCTGATGTTTTTCTTGGCCTGCCACTTCTGGCCTTAACAAGAACTGTACCTATGTTCTTCCATTTCCTTACTATGTTCCTCACAGTGGAAATTGACAGGTTTCCCCTGAACAACTATGTTGAATAATCTTTGTTTTCAGATCATTTGACAGTTGTTTTGAGGAGCCCATGATGCCACTCTTCAGACGAGATTCAAACAGGAGAACAACTTGCAAGTGGCCACTTTAAGTAGCTTTTCTCATGATTGCATACACCTGGCTATGAAGTTCAAAGCTCAATGAGGTTACAAAACAAAAAAAAGTGCTTTAGTAAGTCAGTAAAAAGTAGGTAGGAGTATTTAAAACAAAAAAATGATAAGGGTGCCCATACTTATGCACCTGTCAAATTTTGTTTGAATGCAGATTGCACATTTTCTGTTAGTACAATAAACCTCATTTCAAGGCAGAAACATTACTGTGTCCAACAGTTATTAGATATATGAAACTGAAATAGCTGTTGAATATAACTGCTATAATACTGCCCCCTATGTACAAGAATATAACTACTATAATACTGCTCCTTATGTACAAGAATATAACTACTATAATACTGCTCCTTATGTACAAGAATATATCTACTATAATACTGCCCCCATGTATAAGAAAATAACTACTATAATACTGCTCCTATGTACAAGAATATAACTACTATAATACTGCTCCTATGTACAAGAATATAACTTCTATAATACTGCCCCTATGTACAAGAATATAACTACTATAATACTGCTCCTATGTACAAGAATATAACTACTATAATACTGCTCCTATGTACAAGAATATAACTTCTATAATACTACTCCTATGTACAAGAATATAACTACTATAATACTGCCCCTATATACAAGAATATAACTACTATAATACTGCTCCTATGTACAAGAATATAACTACTATAATACTGCCCCTATATACAAGAATATAACTACTATAATACTGCTCCTATGTACAGGAATATAACTACTATAATACTGCCCCTTATGTACAAGAATATAACTACTATAATACTGCTCCTATGTACAAGAATATTACTACTATAATACTGCTCCTTATGTACAAGAATATAACTACTATAATACTGCTCCTATGTACAAGAATATAACTACTATAATACTGCCCCTATGTACAAGAATATAACTACTATAATACTGCCCCTATGTACAAGAATATAACTACTATAATACTGCTCCTATGTACAAGAATAGAACTACTATATTATTGCTCCTATATACAAGAATATAACTACTATAATACTGCTCCTATGTACAAGAATATAACTACTATAATACTGCTCCTATGTACAGGAATATAACTACTATAATACTGCTCCTATGTACAAGAATATAACTATTATAATACTGCCCCTATGTACAAGAATATAACTACTATAATACTGCTCCTATGTGCAAGAATATAACTACTATAATACTGCTCCTATATACAAGAATATAACTACTATAATACTGCTCCTATGTATAAGAATATAACTACTATAATACTGCTCCTATGTACAAGAATATAACTACTATAATACTGCTCCTATATACAAGAATATAACTACTATAATACTGCTCCTATGTATAAGAATATAACTACTATAATACTGATCCTATATACAAGAATATAACTACTATAATACTGCTCCTATGTACAAGTATATAACTACTATAATACTGCTCCTATATACAAGAATATAACTACTATAATACTGCTCCTATGTACAACAATATAACTACTATAATACTGACCACCCGCTCAGGATAGTGTCTGGTTCTTTAGGCCTTAGCACAGATCAACACACAGGAGATCCACACATCTCCAGCTCCAGAACGTGAATGAGACACTCGGCCTCCATTTTATCTGCCAAACCACGCTCCTGGGGTTGGGATATGTGAGCTGTCATTCTATATTTAGTAGATCCTCCTTTTGCAAAAATAACAGCCTCTAGTCGCTTCCTGTAGCTTTTAATGAGTTCCTGGATCCTGGATGAAGGTATTTTTGACCATTCCTCTTTACAAAACAATTCCAGTTCAGTTAAGTTTGATGGTCGCCGAGCATGGACAGCCCTCTTCAAATGATCCCACAGATGTTCAATGATATTCAGGTCTGGGGACTGGGATGGCCAATCCAGAACAGTGTAATTGTTCCTCTGCATGAATGCCTGAGTAGATTTGGAGCGGTGTTTTGGATCATTGTCTTGCTGAAAGATCCATCCCCTGCGTAACTTCAACTTTGTCACTGATTCATGAACATTATTGTCAAGAATCTGCTGATACTGAGAGGAATCCATGCGTCCCTCAACTTTAACAAGATTCCCGTTGCCGGCATTGGCCACACAGCCCCAAAGCATGATGGAACCTCCACCAAATTTTACTGTGGGTAGCAAGTGTTTTTCTTGGAATGCTGTGTTTTTTTGCCGCCATGCATAACGCCTTTTTGTATGACCAAACAACTCAATCTTGGTTTCATCAGTCCACAGGACCTTCTCCCAAAAAGAAATTGGCTTCTCCAAATGTGCTTTTGCATACCTCAGCTGACTCTGTTTGTGGCGTGCTTGCAGAAATGGCTTCTTTCGCATCACTCTCCCATACAGCTTCTCCTTGTGCAAAGTGCGTTGTATAGTTGACCGATGCACAGTGACACCATCTGCAGCAAGTTGATGCTGCAGCTCTCTGGAGGTGGTCTGAGGATTGTCCTTGACTGATCTCACCATTCTTCTTCTCTGCCTTTCTGATGTTTTTCTTGGCCTGCCACTTCTGGCCTTAACAAGAACTGTACCTATGTTCTTCCATTTCCTTACTATGTTCCTCACAGTGGAAATTGACAGGTTTCCCCTGAACAACTATGTTGAATAATCTTTGTTTTCAGATCATTTGACAGTTGTATTGAGGAGCACATGATGCCACTCTTCAGACGAGATTCAAACAGGAGAACAACTTGCAAGTGGCCACTTTAAGTAGCTTTTCTCATGATTGCATACACCTGGCTATGAAGTTCAAAGCTCAATGAGGTTACAAAACAAAAAAAAGTGCTTTAGTAAGTCAGTAAAAAGTAGGTAGGAGTATTTAAAACAAAAAAATGATAAGGGTGCCCATACTTATGCACCTGTCAAATTTTGTTTGAATGCAGATTGCACATTTTCTGTTAGTACAATAAACCTCATTTCAAGGCAGAAACATTACTGTGTCCAACAGTTATTAGATATATGAAACTGAAATAGCTGTTGAATATAACTGCTATAATACTGCCCCCTATGTACAAGAATATAACTACTATAATACTGCTCCTTATGTACAAGAATATAACTACTATAATACTGCTCCTTATGTACAAGAATATATCTACTATAATACTGCCCCCATGTATAAGAAAATAACTACTATAATACTGCTCCTATGTACAAGAATATAACTACTATAATACTGCTCCTATGTACAAGAATATAACTTCTATAATACTGCCCCTATGTACAAGAATATAACTACTATAATACTGCTCCTATGTACAAGAATATAACTACTATAATACTGCTCCTATGTACAAGAATATAACTTCTATAATACTACTCCTATGTACAAGAATATAACTGCTATAATACTGCCCCTATATACAAGAATATAACTACTATAATACTGCTCCTATGTACAGGAATATAACTACTATAATACTGCTCCTATGTACAAGAATATAACTACTATAATACTGCCCCTATATACAAGAATATAACTACTATAATACTGCTCCTATGTACAGGAATATAACTACTATAATACTGCCCCTTATGTACAAGAATATAACTACTATAATACTGCTCCTATGTACAAGAATATTACTACTATAATACTGCTCCTTATGTACAAGAATATAACTACTATAATACTGCTCCTATGTACAAGAATATAACTACTATAATACTGCCCCTATGTACAAGAATATAACTACTATAATACTGCCCCTATGTACAAGAATATAACTACTATAATACTGCCCCTATGTACAAGAATATAACTACTATAATACTGCTCCTATGTGCAAGAATATAACTACTATAATACTGCTCCTATATACAAGAATATAACTACTATAATACTGCTCCTATGTATAAGAATATAACTACTATAATACTGCTCCTATGTACAAGAATATAACTATTATAATACTGCCCCTATGTACAAGAATATAACTACTATAATACTGCTCCCTATGTACAGGAATATAACTACTATAATACTGCTCCTATGTACAGGAATATAACTACTATAATACTGCTCCTATGTACAAGAATATAACTACTATAATACTGCCCCTATGTACAAGAATATAACTACTATAATACTGCTCCTATGTACAGGAATATAACTACTATAATACTGCTCCTATGTACAGGAATATAACTACTATAATACTGCTCCTATGTACAAGAATATAACTACTATAATACTGCTCCTATGTACAAGAATATAACTACTATAATACTGCTCCTATGTACAGGAATATAACTACTATAATACTGCTCCTATGTACAAGAATATAACTACTATAATACTGCTCCTATGTACAAGAATATAACTATTATAATACTGCCCCTATGTACAAGAATATAACTACTATAATACTGCTCCTATGTACAAGAATATAACTACTATAATACTGCCCCTATGTACAAGAATATAACTACTATAATACTGCCCCTATGTACAAGAATATAACTACTATAATACTGCTCCTATGTACAAGAATATAACTACTATAATACTGCCCCTATGTACAAGAATATAACTGCTATAATACTGCTCCTATGTACAAGAATATAACTACTATAATACTGACCACCCGCTCAGGATAGTGTCTGGTTCTTTAGGCCTTAGCACAGATCAACACACAGGAGATCCACACATCTCCAGCTCCAGAACGTGAATGAGACACTCGGCCTCCATTTTATCTGCCAAACCACACTCCTGGGGTTGGGATATGTGAGCAGTCATTCCCAACCATCTCTTTTGACTGCTCGTAAAACCCAGCCCTGGAATGGCCTAATAACTCTCTCAGCACGTTATGTGCTGGAGTGGACTCTCGACAAAGTGTCAGCATTGGCACGCAGCTTCTCTGGCCTTTGCTCCACATGAAAGTTAAAATACTGTAGTCCTAGGAAGCACCTGGTCCCTGGGGCATTGTTCCCCTTCTTCCTCATCCTCTTCAGTGGGGCATGATCTGACACTAGTCTGAACTTCCTGTCTAACAGGTAGTACCTTAGATTGTCCAGCCCAATGCCGCCTTGATGGCCAAACATTCCTTCTCCACAATGGAGTAATTCTTCTGACTCCGATACATTATGGGGTGCTCTTCCCCGTTTACCTCTTGAGATAAGACAGCACCAAGCCAGACATCTGACGCATCCGTCTGAACCACAAACTCCTTGGAGAAATCCGGTGCCACCAGCACAATCTCCAGTTGCAACTACAATCTCCTATTCAGCACAGCGTCTGCAAGGAGCTAGGAAGCAAAGCTTTCACTGGCAAGACCGAGAAGGTCTGGCCAGGTTTTAGAGGGAGAGGTAATGACCAGATCAGAAGCAGCTGAAAATAGATCTACAAGGTTCTGACTAGCATCGAATAGAAAGAGTCGTCTTCTGCATCAAAGGAAATCAAATCTATTTAATGTGGGACACAAACACACTGGCTAAATGGAAAATCTGTGATTCACAATATACAGTATATAGTGATCTTCTAACCCCTGATCTCCTAGGGAAACGTGACCCACTCCATTGATCACATGTACAGTTATCTTAAAATTGCTGTTGAGACAAGGCGCTGTCACATATGAGAGAACTGGAGCAATTTGTAAGAAGAGTTGTTCAAAATTCCATCTGAGAGGTGTACGAGGCTTGTTGATGGTTATAGGAAGCGATTGATCACAATTATTTATTCCAAAGGGTGCAGCCAAATATTAAGTTGAGGGTGCCTACAATTTTGTCTGGACCATTTTTCAGTTTTGTGTGAAATTGTCTATTTTACCTTTTTTCCCACAATTTTTTTTTGTGTTGTTGCAATACACACAAAGGAAATAAACCTGTGTATAAAAAATCGTGTAACTGTAATAATTTTCTGGGAGAAATACTTCATTTTCTGAAACAATTTTAAGGGTGCCAACTCTTTTGCCCATGACTGTATATTACAAAATTGCTTGTTTTCATGTGTGCGATGGTTAATTTCAATATAATAATAGTGTACACTGCATCATTTTCCTCTTTTATAGGTATATGGGGCCCTTTAGAAGCTGCCGTACCTGCTGCCAAGGTTGGACTGGCTCACAGGAGAGCAGGGAAATCCTCCGGAGGGCCCCTGTGCAGCAGTGGGCCACTGCCCTCTTATATCAGCAGTACTTGGCGCAATATACTAGAATCACTATGTGCAGATAATGGCAGCGTCTTATTCATTTCACAATCTACTTAGTTCACTGTTATATAAATTTATGATTGAGGATAAGGTCACATTTGCATGTAGCTGAAAAGCGGGGCCCGAGGTTGGTTACCGGTGGGCGCTCGGCACCCCAGACTGACACTGCCTGCTGCCCTGCAGTTATAGCCATGAATATAGGAATGGAGGGGCAGACAGATCACTGTACGAGAAGTTCCTCAGTCTCAGCTCCTGGATTTGGTGTCACACAAAGTCCTCGATTCATCATTGCTGTTTCTAAACTTATTTGCACTTTTTTTATTACTTGGCTTTGCACTTGCGCTTTATTCTCTATACATATTGCAACGTTTTTTACATTTTCTTTTTTCTTGAAATCATTTTCTTACCTTTTCCTCAAAAACTTTTTTTTATCCAGCAGTTTCAGACAGATTCATGAAATGTAACTGTTCCCAAAAGTCACATTTTTTGGTGCATCTCACTGGGGTCTACCTCTCCCTTTAGGAGTGAGGTTTCTGGAGGAGTTTGTAACTCTTTGGTGCAGAGAAGTCTGAAATATTGATTAAAGACAAAAAAAAAAAAGCATTTTTGATTCTGAGCCAAATTCATGAGCCTTGTGCACCATGTTGAAGAATTTGGCAGAAAAAATGTCAGAGAATCCCACAAGACATAAAAAAGTGACTTCAATAAATCACAAATTTTAGATGCGACCTAAAGTGTTTGTTTAGCTCAGTCCCTCGTCTAGAAGTGTATGACAATCTGTCACCTGAATGTATCTATGGATGCATCGGTACCCTGACTGCAGCCGAGCAGGTGATGCCTCACCAAGATTCTGATATCCTCATGATCTCAGGAGTTGTAATAATTGACTTTAAGAAGCTTTCCCTTCTGCAATGTCCTCAGGGTCTGCAGTCACATTGTCATTAGTAACAATGGCAGACAGTGAGCTGCATGAGCGTTTGTCACGATGTGACACCACCCAACCAGGGGTCGGTCAGCGGACGGCGCAACACACACACACAACGGGATGGAAATGGGGAGAGGAAGGCCCTACTGATAGGGAAATGGAGGATGGTCACCACCTGAGCTCAAACCTGAGCCTGTCCCTGCACTCCCCTAATGCCCTACGTGGGTCCTTCCCCCCACCGCCATCAGGAACCTCGTCCCTCGCTGTCACCTAGCACTGGCCTGTTTAGTGCACTGGCTGGTAAGGGGCGCTAGTCTCACCACTACAGATAATACAACACAGGGGACAGTGACAAACACGAAAGGCACAAGGAGAAAACACCACATTTAGCTTCCAGACTCGGCTCCCAAGCTCCACACCACAGATGGCACAGAAGCTGGACTCCAAACTCCAGGAACAGCCGACACCAGAGAGCTGCTACTGTAAGGCTGGCCCCCATAGAGAAACTCTATCACTAACAGTCAGCTGATGCATCAGGTGACCATTTAAAGGATGGTGGGAGTGGTCACCACCACATCAGCTGACCTAGCAACACCGCAGTTACAACAGATTGCCAGGGGGGGGGGGGGAACTGACATTAACCCCCGCTGGTCCTGAAAGGAAAAAAGCTATATTTAAAACATAGTGGAACCAGAGCTGCCACGTATCCAAAAATGGATCGTGACCCTTTCATTGTCTCCTTTGTTCCAGATATTTTTTCATATTTGCTTCATTGTAGCAGGTCACATGGATCTTTACAATGAAATGTAACACTCCAGGCTTATACCTTCCTGGAAAAAGCTGTATGATTTCAATTACCACCAATTTAGAGGAAATAATTACTGTTTGTAATGTGGCGGCCACCCAGCAAGCGGCCGCGATCGAGTCAGTAACCTGCTGGGGCTCACGGCTGCGGCTTCTCTGCCATTGAGGATAGTTATTATGTTCTGTGATAAAGCTAATAAAACGATGTGTATTTAAACTGCCGGTGTCGCTGTGTTCGGGTCGGTGGGGTGCGGTGGTTACATTCTGTGTGGCTTCAGTGGAAAATCTACTCTGTTAGTTTAAAGCAAAGCTGAAACCTTCGTGTTTGTATAGAATCCCAAAAAATTAGGGAAACTTTCTGATACCTATAGGGTGATAAATGGAGCGTGAGATTGGGTCTGATCGGGAGTTCAATTGTCTTTTCATTCTGATTAATTCCAGTATATCAGAGCATTTGTTTTATTCAAGGTGTCAGTGTCATTATCCTGTACCCCGAGTGTCATTATCCTGTACCCCGAGTGTCATTATCCTGTACCCCCAGTGTCAGTGTCATTATCCTGTACCCCGAGTGTCAGTGTCATTATCCTGTACCCCCAGTGTCAGTGTCATTATCCTGTACCCCGAGTGTCAGTGTCATTATCCTGTACCCCCAGTGTCAGTGTCATTATCCTGTACCCCGAGTGTCAGTGTCATTATCCTGTACCCCGAGTGTCATTATCCTGTACCCCGAGTGTCATTATCCTGTACCCCGAGTGTCATTATCCTGTACCCCCAGTGTCAGTGTCATTATCCTGTACCCCCAGTGTCAGTGTCATTATCCTGTACCCCCAGTGTCAGTGTCATTATCCTGTACCCCCAGTGTCAGTGTCATTATCCTGTACCCCCAGTGTCAGTGTCATTATCCTGTACCCCCAGTGTCAGTGTCATTATCCTGTACCCCGAGTGTCATTATCCTGTATCCCCAGTGTCAGTGTCATTATCCTGTACCCCCAGTGTCAGTGTCATTATCCTGTACCCCCAGTGTCAGTGTCATTATCCTGTACCCCCAGTGTCAGTGTCATTATCCTGTACCCCGAGTGTCAGTGTCATTATCCTGTACCCCCAGTGTCAGTGTCATTATCCTGTACCCCGAGTGTCAGTGTCATTATCCTGTACCCCCAGTGTCAGTGTCATTATCCTGTACCCCGAGTGTCAGTGTCATTATCCTGTACCCCGAGTGTCATTATCCTGTACCCCGAGTGTCATTATCCTGTACCCCGAGTGTCATTATCCTGTACCCCCAGTGTCAGTGTCATTATCCTGTACCCCCAGTGTCAGTGTCATTATCCTGTACCCCCAGTGTCAGTGTCATTATCCTGTACCCCGAGTGTCAGTGTCATTATCCTGTACCCCCAGTGTCAGTGTCATTATCCTGTACCCCCAGTGTCAGTGTCATTATCCTGTACCCCCAGTGTCAGTGTCATTATCCTGTACCCCCAGTGTCAGTGTCATTATCCTGTACCCCCAGTGTCAGTGTCATTATCCCATACCCCCAGTGTCAGTGTCATTTTCCTGTACCCTGAGTGTCAGTGTCATTATCCTGTACCCCCAGTGTCAGTGTCATTTTCCTGTACCCTGAGTGTCAGTGTCATTATCCTGTACCCCCAGTGTCAGTGTCATTTTCCTGTACCCCGAGTGTCAGTGTCATTATCCTGTACCCCCAGTGTCAGTGTCATTTTCCTGTACCCCGAGTGTCAGTGTCATTATCCTGTACCCCTAGTGTCAGTGTCATTATCCTGTACCCCCAGTGTCAGTGTCATTTTCCTGTACCCCGAGTGTCAGTGTCATTATCCTGTACCCCGAGTGTCAGTGTCATTATCCTGTACCCCCAGTGTCAGTGTCATTATCCTGTACCCCTAGTGTCAGTGTCATTATCCTGTACCCCCAGTGTCAGTGTCATTTTCCTGTACCCCGAGTGTCAGTGTCATTATCCTGTACCCCCAGTGTTAGTGTCATTATCCTGCACCCCCAGTGTCAGTGTCATTATCCTGTACCCCCAGTGTCAGTGTCATTATCCCATACCCCCAGTGTCAGTGTCATTTTCCTGTACCCCGAGTGTCAGTGTCATTATCCTGTACCCCCAGTGTCAGCGTCACTATCCTGTACCCCCAGTGTCAGTGTCATTATCCTGTACTCCCAGTGTCAGTGTCATTATCCTGTACCCCCAGTGTCAGTGTCATTATCCTGTACCCTCAGTGTCAGTGTCATTATCCTGTACCCCGAGTGTCAGTGTCATTATCCTGTACCCCAGTGTCAGTGTCATTATCCTGTACCCCCAGTGTCAGTGTCATTATCCTGTACCCCCAGTGTCAGTGTCATTATCCTGTATCCCCAGTGTCAGTGTCATTATCCTGTACCCCCAGTGTCAGTGTCATTATCCTGTACCCTCAGTGTCAGTGTCATTATCCTGTACCCCCAGTGTCAGTGTCATTATCCTGTACCCCCAGTGTCAGTGTCATTATCCTGTACCCCCAGTGTCAGTGTCATTATCCTGTACCCCCAGTGTCAGTGTCATTATCCTGTACCCTCAGTGTCAGTGTCATTATCCTGTACTCCCAGTGTCAGTGTCATTATCCTGTACCCTCAGTGTCAGTGTCATTATCCTGTACCCCCAGTGTCAGTGTCATTATCCTGTACCCCCAGTGTCAGTGTCATTATCCTGTACCCCGAGTGTCAGTGTCATTATCCTGTACCCCCAGTGTCAGCGTCATTATCCTGTACCCCCAGTGTCAGTGTCATTATCCTGTACCCCGAGTGTCAGTGTCATTATCCTGTACCCCCAGTGTCAGTGTCATTATCCTGTACCCCCAGTGTCAGCGTCATTATCCTGTACCCCGAGTGTCAGTGTCATTATCCTGTACCCCGAGTGTCAGTGTCATTATCCTGTACCCTCAGTGTCAGTGTCATTATCCTGTACCCCCAGTGTCAGTGTCATTATCCTGTACCCCCAGTGTCAGTGTCATTATCCTGTACCCCGAGTGTCAGTGTCATTATCCTGTACCCCAGTGTCAGTGTCATTATCCTGTACCCCGAGTGTCAGTGTCATTATCCTGTACCCCCAGTGTCAGTGTCATTATCCTGTACCCCGAGTGTCAGCGTCATTATCCTGTACCCCAGTGTCAGTGTCATTATCCTGTACCCCGAGTGTCAGTGTCATTATCCTGTACCCCCAGTGTCAGTGTCATTATCCTGTACCCCCAGTGTCAGTGTCATTATCCTGTACCCCCAGTGTCAGTGTCATTATCCTGTACCCCGAGTGTCAGCGTCATTATCCTGTACCCCCAGTGTCAGTGTCATTATCCTGTACCCCGAGTGTCAGTGTCATTATCCTGTACCCCAGTGTCAGTGTCATTATCCTGTACCCCCAGTGTCAGTGTCACTATCCTGTACCCCGAGTGTCAGCGTCATTATCCTGTACCCCAGTGTCAGTGTCATTATCCTGTACCCCGAGTGTCAGTGTCATTATCCTGTACCCCCAGTGTCAGTGTCATTATCCTGTACCCCCGAGTGTCAGTGTCATTATCCTGTACCCCGAGTGTCAGTGTCATTATCCTGTACCCCAGTGTCAGTGTCATTATCCTGTACCCCGAGTGTCAGTGTCATTATCCTGTACCCCGAGTGTCAGTGTCATTATCCTGTACCCCGAGTGTCAGTATCATTATCCTGTACCCCAGTGTCAGTGTCATTATCCTGTACCCCGAGTGTCAGTGCCATTATCCTGTACCCCGAGAGTCAGTGTCATTATCCTGTACTCCGAGTGTCAGTGTCATTATTCTGTACCCCAGTGTCAGTGTCATTATCCTGTACCCCCAGTGTCAGTGTCATTATTCTGTACCCCAGTGTCAGTGCCATTATCCTGTACCCCCAGTGTCAGTATCATTATCCTGTACCCCCAGTGTCAGTGTCATTATCCTGTACCCCAGTGTCAGTGTCATTATCCTGTACCCCCAGTGTCAGTGTCATTATCCTGTACCCCCAGTGTCAGTGTCATTATCCTGTACCCCCAGTGTCAGTGTCATTATCCTGTACCCCAGTGTCAGTGTCATTATCCTGTACCCCGAGTGTCAGTGTCATTATCCTGTACCCCGAGTGTCAGTGTCATTATCCTGTACCCTCAGTGTCAGTGTCATTATCCTGTACCCCGAGTGTCAGTGTCATTATCCTGTACCCCGAGTGTCAGTATCATTATCCTGTACCCCAGTGTCAGTGTCATTATCCTGTACCCCGAGTGTCAGTGCCATTATCCTGTACCCCGAGAGTCAGTGTCATTATCCTGTACTCCGAGTGTCAGTGTCATTATTCTGTACCCCAGTGTCAGTGTCATTATCCTGTACCCCCAGTGTCAGTGTCATTATTCTGTACCCCAGTGTCAGTGTCATTATCCTGTACCCCCAGTGTCAGTATCATTATCCTGTACCCCGAGTGTCAGTGTCATTATCCTGTACCCCAGTGTCAGTGTCATTATCCTGTACCCCCAGTGTCAGTGTCATTATCCTGTACCCCCAGTGTCAGTGTCATTATCCTGTACCCCCAGTGTCAGTGTCATTATCCTGTACCCCAGTGTCAGTGTCATTATCCTGTACCCCGAGTGTCAGTGTCATTATCCTGTACCCCCAGTGTCAGTGTCATTATCCTGTACCCCGAGTGTCAGTGTCATTATCCTGTACCCTCAGTGTCAGTGTCATTATCCTGTACCCCCAGTGTCAGTGTCATTATCCTGTACCCCCAGTGTCAGTGTCATTATCCTGTACCCCCAGTGTCAGTGTCATTATCCTGTACCCTCAGTGTCAGTGTCATTATCCTGTACCCCCAGTGTCAGTGTCATTATCCTGTACCCCCGAGTGTCAGTGTCATTATCCTGTACCCCAGTGTCAGTGTCATTATCCTGTACCCCGAGTGTCAGTGTCATTATCCTGTACCCCGAGTGTCAGCGTCATTATCCTGTACCCCAGTGTCAGTGTCATTATCCTGTACCCCGAGTGTCAGTGTCATTATCCTGTACCCCCAGTGTCAGTGTCATTATCCTGTACCCCGAGTGTCAGCGTCATTATCCTGTACCCCCAGTGTCAGTGTCATTATCCTGTACCCCGAGCGTCAGTGTCACTATCCTGTACCCCTAGTGTCAGTGTCATTATCCTGTACCCCCAGTGTCAGTGTCATTATCCTGTACCCCCAGTGTCAGCGTCATTATCCTGTACCCCCAGTGTCAGTGTCATTATCCTGTACCCCGAGTGTCAGCGTCATTATCCTGTACCCCCAGTGTCAGTGTCATTACCCTGTACCCCGAGTGTCAGTGTCATTATCCTGTACCCCCAGTGTCAGTGTCATTATCCTGTACCCCCAGTGTCATTATCCTGTACCCCCAGTGTCAGTGTCATTATCCTGTACCCCCAGTGTCAGTGTCATTATCCTGTACCCCGAGTGTCAGCGTCATTATCCTGTACCCCCAGTGTCAGTGTCATTACCCTGTACCCCGAGTGTCAGTGTCATTATCCTGTACCCCCAGTGTCAGTGTCATTATCCTGTACCCCCAGTGTCATTATCCTGTACCCCCAGTGTCAGCGTCATTATCCTGTACCCCCAGTGTCAGTGTCATTATCCTGTACCCCGAGTGTCAGCGTCATTATCCTGTACCCCCAGTGTCAGTGTCATTACCCTGTACCCCGAGTGTCAGTGTCATTATCCTGTACCCCCAGTGTCAGTGTCATTATCCTGTACCCCCAGTGCCATTATCCTGTACCCCAGTGTCAGTGTCATTATCCTGTACCCCGAGTGTCAGTGTCACTATCCTGTACCCCTAGTGTCAGTGTCATTATCCTGTACCCCAGTGTCAGTGTCATTATCCTGTACCCCCAGTGTCAGCGTCATTATCCTGTACCCCCAGTGTCAGTGTTATTATCCTGTACCCCCAGTGTCAGTGTCATTATCCTGTACCCCCAGTGTCAGTGTCATTATCCTGTACCCCGAGTGTCAGCGTCATTATCCTGTACCCCAGTGTCAGTGTCATTATCCTGAACCCCGAGTGTCAGTGTCATTATCCTGTACCCCCAGTGTCAGTGTCATTATCCTGTACCCCGAGTGTCAGCGTCATTATCCTGTACCCCCAGTGTCAGTGTCATTATCCTGTACCCCGAGCGTCAGTGTCACTATCCTGTACCCCCAGTGTCAGTGTCATTATCCTGTACCCCAGTGTCAGTGTCATTATCCTGTACCCCCAGTGTCAGCGTCATTATCCTGTACCCCCAGTGTCAGCGTCATTATCCTGTACCCCGAGTGTCAGCGTCATTATCCTGTAC
Organism: Ranitomeya variabilis; assembly: GCF_051348905.1. Taxonomy (NCBI): domain Eukaryota; kingdom Metazoa; phylum Chordata; class Amphibia; order Anura; family Dendrobatidae; genus Ranitomeya; species Ranitomeya variabilis. Next base: position 235,122,056 of record NC_135238.1, read on the forward strand.
CCCCAGTGTCAGTGTCATTACCCTGTACCCCGAGTGTCAGTGTCATTATCCTGTACCCCCAGTGTCAGTGCCATTATCCTGTACCCCAGTGTCAGTGTCATTATCCTGTACCCCCAGTGTCAGTGTCATTATCCTGTACCCCAGTGTCAGTGTCATTATCCTGTACCCCCAGTGTCAGCGTCATTATCCTGTACCCCCAGTGTCAGTGTCATTATCCTGTACCCCCAGTGTCAGTGTCATTATCCTGTACCCCAGTGTCAGCGTCATTATCCTGTACCCCCAGTGTCAGCGTCATTATCCTGTACCCCAGTGTCAGTGTCATTATCCTGTACCCCCAGTGTCAGCGTCATTATCCTGTACCCCCAGTGTCAGTGTCATTATCCTGTACCCCCAGTGTCAGTGTCATTATCCTGTACCCCAGTGTCAGTGTCATTATCCTGTACCCCCAGTGTCAGTGTCATTATCCTGTACCCCCAGTGTCAGTGTCATTATCCTGTACCCCGAGTGTCAGCGTCATTATCCTGTACCCCCAGTGTCAGTGTCATTATCCTGTACCCCCAGTGTCAGTGTCATTATCCTGTACCCCAGTGTCAGTGTCATTATCCTGTACCCCCAGTGTCAGTGTCATTATCCTGTACCCCCAGTGTCAGTGTCATTATCCTGTACCCCGAGTGTCAGCGTCATTATCCTGTACCCCGAGTGTCAGTGTCATTATCCTGTACCCCAGTGTCAGTGTCATTATCCTGTACCCCCAGTGTCAGTGTCATTATCCTGTACCCCCAGTGTCAGTGTCATTATCCTGTACCCTCAGTGTCAGTGTCATTATCCTGTACCCCCAGTGTCAGTGTCATTATCCTGTACCCCCAGTGTCAGTGTCATTATCCTGTACCCCCAGTGTCAGTGTCATTACCCTGTACCCCGAGTGTCAGTGTCATTATCCTGTACCCCCAGTGTCAGTGCCATTATCCTGTACCCCGAGTGTCAGTGTCACTATCCTGTACCCCAGTGTCAGTGTCATTATCCTGTACCCCAGTGTCAGTGTCATTATCCTGTACCCCAGTGTCAGTGTCATTATCCTGTACCCCCAGTGTCAGTGTCATTATCCTGTACCCCAGTGTCAGTGTCATTATCCTGTACCCCCAGTGTCAGTGTCATTATCCTGTACCCCGAGTGTCAGTGTCATTATCCTGTACCCCAGTGTCAGTGTCATTATCCTGTACCCCCAGTGTCAGTGTCATTATCCTGTACCCCGAGTGTCAGTGTCATTATCCTGTACCCCCAGTGTCAGTGTCATTATCCTGTACCCCCAGTGTCAGTGTCATTATCCTGTACCCCCAGTGTCAGTGTCATTATCCTGTACCCCCAGTGTCAGTGTCATTATCCTGTACCCCCAGTGTCAGTGTCATTATCCTGTACCCCGAGTGTCAGTGTCATTATCCTGTACCCCCAGTGTCAGTGTCATTATCCTGTACCCCCAGTGTCAGTGTCATTATCCTGTACCCCCAGTGTCAGTGTCATTATCCTGTACTCCGAGTGTCAGTGTCATTATCCTGTACCCCCAGTGTCAGCGTCATTATCCTGTACCCCGAGTGTCAGTGTCACTATCCTGTACCCCAGTGTCAGTGTCATTATCCTGTACCCCCAGTGTCAGTGTCATTATCCTGTACCCCAGTGTCAGTGTCATTATCCTGTACCCCGAGTGTCAGTGTCACTATCCTGTACCCCAGTGTCAGTGTCATTATCCTGTACCCCCAGTGTCAGTGTCATTATCCTGTACCCCAGTGTCAGTGTCATTATCCTGTACCCCAGTGTCAGTGTCATTATCCTGTACCCCAGTGTCAGTGTCATTATCCTGTACCCCCAGTGTCAGTGTCATTATCCTGTACCCCAGTGTCAGTGTCATTATCCTGTACCCCCAGTGTCAGTGTCATTATCCTGTACCCCGAGTGTCAGTGTCATTATCCTGTACCCCAGTGTCAGTGTCATTATCCTGTACCCCCAGTGTCAGTGTCATTATCCTGTACCCCGAGTGTCAGTGTCATTATCCTGTACCCCCAGTGTCAGTGTCATTATCCTGTACCCCGAGTGTCAGTGTCATTATCCTGTACCCCCAGTGTCAGTGTCATTATCCTGTACCCCGAGTGTCAGTGTCATTATCCTGTACCCTCAGTGTCAGTGTCATTATCCTGTACTCCGAGTGTCAGTGTCATTATCCTGTACCCCCAGTGTCAGTGTCATTATCCTGTACCCTCAGTGTCAGTGTCATTATCCTGTACTCCCAGTGTCAGTGTCATTATCCTGTACCCCGAGTGTCATTATCCTGTACCCCGAGTGTCAGTGTCATTATCCTGTACTCCCAGTGTCAGTGTCATTATCCTGTACCCCCAGTGTCAGTGTCATTATCCTGTACCCCAGTGTCAGTGTCATTATCCTGTACCCCAGTGTCAGTGTCATTATCCTGTACCCCCAGTGTCAGTGTCATTATCCTGTACCCCGAGTGTCAGTGTCATTATCCTGTACTCCCAGTGTCAGTGTCATTATCCTGTACCCCCAGTGTCAGTGTCATTATCCTGTACCCCAGTGTCAGTGTCATTATCCTGTACCCCCAGTGTCAGTGTCATTATCCTGTACCCCGAGTGTCAGTGTCATTATCCTGTACTCCCAGTGTCAGTGTCATTATCCTGTACCCCCAGTGTCAGTGTCATTATCCTGTACCCCCAGTGTCAGTGTCATTATCCTGTACCCCCAGTGTCAGTGTCATTATCCTGTACCCCCAGTGTCAGTGTCATTATCCTGTACCCCCAGTGTCAGTGTCATTATCCTGTACCCCCAGTGTCAGTGTCATTATCCTGTACCTCCAGTGTCAGTGTCATTATCCTGTACCCCCAGTGTCAGTGTCATTATCCTGTACCCCCAGTGTCAGTGTCATTATCCTGTACCCCCAGTGTCAGTGTCATTATCCTGTACCCCCAGTGTCAGTGTCATTATCCTGTACCCCCAGTGTCAGTGTCATTATCCTGTACCCCCAGTGTCAGTGTCATTATCCTGTACCCCCAGTGTCAGTGTCATTATCCTGTACCCCCAGTGTCAGAGTCATTATCCTGTACCCCCAGTGTCAGTGTCATTATCCTGTACCCCCAGTGTCAGAGTCATTATCCTGTACCCCCAGTGTCAGTGTCACTATCCTGTACCCCGAGTGTCAGTGTCATTATCCTGTACCCCCAGTGTCAGTGTCATTATCCTGTACCCCGAGTGTCAGTGTCATTATCCTGTACCCCCAGTGTCAGTGTCATTATCCTGTACTCCGAGTGTCAGTGTCATTATCCTGTACCCCCAGTGTCAGTGTCATTATCCTGTACCCCGAGTGTCAGTGTCATTATCCTGTACCCTCAGTGTCAGTGTCATTATCCTGTACCCCCAGTGTCAGTGTCATTATCCTGTACCCTCAGTGTCAGTGTCATTATCCTGTACTCCGAGTGTCAGTGTCATTATCCTGTACCCCCAGTGTCAGTGTCATTATCCTGTACCCCGAGTGTCAGTGTCATTATCCTGTACCCCGAGTGTCAGTGTCATTATCCTGTACTCCGAGTGTCAGTGTCATTATCCTGTACCCCCAGTGTCAGTGTCATTATCCTGTACCCCCAGTGTCAGTGTCATTATCCTGCACCCCCAGTGTCAGTGTCATTATCCTGTACTCCCAGTGTCAGTGTCATTATCCTGTACCCCCAGTGTCAGTGTCATTATCCTGTACCCCAGTGTCAGTGTCATTATCCTGTACCCCGAGTGTCAGTGTTATTATCCTGTACCCCGAGTGTCAGTGTCATTATCCTGTACCCCCAGTGTCAGTGTCATTATCCTGTACCCTCAGTGTCAGTGTCATTATCCTGTACTCCCAGTGTCAGTGTCATTATCCTGTACTCCCAGTGTCAGTGTCATTATCCTGTACCCCCAGTGTCAGTGTCATTATCCTGTACCCCCAGTGTCAGTGTCATTATCCTGTACCCCCAGTGTCAGTGTCATTATCCTGTACCCCCAGTGTCATTATCCTGTACCCCCAGTGTCAGTGTCATTATCCTGTACCCCCAGTGTCAGTGTCATTATCCTGTACCCCCAGTGTCAGTGTCATTATCCTGTACCCCAGTGTCAGTGTCATTATCCTGTACCCCCAGTGTCAGTGTCATTATCCTGTACCCCGAGTGTCAGTGTCATTATCCTGTACTTCCAGTGTCAGTGTCATTATCCTGTACCCCCAGTGTCAGTGTCATTATCCTGTACCCCAGTGTCAGTGTCATTATCCTGTACTCCCAGTGTCAGTGTCATTATCCTGTACCCCCAGTGTCAGTGTCATTATCCTGTACCCCCAGTGTCAGTGTCATTATCCTGTACCCCGAGTGTCAGTGTCATTATCCTGTACCCCAGTGTCAGTGTCATTATCCTGTACCCCCAGTGTCAGTGTCATTATCCTGTACCCCCAGTGTCAGTGTCATTATCCTGTACCCTCAGTGTCAGTGTCATTATCCTGTACCCCCAGTGTCAGTGTCATTATCCTGTACTCCGAGTGTCAGTGTCATTATCCTGTACCCCCAGTGTCAGTGTCATTATCCTGTACCCCCAGTGTCAGTGTCATTATCCTGTACCCCCAGTGTCAGTGTCATTATCCCGTACCCCGAGTGTCAGTGTCATTATCCTGTACCCCAGTGTCAGTGTCATTACCCTGTACCCCCAGTATCAGTGTCATTATCCTGTACTCCCAGTGTCAGTGTCATTATCCTGTACTCCCAGTGTCAGTGTCATTATCCTGTACCCCCAGTGTCAGTGTCATTATCCTGTACCCCCAGTGTCAGTGTCATTATCCTGTACCCCCAGTGTCAGTGTCATTATCCTGTACTCCCAGTGTCAGTGTCATTATCCTGTACCCCCAGTGTCAGTGTCATTATCCTGTACCCCAGTGTCAGTGTCATTATCCTGTACCCCAGTGTCAGTGTCATTATCCTGTACCCCAGTGTCATTATCCTGTACCCCGAGTATCAGCATCATTATCCTGTACCCCGAGTGTCAGTGTCATTATCCTGTACCCCCAGTGTCAGTGTCATTATCCTGTACCCCAGTGTCAGTGTCATTATCCTGTACCCCCAGTGTCAGTGTCATTATCCTGTACCCCAGTGTCAGTGTCATTATCCTGTACCCCCAGTGTCAGTGTCATTATCCTGTACCCCCAGTGTCAGTGTCATTATCCTGTACCCCAGTGTCAGTGTCATTATCCTGTACCCCCAGTGTCAGTGTCATTATCCTGTACCCCGAGTGTCAGTGTCATTATCCTGTACCCCCAGTGTCAGTGTCATTATCCTGTACCCCCAGTGTCAGTGTCATTATCCTGTACCCCAGTGTCAGTGTCATTATCCTGTACCCCCAGTGTCAGTGTCATTATCCTGTACCCCCAGTGTCAGTGTCATTATCCTGTACCCCCAGTGTCAGTGTCATTATCCTGTACCCCCAGTGTCATTATCCTGTACCCCCAGTGTCAGTGTCATTATCCTGTACCCCCAGTGTCAGTGTCATTATCCTGTACCCCCAGTGTCAGTGTCATTATCCTGTACCCCAGTGTCAGTGTCATTATCCTGTACTCCCAGTGTCAGTGTCATTATCCTGTACCCCCAGTGTCAGTGTCATTATCCTGTACCCCGAGTGTCAGTGTCATTATCCTGTACTCCCAGTGTCAGTGTCATTATCCTGTACCCCCAGTGTCAGTGTCATTATCCTGTACCCCAGTGTCAGTGTCATTATCCTGTACCCCGAGTGTCAGTGTCATTATCCTGTACTCCCAGTGTCAGTGTCATTATCCTGTACCCCCAGTGTCAGTGTCATTATCCTGTACCCCAGTGTCAGTGTCATTATCCTGTACCCCAGTGTCAGTGTCATTATCCTGTACCCCCAGTGTCAGTGTCATTATCCTGTACCCCAGTGTCAGTGTCATTATCCTGTACTCCCAGTGTCAGTGTCATTATCCTGTACCCCCAGTGTCAGTGTCATTATCCTGTACCCCGAGTGTCAGTGTCATTATCCTGTACCCCCAGTGTCAGTGTCATTATCCTGTACCCCCAGTGTCAGTGTCATTATCCTGTACCCCCAGTGTCATTATCCTGTACCCCCAGTGTCAGTGTCATTATCCTGTACCCCCAGTGTCAGTGTCATTATCCTGTACCCCCAGTGTCAGTGTCATTATCCTGTACCCCAGTGTCAGTGTCATTATCCTGTACTCCCAGTGTCAGTGTCATTATCCTGTACCCCCAGTGTCAGTGTCATTATCCTGTACCCCGAGTGTCAGTGTCATTATCCTGTACCCCCAGTGTCAGTGTCATTATCCTGTACCCCAGTGTCAGTGTCATTATCCTGTACCCCCAGTGTCAGCGTCATTATCCTGTACCCCGAGTGTCAGTGTCATTATCCTGTACCCCGAGTGTCAGTGTCATTATCCTGTACTCCCAGTGTCAGTGTCATTATCCTGTACCCCAGTGTCAGTGTCATTATCCTGTACCCCGAGTGTCAGTGTCATTATCCTGTACTCCCAGTGTCAGTGTCATTATCCTGTACCCCCAGTGTCAGTGTCATTATCCTGTACCCCAGTGTCAGTGTCATTATCCTGTACCCCCAGTGTCAGTGTCATTATCCTGTACCCCCAGTGTCAGTGTCATTATCCTGTACCCCCAGTGTCAGTGTCATTACCCTGTACCCCAGTGTCAGTGTCATTATCCTGTACTCCCAGTGTCAGTGTCATTATCCTGTACCCCCAGTGTCAGCGTCATTATCCTGTACCCTCAGTGTCAGTGTCATTATCCTGTACCCCGAGTGTCAGTGTCATTATCCTGTACCCTCAGTGTCAGTGTCATTATCCTGTACTCCCAGTGTCAGTGTCATTATCCTGTACCCCGAGTGTCAGTGCCATTATCCTGTACCCCAGTGTCAGTGCCATTATCCTGTACCCCCAGTGTCAGTGTCATTATCCTGTACCCCCAGTGTCAGTGTCATTATCCTGTACCCCCAGTGTCAGTGTCATTATCCTGTACCCCGAGTGTCAGTGTCATTATCCTGTACCCCCAGTGTCAGTGCCATTATCCTGTACCCCGAGTGTCAGTGTCATTATCCTGTACCCCCAGTGTCAGTGTCATTATCCTGTACCCCCAGTGTCAGCGTCATTATCCTGTACCCCAGTGTCAGTGTCATTATCCTGTACCCCGAGTGTCAGTGTCATTATCCTGTACCCCCAGTGTCAGTGTCATTATCCTGTACCCCCAGTGTCAGTGTCATTATCCTGTACCCCGAGTGTCAGTTTCATTATCCTGTACCCCCAGTGTCAGCGTCATTATCCTGTACCCCCAGTGTCAGTATCATTATCCTGTACCCCCAGTGTCAGTGTCATTATCCTGTACCCCCAGTGTCAGTGCCATTATCCTGTACCCCAGTGTCAGTGCCATTACCCTGTACCCCGAGTGGGGCTTTTTTGGTGCTCTGCTTACATATCCATCTGTATGGCTTCTGACAGGTCCCGCCCCCTATTTTACATACTGTGTGTCTCATTGTTTGTAAAAAAAAAAGAACAAGGAATTATTACATTCCTCATACCGGCGGTGGCGCCAACACTGTAGCATGATCGCATCTATAATATCCATTTATTAATTTTATTTATTGATAGAAATTACTTCAGAAAAAAAAATTCTGCCTCAAAATGGTGCCGGCCGCGCCTGCGCAGTAGCATAATTCAGAACGCGATAGATAGTAGAGACTTTTTTTTTCCTCTAGCAAAAAGGCGCTGGCAGTGACGCCTGCGCAGTAGCATCTATCATGTTCTAAATTACGCTACTGCGCCTGCGCGGCTGGGCGCCATTTTAAAGAATAATTTTTTTCTCAAGAAATTTATATTAATAAATAAAATGAATAAATGGATATTAAAGATGCGATCATGCTAGAGCGCAGGCACCGCCGCCGGCATGATGAATGTAATTTTTTTTCCTCAAACAATAAGATATGGAGTATGTAAAATAGGGGGCGGGTCACTGAGGGATCAGTGACCTATCAGAAACCATACTGATGAATATGTAAGCAGAGCACCACATAAAGCCTCGCCCACAGGCCCCCGGAGCACGAGCATATCATTAACTGAAAAATGAAAGTAAAGATTCCACAAGAACCACAAGACAGATTTTATCAACAGGCATCATTGTAATCAGTATAATGGTGCAGACCTGACACTGTCCGTAGTCACTGAGCACAATCCTGATCACAGGGGCACTTTAAGTACAAGTCAAAACATTTTTGGAACCACTTGGTTGAACGTCCCTTGATGTTGGGGTATTTGAAGTTGAGTAACACTGGTCTTTGCATATTTTGGCAGCTCCATAACTCACCCCTATGTTGCAGCGCTCTGATTGCTTAGCGAGGCTCAGTCTCATATTGTAACCTCTGCTCGCTGAGTGTCCTGCCAGCTGTGCGCCGACTGTCTGTTTGAGTGTCATTGATACTTTGCTCTGCGTTGGTCTGTGGTCAGGTTGCCCCATAGCCAGTCCTGCTCTCAGATGGTCATTTTACGGGAAGTAATGCTCAATTTAGAGCTGTAAAATTGACAGTTTACAGTCAGCCAGCTGGTCCAGGAGGCTTATGGTCTAAGAGGTAATAAAACGTTCATTGTACTCATGTAAAAACTGACTACTAGGAGTGAGTCTAATAGTTCCAAAGAATGTGCTGCAAGTCACAGGAACACAGACATTGGGAAAGGATGGAGCAAACTCCAGAGCAGCAAGAACGCCAAATTCTTCACCTCTGTAACCTCCAAATGGTGGGAAGTGCTGCTACAGCGAGCAAAGCAACAGTAATGTCTTACTGAAAAACGTGGTACTATATTGTGATTTGCTCATCAATTAAACAACTAAAATACTGCCACTATGTAGAAGAATATAACTACTATAATACTGCCCCTATATACAAGAATATAACTACTATAATACTGCTCCTATGTACAACAATATAACTACTATAATACTGCCCCTATGTACAAGAATATAACTACTATAATACTGCCCCTATGTACAAGAATATAACTACTATAATACTGCTCCTATGTACAAGAATATAACTACTATAATACTGCTCCTATGTACAAGAATATAACTACTATAATACTGCTCCTATGTACAAGAATATAACTACTATAATACTGCTCCTATGTACAAGAATATAACTACTATAATACTGCTCCTATGTACAAGAATATAACTACTATAATACTGCTCCTATGTACAAGAATATAACTACTATAATACTGCTCCTATGTACAAGAATGTAACTACTATAATACTGCTCTTATATACAGGAATATAACTACTATAATACTGCCCCTATGTACAAGAATATAACTACTATAATACTGCCCCCTCTGTACAGGTATATAACTACTATAATACTGCCTCTATGTACAAGAATATAACTACTATAATACTGCCCCTATGTACAAGAATATAACTACTATAATACTGCCCCTATGTACAAGAATATAACTGCTATACTACTGCCTCTATGTACAAGAATATAACTACTATAATACTGCCTCTATGTACAAGAATATAACTACTATAATACTGCTCCTATGTACAGGAATATAACTACTATAATACTGCCCCCTATGTACAAGAATATAACTACTATAATACTGCCTCTATGTACAAGAATATAACTACTATAATACTGCCCCTATGTACAAGAATATAACTACTATAATACTGCCCCCTATGTACAAGAATATAACTACTATAATACTGCTCCTATGTACAAGAATATAACTACTATAATACTGCCCCCTATGTACAAGAATATAACTACTATAATACTGCCCCCTATGTACAAGAATATAACTACTATAATACTGCTCCTATGTACAAGAATATAACTACTATAATACTGCCCCCTATGTACAAGAATATAACTACTATAATACTGCCCCCTATGTACAAGAATATAACTACTATAATACTGCTCCTATGTACAAGAATATAACTACTATAATACTGCCCCTATGTACAAGAATATAACTACTATAATACTGCCTCTATGTACAAGAATATAACTACTATAATACTGCCCCTATGTGCAAGAATATAACTACTATAATACTGCTCCTATGTACAAGAATATAACTACTATAATACTGCCACTATGTACAAGAATATAACTACTATAATACTGCCCCCTATGTACAAGAATATAACTACTATAATACTGCTCCTATGTACAAGGATATAACTACTATAATACTGCTCCTATGTACAAGAATATAACTACTATAATTGTCATGATCTCTGCAGGCAGAGATCATAGCAAGCCTATAGAGGGACAAGCTCTCGGAAGATGGAACTATACTGACCATGAACTAAGCCTGCCGCGCAACTAGAAATAGCCAGGTAGCATTTCCTATTTAACGCTAGATGCCCAGCTCTGGCCTAAGACCTAAATAGCTAGCAGAGGGAAATATAAGACCTGGCTCACCTCTAGAGAAATATTCCAAAGAAGACAGTAGCCCCCCACATATAATGACGGTGAGTTCAGATGAAACAACAAACGCAGCAGGAAAATAGTCTTAGCAAATTTGAGGTCCGCTTACTAGATAGCAGAAGACAGATAGTATACTTTCATGGTCAGCAGAAAAACACTAACAAAACACCATCCAGAGATTACCTTAAACTCTGGCATTAACTCATAACGCCAGAGTAGCAATCCCTGATCAACGAGAGCTTTCCAGACACAGTAACAAAACTTCAGCTGTGAACTGGAACAAATAGGCAAAACAAAACATGGACAAAAGTCCAACTTATCTAGTAGTAGTCTAGAAGCAGGAACAAGCACTGAGAGGCATCAGATAACATTGTTGACCGGCAAGAAACCACCAGAGAAATGAGCTTAAATAGCGACACCCACTACTGATGGAATCAGGTGAAACAGGAAAGAGGATGACAAGTCCAATTCCACAAGCGGCCACCGGGGGAGCCCAGAATCCAAATTCACAACAGTACCCCCCCCTCAAGGAGGGGGCACCGAACCCTCACCAGATCCACCAGGGCGACCAGGATGAGCCCTATGGAAGGCACGAACAAGATCAGAAGCATGAACATCAGATGCATTGACCCAAGAATTATCCTCCTGGCCGTAACCCTTCCAGTTGACCAGATACTGGAGTTTCCGTCTGGAAACACGAGAGTCCAAAATTTTCTCCACAACGTACTCCAACTCACCCTCAACCAACACCGGAGCAGGAGGCTCAACTGAAGGTACAACAGGTACCTCATACCTGCGCAATAACGACCGATGAAAAACGTTATGAATGGAAAAGGACGCAGGGAGGTCCAAACGGAAAGAAACAGGATTAAGAATCTCCAATATTCTATAAGGGCCGATGAACCGAGGTTTAAACTTAAGAGAAGAGACCCTCATAGGGACAAAACGAGAAGACAACCACACTAAATCTCCAACACAAAGCCGAGAACCAACACGACGATGACGGTTGGCAAAACGCTGAGTCTTCTCCTGGGACAACTTCAAATTGTCCATAACCTGCCCCCAAATGTGATGCAATCTCTCTACCACCGCATCCACTCCAGGACAATCCGAGGATTCCACCTGACCGGAGGAAAATCGAGGGTGAAACCCCGAATTACAGAAAAACGGGGACACCAAGGTGGAAGAACTGGCCCGATTATTGAGGGCGAACTCTGCCAATGGCAAAAAAGCAACCCAATCATCCTGGTCAGCAGAGACAAAACACCTCAGATATGTCTCAAGGGTCTGATTAGTCCGCTCGGTCTGGCCATTAGTCTGAGGGTGAAAAGCAGACGAAAAAGACAAATCTATGCCCATCCTAGCACAGAATGCCCGCCAAAATCTAGACACAAATTGGGTACCTCTGTCAGAAACAATATTCTCAGGAATACCGTGCAATCGGACAACATTCTGAAAAAAACAGAGGAACCAACTCAGAAGAAGAAGGCAACTTGGGCAGAGGAACCAAATGGACCATTTTAGAGAAACGGTCACAGACCACCCAGATGACAGACATCTTCTGGGAAACAGGCAGATCTGAAATAAAATCCATCGAGATGTGTGTCCAAGGCCTCTTAGGAATAGGCAAGGGCAACAGCAGTCCGCTAGCCCGAGAACTACAAGACTTGGCCCGAGCACAAACGTCACATGACTGCACAAAGACTCGCACATCTCGTGACAGAGAAGGCCACCAGAAGGATCTTGCCACCAAATCCCTGGTACCAAAAATTCCGGGATGACCTGCCAATGCAGAAGAATGTACCTCAGAGATGACTCTGCTGGTCCAATCATCCGGAACAAACAGTCTATCAGGCGGACAACGATCCGGTCTATCCGCCTGAAACTCTTGCAAGGACCGCCGCAGATCAGGAGAAACGGCCGACAAAATTACTCCCTCCCTAAGGATACCTGTGGGTTCAGAATTACCAGGAGAGTCCGGGTCAAAACTCCTAGAAAGGGCATCTGCCTTAACATTCTTAGAACCCGGTAGGTATGACACCACAAAATTAAAGCGAGAAAAAAATAAAGACCAGCGCGCCTGTCTAGGATTCAGGCGTCTGGCAGTCTCAAGATAAATCAAATTTTTGTGGTCAGTCAATACCACCACCTGATGTCTAGCCCCCTCGAGCCAATGGCGCCACTCCTCAAACGCCCACTTCATGGCCAAAAGCTCCCGATTCCCAACATCATAATTCCGCTCTGCGGGCGAAAATTTGCGAGAAAAGAAGGCACAAGGCCTAATGACGGAGCAGTCGGAACCTTTCTGCGACAACACTGCCCCAGCTCCGATCTCCGAAGCGTCAACCTCAACCTGAAAAGGCAGATTCACATCAGGCTGACGCAACACAGGGGCAGAGGCAAAACGGCGCTTAAGCTCCTGAAAGGCCTCTACAGCATGAGGGGACCAATTAGCAACATCAGCGCCTTGTCTGGTCAAATCAGTCAGTGGTTTAACGACATCCGAAAAACCAGCAATAAATCGGCGGTAAAAGTTGGCAAAGCCCAAAAATCTCTGAAGACCCTTAAGAGAGGAGGGCTGAGTCCAGTCACAAATAGCTTGCACCTTGACGGGATCCATCTCAATGGAAGAGGGAGAAAAAATATACCCCAAAAAGGAAATTTTCTGGACCCCAAAAACGCACTTAGACCCCTTCACACATAAAGAATTAGACCGCAGAACCTGAAAAACTCTCCTGACCTGCTGGACATGAGAGTCCCAGTCATCAGAAAAAATCAGAATATCATCCAGATATATTATCATAAATTTATCCAGAAAATCGCGGAAAATATCATGCATAAAAGACTGGAAAACTGAAGGGGCATTAGAAAGACCAAAAGGCATGACCAAATACTCAAAGTGGCCCTCGGGCGTATTAAATGCGGTCTTCCACTCATCCCCCTGCCTGATCCGCACCAAATTATACGCCCCACGAAGATCAATTTTAGAGAACCACTTAGCACCCTCTATACGAGCAAACAAATCAGTAAGCAATGGCAATGGGTATTGATACTTAACAGTGATCTTATTCAGAAGCCGATAATCAATACATGGTCTCAAAGAGCCGTCTTTTTTTGAGACAAAGAAAAACCCAGCTCCCAAGGGAGAAGAAGATGGACGAATATGTCCCTTTTCCAAAGACTCCTTTATATATTCCCGCATAGCAGCATGTTCCGGCACAGACAAATTAAACAAACGACCCTTTGGATATTTACAACCCGGTATCAAATCTATGGCACAATCGCACTCACGGTGCGGAGGTAACGACCCAAGCTTGGGTTCGTCAAAGACGTCTTGATAATCAGAGAGGAACTCAGGGACTTCAGAGGGAATGGACGACGAAATAGAAACCAAAGGTACGTCCCCATGAATACCCTTACATCCCCAGCTCAACACAGACATTGCTCTCCAGTCCAAGACTGGGTTGTGAGACTGCAACCATGGCAATCCCAGTACCAAATCGTCATGTAAATTATACAGCACCAGGAAACGAATAATCTCCTGGTGATCCGGATTGATACGCATGGTTACTTGTGTCCAGTATTGTGGTTTATTATTAGCCAATGGGGTGGAGTCAATCCCCTTCAGAGGAATAAGAGTCTCCAAAGGCTCTAAATCAAAACCACAACGATTGGCAAAGGACCAATCCATAAGACTCAGAGCGGCGCCAGAGTCAACATAGGCGTCCGTGGCAATGGATGACAAAGAGCAAATCAGGGTTACAGACAAAATAAACTTAGACTGAATGGTGCTAATGGAAACAGACTTATCAAGCTTCTTTGTACGCCTAGAGCATGCTGATATAACATGAGTAGAATCCCCACAATAGAAACACAATCCATTCTTCCGTCTAAAATTCTGTCGCTCGCTCCTGGACAGAATTCTATCACACTGCATACTTTCTGGCGTCTTTTCCATAGACACCGCCAGATGGTGCACCGGTTTGCGCTCCCGCAGACGCCTATCAATCTGAATAGCCATTGTCATGGACTCATTCAGACCTGCAGGCAAAGGGAACCCCACCATAACATCCTTAACGGCATCAGAGAGACCTTCTCTGAAAGTTGCCGCCAAGGCGCACTCATTCCACTGAGTAAGCACAGACCATTTACGGAATTTTTGGCAGAAAACTTCAGCTTCGTCTTGCCCCTGAGATAGTGCCATCAAAGTTTTTTCTGCCTGAAGTTCCAAATGAGGTTCCTCATAAAGCAAGCCCAAGGCCAGAAAAAACGCATCCACATCGCGTAACGCAGGATCCCCTGCTGGCAATGAGAAGGCCCAATCTTGAGGGTCACCCCTGAGCAAGGAAATCACAATCCTAACCTGCTGAGCAGGGTCTCCAGCTGAACGAGACTTCAGGGACAAATAAAGCTTACAATTATTTCGGAAATTCTGGAAGCTAGCTCTATTCCCTGTGAAGAACTCCGGCAAAGGAATTCTCGGCTCAGATACCGGAGCATGTACCACAAAATCTTGTAAATTTTGTACTTTCGTGATGAGATTATTCAAACCCGCAGTTACACTCTGGAGATCCATTATTGTCAGGTGCACACAGAGCATACAGAGATTAGGAGGAGAGAGAGAGAAAAGACTGCAGCAAGGCAGACTGGAGGAAAAAAAAAAAAAAAAAAAAAAAAAATTTCAGCAGACTTCTTATAACTCTCCTTTCTCAACCTGGGTCTTTAACACTTTATGGGCCGGTCAAACTGTCATGATCTCTGCAGGCAGAGATCATAGCAAGCCTATAGAGGGACAAGCTCTCGGAAGATGGAACTATACTGACCATGAACTAAGCCTGCCGCGCAACTAGAAATAGCCAGGTAGCATTTCCTATTTAACGCTAGATGCCCAGCTCTGGCCTAAGACCTAAATAGCTAGCAGAGGGAAATATAAGACCTGGCTCACCTCTAGAGAAATATTCCAAAGAAGACAGTAGCCCCCCACATATAATGACGGTGAGTTCAGATGAAACAACAAACGCAGCAGGAAAATAGTCTTAGCAAATTTGAGGTCCGCTTACTAGATAGCAGAAGACAGATAGTATACTTTCATGGTCAGCAGAAAAACACTAACAAAACACCATCCAGAGATTACCTTAAACTCTGGCATTAACTCATAACGCCAGAGTAGCAATCCCTGATCAACGAGAGCTTTCCAGACACAGTAACAAAACTTCAGCTGTGAACTGGAACAAATAGGCAAAACAAAACATGGACAAAAGTCCAACTTATCTAGTAGTAGTCTAGAAGCAGGAACAAGCACTGAGAGGCATCAGATAACATTGTTGACCGGCAAGAAACCACCAGAGAAATGAGCTTAAATAGCGACACCCACTACTGATGGAATCAGGTGAAACAGGAAAGAGGATGACAAGTCCAATTCCACAAGCGGCCACCGGGGGAGCCCAGAATCCAAATTCACAACATATAATACTGCCCCTATGTACAAGAATATAACTACTATAATACTGCTCCTATGTACAAGAATATAACTACTATAATACTGCCACTATGTACAAGAATATAACTACTATAATACTGCCCCCTATGTACAAGAATATAACTACTATAATACTGCTCCTATGTACAAGGATATAACTACTATAATACTGCTCCTATGTACAAGAATATAACTACTATAATACTGCCCCTATGTACAAGAATATAACTACTATAATACTGCTCCTATGTACAAGAATATAACTACTATAATACTGCCCCTATGTACAAGAATATAACTACTATAATACTGCCCCTATATACAAGCATATAACTACTATAATACTGCTCCTATGTACTGGAATATAGCTACTATAATACTGCCCCTATGTACAAGAACATAACTACCATAATACTTATCCTATGTACAAGAGTATAACTACTATAATACTGCTCCTATGTACGAGAACATAACTACCATAATACTGCTCCTATGTACAAGAACATTACTATAATACTGCTCCTATGTACAAGAATATCGCTACTATAATACTGCCCCTATGTACAAGAATATAACTACTATAATACTGCCCCTATATACAAGCATATAACTACTATAATACTGCCCCTATGTACAAGAATATAACTACTATAATACTGCCCCTATGTACAAGAATATAACTACTATAATACTGCTCCTATGTACAAGAATATAACTACTATAATACTGCTCCTATGTACAAGAATATAACTACTATAATACTGCTCCTATGTACAAGAATATAACTACTATAATACTGCCCCTATGTACAAGAATATAACTACTATAATACTCCTATGTACAAGAATATAACTATTATAATACTGCCCCTATGTACAAGAATATAACTACTATAATACTGCCCCTATGTACAAGAATATAACTACTATAATACTGCCCCTATGTACAAGAATATAACTACTATAATACTGCCACTATGTACAAGAATATAACTACTATAATACTGCCCCTATGTACAAGAATATAACTACTATAATACTGCTCCTATGTACAAGAATATAACTACTATAATACTGCCCCTATGTACAAGAATATAACTACTATAATACTGCTCCTATGTACAAGAATATAACTACTATAATACCGCACCATATGTATAAGAATAGATTTGGTATAATACAGCTTTCATGTAATTGTTGCTGGCAATGAAGTGACGTTTGCAGAATTCAGTGTTCTTTAGATGAGGAGGAATTATTGATTTCTTTGGATGAAGTATTGATTAATGCTATATGATCTCCGTTCGCTGTCTGTATCTTAGATGATGGAATGATTGTGGATTTCTTTTAATGTCTGAGCTGAATCTTGAGGATTGGGCTTTTCGGCCTTTACCACAACGTGCGCTGATGAGATCGGGGCAGGGCTGAATTTCATCTCGTCCTATCACCTGGTAATACTTAATATTTGGAAAATTTGACCCTTGTTTGTAACTTGTTTTTGCAGGAAACGTGAACAATTCAGGGAGTTCCCAGACTGAGGTTTGCCAAGGCCTGTGGTTAAAAAAATTGTGGTTTTCATACTGGTCGCATAGTCTTTAAATGTAACAAAAAACAGATATGATTGATTTTTAAATATCTGTTAACGAGAGAAGAAAATGAGACAGGTTTTTATGACCCATGTGCTCCGCAGCACTAATAGTAGAGAAATGATAGATTGCGGGCAGAAATAATTCTGGACTTAGCTTCTATCATCGAGCTCTTGTAGGTGACATGATGCCTGGAGGGAGCAGCGCTGCAGCCAGTCACTTTTCTGCTTGTCCGGATCACGGTCAGCGCTCTCTATGAAGACCCCCTCTGCAGCCGCGGCCGATATCTCCTGGCATCAGGGCCCATGTGAGCTAAAATCCCACAACTGGACCTCCTGCACTAGTGATCCCCCTTTTTCTCGCCACCCTTTAATGTCCCACACCCTGAGATCCTTCCCCGCGTACGTATACCTTGCACGAAGCCCCCTCCCCTGATCTCTGACCCCGTGCTATATACAGGGAGCCATTACCCCTCTGTATCCCATGTCTCCACAGTGCTCACCCCCATCTCTGCATTCTTGTAGGTTCTCCCTGCGCTGCGTTTCTTCCTCCTGGTGACAAAGTTGTTCAGGAAAGTTGGGGATTATTCAGGGATTAGTTGTCTGTTCTTAGTCCGGGGTCTGTAATTCATTATGGGGTCTTGTGTCACATCTGAATTTGTCTGGTTTTGGCTATGAATTATTTAGTTTTAGTTTAGGGGGTCTGATTTGGAGCCTGAGTTACCTTATGGGTCTGGCCTGGGGTCTGAATTAACTTGGTGGTCTCGTCTGCAGTCTGAATGAGCTCAAACGCCTTGTCTGTGGTCTGAGGGTCTTCTACAAGATCTCAATTAATTTCACTCGGTTGATAAAGAGTCCAGTAAAGAAAGTCGTTTGAGCAGTAAGCCGTGCAGTCTCCGTGAGAAGTCATCATAGTGGTCTGGCCCAGGCGGAGAAGAAATGTTCTGCCGAGCTAGTATCTACCCCTACATGGCCTCTGTACAGGACATATAAAGTATCACACAATTCTTCACCGCAGCCACAGATATGGCGCTAACTGCACCACGTTACTTCCGCTGCTGTATCCCCGTCTATGCCATTATTTCCACTTCTGCTGCTTTAAACCCTAGGACCCTGGCATTTTTTGTAGCATGACTACTGTGAGTCTATTTCTCAACAAGTGGAAATGAAGTTTTAATGTGTGACAGGTGATAATGTGTAGAAGGGGATCAATTCATTATAGGGGTTATCTGGGACTTTGGGGTGTCCTTCCTAACTACCTGCCTTTTCTGCATAGGAACGATCTCTCCCGGCTCAGGCGCTGACTCTCCTTCATTAGACCTCATCTCAACAGTGCAGCTTCTTCTCTTCTATTCTGCTCTGTCAGTGGGGCATCATTGCCAACGTCATGCTGATTGACTTCTGGCTCCCCGCAGTTAGGCAGTGGGGAGACGGCTGTCAATCAGCATGACATCTGCAGATAGGCAGAGAAGAGCAGACATGCAGTAGTAATATCTGTCTTTGTATTTAAAACAACAATGTCCCCTCTCTATAGGCAACAATGCAGTTGTAAACTACACTGTCTGCCCCTCAATTATGTCCCCCATCTTGTAATAATGTCCCCATCCTGAAGCTTAAATAATGTCCTCCATTCTGGCCCCTTCCTGTGATAATGACCATGTTTTGGAGCTCTTTTCAAACATCTTAAAAAAATCATAAAAAAACACCAATTCTTCTTACTGGTCCCTATTTCCATGAGGTACGGCCTTCTCCTGTCATAGCCAGTGCTATAAGTAGAGGCAGCCCATGGCAGTGATGTCATGCACCGCCTCCGACAGGGAAGCCAACGTCAGCTGTCGGTCTGGGATAGTCCAGCGGCGTGTAGAGAGATTGCAGTGCAGGGAGTCAGTGACGCTAAGGTCCACGATACATTAAGCTAAAGATGGCTCTGGCATTGGTGGGCCCCATTCCAGCAGTGCGCCCCCTATTTATAGTGCCCAGCATTTAGTAATGCCATGCAAGCTTGGACTGGCCCTCGGGTGAGCCGGTAAATCCCCTGGTAGGCCCCTGTGCAGCAGTCAGATCACACCCTCCATATGAGCAGTAGTTGGCACAATAAACCTCTATGCAAAAAAGCGGAATCTCATCCACAGACTTCTCAATGTGGGATTATATAGATAAAAGCAGAGGTAAAATTGTCAGTGAGAGTCACGTAATGGCTACATGTAGCTGAACAGTGGCCCCTAAGTCAGTGTGTCTGGTTAGTCCTGGGCATCCCAGTCCAATACTGGTGCCATACTGTACACCCAAGTCATAGTGCTGTCGGGCGACCTCGACAGCTGGGCTAAGGATCGGTGTAAGAACAATCTGGGGCATCTGACATTTCAGGACTCAGGGTTGGCATAAATGAACCCCCGTGTAAAGTAATGGACCCCTCCCCATCTATTAGGGGGATGCACAAGTAACTGGAAGCCCAATAGTGTACAACAGTCCAGTGTGGAGTGTGCACATCGCCAGATAAACCAGATCACTCATAAACTGAAGGGTTTACAGACGCTGCACCCACTGTATATATTACGGGGGGAATATTAATGAGCGTGCATGCGATTACATACAGTAGTGCTAGGCCGGCATGATCCCTGCCCCCATCATCCTCACATTCAGATGTATCTTTATTATATACATCCAATATGGCTGCTATCACAGCGTCCACAAGGATGGTCAGCCCGATGCTCCAGAAATCCCTCCAGTCCCGATGTCGCAGAATGAAGCAGAATTATTATTCCCCTTTCTAGAAAGTCTCAGGTAATGAATTGGCAAATAATGAGTCTTAAAATGGGAAAAACAGAAAATAAGTACAATTGCATTAATAAATCAGGACCGATGTGTTTACTTTTCTCCCTATATTTATATCTCTGCTTGCTGTTAGTAATGGACACATTGTTTTCTGCATGATCGAATACATTTCACAAATGAAGCTTTGTTACATTTGTATCCAGTATAGAACATATTTGAATCCTGGCATAAAGTGACCAGACACCAGACTGATACATTTTACTTGCACTTACGATGGCAGACTGCCTACGTCAGTTACATATGGTCCCGCGGACGCACATTCAGCTGAAGTGTTTGCAGTGCAAGGACCCTCAGGGTCACTACGCTGCCATACACGCCGGTGGCCAAGGAGAGGCCGGAAGCTGATGTCGGCGTGCCAGACATTGGTGTCACATGGCAGTGATGTCCTGCATCACCATGGTGGGCACGCCGATGTCAGCTGCCGGCCTCTGCGCCGGCTATAGAAGAGGACACCGCATGTCGCGGGAGCCGAGGAAGATGAGAAGGGTGTTTGCTTGGTTTGGTACATATATACCCGGATAGGGGACATATATACAAGGACGGGGGACATATATACCCGGATAGGGGGCGTATGTACAAGGATGGGGGATATATACCAGGATAGGGGACATATATACCAGGATAGGGGACATATATACAAGGACGGGGGATATATACCAGGATAGGGGACATATATACCAAGATAGGGGACATATATACCAGGATAGGGGACATATATACCAGGATAAGGGACATATGCAGCACCCCAGAGTCCTGGTTGTTGCAGTGCTGTGGCTCCGCCACTACGGGGAGCTATGGTGCGTCTGATTGCACTAGGGAGTTTCTCTGATCAGGTACACTCACACCACACTTCACACTCCGGCCACCAGGGGGGGTGGTCCTATCTAGTAGGCCACTCCTCACAACTCTGGTAAAACTGGGGGTTGGACAGGAAGACAGGGAGAAGTAGCTGGGAAGAGCTAGTGAGAGGACCTGTCAGGGATGGGATCCTGGCAGACTCCTCAGAGCAGAACTAACCAGTAAACAACGGGAATACAGAAAAGGAGAAATACCAGAAGGGGTCTTGCTGTTAGACCGAGGCAACATCCTTCTGAGGCGCAAACAGTCGGTGGCCGGAACGCCGAGCAAGTAAGAGACTTTAAGTACATTGCAAACCACGGCAGGGCAGCTAACTACAGGTTGGCTGTCTCACTTAACACCTAAGCAGACAACGGAGGCAGCTGTGGGAGAGGGGCGACTCTAGGGTCCCGGAAGAACTCCAGGCCTACCCCGTCATACGGGTGCGTCCTACCATATCAACTGGAGGACGGAGAAGGAACAATAGAGACAGAAAGAAACAGTTGTGAGGACTATCCCGGGAGCTCAGCAGGGAAGAACTACAACACACAGCGCTAGAAGGTAGATACTGATTCCCACCTGTAAAGAGAGCTCCTGATGTGTCGTTGGACCGGCCGGTCTCTGAAAACCCAGTTAACAGCGCTCTGGACTGAGGTCTCCAACATCTTCAGTAAAGAGGTAAAGAGACTGCAACCTGGTGTCCTCGTTATTTACCGCGACCTGCACCCCACAACTGCACCGCCATACCACCGTTAACAGTACCTATTTGCAACGGACGTCCCCCACTGACAGACAGGGCCACGGACCGGGTCTAGCCACCGTGACAACCCCAGGACTGAGATCCCAGAGGCCCGGCTCCGGGTACCCCTCGGCCCTGCGGCGGTGTGGGGGCGCTCCAAATCTTGGCGTCACGAACAGGATCTACTTCAGCCTGAAGAATCAGGTCATGTGTGCCTGGAGACTGTGATTTGTTGTGCTGGAACTGTACTTTATTGAGAGAACTGTGTGCTACTGTTTGCTGCGGAAAGTTACCGCCAAAATTCGCCATTGCCGCGCGCGGAGGGAGGAGCCTTAGCTACGTGGGCGGGATCGGCCAAAAGAAGCGCGGAACGGAAAGCGCGGTGAGACGCCAATCCCGGAAGAGGAACTCCGACCTCCAGCAGGTTAGTGTGAGGAAGGGACGGCCATGTCCGAGTCGGGAGGAGAGGAGGTGGCGGTCGCAGCCGCGGACGCAGGGGCAGCTCCGGTCCCCGCAGCGGGCGAAGCCGCGGCCCTAATACCACCACTGGCTGCCGCAGAACCCGCTGCCCCATCAGCCAGTCGGACACTGCCGCTAATGCGAAAGCCATAATGCCCTTCTCCATGCCCTACCTGCCCGGAGCGGCCTGGCTCCCACGATACTCTGGGGAGGCGCATACGTTCACTGACTTTAAAGAAGGGCTCTGCAGCCTGCTCGAGTTCTATCCCCTAACCGAGCCTCAGAAGGTCCATATGATAACCGGTCAACTCTTTGGGGCGGCTCTGAGAGAAGTGAAATCCTGGCCCGCTGAGGATAAAGGAACTGCACAACAGATTTTTGCCAAGCTTAAAGCCACCTTTGATACTCGCACTGCCACAGAGATTAAACTGACTTTCTATGGATGCAAACAGAGGTCGCAGGATAGCTTACGGGACTATGCCCTTAATCTCCAGGAAGCGATGCGGGCCATTAAGCAGAGTGACCCCGGCAGCATGCAGGATGAGGATAAAACCCTGAAGGAGCGGTTCATCGAGGGGCTCCTGTGCAGTCACCAGCGGGGCCAATTGCACTTCCTGGCCATGCAAAATCCAGACTTGACTTTTGCGCAGTTTAAAGATAAAGCTATCCAGGCATTGCAGGAGCGACAGCCCAGCCGCGCAGTACCACCCAGGCGCCCCGCTCTCACCTACCACCAGGAGGTGGCATCGGATACCCCAGTTGCCGCGGAGGCCGACGCCCAGAGCTTCGAGGACGACTCCCCTGCAGGACTCCGTCTCCAGATGCAAGAGCTAACCAAGAGCGTTGCTGCCCTGGCCCGGACGGTGCAGTCCCTACAGGAGGCCCCCAAAGAGAAGATCCAGTTGGCTTCCAGCCCAGAGGATGTCCCTTGGATGCGACGGAGGAAGACTCCGCCGACCAGGAGCCGGCCCGACGATCGCTTCCACCAGGATGGACGACCCATCTGCCGCCGCTGTCATCAGGTGGGCCATCTTGCAAGGTACTGTCCTTTAAACGAGCAACCCCTGGGGCAAAGGGCCAACCCCCAGGAGTAGGACGGTCAGGCCCGCAGCATTGGAGAACCAAGTATATTGGAGGACGACCAGTTCTCCCTGTAGTGATTGATGGAATCCCCTTGAATGCTTTGCTGGACACCGGTTCTCAGGTGACGACTATACCTTACGTGCTCTACAAACGGTATTGGGAGGACGCTGATATTACTCGTGGCCCTGACGATGATTTCACCATAATCGCCAGTAATGGTCAGCCGTTGCCACAAGTGGGGTATAAGGAGGTCACCATCAAAGTGGGGCGGGTGGAATTGAAAGCCCAAGGGATTGTGATTGTAGATATTGATCGTCGAGAAAGTAATCCCATGATGACTCTTGGTACTAATGTTATAGAAAATTGTCTTGCAGAAGTGATTGTTTTGTTACAACAGGTGGCAGAAACTGCTGGCCACAGTGAGCAACGTGCCCTGCAGAAGGAAATCAGAGCTCTGATGCAGAGACAGCAGGTAGAGCTGACTGGTGGTGAGATTGGTCGTGTCACTGTGAGTGATTCGAACCCCATCGCGATACCCCCCAAGAGTGAAATGTTAATATGGTGTCGAGCAGCCATAGGCCTCAGGGGTAAGGACTACCAGGCCTTGGTAGAACCCGTATATTCAGACAATAGGCCTACTGTTCTGACAGCCCGGGGGGTGGTCGACGTTCGACAGGGGAGAGTGCCCGTACGTGTCCTTAATTGTGGGGAGGAAGAGGTCCACCTAGCCAAGTATACCACGCTCGCCAAACTGTTCACTGTCAATAATAGTGTAATACAGACACCTGAACCCTTAGTCCCGTCAAACGTGGCGGAGGACAAAGGTTCTGCAGGGCACTCGAAAGACTGGTGTCGGGAATTGCATGTGGGCACTGACTCTACCCCATCTCATCAAATACAGGGGGCTTACAGGGTGGTACACGAGTACGAGCAGGTATTCAGCAAACACCCCTCAGATTTTGGGCAGGTGAAAGGGATCAAACATCACATCCCCACGGGAGATCACCGACCCATAAAAGAGAGATATCGCCCTGTACCCCCAGCTCATTACCAGTGTGCCAAGGACATGTTACGGGAAATGAAGGAGGCTGGGGTGGTGAGAGACAGCTGTAGCCCCTGGGCAGCTCCGTTGGTCCTTGTTAAAAAGAAAGATGGTACAATGAGGATGTGTGTTGATTATAGGCAGTTGAATCGCATTACACATAAGGACGCATACCCACTGCCCAGGATAGAGGAGTCTCTGGCTGCCTTAAAATCTGCTAACTACTTCTCTACCTTAGATCTCACCAGTGGGTACTGGCAGGTTCCTGTAGCGGAGGCGGACAAAGAGAAGACGGCCTTCACGACGCCAATGGGCCTCTGTGAGTTCAACTACATGCCCTTCGGATTGTGCAATGCTCCCGGAACGTTCCAGAGGATGATGGAGAGCTGCCTGGGACACCTGAACTTTGAAACCGTGCTGCTATATCTGGATGACGTTATAGTCTTCTCTAAAACCTACGAAGACCATCTGAAGCACCTGGCCGAGGTGTTTGAAGCCTTGTCCAACTTCGGCCTGAAAGTGAAACCGTCCAAGTGTCATCTGCTGAAACCTAAAGTGCAGTACCTGGGCCATGTGGTGAGCGCTGAAGGAGTGGCCCCAGACCCCGACAAGGTCACAGTGATCAAGGACTGGCCAAAGCCTAGTGACCTCCACGAAGTCCGGCAGTTCCTCGGGTTGGTAGGTTACTATCGGAGATTCATTAAGGATTTCACCAAGAAGGCCGCACCCTTGCAAAATCTGCTGGTGGGCCAACCAAAGAAGACCAAGGGGAGGAAAACCCCCTTTGATTGGAACGAAGAGCTGGAGGAATCCTTCACCTGTTTGAAGTCGGCACTGACGGGAGAAGAGATACTGGCTTACCCCGAATACGATCAACCGTTTGTGCTGTACACAGATGCCAGTAATGTGGGATTAGGAGCCGTGCTATCCCAGGTTCAGAACGGCAAAGAAAGGGTGATCGCTTACGCCAGCAGGAAACTCCGTCCCACGGAAAGGAACCCTGACAACTATAGTTCCTTTAAGCTGGAATTCCTGGCCCTCGTCTGGGCAGTGACAGAGAGGTTTAAGCACTACCTGGCCTCTGCGAAATTCACCGTTTTCACGGACAACAATCCGCTAACGCATCTGGATACTGCCAAACTCGGGGCTTTGGAACAGCGGTGGATGGCCCGGCTGTCCAACTATGATTTCACCATCAAATATCGGGCAGGGCACCAGAATGCCAATGCCGATGCTCTGTCCCGAATGCCCAATTTACCAGAAGTGGGAGAAGACCCGGAGGCACTTGAAGAGGTGGAGCTGCCTGCCTTCCATCGCTCCAAAGCCACTCAGAACTCTCACCATGTGAAGAACAGGCACAAGAACCAACCGGATGCCACGCTGAATCCCCTGCCCCACCACGGATGGGCAGAAACCCAGGATAGTGACCCCGCGGTCCGTCAGGTGAAGGAACTCTTGACGCAGGCTGGCGTGCACCCTGGCCCAGATGATCCACAAGAGACCCAACAGCTGTGGAAGGGGAGAAGCAAACTGTTTATCCATGATGGCAAGTTGTGCAGGAGGAGCATCGACCCACGTACTCATGAATTGGTGTGGCAGATAGTGGTGCCAAGGCGAGATGCGCCCATGGTTCTGGGAGCCTACCATGATGGAGCCGGACACTTCGGATGGAAGAAGCTAGAGAAGCTGCTCCGAGGGAGGTTCTATTGGGTTGGCATGAAGAGAACCATTGAGAAGTGGTGTCGGGAGTGTGGTCCATGTAGTCTGCGCAGGAAGGACCGTGACAGTCAACGGGCTCCCCTGCGGCCTATCATCACCAAACGGCCGCTCGAACTGGTCGCGCTGGATCATGTGAAGCTGACACCTAGCCGGTCGGGCTATATCTACGCCCTTACCATCGTGGACCACTACTCCAGGTTTTTGGTGGTTGTGCCTGTCAAGGATCTAACAGCTAGGACTGCCGCCAGGGCCTTCCAGCAGCACTTTTGTAGGCCCCATGGCTACCCAGAGAAAGTACTGACCGATCAGGGGCCTGCATTCGAAGCGGAAGTGTTCCAAGAATTCTGTCAGTTGTACGGGTGTAAGAAGATCAGAACTACACCGTACCACCCTCAAACCAACGGGATGTGCGAGAAGATGAACCAGGTGGTAATTGATTTATTGAAGACCTTACCGGTGGAGGAACGGAACCTGTGGCCGACAAAGTTGCCTGACTTAGTGGATATGTACAATCACATCCCCGTAAGTTCCACCAACTGTACTCCAGCGTACCTGATGCGAGGAAGATCTAGTCGGTTACCCGTTGATTTGGACATGGGGGTCCTAGTACCCGAAGATACCTCGCCGGATGCAGATTGGGATGCAGAAAGGCAGCGAAGGTACCGCGAAATACAGGAGTGTGTAGAGAGAAGTCTCGCCCAGGCCAGGCAGAAACAAGAAAGGGACTACAATCAACACGCTCCTGCGACTCCCCTGTCACCTGGTGAGCAAGTGCTTAAACGAAAGAGGAGGTTACACAAGCTCGATGACCAATGGGAAGCGGAACCGTATACCATCTTGCCATCCGACTTCGACAACACTAAGGTCTGTCTCATCAGCAAGGACAGAGGGGAGACCTCGGCAGCGGTATCCAGGGATCACCTTAAGGTCTGCCCCGATAAGTTGAAAGAGAGGGGCACGGCCCCAGAAATCTCCCCGCCGGTAGAAAAGGAGAAGGTGTTCCATACTGTCCTTGGTGACTTTCCCCAGTCCTGGACTCAGATAAACCAAGCCCTCGTGGTACCTGTCCTAACGTTTCCACAGCCGGACCCGCCAGAAACGATGGAGGTACCAGATCATCCGGCCCCACTACCTCAACAAGCCTTACCTGATGAAG
Source organism: Ranitomeya variabilis (assembly GCF_051348905.1). Taxonomy (NCBI): domain Eukaryota; kingdom Metazoa; phylum Chordata; class Amphibia; order Anura; family Dendrobatidae; genus Ranitomeya; species Ranitomeya variabilis. The sequence goes on from NC_135238.1 coordinate 235,149,525, forward strand.
CCATGCCAACCGTTGAACCGGCAAATCCTCCCTCTGCTGTCGGTGAATCTGCTGTACCCACTGTTGATAGCAGCAGCTCTGAGAGCCCTAACCTGCCAGTGCTACCCCGACTCACTAGAAGTGTAGCTAGAAGACAGTGCACTACACCAGCGGTAGCAAGCATAGCGGGCCCTGTTAGACCAATAGCAACCCCTGCGCTGCGAAGGTCCACACGCAGCACTCAAAATCAAACTCCCCTCCGCTACAAAACTTGGAGGTATTGATAGGGCTGCTATGTAATTGAAAATGTTTGTATGTATATCCTTTTGTTACAGGTTTTTAAATGGACGGTGAATTGCTCAAAAACTTCCACAAGGGGGGCCCCTTTGTTTACCCGGGGTCCCCGCTGTTTCAACCACTGAACTGAGAGTCATAAACTGTGCATGACCTAACTTTTGCAACGTTCAAGAATCCTCACCTCCTGTAAAGGGAAGCATTGTTATGTTCAATTGTTATGCTATTTCAAAAATTTGTGTGTTTTCTGTTAATATGTATTATTGTTCTTGTTTTCCCAGTCCCGGAGTACTGGATTTAACCGGGGGGGAGTGCAGCACCCCAGAGTCCTGGTTGTTGCAGTGCTGTGGCTCCGCCACTACGGGGAGCTATGGTGCGTCTGATTGCACTAGGGAGTTTCTCTGATCAGGTACACTCACACCACACTTCACACTCCGGCCACCAGGGGGGGTGGTCCTATCTAGTAGGCCACTCCTCACAACTCTGGTAAAACTGGGGGTTGGACAGGAAGACAGGGAGAAGTAGCTGGGAAGAGCTAGTGAGAGGACCTGTCAGGGATGGGATCCTGGCAGACTCCTCAGAGCAGAACTAACCAGTAAACAACGGGAATACAGAAAAGGAGAAATACCAGAAGGGGTCTTGCTGTTAGACCGAGGCAACATCCTTCTGAGGCGCAAACAGTCGGTGGCCGGAACGCCGAGCAAGTAAGAGACTTTAAGTACATTGCAAACCACGGCAGGGCAGCTAACTACAGGTTGGCTGTCTCACTTAACACCTAAGCAGACAACGGAGGCAGCTGTGGGAGAGGGGCGACTCTAGGGTCCCGGAAGAACTCCAGGCCTACCCCGTCATACGGGTGCGTCCTACCATATCAACTGGAGGACGGAGAAGGAACAATAGAGACAGAAAGAAACAGTTGTGAGGACTATCCCGGGAGCTCAGCAGGGAAGAACTACAACACACAGCGCTAGAAGGTAGATACTGATTCCCACCTGTAAAGAGAGCTCCTGATGTGTCGTTGGACCGGCCGGTCTCTGAAAACCCAGTTAACAGCGCTCTGGACTGAGGTCTCCCACATCTTCAGTAAAGAGGTAAAGAGACTGCAACCTGGTGTCCTCGTTATTTACCGCGACCTGCACCCCACAACTGCACCGCCATACCACCGTTAACAGTACCTATTTGCAACGGACGTCCCCCACTGACAGACAGGGCCACGGACCGGGTCTAGCCACCGTGACAACCCCAGGACTGAGATCCCAGAGGCCCGGCTCCGGGTACCCCTCGGCCCTGCGGCGGTGTGGGGGCGCTCCACATATATACCAAGATAGGGGACATATATACCAGGATAAGGGACATATATACCAAGATAGGGGACATATACACAAGGATGGGGGATATATACCAGGATGAGGGACATATACAGGTATATCAAGAACGGGACAAACGTTATATATCAGGATGGCGACATATATACTAGGCTGGACTGGCACATATGCTGGGAAGGGGCCTAGGATGGGGGACATCACTACATAATGAATTAAGGACTACAAGGGCCCATACATCTGACTAATATGCAGGTGGGGGCCCAGGTATGAATGTTGCATTGGGGTCCATTGGACTGTAGCTACACAGCTGCCTTCACTGATACACTGTAACAAAGGATGAGAGCTGTATACTGATGTGCGCTAATGTGCTTTCAGATGGAAGAAGCATTAACCCTCTGTAGGTTTTTAGCCTTTGCGTTTAACCATGAATATTCCTAGTCCCTGGGCCCAAGGAGGGGTCTTGTAACAGTGAACAGGGTCTATCCAGGAGCTTTCTGACCTCTTTACCAGAGATGATAATATTCATATACCTGCACGGCGTGGCGAGGCGCCGCTGCTCTCCCCTTCCCCGCATGCTGTGCAGCTGACACTGATGGTCTTTTCAGTGTATTTTGCTGATGGCTGAATATGGCGAGTAATGATGACTGTGAGGCCGGCGTCACACTAGCGAGTTTTACGGACGTATGAGCGCAGAAAATACTTCCAGAAAATACGCATTGCACACGGCCCAATGATTCTCTATGGCCCAGCTCCTATCTGCCGTATATTATGCATCCGTAATATACGGCATGTTACAGGCATAGAAAATCACAGCATGCTGCGTTTTTCAGCGTATTGCCCAAAAAATCCGCCAATAAAAGTCTATGGGGGTGAGAAAATTACGGATTATACACGGACCAGCAGTGTGACTTGCGAGAAATACGCAGCGGTGTTCTCTAGAAAAGCCGGTAATTCAGTGCGGTGTACAGTAAAATCACACTGACAGAATAGAATAGGTAGAATAAATGTGTACACATAGAATAGGTATATATATATATATATATACTGTATATATATTTATATATATATATATATATGTCAGTGAGACACACATATATATTTATTTAATTCAGCACTAGATAGCAGGAAAGCCGGTAATTCAATTGCCGGCTTTTCCTCTCTCCTTCACAAACCCGACAGGATATGAGACATGGTTACATACAGTAAACAATCTCATATCCCTTATTTTATTACATATTCCTCTTTACTAATGTAAGAAGTGTCTCTGTGTAAAATTTGGGGGCTCTAGCTATTTAGCCATTTTTCTCTGGGATTTAACCCTTTAATTTAATAGCTAGAGACCCCAAATTTTACACAGAGACACTTCTTACATTAGTACAGAGGAATATGTAATAAAAGAAGGGATATGAGTAGTGTTGAGCGATACCGTCCGATACTTGAAAGTATCGGTATCGGAAAGTATCGGCCGATACCGGCAAAGTATCGGATCCAATCCGATACCGATACCCGATACCAATACAAGTCAATGGGACTCAAGTATCGGACGGTATTCCTGATGGTTCCCAGGGTCTGAAGGAGAGGAAACTCTCCTTCAGGCCCTGGGAACCATATAAATGTGTAAAAGAAAGAATTAAAATAAAAAATATCGCTATACTTTACCTCTCCGACGCAGCCGGGACCTCAGCGCAGGAACCGGCAGCGTTGTTTGTTTAAAATTCCCGCTTTTACATGGTTACGCGAACTCCCGGCTTGTGATTGGTCACGGCGCCATGTTGCCGGGACGCGGACCAATCACAGCAAGCCGTGACGAAAATACGTCACGGCTTGCTGTGATTGGTCCGCGGCCCGGCAACATGGCCGCCATTAACCAATCACAAGCCGTGACGTCACGGGAGGCAGGACAAGCGCGCATTTTAAAATTGCGCGCGTGTCCAGCCTCCCGGCTTGTGATTGGTTGATCGCGGCGCAACCAATCATAAGCCGGGACGTCACTGGAGGCTGGACACGCGCGCTTTTTCAAAAGCGCGCAAGTCCAGCCTCCCGTGACGTCACGGCTTGTGATTGGTTAATGGCGGCCATGTTGCCGGGACGCGGACCAATCACAGCAAGCCGTGACGTATTTTCGTCACGGCTTGCTGTGATTGGTCCGCGGCCCGGCAACATGGGCGCCCTGACCAATCACAAGCCGGGAGTTCGCGTAACCATGTAAAAGCGGGAATTTTAAACAAACAACGCTGCCGGTTCCTGCGCTGAGGTCCCGGCTGCGTCGGACAGGTGAGTATAGCGATATTTTTTATTTTAATTCTCTCTTTTACACATTTTAACAATGTTAAAATGTGTAAAAGAGAGAATTAAAATAAAATGTTGTTCCGATACCCGATACCCGATACCACAAGAGTATCGGAATCCCGGTATCGGAATTCCGATACAGCAAGTATCGGCCGATACCCGATACTTGCAGCATCGGAATGCTCAACACTAGATATGAGATGTTTTATTGTATGTAACCATGTCTCATATCATGTCGGGTTTGTGAAGGAGAGAGCAAAAGTCGACAATTGAATTACCAGCTTTTCTGCTATCTAGCGCTGAATTAAATATAAATATAGATATACTGTACAGTCATGGCTAAAAGTTTTGAGAATGACACCAAAATTATATTTTCCCATGATCTGCTGCCCTCTGGTTTTTATTAGTGTTTGTCTGATATTTATATCACATACAGAAATATAATTGCAATCATACTATGAGTACCAATAGGTTATATTGACAGTTAGAATGAGTTAATGCAGCAAGTCAATATTTGCAGTGTTGACCCTTCTTCTTCAAGACCTCTGCAATTCTCCCTGGCATGCTCTCAATCAGCTTCTGGACCAAATCCTGACTGATAGCCGTCCATTCTTGCCTAATCAATGCTTGCATTTTGCCAGAATTTGTTGGTTTTTGTTTGTCCACCCGTCTCTTGATGATTGACAAGTTCTCAATGGGATTAAGATCTGGGGAGTTTCCAGGCCATGGACTCAAAATCTCTATGTTTTGTTCCATGAGCCATTTAGTTATCACCTTTGCTTTATGGCAAGGTGCTCCATCATGCTGGAAAAGGCATTGTTGGGCGCCAAACTGCTCTTGGACGGTTGGGAGAAGTTGCTCTTGGAGGACATTCTGGTCCCATTCTTTATTCATGGCTGTGTTTTTAGACAAGACTGTGAGTGAGCCGATTCCCTTGGCTGAGAAGCAACCCCACACATGAATGGTTTCAGGATGCTTTACAGTTGGCATGAGACAAGACTGGTGGTAGCGCTCACCTCTTCTTCTCCGAATGTCCCAAACAATCGAAAAGGGGATTCATCAGAGAAAATGACTTTGCCCCAGTCCTCAGCAGTCCACTCCCTGTACCTTTTGCAGAATATCAGTCGGTCCCTGATATTTTTTCTGGAGAGAAGTGGCTTCTTTGCTGCCCTCCTTGAAACCAGGCCTTGCTCAAAGACTCTCCGCCTCACAGTGCGTGCAGAAGCACTCACACCAGCCTGCTGCCATTCCTGAGCAAGCTCGGCACTGCTGGGAGTCCGATCCCGCAGCTGAAATAGTTGTAAGATACGGTCCTGGCGCTTGCTGGTCTTTCTTGGGCGCCCTGGAGCCTTTTTGACAACAATGGAAGCTCCTTGAAGTTCTTGATGATGCGATAGATTGTTGACTGAGGTGCCATCTTTGTAGCTGCGATACTCTTCCCTGTTCGGCCATTTTTGTGCAGTGCAATGATGACTGCACGTGTTTCTTTAGAGATAACCATGGTTAACTGAAGAGAAACAATGATACCAAGAACCAGCCTCCTTGTAAAGTGTCCAGTGATGTCATTCTTACTTAATCATGACTGATTGATCGCCAGCCCTGTCCTCATCAACACCCACACCTGTGTTACTGGATCAATCACTAAAACGATGTTAGCTGCTCCTTTTAAGGCAGGACTGCAATGATGTTGAAATGTGTTTTGGGGGTTAAAGTTCATTTTCTGGGCAAATATTGACTTTGCAAGTACAGTAATTGCTGTTAAGCCGATCACTGACATTCAGGAGTATATGCAAATTGCCATTAGAAAAAATGAAGCAGTAGACTTTGGAAAAATTACTATTTGTCTCATTCTCAAAATTTTCGTTCATATCTATATATATATATAAATACATATATATATATATATATATATATATATGTGTCTCACTGACATATATAAATGTATATATATATATATATATATATATATATATATATATATATATATAGACTGTATAAATGTTTTTAAGAATATTTGAGCTGATGGATCCATGATATGTCCATTTTGCAAGCCTGCGAGAAAAAATCGCCGTACGGAAGCCATACGGACGACATACAGATAAATTTGTGCGTAAAAATCGCATCCTCGCATTGAATACGGAACAGTGTTTTGGGACAATTACTGCGTATTACGGCCGTAAAAAATGGACCGTATTTTCATACGCCTAGTGTGACGCCGGCCTGAGACTCACGATGCAGATGAACTTCCCACATGTTGCAGGAAACAAAGAACAGATTTCCAATATTTTACTGCTGGAAGAAAACGTTTCCGTGTCCATGTGGAAATATTACATAAAGACGATCCAGGCCGGGGCCGCTGGTTACATAATGAGAGATTTCCCTGCTAGTGACTGCGGTGTCCGCGCATCGCACACCGCCGCTCGTTAGCCTTTGTGCACATAGAGGTTTTAGTTCGGCTTTTTTGAGGGGTCGGCTCCGAAAAAAAACATCTAGAAAAAAAGTCACTTCCTATTTGTTTCTAATGTAAGATCACTTTGCTTTCTATATGTTCAGTCCTTTAAGTTTTTCATTTTTTTTTTCGTTTCCGATTTTTTTGCCAAAACTCCTGATGGGAGAAAATGAAGCGAGTCACGTCTGCGGCTGAATCCATGGCAGAGAGTAACATCACCTGCATATTTTCCTCATTAGTAACATGTGATACAAAGTATCAGAGAGTTTGTGCCTCGGAGCCGTCTCTGAATTATTCTGCCACTTCTCAGAAATGCTAATGAATGATTCACAAGCGAAACGCGTCCATCACAGTCATGGCGGAGTCACTGAGGGAGAGTCATGGGGATCCGTGGCGCCGGATCGGTCACGTCGCTCCGAAGAGTAGTCACAAGCCAGACATTGGGGGGGAGAGTGCCAGGAAAGGGTTAACCCCAGTTACAGTAAAGCGGATGATGAGTTAGAAGCTGAACTCCCACCCGACAGAAAGGAAAACAATCATTTGCAAATCTTCTGCGGAATATAAATGAGGAAAAACAAACGTAGGTGGACACTTCATGTAAGAGCTATGCATAATGGATCAGCAATTACACAACTACTGTATATGAGCTCCGTTATGTAACGCCATGGCGGTAATATCTACCCAGACACTTAAAGGGGAAATACTAGGAAAGAAACTTCATAGCCATAATACTTAAAGGGGTTGTTCACTTTCAGGACAGTTGTCGCCAAACACCTGAAATAGCAAAAAGAACAGATCCTCACCCTCCCCTGGTCCATCCCCGACCTCCGCTGCTTCATGGTTGGCCACAGCAGAGAAGCACACTGTCGACGTGTTGTTACCGCTGCAGCCAAACACCAGACCAGTGGTTGGGATCCTGTGTTGGACCTGGGGAGGGTGTGCACCTTTCTTTGTTATTTTCGGTATTTTAGATAGTTTTAGGTCCCCCTACCTAAAAGTAGACAACCCCCTTTAATTTAAAGGAGAGCTGCATTTTTTATTAGTAGAAAAGCGCCTATACAGCCGAACCACTACGTCCACATGTACAAACCTGCTGATGGCTCAGGGCAGTAATTGCTCTTTTACCTACTACCAGCTCCACGTGTGCAGAGCCGGCTGTGAGCCAGCCTGCAGGAGCAGTGATCACAGCGCACACATTATACAGGGACTGATCACCGCCCCCTGTACCGCCCCAATGACTGCAAGCGAGCAGAGAGAACACACATCATTTTCTCCCTGCAGTCACAATTAGACACACATGGTTAACACTACTATGTGGAGTGCATATACTGAATGGAAGACTATGGAGAGAGTATTATACTATATGGAGGACTATGGGGAGTGCATTATGCTATATGAAGGACTGTGGGGAGTGCATTATGCTATATGGAGGACTAAGGGGAGTGCATTATGCTATATGGAGGACTGTGGGGAGTGCATTATGCTATATGGAGGACTAAGGGGAGTGCATTATGCTATATGGAGGACTAAGGGGAGTGCATTATGCTATATGGAGGACGATGGGGAGTGCATTATGCTATATGAAGGACTGTGGGGAGTGCATTATGCTATATGAAGGACTGTGGGGAGTGCATTATGCTATATGAAGGACTGTGGGGAGTGCATTATGCTATATGGAGGACTAGGGGGAGTGCATTATGCTATATGGAGGACTATGGGCAGTGCATTATGCTATATGGGGGACTATATTTGGCTATGTGGCCTCCATTATAATATTTGGAGGGCTATATGGGGCCATTATAATGCTTGTAGCGCTATGTGGGGCCATTATAATATTTGTATTGCTATATGGGGCCATTATAATATTTGGAGGGCTAAATGAGAGTCTGTATACTTTATGTAGGGATATGTGGGGACCATTATACTGTATGCAAGCAATTACACAGTGTGAAGGTTTGTGTGGGGTCCATTATAATGTGTGGAGGGCTGTGTGGGAGCCTTTATACTGTTTGGAGGGCTAGTGGGGGCCATTATACAGTGTGGTGAGGTGTGGGACTGCAAGGAGGGCTGTGGGGGGTCACAGTTTGGGGATTACAATGTTTTGGGGTCACCATACTTTGCTGTGGGAGTTGAGGTGAGATGCAGTAGGGTCATCATACTGTGTGTGGAGGGTACTATGGAGGAACTCACTGTGGGGGTATCATATAGTGTTTGGGGGTCACTTTTGTTGACATCATACTTTATGGGGGCAATGGGAGGAAAATCTCGGGCTTCAATAGGAGGAAAATTAATTTGTAAAAGCTGCAAAGTTGTGAGATATGCTCCTCTGTGACCCCGCCAAATATTATTATTATGTTGTTTCTTTTTGGAGGGGGCAATTAGAACTTCTGCTATGGGGCCCCATGATTTCTATGTACGCCTCTGCAACAACTCCAACCAAAACTGTTCAGTTGTGAATTTATTTTCTCACCTAATTCGACATGAAGCCAGTTCCCCAACATTGCGGCTGATTAAACACGGGTTCTCGGTACCGCCGCTCTCACTGGAATGTGATTTACTCAACTTTTGCTTTTTGTCTGATCAACTTCGCTTTTAATAAGTTGCAGAACAAGGTCACTGTGATTCCCCAGATACGTATCTGAAATAGCGGCTACATTTATTTTCTCTGGATGGCAGACACTAATAACAAACCTGCCCAAACAGGAATAAGGAATATACTAGTGCTTAAAGTCAGCAGATATTTTTTGAGAAAGCAAACCAGTGAAAAATCCTAAAATATCCCCGGACTTACAAAAAGGCCCCGGCTCTCTGTTACATATCATTTGCACATTCTCAGACTAAAACTTGATTCTTACTGATTTGTGTTTGATTTCATTGGCTAACAGAGAATCTATTCTACAGGTTTCTCAAGCGAGGTTTGTCCTGGTGGTAATATTAAAATAAAGTTATAAAATCCTGGGAATGTGGAGCAGAATTAATCTCCCTCAAAGCTTTCCTGCTCGGATGGGATGTGGCCAAAGAGCTCTGAATGAGAAAGCTGGACTGTTTTTAGGACTAGTGACGGACGGACTCGTGGCTGTTCGGGTCCATCAAGTTCGGCTGAACATTTTAAAAAAGTTCGGTTCGGGTACCAGATTTGTATCCGAACTCAGACTCAAACCCGGATCCCATTCAAATGAATGGGAGGCCCGAACATCTGGCATTTCCCATGTTCTCATCTGTGTCACACCACAAGAAACACCAGCTCTGATCAGCAGTAAGTTCATTACCGCCGGTTAGAGTGATGCAGCTCCCACGCTGTCAAACAGATGACAGCTTGCGAGCCAGCAGTTCTGACCAGCGGTAACAAGGTTACCGTCCTTCACAGGCGTAGACTACTATTCTCATCATTCTTCACCTGCTCTCGCTGATAGCAGTGAGATCAGGTATATGGTAAGGAGAGTATTCATCAGCCGGCGCCTGTGCAATAAATAAAAGAAAAAAAGGCCTGGGGTCCCTCTATATTTGCTAACCAGCTCATGTAAATCTGACAGCTGTGGGTTGCAACCCTAAGCTGCCAGCTTTATATTGGCTGGTTATCAAAAATAGAGGGGTTCCCACGTTGTATTTTTAGTTATTTAAATAAAGATTTAAAAAAAAAAAACAGTGTGGGGTCTGCCCCACTTTTGAAAACAAGCCAAGCTAAAGCAGACAGCTGGAGGCTGATATTCTCAGGCTGTTAAGGGGCCTAGGATATTGGCCCTCCCCAGCCTAAAAATAGTAGCCCACCGATATAGATATATTAGTTGTGCCAATTCTGGCGCTTTTGCCCGGGTGATGTGGCAGGTGGGGTAATATTTGTGGGGCTGATGTCAGATTTACGATGTCAGCTGACATCCGGCCCGCAGGTTAGCCATAGAGAGATCTCTATAAGATGCCCCCATTACTAACTGCAGCGCCCCAGAGTCCTGGTCGTTGCAGTACTGACGCTCCGCCGCTAAGGGGAGCTATGGTACGTCTGATGGCACTGAAGGAGTTCACCTGACCAGGTATCACAGACACCAATACACTTCACAGTCTGGCCTCCAGGGGGAGCTAAGGGTTCTATTCACTAGGCCACTCCTCACATACTGGTAAAACTGGGGGTTAGGTAGGAAGTTAGTCAGAAGCTGACTGGGTTGGAACCAGGCAACATCCTGTGGCAGAGGGTGTTGCAAGGGAAGATTCAGGGGGGTCCCTGTCAGGGGTGGGATCCTGACAGAGGCCTAGCGAACAGAGAGAACGTTACGGGACCGCGCCTGCACTTCATCGCGGCGGTGCCCTAAGAAAGGACAAGAAGCGAGGTTTATTGTGCTGAGTGAGAAACGAGATCAACGCAACAAGGAGAAACACCAGTAGGAGTCGTGCTGTAAGACGAGGCAACATCCTACTGAGGCGCGTAGCCGGTGGCCGGAACGCCGAGGAAGTATAAAGCTCCAGGCCTTACTTCAAACCTACGGCAGGACAGTCAGTTATAGGCGGGCTGTCTCACCCAAATCACCTAAGAAGACATAGGGGGCAACATTTGGAGAGGGGCGACTCTAGGGTCCAGGAAGATCTCCGAGCCTACCCGTCATACGGGTGCGTCCTAGCCATATCATCTGGGGGACGAAGCAGAACATCATAATCGAGTTGTGAGGGAACTTCAGAAACAGACACAACAGTTGTGGGGACTATCCCGTAAGCACAGCAGGGGAGGACCACAACACACAAGCGCTAGAAGGTAGGCACAGATTTCCACCTGCAAAGGGAACCCTGGAGGTGCCATCGGACCGGCCGGACTTGCGCAGCCCGGTTAACCATATTCCGGACTGAGGATCCTAAAGCCTTCAGTAAAGAGGTAAAGAGACTGCAACCTGGTGTCCTCGTTATTTACTGCGACCTGCACCGCACCACCACAACATCATCACCATCCACACCCTTTCATTGGGCGCCCCTCAGCAGGGTCACGGACCGGGCCTAGCCACCGTGACAACCCCAGAACAGAGACTCAGAGGCCCGGTACTGGGCACCCCTCGGCCCTGCGGCAGTGGGGGCGCTACACTATCCCCATAGTCAACTTGTAATAAAAACATACACTGAGTAAAGTCATTTAATTGAAATAAAAATACAGCCTCCTATATTTGATATAAACACTCCCCTCCCTCTTTTACGCATTTATTACTGTAAAGCTAAAAATAAAAAAAGACATTCCTTACCTGTCTCACCACAATCCATTTTTCCAGCGAAGACACCATCTGCTACACCTGGTTTTCATGGCTGAGTGGTGGCATGATGCGACTGCTGAGCCAGGAATCCAGGAGATGCTGAGAACTCAGCTTCAATGCTGAGCGCTGACGTCAAAAGGTGACCGGAGTTCATCGGCTAGGAACTCCGGTCACTTTTGGTGTGAGTGCTCGGCTCTGAAGCTGAGTTCTCAGGCTCAGCTCCGTGTCTCCTGGATTGCTGGCTGAGTTGTCGCATCATTCCACCGCTCAGCCATACAATCCAGATGTAGCAGAGCTGGAGCACATTGTGGGACATATGGATTATCGTCAGACAGGTGAGGAATATGGTGTTTTATTGTTTTTAAGGGTGGGGAGTGTTTATTTCAAATAAAGGTGTCAGTGTTTTACTCTGGACTTTACTCTGTGTATGTTTTTAGTACATTTGACTATGGGGTTAGTAATGGGGATGTCTTATAGACGCCTCTCCATTACTAACCCCTTGGCATGAAGTCAGCTGACATTACAAAGCTGACATCAGCCCAACAAATATTACCCCACTTGCCACCTCACCAGGCCAAGTGGGAAGGGCCAAGAAAAGCGCCAGAATCTGGTCATCTAATAGGTGCGCCTTTTCTAGGCAGCTGTGGGCTGCTATTTTTAGGCCGGGGAGGACCAATATCATGGCTCCTTCCCAGTCTGAGAATATCAGCCCTCAGTTGTATGCTTTAGCTTGGCTGGTTGTCAAAAATAGGGTGTACCCCACGCCATTATTTTAAATTTGTTTAAATAATTTTAAAAAATGGTGTGGGACACCTCTATGTTTGATAACCAGTCAATATAAAGCTGACAGCTGAGGGCTTCAGCCCACAGCTGTCAGCTTTACTTGCGCTGCTTAGCACAAATAGAGCAGACCGCCCATCATTTTAGATTTATTTTACACAGTGTTTTCCAGCCAATCATAGCCATGCCAATACTTGTCTACACAAAACGCGGATTTAGATACCATTAACCGCACGAAGAGAACCATAATATAAAAACAAGATATCTTTATTAGATTAATTTACACAACAACAAAATGATAATAAGACCTGATATAATAACAGAGTGTCCTGAGGGATAAAGAGACCCGCACACTATCCCAAATAACAAATATAACTGATGGTACTGATCATGGTACTGATATAACAGTCTAATATGCTAGACAAGGAGACTAAATGGGTTGCTATAATACATCATAATGGAAGGTATATTGTGGAGATACAGGGAAACATAATTCTCCTCATAATTAGGATGATTATCCCGTCCACATATTTCATACATTTACCTAATGCTATAAACACCCATTAGTTTGTAAGGCATATCAAGATATTAAGTGTATACCGACCCAGATAGTGTGATAACGCAGGTCCCTTCCTCCTCGTGCGCCCCATGGTTGGTAACCATGCCAATACTTGTAATGGCTGTGATTGAATCAGAAGTGCTCACACACGAAAGCTTGTTGATTGGCTACACTGAAGTCTTTAAAAAAACCTTGTTCAGGCTACCCAACCTGAACAGTAGCAGGGATGTCCTGGAGACGTCTGTGTTCGGGGTCCATGCACGGACAGTAGCTGTTCAGTATGGACCCTGACCTTTACCGTTCAGGTTCGCCCATCCCTAGTCAGGAGGACTGTTAGATGTGGGGAGTATTAGTTGTTAGGATTGATAGTTGTTAGGAATTTTAACAGTCATAATTATTAGTTGCTAGAGCTAATAGTTGTCAGGGCTAGTAGTTGTCAGGACTGTTTAATGTCAAGATTCTTAGTTTTCAGTACTGGGAATGTTCAGGGCTATTAGTTGACAGAGCTGTTAGATGTCAGGATTATTAATTATGAGGACTCAGTTTCAGGATTAAAATTTGTCAGGATTTGTAGTTGTCAGGATTATTAGTTGTCAGGATTGTTCCCATGAAAACCATTTCTAGGGTCATCAAGTCTAAAGCAGCAACAGCACAATGCACTCAAGCCACCAATACAATGGCACGTGCTTCTAAAACTTCAGGTACCCACGTTATACCAGCATAGACCATATTGCTGTATAAAAGCGAGAGCTGAAAAGGTCTCTGTGCTTTCATCCTGATCTCATTTAATCCATCATGTGATACACAGAACATTTTCAAATAACTTTATGTTCAGATTATGTTGTTTTTAGTGCTTTCCAAGCTTCCTTTTGGTACAACTTGCTGTCCACTGCCTGTTGCAAAGTGTGATCCATTTCCAGCAGCGGAGACATTGAAGTAGATTACAGGACGTCAGGGAGAGGATGGGTCGCTGCTTTTTCACCAGACTGTGAAAATCAGAATAGAGAAGTAGGCTTTCAAGTCAAGGTAGGCAACTTACTGAACAATGGCAGGAGCAATGCATGCTACGAAGTCAGGGAAAGACATGGCCAACACCTATAGGTGGCAATTTTCAGAGCAATGGAATTAGATTTATTATCAATTGAATGTAACAATGTTACTTAGATAGTAAATCCATGATCATAAGCAATTTCTTTGGATCATCAGCAATTCACATAATTGTATTAGGTCATCAGGGTAAAAAAGTTTTCATCAAGAAAGATAAGATCCATAATACCTGGACTACAAGCATTAGATAATGTCCTATTTGACTACCAGGATCAAACACTATCCCACTGGAATAGAAGGATTAGATACTGTAATACTGGACCTCCAGGATTAGATACTATCCCACTGGACTACAGGGATTAGATACTGTCCCACTGGAATAGAAGGATTACCGTAGATACTATGCTACTAGACTACCAGGATTAGATACTGTCCCATTGGACTACCAGGATTAGATACTGTCCCACTGGAATAGAAGGATTAGATACTGTCCCACTGGACTGCCAGGATTAGATACTGTCCCACTGGACTACCAGGATTAGATACTGTCCCACTGGAATAGAAGGATTACCGTAGATACTGTCCCATTGGACTACCAAGATTAGATACTGTCCCATTGGACTACCAGGATTAGATACTGTCCTGCTGGAATAGAAGGATTAGATACTGTCCCACTGGACTACCAGGATTAGATACTGTCCCACTGGAATAGAAGGATTAGATACTGTCCCACTGGAGCCGCACAGATTATTACACGGGCTACTACACGGAGATGACTGAGGCTAAGTGCCCCATGAAGAAGAGGAGACGCGGCCATGAAGACATCAGACTCTCGGAGAATTTACCCCAGGTCACCTCTGCAGCAATAAACTGATCGATACGCTGCGATCCGCCATCTTCAGGGGCTCCGAGTGACGTCACATCGGTGTGTGCCCTCCAGGAAGAAGTGCCATTAATGCAGGAGTGCAACAATTCATTTCAAGGGGTTGTCCATGAATAGAGAAAAGGGTTTGTTGTTTTTCAGGTAGAGCTGGACTACAATGTCATAGGGCAATGGTATCCGCGGTGGCCATATCACTAGTCTCTCTAGGCGATGCCTTTCTGCTGTTTCTAATGTCTTGGTAAATCTATAACTGTGCTTGATTGTTCCAGTGATGATCCGTGGCTCCAGCTCATCTGCAGTGTCTGCTGGAGTCTGAGGGAGTCTGAAATTCACCTCATATTTCATCAGAGACTCAAGCTGCTCATTTTTCCCATCACCCATGCTTTACACTGCAGTTCTGCTCTAAGACACACCGATGTTCAATGACTTCAGCTGCATTGTCTGTTAGAGTGTGACGTTGTTGAAAATGGACTTTTCTAAGGTTTTGTCTCTGCCGGTATCAGGGCGCAGCTGTTAATGACTCCAGCTCAGCTACTTTGTCTATTGGAGTCTGCAGTAGGCTGAAATCCTCATTTTAGTCATTCGGTGACCTGATCTCAGCCACATTGTCTGCTGGAGTCAGCGGCTGTCAGAAATCCATCTCCTATTTCATAAGATACTTGCACTGCTGCCTGTCCCTTCTCCCATGCTTTACATCGCAGCACAGCTCCAATCCATCTCCTGTCTTATCAGAGACTTTACCAACAGCTCAGACCCCCGTCATTATGGCGGCTCTGTTCCATTAGGGCGCTGATATAATCATTGACTCCAGCCGAGCTGCATCGTCTGTTAGAGTCTGAGGTCGCAGAAAATCCGAACCAAATCCCTATCAGGGTATGTGCACACGCTGCGGATCCGACCCTGCGGATCCGCAGCAGTTTTCCCAAAGTTTACAGTACCATGTAAACCTATGGGAAAAAAAAACCGCTGTGCACATGCTTCGGAAAATTCCGCGCGGAAACGCAGCGGATTATTTTCCGCAGCATGTCACTTCTTTCTGCGGATTCCGCAGCGGATTTCAACCAGCACCAATAGGAAAGTGCAGTTGAAAACCCGCTGAGGAATCCGCAGAAGAAACCGCAGGAAAATCCGCAGTGAAAACCGCAGTGGTTTTGCACTGCAGATTTTCCAAATCCGCTGCGGAAAAATCTGCAGCAGAATCCACAACGTGGGCACATACCCTAAGGGTTCAGGCGACTGCAGATCCTCACCCTCATGATTTATACTGCAGCACTGCTACATTAACCCACGCCTATGTGGAGTGACTAAAGCATAACCGCGTTGTCTATGGAAGTCTGAAGTATACGGAAAGCCACCTATGTCGTTCAGAGCCCTATTCTGAGGCTCAGACACCCTCCTTGCTTTACACTACAGCTCTGATTGTTCATATTGGAAGCTCGGTCGAGGGAGAAGAATTATAGTCTTAGAAATCTACATGTATCCAGGCCTCCATCAAGAATGAAAAAGTTATAAAGTAAGTTGTGTAGAGATGACCAAAAAAGTTCTCAGGACCCCGATTCTGGCCAAGAGCCCTGCAAATGGCTCCCTATGTAATGACATCCTGTGTGTAGACTAAGGCGACGTTCACATGTCCGGGAATGATCCGTTACAATGAATCCAGCAGAAATCCGTTAGGAAAAAAGTTGTGCAGACAGAACGTTCTAGTGCTTTATTTACTAACTGATCTCTGCCGGATCCGTTTCTTTAATGTTGGAGACAATGAGTAACGGATCCCTTGTAGTCTATTTGTCAAGGATCATTACTGGACATGTGAACATAGACTAAGAAGTCAGACCTCCACCCGTCTATAACTTATTGGCAATTTTCTTTTACCAGACAGCCCTTTTAAAGTTTGCACAAGCAATAAGCAAAAAGATACAATGTTGCAAAAAATGTTGTTTAAGCAATGCTGGCACCCTGGAGCCGCCATTACCGGTGATTCATATAGGGGATAATTCACATATGATGCAGAAGATGTGAGCAGATGGTTCAGGAATACATTGCATAATTCTGCTCAGAAGTACATGGAAAACCTCTTCTCACATTCTTGCGCTTTCGTGCCGATGACGGGGAGATTTCATTTTTTGAGACTTGCAAAAATAGAAGTGAATTTGGGAAACAGAAACCATTCTCCGGTCTATTATTCTACTTCTGCGAGACATCAGGTCCCTGCTTCTATTTTTGGCTCCTCTCAGCTGTAGATTAAACCATGACTCTGGTTTCGAGGACTGGTTAACCAGGAACAAGAGCTGCATTTGATTTTCGGTGGCCTGCAGGCAAGCATGAGAACAGACTGTAATTGTCACAATGAAGCAACCGCAGAGGCATTAATAGCTGCAGAATAGCCCTCGTTTTACATTCTTTCCATTTTCTTGGGGTTTGTCTTATCCGTTTCCTTTCAAACTGTCTATTATGATGGATGGAATTAAGGGCGCAGTCCGTCCAAGATTGCAAAATACAGTATATTATTATTATTATTATTTTTTTTTTTTAGAACTTAAGAAAGTAAAATTATATTGGAAAAGTAACCGTGAACTTTCAGAATCCACTTCTTACATAAAAGAGGCAGTGATTCCAGGAGCAGGACCTGTACATTATGAAGGTATCTATCATTCATGGCTATTTTGTAAATAATTAGAGACAATAATGTGTTTTATTGCAGCTTGTTATCTATACACAATTTGTGTCATTTCACAATGAAAAGATGGAAACGATTTAATAGACGCACCCATACAGTCCACACTGAAAAATGAATGTTTAAGGATTTTTCTCTACTATGATATTGATAACTAATCCTTAGGATTCAGTCCATTTCCTACAGGGATGCCTTTAAAAAATCCAGATATAAGGAAGCGCTTACAATTCTAGACTTACAGATAAGCCACATTTACCTTTCTAAAAATTCTTTTATAAACTCTAAATTTCCTACAATTCATGTTGAAAACAAAATTATTACAAGAGAAGGAAATCCTTGATGGCCTGCAGTTATTATTATTATTATTATTTATTGTTATAGCGCCATTTATTCCTTGGCGCTTTACATGTGAGGAGGGGTGTACATAATAAAAACAAGTACAATAATCTTGAACAATACTAGTCACAACTAGTGTTGAGCGATACCGTCCGATACTTGAAAGTATCGGTATCGGAAAGTATCGGCCGATACCGGCAAAGTATCGGATCCAATCCGATACCGATACCCGATACCAATACAAGTCAATGGGACTCAAGTATCGGACGGTATTCCTGATGGTTCCCAGGGTCTGAAGGAGAGGAAACTCTCCTTCAGGCCCTGGGATCCATATAAATGTGTAAAAGAAAGAATTAAAATAAAAAATATTGCTATACTCACCCTCCGACGCAGCCTGGACCTCAGCGAGGGAACCGGCAGCGTTGTTTGTTTAAAATTCGCGCTTTTACTTGGTTACGTGAAGTCCCGGCTTGTGATTGGTCAGGGCGGCCATGTTGCCGGGACGCGGACCAATCACAGCAAGCCGTGACGAAATTACGTCACGGCTTGCTGTGATTGGTCCGCGTCCCGGCAACATGGCCGCCATTAACCAATCACAAGCCGTGACGTCACGGGAGGCTGGACACGCGCGCTTTTTAAAATGGGCGCGTGTCCAGCCTCCCGTGACGTCCCGGCTTGTGATTGGTTGCGCCGCGGTCAACCAATCACAAGCCGGGAGGCTGGACACGCGCCCATTTTAAAATGCGCGCGTGTCCAGCCTCCCATGACGTCACGGCTTGTGATTGGTTGCGTCTCTCATGTGACTGCGACGCAACCAATCACAAAGCCGGGACGTAATTTTAAAATCCTTAAGGACCTGAAATTACGTCACGGCTTGCTGTGATTGGTTGCGTCTCCCATGTGACTGCGACGCAACCAATCACAACGCCGGAACGTAATTTTAAAATCCTGAAGGACCTGAAATTACGTCACGGCTTGCTGTGATTGGTTGCGTGCCGGTCACATGGGCGGCACGCAACCAATCACAAGCCGGGACTCACGTAAAGGAAAGAAAAGCGCGAATTTTAAACAAAGAACGCTGCCGCTTCCCTCGGTAAGGTGCAGGCTGCGTCGGAGAGGTGAGTATAGCAATATTTTTTATTTTAATTCTCTCTTTTACACATTTTTACATTAATGTTGTTTCGATACCGATACCCGATATCACAAAAATATCGGATCTCGGTATCGGAATTCCGATACAGCAAGTATCGGCCGATACCCGATACTTGCAGTATCGGAATGCTCAACACTAGTCACAACTGGTACAGGAGGAGAGAGGACCCTGCCCGCGAGGGCTCACAATCTACAAGGGATGGGTGAGGATACAGTAAGTGAGGATAGAGCTGGTCGTGCAGCGGTTTGGTTGATCGGTGGTTACTGCAGGTTGTAGGCTTGTCGGAAGAGGTGGGTCTTCAGGTTCTTTTTGAAGGTTTCGATGGTAGGCGAGAGTCTGATGTGTTGTGGTAGAGGGTTCCAGAGTAGGGGTGATGCGCGAGAGAAATCTTGTATACGATTGTGGGAAGAGGAGATAAGAGGGGAGTAGAGAAGGAGATCTTGTGAGGATCAGAGGTTGCGTGTAGGTAAGTACCGGGAGACGAGGTCACAGATGTGTGGAGGAGACAGGTTGTGGATGGCTTTGTACGTCACGGTTAGGCTTTTGTACTGGAGTCTCTGGGCAATGGGGAGCCAGTGAAGGGATTGACAGAGGGGAGAGGCCGGGGAATAGCGGGGGGACAGGTGGATTAGTCGGGCAGCTGAGTTTAGAATAGATTGGAGGGGTGCAAGAGTGTTAGAGGGGAGGCCACAGAGCAGGAGGTTGCAGTAGTCAAGGCGAGAGATGATGAGGGCATGGACTAGGGTTTTTGCAGATTCTTGGTTGAGGAATGTACGGATTCGTGAAATATTTTTGAGTTGAAGTTGGCAGGAAGTGGAAAGGGCTTGGATATGTGGTTTGAAGGAGAGATCAGCGTCAAGGATTACCCCGAGGCAGCGAGCTCGTGGGACTGGGGAGAGTGGGCAGCCATGCACTGTAACGGATAGGTTCGTTGGGGGGGTCGCGTGAGATGGGGGAAAGATGATGAATTCTGTTTTGTCCATGTTAAGTTTCAGAAATCTAGCGGAGAAGAAGGATGAAATAGTGGACAGACATTGAGGGATTCTGGGTAGCAGGGAGGTGATATCTGGTCCAGAGATGTAGATCTGTGTGTCATCAGCATAGAGGTGATACTGAAAGCAATGAGATTCTATGAGCTGTCCCAGGCCAAAGGTGTAAATGGAGAAGAGCAGGGGCCCTAGGACTGAACCTTGCGGGACTCCGACAGATAGGGGGCGAGGTGAGGAGGTGGTGTGTGAGTGGGAGACGCTGAATGTCCGGTCTGTTAGGTATGATGAGATCCAGGATAGGGCCAAGTCTGTGATGCCAAGGGATGAGAGGGTCTGTAATAATAGGGAATGGTCCACTGTGTCAAAGGCAGCCGACAGGTCGAGGAGGAGGAGGACAGAGTAGTGTCGCTTGCTCTTGGCGGTTAAGAGGTGACCTTAGTTAGGGCAGTTTCAGTGGAGTGGTGTGACCGGAAGCCAGATTGTAAGCGGTCAAAGAGGGAGCAAGAAGAGAGATGGGAGGACAGTTCAAGGTAGACGTGTTGTTCCAGTAGTTTTGAGGCATAAGGGAGAAGTGATATAGGGCGATAGCTAGATACAGAGGATGGGTCAAGAGAAGGCTTTTTGAGGATAGGTGTGATGGAGGCATGTTTAAAGCTTGAGGGGAAAACACCAGTTGTTAGTGATAGGTTGAAGAGGTGGGTTAGGGTTGGGATGAAGACTGTGGTGAGGTTTGGGATGAGGTGGGATGGGAGCGGGTCAAGCGCACAGGTGGTGAGATGCGATCTTGAGAGTAGAGTGGAGAGTTGATCTTCTGTAATGGTGGAGAAGTTGGTTTTGGAGGTGGAGGGCTGGGTAGTTGGGAGGAAGAGCTCTGGGGGTTGTTGACCAAAACTGTCTCTGATGTTATCAATCTTCTGCTTAAAAAATGAGGCAAAGTCTTCAGCTGAGATAAGTGGGGAGGGAGGAGGTGCTGGGGGACGGAGGAGAGAATTGAAAGTGTTGAATAACTGTTTAGGGTTGTGAGACAGGGAGGATATGAGAGATGAGAAGTAGGTTTGTTTAGCTGTGGCGAGTGTGGTCTTGAAAGTAGTGAGGGACTGTTTGAATGCGATGAATTGCTCTTTGGAGTGGGATCTTTTCCATCTGCACTCAGCAGCCCTGGAAGCTCGCCTCAGTTCTTTGGTCAGGCTGGTGTGCCAGGGTTGTCTGTTGATTTTGCGAGCTTTGGTATGTGTAAGTGGGGCAGCAGATTCCAGAGCTACAGCTATTGTGGTGTTATATAGAGCGGCAGCATCATCCGCATTGTGTAAGGAACT
The DNA here is from genome assembly GCF_051348905.1 of Ranitomeya variabilis. Lineage (NCBI taxonomy): Eukaryota > Metazoa > Chordata > Amphibia > Anura > Dendrobatidae > Ranitomeya > Ranitomeya variabilis. The sequence goes on from NC_135238.1 coordinate 235,170,823, forward strand.
TATATCTGTGAGAGGGAGGAGGGATTCAGAGAATGAATGTAGGTCAAGATGTTTAAGATTTCTGCGAGGGTGTGAAAGTTTGTGGGGTGGGGATTGTAGACATGGAGTGGAGAGGGAAGAGAATGTGAGAAGGTTGTGGTCAGAGAGAGGAAGAGGTGAGTTAGAGAGGTTAGATAGGGAGCAGAGGTGGGTGAAGATGAGGTCCAGTGTGTGACCATCTTTGTGGGTGGCTGTAGAAGACCATTGAGTGAGGCCGAAGGAGGAAGTGAGAGATAGAAGTTTAGTGGCAGCTGAGAGGGAAGTGTCAATGGGGATGTTGAAGTCGCCCATGATGATAGTGGGGATGTCCGTGGAAAGGAAATGAAGTAGCCAGGTGGTGAAGTGGTCAAAGAAGGTGGTGGCTGGCCCTGGGGGGCGGTAAATGACAGCCAGTTGGAGGTTGGAGGGGGAGTAGATGCGCACAGAGTGCACCTCAAAGGAAGGGAGGGTAACAGAGGGTGGAAGTGGGATTGGGGTGAAGGAGCAGTTATCTGACAGGAGAAAATCAACTCCTCCGCCATGTTTGCTGCTGCAGCGGGGGCTGCTGCAGTTCCCATTATAACCACTGGGTGGCCACATATAGACACAGGCAGCATAAACCTCTCGTTACAGAGTATCACAAAATCATGTTTTTCTTAGCTCATCGAAGAAATCTCTAGTAAGCCAAGAAAAATAAGAAGTGTCACATCTGTAGCCATCAGATAGTTTTGTCTTCGCTGTGTTTATGGCGTGATATTACTATGTCATATAATGTTCTGCCATGCTGTGTCCTGGGCAGCGCCATCAAAGTCACTATCTGGCATTACTTTCCTGGTTTTCGGTGTTCTACAGAATTACTATGTGAATGTGTGACTGACTTAACCAAGTCTTTGCGATGTGACAGATTTGTGTCTGATGAACCTGGGCCTCATGGAGAATCGTGATTGAAGGGCATCATACCTAGGGTCGGCAGAGAAGACGTCTGCCTGCCTCATGCTGGAGTACAACCTGTGCATGGACCCAAGAAGTCAGGGGGCCACTTCCAACGACAAAGCAACAAATGGCTTCTGTGACAGACACCTCACTGGACGAAGGGCCGGTATACTGTCCATGTACAGGAGCCGTGTCTCTCTGTGTCCGCTCAGTCATCGGCCAGCATGGGACGTGCCCAGCAGCTCTTACATAGGACCTTATTAGTGTCTCATGAAGCATAAAAGAAGATGGTTTCTGACTATTGGGGACCAGACACAGAATGACAGGCACGAGAGAAGATGTGCTGAGAAAACACCCAAAGTGGGAGGAAGGCCCATACTGTGCTGCCAGGGGCCCATGAAGGCTACATCTGGACTTTTAGCAAACTGAGCCTAAGAGGAGAGGCCATACTACGTTGCCCATGGCAAGAGATTGACAGGTGCTTAAAGGCACATGAAGAGATCATGTAGTTATGTAGCAAATACTGGAAGAGATTGGAAAAGGGCAAAGAATACGTTGTCCTGGGGCCAATATAGACACCATGTGGACATGTAACAAGTAAGGTAGGAGATTGGAGGATCCATACTATGCCGCACTGGGGCCGATGTAGACACCATGTGGACATGTAACCAGTAGGGTAGGAGATTGGAGGATCCATACTATGCTGTCCTGGGGCCGATGTAGACACCATGTGGACATGTAACCTGTAGGGCAGGAGATTGGAGGATCCATACTACACAGTCCTGGGGCCGATGTAGACACCATGTGGACATGTAACCTGTAGGGTAGAAGATTGGAGGACCCATACTACACTGTTCTGGGGCCGATGTAGACACCATGTGGACATGTAACCTGTAGGGCAGGAGATTAGAGGATCCATACTACGCTGTCCTGGGGCCAATGTAGACCTGACCTTGCGCTAGACACCACTATTTCTTCTGTGTAACATTTTTCACTCAGCTCATATCACAGATTTGTAAACAAAATCAAACAAAATTAAACGAATTAAAAATTAAACAAAATCAAACATATTAAAACTATGTTGCGACACAGCGTTGAACTGTGTGAACGCATATATTCTGGGATCTCGCCCATCTATTACATTTGATATGGATGACTAAACAGCATTCACATGGTAATCACCTTTCTTGATAAAAAAAAACGACTTGACCGAATGACCTAGACTTGAACCCTCCAATGTTGTTAGTACCAGTCCCCTGAGACAGTCCATCCCCCCCTCGCCCCATTAAATGAATCTCATCCTTAATTTCAGTAGCATTGACTGCCAACCACAATTTAATGAGGACACCTGTTAGAGGAAATTGGATTGAGATCTCCTAATTCGTTTCATTTGGGAGCAAATATGTCTCAGATCTACAAGTTCCCAGCCGGAAAACACAGATTCATGAGCCACAATGTAACAGTATAATAATAAGTGTGACATTCATGGAAGGGAGATCAGCGCTATAACATGTAACATATTTGGAACGCTTGAAATAAGACATATTGTTGCTTCTGCTACTTGTAAATTGCCAAAAAAATCTTTCAGGTTCAATGACAAATAGTTAAAAACTCTCAAACCCCCTCCAGTAATGGATCCCGCAGGAGACGAATCTATCATCTGCTATTTAACTCCCAACTTAACGGCACATATTTTTTTTGCCTTTGCTTGTTGAAGGCTCGTCGGGTCGGTGGCCATGTTACCCACTGTATTTAATAAAATCTTTGTTATAAATATATTATTGTGCAAATTTACTCTGGCCGATTTCAGGCCATTAATGAGCGGAGATAGTCTTTAATAAATTCTAGTTGTTTGGCGCTCATTTACCCATCAGTTTATATCGGCAGAGATCTGGCTGAACGGCTGCTGATACAAGCGCATATTCGCCAATTATAGGCTCGTGTTAAAGGTTCAGACTAGAGCTGGCTCTCCAGTGCCGCCTATTGATTTGTACTCCGGTAGTCTGTGGCCACTGGTCCAAAGTCCTGCAATCATACCCCGCGACATTTTCGGTGCCCCTTCTAATTAATAGGCTAGGTCCGATGTCATGGATTTCTTGATGACCTACTAATCAGAATTGGATGTACAGTATGTGATTCCAGCAGGTACGAGGAGCATTTGCTTTGGTCGGGCATTCTTTTTGCACAACTCTACATACTACCCTTTAAAACAAGGCTTGCTACATGACTGAGGATATTCATCCACACCAGAGTCTTCTCCAAAAGGAAAAGACAGAAGACAGATTTTTCCTGCAGCTCGATTATGTGTTTCCTCCGTCACAGCAACACTTGGGAATAGTCAATCTCCTCTCGCCAAAGTTTAAGGAGAGGACATCTTGCTCCCAGCCGACGTCTAGGTCTATCTGCAGAAAGCTGAATAATGGTTCTTGCCGCTCATCAGCACAGAGCAGGAAACTTGGTGCATGAGACAAATTTGAAGAAGATCCAGGGGGTAAAATGTCTCATTGTTGAGAGCACCAAGCTAAAATAGGGAGACTTATGGACCAGATGCCCGGTGGGAAAAAGGATAAATAGATGAACCCTCCATTGTTTATATAGCCAAAGAAGACCAATCAGTGAAGGAAACAAATTCTTGGGTCTTCCACTGGAGATTGAGTTTTTGGAAGTAGATTGTTGTTCTTCACTGTTACCAGTATGGTCTTGTTGGTTCTTAGATGGCTCCTGTGCCAGAAGAGTGCACGGAGGTCATCCAGGAAAATGTTCTTCTAGTAAGAGGGAACCTTTGGATCTAGCAGAAGACAGTAACCTTAGGTGCTGACTTTGGAGCCAATTACTTACCCCTAGGGAAGACCCGGATGGGGCAAATGTGCACAGATAGGGCAGCATGGTAAGGAGCAAGATGAGGGATGGTAGCGCTCACCTGTAAGGGTTGTGTAAGGACATGACACCTGTAGAAGCCTCATGTGCTGTAGCTGCAGCTGGAATGGAGTATCGTCCAGATAACAGCAAAGTGGAGATTATCACGACGTGCCTGCTGCGCTCACGGAAAGCATGAGATCCGGAGAGTATAAGCAACATTTTTTTATACAACCGATGTGTTTTGGTGCCGGACCAGCGCCTTTCTCAAGGTACAAAAATGGTGATTTTTTTAGCGATACGCATTGGTTGAATAAGACACCTTGCTTATTCTCTCCGGATTTGATCCTTTCCATGTGCGCAGCCCGCACATCATGACAATGACTTACCCCTAGGCTTGGTGACAACTATCATAGGGTGGACCCTCAGAATATGTTCCTTTAGAGGGGCCAAGGACCCACAGACTCACACGGGCCCAGTGGACTTAATCTGTGTAGAAATGGATGAATTGAAGTGAGTACGATAAGAGTAGGGAAAGTTAACATCTAAAGTCACGGCGAAAGCTCCCAACATGCCATAAGTGTATGCTGGGAGTTGTAGTCCCACAACGACTAGTATGTCTTATTTTGTCAGTGACCAGAAGACTCAGCGTGACACCGAAAGCAAATTGCAACATTGTGTTTGGCTCTGAGGGTTAATCACCTCGGTCCCTCTCAGTTCTGCGGCACACACGGAAACAGTAACCGAATATTGGAAACATCTGCAGGTTCCTCTTTGAAATGTAACATTATTCATATGCTTCAGGAATGTCGGAGAACTGAACTCTGACAGCGGAGAAAAGCCATTTTCTGTCATTTTAACACGAAAGATAAAATATTCAGCGATGGAGACGCTTATTGAGCTGGGAGGATTTCTGCCGCAGTCATCATTTCAATGACAGGACTATAATGATAATTGCAGCCCTGTGTTCTCTCCGGAGATAGGAACGCTGGGGCCCCGGCTGATTTTTAAGAATTGCCTTGCTTTCCGAAACGCTCGGATTACTTTAATAGAATGCCTTTTGTTGTATCTGTAACCCACATCAAACATTCAGCTTTAATACTGGCAACTTGATTCAGATCACCTTTTGATGTACGAGCAAAGACGGAAAAATGTTCTGATGAATTAGCATTATTTTCCATTTTAAAAGGAAAACATCTCTATGATGCAAGTGAAAATGTTATTTTCCCACATCTAAAATCAACTTATGGTCGTATGGTAAAGTACTAGATTCTCTTTAAAGGGACAGTGACACAAATGTGAACCTCTCCTTTAATTCTAGGAGTTAGCAGATTCAGGATCGTCACTGGCTATTGTAATTTCTCTTTTCTTGCTTTTAGGGAATTTGCCATCTGAAAATAACCTACTGTGGGAATCACAATTTTGTATTGACCATATTCAATAACTTTTTTTGATACTTTATTATTTTTCCTTGTCAGCTTTATGAAATGATCTTGAAATCTTACATTTTATACTGTAACCACAAATCATAACTTCCAGTGCATAAAGCTCCTTTCTCTTGTCATCTTTATCATCACAGGTAGAATTACAATGATTGATAACCCCTATATATATAACACAGGATTCACCGTTCACTGTAGGTATGTCACAGCTCACCTCCTCCGCCTCCCTGCCTATAACATTATCCCATGGAATGATTTAGTTATTGCGCTGGACTGTGTCGTGGCAGTGTCACCGTCACAGCACATGCGTGGAGAACCCAACACACAGGCTCTCACTGTCACACATCCGCGACACATGCAACGATCAGCCGGAGCGATCCAGGAAGCCGGGCTCCCTCTGCAGCTTATGCGGGAAGTGCTATAGCTTGCCGAATAAGAGGGAACCCGAACAAATTCACTCAACTCTAGTGGTCACCAGATACTGATGGAGGTGATGGGCGGTCACCACATACTGATGATGGAGGTGATGGGCGATCACCAGATACTGATGATGGAGGCGTTGGGCAATCACCAGATACTGATGATGGAGGTGAAGGGCGATCACCAGATACTGATGATGGAGGTGACGGGCGGTCACCAGATACTGATGATGGAGGTGATGGGCGATCACCGGATACTGATGATGGAGGCGTTGGGCGATCACCAGATACTGATGATGGAGGTGAAGGGCGATCACCAGATACTGATGATGGAGGTGACGGGCGGTCACCAGATACTGATGATGGAGGTGAAGGGCGATCACCAGATACTGATGATGGAGGTGACGGGCGGTCACCAGATACTGATGATGGAGGCGTTGGGCGATCACCAGATACTGATGATGGAGGTGAAGGGCGATCACCAGATACTGATGATGGAGGCAAAGGGCGATCACCAGATACTGATGATGGAGGTGATGGGCGATCACCAGATACTGATGATGGAGGCGTTGGGCGATCACCAGATACTGATGATGGAGGTGAAGGGCGATCACCAGATACTGATGATGGAGGCAAAGGGCAATCACCAGATACTGATGATGGAGGCGACGGGCGGTCACCAGATACTGATGATGGAGGAGACGGGCGGTCACCAGATACTGATGATGGAGGAGACGGGCGGTCACCAGATACTGATGATGGAGGTGACGGGCGGTCACCAGATACTGATGATGGAGGCAAAGGGCGATCACCAGATACTGATGATGAAGGCGACGGGCGGTCACCAGATACTGATGATGGAGGAGACGAGCGGTCACCAGATACTGATGATGGAGGTGACGGGCGGTCACCAGATACTGATGATGGAGGCGACGGGCGGTCACCAGATACTGATGATGGACGTGATGGGTGGTCACCAGATACTGATGATGGAGGTGACGGGCGGTCGCCAAATACTGATGATGGAGGAGACAGGCGGTCACCAGATACTGATGATGGAGGCGATGGGTGGTCACCAGATAATGATGATGGAGGTGACGGGCGGTCACCAGATACTGATGATGGAGGTGACGGGCGGTCACCAAATACTGATGATGGAGGAGACAGGCGGTCACCAGATACTGATGATGGAGGCGATGGGCGGTCACCAGATAATGATGATGGAGGTGACGGGCGGTCACCAGATACTGATGATGGAGGTGACGGGAGGTCACCAAATACTGATGATGGAGGAGACAGGCGGTCACCAGATACTGATGATGGAGGCGATGGGCGGTCACCAGATAATGATGATGGAGGTGACGGGCGGTCACCAGATACTGATGATGGAGGTGACGGGCGGTCACCAAATACTGATGATGGAGGAGACAGGCGGTCACCAGATACTGATGATGGAGGCGATGGGCGGTCACCAGATAATGATGATGGAGGTGACGGGCGGTCACCAGATACTGATGATGGAGGTGACGGGCGGTCACCAAATACTGATGATGGAGGTGATGGGCAGTCACCAGATACTGATGATGGAGGTGATGGGCAGTCACCAGATACTGATGATGGAGGCGATGGGCGGTCACCAGATACTGATGATGGAGGCGATGGGTGGTCACCAGATACTGATGATGGAGGAGATGGGCAGTCACCAAATACTGATGATGGAGGTGATGGGTGATCACCAGGTACTGATGATGGAGGCGATGGGTGGTCACCAGATACTTATGATGGAGGTGATGGGTGGTCATATAATCCCTTAAAAACTAAAACTTTAATGAAAAAATTGTTAAAAATACCTTCACAGTGCAAATAATTGTATCAAATATAGCATAACATAAATCTATGGCGATAACCTGTCAAAGCCCTATGTTCGCCTGCTATCCCTTCCTAGCAGTGGAGGTTGGCACCCTATTAGACACGGTTATTTGGCGCCCCCACTCCGCGGCGGCTGTCCCAGACTAGCCCTGATAAATCCTAATATGCTATAGGTGGGAAAACAATAAGCAATAAAAAGAAATGAAGGGATTAACAGCATGGTTCAAACAAGAAACATTAATTGTCCACTATAGTTCACATAGATACACAATTAGTAAACATTGGTGAAAAAATGAGACAACAAAGCTGGGGGTTATCCCAAACTTAGCTTCCAGCCTCGACGCGTTTCTCCATCTGTCTTTTCATTGTGACACCTCCCATCTATGGATTAGCTGGTTCCGTATTGTGCCTCCTGATGAACCGTGTGGACGGAGAAAGGTGTCGAGGTGATGTGTGGTCACCAGATGTGCTCAGTGGTCAGTAAGGTGCGGTCTTTGATGTGACCGATCTTTGTATGTGAACCCCCTATTTTTGTGCTTTGTGTTCTGTATATTGTGCAGTGACTGAGATATAGGGGTACAAAGATACATATCGGTAGAGATAGAAAATGCATAAAGCGGATACAAAAGTTTCAGTTTACTCACATTAAAAAAGGGATGGTAAAGGAGATATGTTATAACCTGTCTATGGGATATGTACAACCTTATTGTTTGGTGGGAAATCGACCACTGTCATCCGTACCAATCTGCAGAATAGGGGACTTTTTTAAATTTCCCCTTACAATAGAGCGGCAGAGTGCACGCCTGACCTCCATCAAAGATTTCTTTATGTGACTTTCAAGCCATGGATTATTTTGACAGCGCCCTATAGAATGAATGGAGCATGTCTCAGGCATGTGCACGGCCGCTCCATGCTAACGGTGATACTGATCGGTACAGATTCTGGCGGTCAGACCACCACCCACCTAAAAGATATCACCCATTCTGTAAAAAAAATGGCAGCCTATCTACACTGCATGACCTCTTAAAATCTCCATTAGCTCCAAATGACCATTCATGAGGTTCATAAAAGTGACCATAGGCCTCTTGGACACGTTGACATAAGCACTAGCCTGCCGGCTGGCTGTTACCTGACTTGTCATAACAACATGCTGCACATTGTCGCACAACAGCATGCACACAGCAACAGCATGCACAAAGCCAGAGCATGAACACATTGACAGCATGCACACAGCAACAGCATACACACAGCAACAGCACGCACACAGCAAGAACATGCACAAAGTCATAGCATGCACACAAGCATTAGTATGGGAACTGATGGTCCACAGTGCAGAACAGAAGGGAAGCATTTGGCTGAATTCTTTTAGAAACTTTTGATATTTTTGGAATGTTGCAGATTATATTCCCGGCATAACACTAAGTGGCAAAATCAAAGCATAATCAGCAAGAATAATGTGCTATGTCTTTACATATGAAAAATGCTTAATTCTCGTGAGTCACATCATCCCGATCCTCCTGCCACTGACTCAGCCGAATATAAATGTAAAGTGCTGGGTGTTTCCTGCTTATGAGAGTGATGACATCGAATGCACCGATCACAAAGTCTCATGTTACCTCATCTAAATAAGCTGCACAGAAATCCAGGACAAGGAATGTGAAGACCCCAAACCCTGGATGAAGCAGATATACTGTATACTGCAAATTACACATCTAATGGAAATGCTGTCTTCTCAGGCTCCTTACACAGTTCTAATATATCTCTTACATGTTACAATCTATACACTTGGCCTGGGACAACTCATAAAGTCCCATGGATTCCAGTACCACCTCTATGCTGATGACACTCAGATCTACCCCTCTGGCCCAGATGTCACCGCTCTGCTCTCCAGAATCCCGGAGTGTCTATCAGCCATATCCTCCTCCTTCTCCTCTCGTTTCCTCAAACTGAATGTGGACAAATCTGAACTCATCATCTTTCCTCCATCCCACAGATCTTCCTTACCTGACCTATCTATCGCAATCAACGACATCATGCTTTCCCCCGTACCCGAAGTCCGCTGCCTCAGAGTAACCTTCGACTCTGCCCTGTCCTTCACACCGCACATCCAAGCTCTTTCCACCTCCTGTCGCCTCCAGCTCAAAAATATCTCCAGAATCCGTCCTTTCCTCAACCCTCAATCTACTAAAATGCTTGTGCATGCCCTCATCATCTCCCGCCTTGACTACTGCAACATCCTTTTCTGCGGCCTCCCTGCTAACACCCTTGCACCTCTCCAGTCCATCCTTAACTCTGCTGCCCGACTAATCCATCTCTCTCCTCGCTACTCCTCCACTTCCCCCCCCCCTGCAAATCTCTTCACTGGCTCCTATTCCCTCAGCGTATCCAGTTCAAATTACTAATACTGACCTACAAAGCCATCCATAACCTGTCTCCTCCATATATCTCTGACCTAATCTCCCGATATCTTCCCTCACGTAATCTCCGGTCCTCCCGAGACCTCCTTCTCTCCTCCACACTTATCCACTCCTCACCCAACCACCACCAAGACTTCTCCCGAATATCCCCCATCCTCTGGAATTCTTTGCCTCAACACGTCCGACTATCAACCACAGTCGGATCCTTCAGACGGAACCTGAAAACTCATCTCTTCAGGAAAGCCTACAGCCTGCACTGACCCCGCTGCCTCCTCACCAACACCGGAGCTCCTGCAACCCCCAACCTACTGTCTCCTTCCCCATAACCCTGTAGAATGTAAGCCCACAAGGGCAGGGTCCTCGCCCCTCTGTACCAGTCTGTCATTGTTAGTCTGTCTACTGTAAGTGATATCTGTAATCTGTGTGTAACCCCTTCTCATGTACAGCACCATGGAATCAATGGTGCTATATAAATAATAATAATAACAACATGTTAATGAATACATTGTAACAACAAGTAGTCAATACTAGGGTTGAGCGACTTTTGCTGTTTTAGGATCGAGTCGGGTCTCGTGAAACCCGACTGTCTCGAAAGTCAGATCGTGTGAAATCGGCCGATTATTGTGAAAAGTCGGGGGCCAACCGAAACACGAAACCCAATGCAGGTCAATGGGTATTTATTTAATTCTCTCTCTCTCTCTCTCTCTCTCTCTCTCCCCTCCGTCCCTGCAAAGTTTGTGTTTCACTGTGCAAATCGCTATATCCCAAACGTTAAGATGGCAGTTTTACCCCCTGTGACACCGCACAAAGTAAGCCGGAACCTATGTCATCACGCTGCACACACTCATTCATTGGCTGAAAAAATGGCGGGGAAAGCGTCATATGAAACGCGACTTTGGTGCGAAGATCGCCGACCGCATGGCCGATCCCACAGTGGGATCGGGTCGGGTTTCATGAAACCCGACTTTGCTGAAAGTCGGCGACTTTTGAAAATGTCCGATCCGTTTCGCTCAACCCTAGTCAATACTACTACATAATCCAAATGAAAGGAGTCATAGCTGTTATATTCTAGCACAAAGGGGCAGTATTATAGTAGTTATATTCTTGCAGATAGGGGCAGTATTATAGTAGTTATATTCTTGTACATAGGTGCAGTATTATAGTAGTTATATTCTTGCACATAGGGGCAGTATTATACTAGTTATATTCTTGTACATAGGGGCAGTATTATAGTAGTTATATTCTTGTACATAGGGGCAGTATTATAGTAGTTATATTCTTGGACATAGGGGCAGTATTATAGTAGTTATATTCTTGTACATAGGGCCAGTATTATAGTAGTTATATTCTTGTACATAGGAGCAGTATTATAGAAGTTATATTCTTGTACATAGGAGCAGTATTATAGTAGTTATATTCTTGCACATAGGGGCAGTATTATAGTAGTTATATTCTTGTATATAGGGGCAGTATTATAGTAGTTATATTCTTGCACATAGGGGCAGTATTATAGTAGTTATATTCTTGTACATGGTGCAATATTTTAGTAGTTATATTCTTGTACATAGGGGCAGTATTATAGTAGTTACATTCTTGTATATAGGGGCAGTATTATAGTAGTTATATTCTTGTACATAGGAGCAGTATTATAGTAGTTATATTCTTGTACATAGGGGCAGTATTATAGTAGTTACATTCTTGTATATAGGGGCAGTATTATATTAGTTATATTCTTGTACATAGGGGCAGTATTATAGTAGTTACATTCTTGTACATAGGGGCAGTATTATAGTAGTTATATTCCTGTACATAGGGGCAGTATTATAGTAGTTATATTCTTGTACATAGGAGCAGTATTATAGTAGTTATATTCTTGTACATAGGAACAGTATTATAGTAGTTATATTCTTGTACATAGGGGTAGTATTATAGTAGTTATATTCTTATACATAGGAGCAGTATTATAGTAGTTATATTCTTGTACATAGGAGCAGTATTATAGTAGTTATATTCTTGTACATAGGGGCAGTATTATAGTAGTTATATTCTTGTACATAGGAGCAGTATTATAGTAGTTATATTCTTGTACATAGGAGCAGTATTATAGTAGTTATATTCTTGTACATAGGGGCAGTATTATATTAGTTATATTCCTGTACATAGGGTGCAGTATTATAGTAGTTATATTCTTGTACATAGGAGCAGTATTATAGTAGTTATATTCTTGTACATAGGAGCAGTATTATAGTAGTTATATTCTTGTACATAGGAGCAGTATTATAGTAGTTATATTCTTGTACATAGGAGCAGTATTATAGTAGTTATATTCTTGTACATAGGAGCAGTATTATAGTAGTTATATTCTTATTGTGACACACTACGGCTTTGTAGGTCATCGTGGTAGTGACATAGGCAGACAAAGTCCATATAAAAAACATAAGGCTTTATTTTCAGTCAGTAACAAACAGTAAAGAAACCAAATAAAGAAAACTTGCCCGGCTATGAGCTAACTAACACACCATACCGCTGACAGGGATGTATGGTTGCTTGGCTTTCCAGTCTCTCAGCTGTGCCTTTCCTCCTCAGGGGCAGATCATGTCAGTCCAGAGGCTGTGAGACACTGACGCTTTTCCTTGTCAGTAATGAGACAACCTCTCTCAGGTGAGCTTGCTAATCCTCAGCATAACGCATACTAGAGAGGGAGTGGGAGTGATGAGTCCCACCATCAAATCCTCCTCATCACTCCAATAAAACCTCGCCCAGAACTATCATAAATTAATCGGCTCAGCACCTTAGCTGCTGCACCAAGCATCGCTACTCATGTTACAAGATTTGATGCCACATTTTAAAAATCCAGTAATTGACAACCATTTTTTATCCTGTCTAGCTTAGAGTTTTTTACTTTACTCGGTGCAAGAATTTGTCCCAGGGAAGGTGCTTTCCTTGGGACAACATTGTAACCTCATGCAGAGATTTTTGATAAGCAGTTTGTTAATGGCAGAGAATTGATTACTGAATTCCAAAGATAAAATAATGGGGGTAAGATGTCTATATGTGCTTTCTTTGTTACTTGAGGATTTATACTTAGGTTTTTTATCAGCGATGTTTAATGAGCATTCACTGTTTATAGCCCCTGTCACTGAGCCTCCTGTTAATTTTTATTGATTCATTTTCATATGATACAGCTGAACTACAATTTCTTTTGGCTCTAATGAGCTCACCTGTTGGGATCGATTTAATATTATGCACGGGGTGGTGACTGCTGGCATGCGGGATGGTGTTGCCCGCTGTCTCTTTCCTGAAAGTTTTTATATTGATAGTTTGACCATCGATACCTGTTAGTTTTAAATCCAAAAAAATCAATGTTGGTTTTCTGTACATTGAAAGTGGATTTTAGATTGAATCGATTAAGTTTCATATATTAAAAGAATGATGGTAATGATTCATCGGATGCTCAGATGAGGAGGTAATCATCGATGAACCTGCCATAGCACAATATACAGTCCAGAAAAGAATTTGTGACGTTATAGATGTAGCACTTCTCCTACCAACACATGGAAAAGTGAATATTTAGCACTCATTGAAACACCTATGGCTTGTATATAAAGAAAATTAAAGAAATTGTTTTTCATCAAAAAGCTCAGAGTATCCTGAAATACGGATGAATAATTGCTGTATTTAGCAAGGATGTAATTAGGTGCATGAATAGCCACTGAATGGGGGATCGAGGTGTATAGTGTCGTGACATCACTCCCACCCAAGTGAAGTGTTTATGAAAGGTTATGTCTTTTACCGATAGTAATACATCTTCCTTAGGGTACCGTCACACAGTGGCACTTTTGTTGCTACGACGGCACAATCCGTGACGTTCCAGCGATTTCCATACGATATCGCTGTGTCTGACACGCAGCGGCGATCAGGGACCCTGCTGAGAATCGTACGTCGTAGCAGATCGTTTGGAACTTTCTTTCGTCGCTGGATCTCCCGCTGTCATCGTTGGATTGGTGTGTGTGACACCGATCCAGCGATGCGTTCGCTTGTAACCAGGGTAAACATCGGGTTACTAAGCGCAGGGCCGCGCTTAGTAACCCGATGTTTACCCTGGTTACCATCATAAATGTAAAAAAAACCAAACAGTACATACTCACATTCCGGTGTCCGTCAGGTCCCTCGCCGTCTGCTTCCCGCACTGACTGTGAGTGCCGGCCGGAAAGCAGGGCACAGCGGTGACGTCACCGCTGGGCTCTGCTTTTACTTTACGGCCGGCACTCACAGTCAGTGCGGGAAGCAGACGGCGAGGGACCTGACGGACACTGGAATGTGAGTATGTAGTATTTTTTTTTTTTTTACATTTACGATGGTAACCAGGGTAAACATCAGGTTACTAAGCGCGGCCCTACGCTTAGTAGCCCGATGTTTACCCTGGTTACCCGGGGACTTCGGCATCGTTGGTCGCTGGAGAGCTGTCTGTGTGACAGCTCCCCAGCGACCACACAACCACTTACCAACGATCACGGCCAGGTCGTATCGCTGGTCGTGATCGTTGGTAAATCGTTTAGTGTAACGGTACCCTTAGGAAGGTGCTTCATACATACTGTGTATATTGTACGTTATATGATATGTCACTTGTTCTTGTCAGTATTATGCGTTTTGTTTTCTGTGCATGCGGTTAATCTGATTAGTCATTGTCAATTAAACCTCAAATGTCAAACAGGATTCTGCCCTAGACATGTTCCTTCCAACTCTTCCCATTGTACGGTAATATGATTAAGGGTTAACTACCTGAAGCCAGTTGTTTTATTCATTACCGTGGCATACTAAATTCACCACTGAAGTGTTTCTATTCACATGGAGAAAGAAGAGTTTTGTGTTTCCGTGGAGCTGGACTCCTCGCTCTTTGCGGTATTACAGTAGTCGTATTCTTGTAGGGGGCAGTAATATATCGGGTATAGTCTTGCTTTTAGTAGTTAATTGATGATCTCATTAGCATTAATCGACTTTCATTCTTTGAGGAATCTTCCGATTTCCCTTCTATTGCATTACAATTAATTCACTTTCCAACGTTTTGTATCTCAGATATCCACATTTCTCTCCATCTTAGATCTACTTTGTGTCTTCCTCCTGATAACCCGACAGACATCATCTAGTGCTACATCCGCTTCTCTTTGGTGACACGTTTCTGGGCTATACATCAAGTACTTTGTTATTAGTTATCAGAAATAGTTTTATAATCTTCTTTTAGTGTAAATACATAGTTTGGAGGCCCCTTGTGTGGAGCAGTTGGGCAACTCTGAGCAATGAATGACTTCACCCCATCTCAGGACCAAACATCACTTCTGACCTTTTGAGATGTTGAGTGACTGGTCCCTAGAAGATTTCTGGCCATAAGTTCTATCTCTCAGGGACAGTTGGAAACTTCTGCAGAAATTTCTTTTGGTGTAAAAAGATACGAGCCTTCTGTGTGCCAAAACTCAAGGCCAAATGACTCCGCTTACATCTTAATTTTTCCCCTTGTATACCTATGTTCTGCTCCAGGGTGTGGGCCAGACATTGGTTTGGTTTCTCATGTTTCTCTGAGGACAATCGCCTTCAGGATGCAAATAAAGCGGAATGTAAGCAATGTACGACACAGAACGAGAGCGTTACATGGGACCAGATAAGGTGATAAAATCCCAAGCTTCACATTGAAATTGCAGCACTGAGAAGGAAAAGTCACGGAGTTATGGAAATCGCAGGATGGAGACTGATCTGCTGAAAATGGAAGCAACGTTCTGAAAACATCATGATTCATTCAGAATCACTCATGACACTCCATCTTGAAGGCCTCTTCATGGCGTTGGCCACGTTGTCTCTAGAAGGATCTCTGCCCATCATTGCGTTCATTACAGGAGATTTGGGGTGCACACAGCAGGCGAGGTGCAGGTGGAAGGGAGTGACGAACTCCTGGGACGTTATACCAGAGAAATTTCAATGCACACTATAAATATACAGTAGATACAAGTCGTTTTAATGTTTCTTAATTATGTGCAGGTAGATGACAAGTTCAAAATGGACATAACGTACAACTTATAGAAGTGACCCACATGGCGGCACACCGGAGGTGCAGGAGCGAACGCAGGGACATAAAGCCAAGGAGAAACTGCTATACTTTATCCCACCAGGGGCTCCTAACAACTCATATCAAGAGCGACTATGTGAGAAGACCCGGGATCGGGCAGAAACGTTAGGACGCTTCTATAACTTGCACTTTATGTTAATTTTGAACACTTTGGCGTGTCTGGTGAAATTTCCCTATCCTAATATCATTGCGTTCATGACACCGGACTCATCACTGAGGACAGACCTCCATTCCAGCTATAATATCCCCCTGATAACCATGTGGGCATTGCCTAGAAAAGGCCTATAAAAAAGGAAACATCACATAAGGATTATGATGTCAGGTGGGATAATATACTGTAGCCAGAGTCCTATAGGTTTCTTTGCAGGTTCACTAATAATTCAGCTCCAGAGCTGCACTCACTGTTCTGTCACTGTCTTTACATGAATTATTTGCTTGTCTTGGTCTCTCCTTCGTCCACCATTTATAACACCTTCTTGCACTGTTCTGTGTAGATTTGCGCTGTGCCGCGTCATTCATTTGTGATGTAGTTGGTTACAGACGAGTCGTTTTTCCTATTTTTCTTATATACAGACCTGTTGGAAGCTTCTATCAGATACTCCAGCATTGATGAATGATACATTCTGTTTCTGGTTCGTTTCCTTTACTGAACGATCTTCGCTCCTCACTTGCCCCTTATAAGGGATATTCTTCTGAGTATCATAAATCTGTGAGACAATGAAGCATTATAGTAATTTATACTCCAGCGCGCTGCTTCACACTTTCCATATCGATCACCGAACCAGCCCTGAAGTTTATAACATGCAACATGAAATAATAGTTATTTGGGATATTAGAAAACAAAGGTAATAATTATACAAAACGTAATAGAAACAGTAAATTCTAATAGGAAAATATTGATGTTTTATTGAGTAAAATGATATAACATTGTGACATAAGTGGAGACTTTCACACCTTCTGCATTATTTTTTATCAGGCAGGATTGCAGAATGACAATCCCTCAGGTTGTATATTTTCTTATCAGTAATGTTTGAATTTACAGGAGTATTTTCTTTTTATTATATAACATTTTACTCCTGCATTATTCAGTGTTGTTTTGTCAAAACTTATGGAAAAGTAAGGAGGAAGTATCAGCAAACTGAACCCTGCTTCTTTCTGCTAAGAATATTATCTCATGTAAGAGCTGGATTCATAGTTACACTGCTTAGTACTGCTGTATAATTTCCATGTGCTACTGCTTTCTAATGTTTTAGTTCACCTTCTGAGCTGAATTCACAGCTACACTGTTCATTATTTGTTTTTAATATTCCCCGTGCTAATGATTTCTAGCAACATTTTTTCAAACTCGAGATCTGAATTTACAGCTACAGAAATTAAGAACTACCCACTGATAGCAATATCCTATCTCCGTAAGCGCTGGATCCTCCAGTTCAGAAAGGCTGCAAAAGAGATTACCTTTAGTAACTCCCAATACCCTAAAAAAGTATTTAAAATGGGTTTTCTAGAACAGAGAACCCCTTTAATTGATTGATGTATGGCCAAGGCTTTGGAGTTGCTTTACCTTATATTGATAAAAATGACTCAGTGCTACAAAATCTGATATTATCAGATAATAATCCTCCAAGACGCACTGGTAGAAATGTGTTAATATTGCTGGAATGCTCTGGAAAGTAATGTTGTAGCGGTTACAGCCGTCTGATTGACAAGCTCTGGGGAGCTCAGCCATCACATGGAGAAAATATTTAATGCTATAGGAAAGTCGGAACGCATAGAAAATGTATGGCCGCCCGCTCAGTACATTCTCTGGAAGAGACATCAGCAATGAAGTCAGCTCAGTGGAAGTTTAATGCTCTGTTTCCATAGCTGGATGGAGTGATCCAACCTCAGGCTTATTGTATATGTTAGAACAGTAAATGTTTCAACGTTTCACAATATCTGTCTCTTATCCTTGACTAACCTCCAGCAATTAACCAGGCAAGGCTCTGACGGGTGATAAACCTGCCCTCCAGGCCAAGATCAATAGGTGCTGCTCGGGTATTGATAAATGACATTCTCCAGCTTAAATCAACAGGCAGTCAATTAAAGGGGAGGTGTAACCAGGGAAAGTGATAGATTACATACATCAGGGTTTTAATTACTAACATACATTGTTTACATTTTGTACGTGACTCTGATCCACCTGGATCTTACAAAGAAATCCTGAAATATTCCAAACGTAAACTGTTAATGAGTCATCTCTTTGTCATAGAAGGCGGGGTTAGCAGACGCATTTCATTATCATAGAAGGCGGGGTTAGCAGAGTAATCTCATTATCATAGAAGGCGGGGTTAGCAGAGTCATCTCATTACCATAGAAGGCGGAGCAGCAAAGTCATCTCATTATCATAGAAGACGGGGTCAGCAGAGTCATCTTATTATCATAGAAGGTGGGGGCAGCAGAGTCATCTTATTATCATAGAAGGCGGGGGCAGCAGAGTCATCTCATCATCATAGAAGGCGGGTCAGCAAAGACATCTCTTTATCATAGAAGGCGTGGTCAGCAGACTCATCTTATTATCATAGAAGGCAGGGTCAGCAGAGTCATCTCATTGCCAAAAAAGGTGTGGTCAGCAGAGTCATCTCATTGCCAAAAAAGGCGTGGTCAGCAGAGTCATCTTATTATCATAGAAGGCGGGGTCAGCAGAGTCATCTCATTATCATATAAGGTGGGGTCAGTAGAGACATCTCATTATCATAGAAGGCCGGGTCAGCAGAGGCATCTCTTTATCAGAAGGGTGATCTCATTATCATTAAAGGGCAGAGTTAGCAGTTATCTCATTATCATTAGTTGGTGGAGTCAGTAGTCATCTTGTTATAATTAGAAGGCGGAGTCAGTAGGGTAAATTGATCATTAGAGAGTATGGTTAGTAGTGTAATCTCTGTATTATTAAGGGCCAAGGTCAGAAGTCATTATATTATCATTAGAGAGTAGGGTCAATAAAGAAACCTCATTATGATTATAGGGACAGGTCAGCTGTCATCTTATGATTGGAGGACGGGGTCAGCAGTCATCTTATGATTGAAGGGCAGGGTCAGCAGTCATCTTATGATTGAAGGGTGGGGTCAGCAGTCATCTTATGATTGGAGGATGGGGTCAGCAGTCATCTTATGATTGAAGGGCAGGGTCAGCAGTCATCTTATGATTAGAGGGTAGGGTCAGCAGTCCTCTTACGATTGGAGGGTGGGGTCAGCAGTCATATTATGATTAGAGGGCGGGGTCAGCAGTCATCTTATGATTCGACAGCGGGGTCAGCAGTCAGTTCATTATCATTATAGGGCGGGACTGTAATGACAGGTTATATATTGTACTGTTGGCGAATAACAACAGTATGCAGCTCTCCTGTCAAGCTGTTGGCCTTGAGGATGGGATTTTGACAAACGACACATTTCTGACCATTACTTCCCATTCCTTGCAGCTGCCATCAAGCTCACACATCTTGCTGTGCTGACTATACAAACAATGTGTGCTTCCAATATGTCGGCCCCAGGCAGCTTTTTTAAAAGTAGAAAATAATTAGCTACAACATAAAAAAAGAACAAACACATTTTTGCAGCCTCAATATAATTTTTGAAAGTAAAATAATGTTGTATTTCCTTTAGAAGAATAAATTAAGTAAGAAGTTACAAAAATAATAAGAATTAAAAAGTGTCCTTTTTATAAAGTATCAGAGTTTTGAAAACTTCTCTGGAATTTTCTTTGAACCATTCCCTTGTTGCAATTTTCCATTCCACTGGGCTTAATTAGATGCTTTGTAAATTAGCACATTAAAAAGGCAAATAATACTGAGCTGAAGTATAATGTAACACACAAAAAACCTGAATCATCGTCTTAATTAAGTTCCTAATGCAAAAGCCATTAAAGAAGAGGCTGGAGGTATACTCAGCCGTGCAATTATATAGAGACGAGAATGTTCACCTAAAATAGGTTCATGCAAACAGAATTAAAGTGGAATTATGGTGCCATCGGAAAATGACGACCACTTCTGTTGCAGAATAGAAAACTAGACGCCAGTTCATTATCTATTAAAGAGACAGGCTGTTAGGGGTCGAGCTCCTGCCTCTGCACAGGGGGAATCTCGATCCATCTCCGCTGCGGTCTCCCATTCTTCTCCTGCCGCAGTGGAGTCTGCTCAGCGGAGGCGTCGGTCCCAGCGTCATGCTCAGTCTGACACTGTGCGAAGGGTTACTGCTGTCCTTCCAGCTTCTGCCATTGTGGCCAGTACTGGTCAGCAGCGAGCAGACGGCTTTGGGACTAAGTCCTACTTTTCCTCTTCTGAGCATGCCCAGGGTAAGATCTCTCATTGGAAATCAAGGGTCACATGCTCAGGTACTGCAGCAAATCCTAATGGTCCTCTAGGAAGGTCCTGAAGGTGTTCAACGTCTGTGGCAGTCTCTCATTGGTCCTTCTAGGAAGGTCCTGTACTTGCTGCAGCTATAAGAGGTGCGCATGACCGCACGGCCATGAGCTAGTGTCAATTTATGTACGAGCTCAGCGCCAGTGTGGTCATGTTTGTGTGTGTATTCAGGGACCCGGCTGAAATAAGCCCCTAGAATGCTGGCACCTCCGGTGAGGAGCTGGGTGTTTGCATTTGACTGCATGACCACCATCTGCTCTACTAAGTAGCTGTGTTCCTCTGTGAGCCAAACAGGGCACAGCGTTATCCTTGCTAACAGACTCTGTGAAGTAACAGAGTCTGTTTATATTACTAAATTGTACCGCCATATCTAGCTGCAGGTGCTTTCCTGCACGGTGGATCCCGGGTTGCGAACGCACCAACTTCTTCTAATAAATATATATATTCGGTGCGTTCCGCCAACCCTAACACAGGTTTCTTTTAATAAGGGCAAGTCACATGACTCTCTCCCCTCTCAGCTGACTATTGAACTAGGAAAAGTTCTGTTTCTAGGCAAGGATCACCCCCCTCAACCCCCAATGGAATCATCAGTTCAGTGGGACTTTTTGTGGGTGCAATTATTCCATCTACTTCAGCTTCCATAGGCCAACAGCTTACCTGCTGCTTCAGGTGACTTCAGAGCAGGCTGTCTTTTGTGCATGAGAAATCGCAAGATTACTGGTCATTACATAAACATTATCCTGCATTTTTCACCAGTTTTTCCCTGGTGGTGGAAAAATCTTTTTCTCCCCGAATACTACAAAATACAACCTGTCCTCACATTCCCTAATAGCTCAGTGTGTTATTACATTGATTCCCAAGCGAAAAAGGTCAATGGTTCGTATCGAGGAGCCGCCATGAAGATTTCCCAAGAATAGAGAAACAGTATCATCCAGCTCATCGATAGTCATCTCTTGGCCAATGGAATTGCCAAACTGCGTCATGTGAGCGCCATGACAGTATGAAGAATAGGAAATGAAGACCGTCCATACGTTCAGAAGCCAAGAGGTGACGTCCAGGCAAAATATTGGAGTCACCAACTCAACTCATCACAAGGTCTATCAGTTCTGGAGCGACAAACATGGTAGTCGAGGAGGCTCGTAAGCTTCATAATAGTAAGATCACAGATGTCCATGTAAGCACCGTGTGACGCACATTACACAAGTCTGGAATGGTGGCGTGAAGAAAGGTGAAGAAGCCTCAACTTCAATATCATCATAAGAAGCGTCAGCTCATGTTCGCAAAAAAGAATGAGAAGTGAACAGTAGAAGATTGGAAAGGGCTGATTTGGAGCGATGAGACAAAGGTCAGTAGACCAGAGTCTAATGGGTGCAAATGGGTTTGGAAGAAATAAGGGGAAAAAGGGTCTAACAGATGGAGAAATGGAAGGAAATGTCAAGTCCGGTGGAGGAAGCCTGGTGATATGAGGTTGTTTCACAGCCAAAGGGGTTGGATACTTGACCAGATTCGATGGTGGTCTCAATGCTGAGCTATATGTGAGTGTCCTGCAAGACGAGTTACTTCATATATTCAAGTGCTCTGGGTATGAAAAGGACGACATAGTGTTCCAGCAGGACAATGGCCAGAAGCATACATCAAGATTGGAGAACGAATGGTTCAATGATAATGAAGTAGAGGTGCTGATTGTCCCCTACAGTCCCCAGACCTCAATCCAATCCAACACTTGTGGGTAGAGTTGATGAAGAAACTGTATACAGACCCAAGTGAGGCGACCAGTGTGCACTAACATGGGGAACGTGTAGAAGAGACCTGGAATCAGGTTTCGGTTGAGACATGTTTGAATCTGGTCAACAGCATGCCCAAAAGGATTCAGGCACTGGGGAAAGCCAATGGTGGATTTTCAAAATAATAACAAAATATTAAAAATAAAAATATTTTTTAGGAGGAAAACAGTAACAGTGCAGTGACATGACAAGAATCTGCATAACTAATCATATGCTAAATAGCTGCAAGTCAAATTTTTGAATGAGAAAGCCGAGATGCTTGTCTATAAAATGAAGGCAGTCTCAGGTTCAAAACTGTAATGGAGGGTGAGATATGGAGCCTCAAGGTCAAAAGTTCAAAACACTGTTACCCTTTTGCTCATCAGTGTAATTACACTCATTCTTGTCAGTCTTCATCAATTTTTTTTGATCCTTGTGAATCAAGTGGCAAATTTTTTAAATTCTGTGGGCCTGAAAATTTCAGAAAAAATGCCTGTGAAGAGCTACAGAAAGACCTGAAATCAGCAGGTACAATTGTTTCACAGAAAACTGTAAGTAATCAACTTCCATGGCCTGTATGCACGTTCACAACCTAAGACTCCATTCCTGAACAAAAAGCATGTTCAAGAGCATTTAACGTTTGATCCACAACATTTAGACAAGTCTGTGAAATACTGGGAGAAGATAATCTGGTCAGATGGGACAAAAATTGAACTCTCTGGAAGCCATAATACCATGTTTGTTGGCCAAAAGGCACTGCATATCACCCCCAAAACACCATACCAACAGTGAAGTTTGGAGGTGGGAACATCATGGAGTGGGGCTGTTTTTCAGTTTGCGTCATTGTCGCAGGATGAATGGGCAAATGTACCAAGACATTCTGGATAAAAATCTGCTGCCATCTACCAGGATGATGATGATGAAACAAGGGTGGACATTTCGCCAAGACAATGATCCCAAACACATGGCTAAGGAAACTCTCTATTGGTTTCAGAGAAAGAAAAGAAATCTGCTAGAATGGCCGAGCGGATCACTGCACATGAATCCAAGAGAAAATGTACGGAAGGAACTAAAGCTCAGAGTTCATAGAAGGAGCCACAGAAGCTTCAGGATGTGATTAGTGTTTGTGTGGAAGAATGGGCCAAAATCACACCCGAGCAATGCCTGCGACTAGTTTCTCCATACAGAAGTTTAATCACCAACAAAGCTACGAAATATTAAATACATTTCAGTAACGTGTTTAATACTTTTCCCCAGTGTCATTCTCATTATTACACATAATTTATGGACATCTATGGTGATTTATTTGCCTGCGTGGATTGGATATGTTGTTACTAGTGATGAGCAGATATACTCGTTACTCGAGATTTCTCGAGCACGCTCGGGTGTCCTCCGAGTATTTTTTAGAGCTCGGAGATTTAGTTTTTATTGCCGCAGCTGAATGATTTACAGCTATTAGCCAGCTTGATTACATGTGGGGATTCCCTAGCAACCAGGCAACCCCCACATGTACTTATGCTGGCTAACAGATGTAAATCATTCAGCTGCGGCAAGAAAAACTAAATCTCCGAGCGCTAAAAAATACTCGGAGGACACCCGAGCGTGCTCAGGAAATCTCGAGTAACGAGTATATTCGCTCATCACTAGTTGTTACCAACATCTGGGGAGAATTTCATGTCAATAGCACTATCAGAAATAGATCTACTTTGAAAATTGGTGCCGTGTTCAATACTTATTACACTCTCTGTATATGAGGAATTATTTAGAAAAAAAAATAGAAAAGAATTACAGAGTAAGAAAAGTAAATGATATGACGTTTGGTTTAGATGACTTGTCCTGCGTGATCTTGTACTGTCCCATATAACAACTCGTCCCTTTTTCCGTTCTGCTGGAACAGGTAATGTATTGTAGCTCTGTGAGGCAGGAGATTGGGGAAAGGCAGACGGGGCCACACGAGTTGACCTTCTAGGAACAGTTTGTTCTTGGCGTAAACTCAAGATTCCACATAGCTTCAAGTTCACTTGTCAAACAATAGTTTGCATCAGAATCTTTATCCTCCACAGGTACAAGTCCTATAAGATCATCATCTCCTTTATTGGACATATAAGGGGCAATCTCCCCATGACTTTGGCTTCTGCATCTGATACATGTGGGGTCACATCTATTGCTGCCGTCTTAAATTTTTACTTCTCTCCTCTTGGAAATTAACATCCACCAAAATGGAAACTGATCCAAAACGTATTGCTACATCTTCCAGGAGATGATTGAGATTTTTCCCAGAGTAGGCTACCACATTGTAGCCTTCTCTTAATAGAAAAGTGGGGGAAAAGCAAAACAAGAAGAGTCTGACCCAAAAACATGCTACAATGTTAATACTTTACTGTAACTGCAAATTCTGGAAGCAGACTGCACTTCGACATGTTGATATGGAGGTCAGAAAATTAAGGTTCCAAACCCCGATTCCTTAGATTAGTTTTAGCCTTTTTGGGGCATTTATGGTGCATCCATTGCATTGCAGCCATTGGAGACTTCTTTGCCCTTTGTGATACATGGAGTGGTAGCCATGCTTGCAAGCAATGAAGTCTACAAGAGTTAGGGAACTATTGCAGATCCCATTTCTCAAAGAAGGACACAGGTTTATCAGGCATTTATGACATTTTCTGCATTTATGCTGTAAATAACAGATATGGGAATATCCCTTTAAGAGAGTGACATTGATGAATCGCTTTAGGCTGAATATATCCAGACAGAAAAAAAAGATTCTGGTCTTTCCTTAACACTCCACCCTTTTGGCTCCTTTGGGAGATAAGTTCTTCACAAGTTCTTGCTACTCAGTCAGTACCATAGTGGATGGAGACCACCACAATTGGGCTTCCCCTTTTCAAGGGTCCCAAAGTAGGGACTTGTTCTGTCTCTAAATATACTTTTTATACTTTTAATGTTTTCTCCAAAAATGCACCTACCGACTTAATAAGTCTCAAGGACTTGTTGACATGTTGCCTTTAAGGCTGCAGCCAATTTTTTTCGGAGATTGCACAACGTACAGATCCTAATCCGCATGATATCGGGAGAAAAATGAAAATAACGAAACAAATTTCTTAAACCTTTTGTGTTAGTTTAGTGAAAAAAAATAAACAGCAACATATTTGGCTCCTGAGGGAGAGGAGAAAGCGGAGGAAGAAGGTTGTGTGCGTCTGAAAGCAGAAGGATCAGCAGAATTCTTTCCATTTTACACACGGCTCGTCATGAAATTCTTAAAATGACAATAAACCGATGAGAAGCGAATGTTTGGCTGATTGTGTGCAAAGCCTCATGTCAGATGTCAGAGCGCCGCGCGGAGCTCAGGGTGAGATGACGAGAATAGAAAGGTTGGAACAGAACCCCCCATCAGCACCGAGGGTCAACACGATGCCACATCGATGCATGGCACGCCGGCGCCACTCCTCCGCTGCCGCTATGGAACAAAAGTGTCAGAAATCTCCTGCACGATGCGCGGGGAACGATGAGCAATGCCAAGAAATGCCAAGAAAGAAAAGGAACAAGGAGACTTGTAAAGGACTTAAAGGGAACCTGTCACCACGTTTTTGGAAGATGGGATAAAAATAGCGTTAAATAGGGGCAGAGGTTGGCATTACATTAGTGTGTGTGTTATGCGTTTATTACCCACCTAAGTTGCCGAAATAACTTTGCAAAGTCTCCGTTTTCGCCTGTCAATCAGGCTGGTCAGGTCACATGGGCGTGGTGTCTTCACCCAGATTTGGCGTAGTTTTCCGTTGGTGGCGTAGTGGTGTGCGCATGCCCAAAGTCCGGAATCCTCTTCCAGGGGATTTAAAATAGCGCGGTGTTCGTTATTGCATTGGTGATCGGTGGGCGCGGCCATCTTCCTTTGGCCGCGCGTGCGCAGAAGCGGCGCTCTGCTGGCCGCGGCTTCAGGAAAATGGCCGCGGGATGCCGCGCGTGCGCAGATGGATATCGCGGCGGCCATTTTCCTGAAGCCGCGGCCAGCAGAGCGCCGCTTCTGCGCACGCGCGGCCAAAGGAAGATGGCCGCGCCCACCGATCACCAATGCAATAACGAACACCGCGCTATTTTAAATCCCCTGGAAGAGGATTCCGGACTTTGGGCATGCGCACACCACTACGCCACCAACGGAAAACTACGCCAAATCTGGGGGAAGACAACGCCCATGCGACCTGACCAGCCTGATTGACAGGCGAAAACGGAGACTTTGCAAAGTTATTTCGGCAACTTAGGTGGGTAATAAACGCATAACACACACACTAATGTAACGCCCACCTCTGCCCCTATTTAACGCTATTTTTATCCCATCTTCCAAAAACGTGGTGACAGGTTCCCTTTAAGAGAAAACTTCATTCAAGTTAGTTAAAAAAAAGTGTGTAGATTTTATGTTACTGTCCGCATTAAAAAATAATCTTTGCATATCCTAGCCGCTAAAGTAGAAACACTAAGCTGATACTTTGTTGCTTTCTACAGCTTAAATGTCAGCTTTACTGTATAGACTGGAGCGTAATGAGCAGAGTCATTTCAATATTATTAAAGGAAAGATGAAGGGTTCTCCAGGATTTAGGATAAAGCATCAATAGCAGCAGAGCAGCAAGATGGGCGATAAGTTGCTGAACACTAGAGGTCCAGATGTCAGGCTCTCAAACAATCCCAAGAACTGTCCTGTTAGATTGAAGTGCTGGACGCGCACTGTCTGGATGTGGCTGAGCACCTGCACCTTTCTCAGAGGCTCTGCAGCTTCACGTTCTAATTTGCAGAATAATAATAGATGGGCACCTGCATAGTCCTGCGCCTGCTGAGGTTCTGTTACTAAGTATCAGTCCCGTTCTGGACTCAAGCAAGCAGAGGTCTTATACTGGTGGGATGGTGAAACATAAAGTATATTAGGAAACTACTGCCATTAAAGGGGTTGCTAAGCCAAGGCGGTGCCTTAAATCCGCGAGCTGCCGCAGCGATCAGTTACAGGGCACGAGTCCGGCTGCCGGGTTATTACTATGTGTGGATGTCGGGTCAGTATAGAGTGGTCACACGATGAGTATGTAATGGCTGTGATGGAGCAGTATACGGGATGGAGAATGACAGGGAGCAGTATACATTAGTAATAGAACACGTCATGCCACGTGGAGCCGTCAGACGCCGTGCACATTGCTGACATTTGTACCATATTCTGCACTCTAATATATGTCATGTAAACATAACTGCGAGCCATGTGGTCTCCATTATACGTCTATATATAGCTGTACCCGTGTGCGGTGGAAGATGTACGCCTCTGACAACTGCTTCCTCTCCGTCCATTTTCCACAATTATGTAAGCTAATTATTACCGCACTGCATTCCGCACAGACGTAACGTGCGGCCCGACCCTCGCCGCTTCAGATTACGCTCAGCTACACCGTACATGGGACCTGCAGATATTAAAGGGACCTTATCACCATGAAATGGGGGGGATGGGCCGCAGGGCATCCGACAACCCCATTATAGTAAATCGCAGGTCCAAACACGGAAGGCGTCATCAGCGGCACAGCGCGGCCATCCTGCGCCCCTGAATGTAGGAGATATCACTCCCTGAGTCCCCCAGTCCAGTGTTAGACCCCTTATCCCAGAACTCATGTATTGTAAGGTTATTCTGATGTAATTATACTTGGACCTTCTATTTTTTTTCCAGATTTTTAATACAATCAAAAAATAATGCAGAAAAAAAGTTATACATTTTCATTTTGTTTCGTTTTTATAACATTTTTTGTGTTTTTGTATGTAACTTTTTATTACTCTAGACCGAGCCCCATATCTATATCAAACCATATCTCTAAATCTAAACTCAATCACAGCCCTAAGAGATTTTGTGACCCCACAATATTTGGTGACCGCCCGTATATTGTGCTGCTCTCAGATTAAAAAGCAACAACCTGCTGCCTCATTGGCTTTAATATAAAGCTCCAGGGTCCCAATGCTTCTCATGGCACCTCCCTGCGGCATCTCATTACCCCCAAATAATGTCAGTGCGTGTGTGTCGTAGACCCCCATCATCAGCTCCGGGTGCATCTGGGTTCCCATATGAGTGGCGCCATTTCTGAAGCTCCATACGTGGTAAGGGGAAGTCACAAGAAAGAACAACATAGCACCTCACCGACTGCCGGCATCATGTGCCTGGCGCTGAGATTGGGAAATTGGTGTCTCTTTGGGATGATAAATGCACAAATTATCGCTCTTTACCTATAAAAAAAACAATTTGTTTGCAGTAAAGCAAGGCAAAATGCTACGGGATTGACGATGGCTATGATCTTATAAGGACTGAAAAGCCTGGGACCCAGTTTCCAAGATGGAACCTTCAACTTAATGTTCCTCAAGGACAGCCACACCAAGTCACCAACACACAGGTCCGGACCCACCACACATCTCCAATCAGCCAAACTCTTATATTTGGATCCCATCTTCCTCAACTTATCAATAACCCCATATCACACGGGCTTAATAGATGATGAAAACCGTTCCTCTTCAGGTAATCCAGAAGAACGATTAATATTAACTGAGCTGAACTGAGGATGGATCCCATACGCCCAGAAAAATGGGGACTTACCAGTAGACTCATGACAACGAATATTTACCGCAAATTCAGCTAGGTAAAAAGGTAACCCAATCCTCCTGATTCTCAGACACAAAACACTTAAGATAAGTCTCAAGACTCTGGATAACCCGTTCAGTCTGGCCATTAGACTGCGGGTGAAATGCTGAAGAGAACGACAGATGGATGCCCAAATGGGTGCAAAATGCCCTCCAAAATTTGGAAATAAACTGCACCCCCCCCCCGGTCAGAAACAATATCGGTAGGGATCCCATGTAATTTTACAATTTCTCTGATGAAAATCTGCGCCAAGATCTCGGTGTTAGGTAAAGCGGGTAGCACCATAAGATGTGACAGTTTACATGTATTACAGTATTACTTGCCGACATGGGTAGATCAGTGATAAAATTGATGGAAAAGTGAATCCAAGGTCTACTGGGACTCGCCAATGGTTGGAGAGGCCCCGACAAGTATGAGAGGTTTTAGAACACGCACTGACACTGCAGGCAGCTACATACTCCTGGACATCCTGATCTACTCCTGACCACCAAAAAGACTGAATAAGAAGATCTATGGTGGCTTTATTACTGGGATGACCGGCTAAGACCGAATCATGATGTCAGGCTGTATGAGAATCAGCACAGATGCAATACACTTCTTCAAGGTATCGAATGCCTGGCCAACCCGGACCACTTGGAAAAGTCTGTCCATTTCCTGGTCATACCCGTCAGAAAGTTGGCCACTACCAAAAAGTTTTTGATGAACTTATGGTAGTAGTTGACGAAACCTAAAAACCTTTGCAACACCTTCAAATCCTCAGGACGATCCCAATCCACTACCTTCCGGACTTTCACCGAATCCATGCGAAAACCGGTGGACGATAACACATATCCTAGAACAGGGATCTCCTCAACCAAGAACATACATTTCTCTGGTTTGACAAATAATGAATTGTCTCAGAGTATCTGTAAGACCTGTCTGACATGTACCTGATGTGACTCAAGGCCAGGTGAATAAATTACTATGTCATCAAGATGGATTACCACAAATCTACCTAACAGGTGACTAAAGATGTCATTTACAAAATGCTAAAAGATGGATGGAGCATTCATCAACCCAATGACATCACCAGGTTCTCATAGTGTCCCTCAGGCATATTGAAAGCTGCCTCAGGCATATTGAAAGCTGTTTTCCACTCATCCCCTTTTCAATACAAATTAAATTATTCGCCCCCCTTGAGATTCAGTTTAGAAAACCATTTTGGTTCTACAATCTGATTAAAGAGGTCTAGGGTGAGAGGGAGCGGATACGGATCCCAGACTGTGATCTGAATGAGTTTGCGGAAACCTAGGCAAGGGCGTAACCCCCCATCTTTCTGCTTTACAAAGAAAAACCCCTCAGCAATGGCGGATGAGGATGGTCTGATATGACCCTTTGCCAAACTTTCTGTGATATAGTCCTTCATGGCCTGCCTCGGGATCAGAGATATTACCTAGTCTGCTTTTAGGCAGCTTGTCCCCATAGACAAGCTTAATGGACAGTCATAAGGATGATGGGGAGGAAATTCTTGGCACCTCTGCTCCAAGATTGCATCCCCAAAGTCAGACTGGTATTTAGGCACAGACTTGTTATCCACCCTTGCAACCAGGTGCCCAAGCAGTGTCCTTGACAATACTCACTTCACTTTACCACTTCCTGAGTCTGCCAATCTACCACAGGGTTGTGCAGAGTGAGCCAAGGAAGTCCAAGAACCATAGGAGAGGGTAGACCTTCTAGCATAGACCTTCTAGCACGTAACAGTGAATACCTTCTAAGTGCATGGCCCCTACTTGTAGATATAACACTCGGATGGCTTGAGTAAAATACCCCTGTCTCAAGGGTGTGGAGTCGATGGCGATTATGGGTATAGGTCTGGACAGTGAATGTGGTTTGAGGTCCTGGACCTGGACGAGCCTAGCATCGATCAAGTTAACCCCAGCCCCACTGTCCAGAAATAACCACGTTATTTTTGCCCAGATGCATTTTAGCAGGCAGAAAATATTGTTACCTACCCACGCCCCACAACCTGAGCTCCTTAGTTTTCAGCTGTTTGCCATGAGATAGGGAAGGACACATCCCCACGAAATGGCCCTTTCTACCACAGTAAAATATACTGCCCCTGCTTTACAGAATGAGTTACCCCACCAAACTGCATGGATTCCTCAGATGTCTGACTAGGTCTGCCTTGACCCCGGACCTCCTGCACATTGGGGTGTCTCTTTATGTCTCTGGCGAAGATGGCGATTAACCCAGATAGCCAGAGACATGGCAGCCTCAAGGGAAACTGGAGTTTCAAATAGGGCTAAGGCATTCTTCACCCTTACTGATAGCTAGTGTTGAGCATTCCGATACCGCATGTATCGGGTATCGGCCGATATTTGCTGTATCGGAATTCCGATACCGAGATCCGATACTTTTGTGATATCGGGAATCGGTATCGGGATCGATATTAATGTGTAAAATAAAGAATAAAAAAAAAAATATTGATATACTCACCTCTCCGACGCAGCCTGGACCTTACTGATGTAACCGGCAGCTTCCGTTCCTAAGAATGAGCGCTTGAAAGACCTTAGATGACGTCGCGGCCTGTGATTGGTCGCGTGAGCGGTCACGTGACCGCCAGGAACGGAAGCTGCCGGTAGAACAAGGACATAATCTAAAGTATAGTTTATAGGCCTTCCTGAAGACAACCATCTTGTCAAGCCCCCCAGAGAACCTGTCAGGCAAAGTGATCTTGGGCTCCACTAAGGGTTGCCTTGGAGTCATGGTCCCCAAACCTGATGTGTTAGGGTGCTGAAAAACCACAGTAAGTAGATCTGCCACCTCCAGGCTGAGCTGCTGTAGTTGCCCTGTCAGAGCAGTGATAGGATCCATAATGGATCAAAAAATGGTTTCTGTCAGAGGTAATGTCACGACTCTGTTGTCGGGTGTCCCGGGACCAAGGGCTCCTTCCCTGTCCCTAACGCTAGGGAGTGCCCTAGCTCTCTCTGTTCCCTGGATTACTTCTGATGGTGAAGATGCCGGGACCACGTGTCTTGCCTTAGCTCTTGAATCCACCCTCAGTCTGTACCCTTCCCCCACCGAGGGAAGAGGGAAGTAGTAGTGTACCACAATACACCAACCAGACCAAAAAGGTAATACGAACAGGAGTATCGAAAAATACCAATATACTCACACATATAACAGAGGAATGCACCGGGGAGTGGTGGATGGGGTAACACTAAAGTAGGAGAATTATCACACATTCAAAACCTCACAACAGTCACAGATAAATCCACCAAACACCTTCTCCAAGAGCAACCAACAACCTCCAGACATGCAGCATAAGCTACTCTGACAATGAGTGCTAGCCAGGGCCCAAATTATATAGGAGATGGGAGTGGCTAACAGTGAACAGCTGAGAGCCTAAACTCTCCAGGAGCTCTCAACTGAGCAGATTAACCCCTGCACTGCCAAAGTAAACTTACACCATTTAATATGAATGTGAAGTGCTTCCAACCAGTGCAGGAGTAGGAAAAATTAGACACTGAGGTCTTCTGGCCCCTCTCTGTCACGTTAAACCCGTGACATTGTCGTGTGCCGGTACTAGGACAGATTTTTTGCATGCATCCTATACTAATTAATAGAACAGGTGCACAATACCTGTCAGATGTCACATTTACAGGACTCCTTCCTGCCAATGTGGAAGTGGGGGGCACTGTAAAACCTCTTTAAGTTGACTTTTTTCCCCTTTGACATAGTCTATGTGAAGTTCACTGGTGTAACCTGACACATGGCCAGTGCGACACGAGGGGCGAGTGGTAAGAATGTACGATTCAGGTCTGATAATGCAGAGTTATACCCCATAATGTAGTATCTGCAGATAGCCGAGTGACCTCCCACATGACCGGTGTCATGGCTTCCATTAGTAATTTACTTCGGGACGACTTGGAATAGAACAGGGCCACGGTGGGGGGGGGGGGGCTTCGGTGAATTTTTTGCTTCCCGCGCATATGGCCGTGTTGACAAGAGCCGTGTTATTTATTAGCATTAGTTATGCCCGTAGTACAGTGTGGTGATAAATATGGCGCTCCACCAGGTATTTCGGACTAACAGTGAGTGCTCAGTTTGTTACTGGACCTAAATATGGAGGAACACATCGGTCTGCAGAATAAATCTTTCCACTGTATATCCGTGTGCCGGGGAGCAGGCGTGGGGCCAGGATTTCATGCGGGCTGGTGGAGATATGTGGAGAAGCACAAGAAGGTGGCCATTGTGGTCAACGTGTTGATCTTGAATAAATAACTCTGGGTTTGATCCCGGCCTTAGCCACTTACTCCGAATCTGTGTCATCTTGGGCAAATCCTTGTACATGAAAATCTGGAGTCTTCACAACCCACCTGTCAGCGCTGAATAATGCCGCCTCTGTTCCTGGATAATTTTTTCATTTTTTTATTTTTAGACTGGACACTCGAGAGCTTGAGGAATCTGCTGGAAAATGAAATGCCATGTACTGTATATCAACACAAGTTCATCTCATGCAAACCATATTTCAGCTGGAAGGTATGCATTCACGATATTCTATCCCGGAGCATTGCAGTCCAAGTCCACTTTTGGGAACAGTCTGCAGAGTTTCCGAACAGTTGAAATTCCTTCTATGCCTTGTTCTTCTTCTCTGTTTTTCACCATCCTCGATCGGGCAGGGGAAGGTTGTGATGTTTGTGAGTCGCCCGCCAGGGCCGTGGGTACTCGGTACCGAGTCCGGTGCTTAAAGGGGATGTCACGGTGGCTGCGACCCAGTCCATGGCCCTGGGTGCACAAATAAAGGGGAATGTCTTTAGAGGGGTTTTGAGAATAAAGTTTGTTCGTGACGCCACCTGTGGTATTCGGTCAGTCGGGACCGACGCTGCTTAAAGGGGTCCCCTGGGGTGATGGTATGGCAGCTAGATGGTATAACTTTACACAGGTGAAGTAGAGATGTGGAAATGGTGAATGATGCAGTGAAGAACGAGGACACAGGTTTGCGGTCTTTTACCTGGTTTACTGAAGCTTCAGGAAACCACTGTCCAGGGCACCAGA
Organism: Ranitomeya variabilis; assembly: GCF_051348905.1. Taxonomy (NCBI): domain Eukaryota; kingdom Metazoa; phylum Chordata; class Amphibia; order Anura; family Dendrobatidae; genus Ranitomeya; species Ranitomeya variabilis. The sequence continues at coordinate 235,204,734 of NC_135238.1, forward strand.
TCACAGGACAGGCAGGGTCCGGCCGGCTTGGAAGCGAATCCAGAGTCCCCTTCTCCAGGTGGAGATGAAAGCCTTCCTCAAAGCGCGGTGGTGTTGTAGTCCCTTACTGCCTATGGCTTCTGATAAGGTCCTCACAGTTCCTCTGTCCCCCATATAGGTTAGGACACAAACCTGTATGACAGGTGTCTCAAACCTTTTTATAAGGTCTCCATCATGACCCGGGCCCTATATGTCACTGTGCCTCCTGGGTGTAAAGGCGGACAGGTAACTTAAAGTTCAGCTGTCCCGTCGGTTTCAGCTATGTCCCTTAGAGTCCGACACGGCTACCGGAATCTGCACTAACCAGGGAGGTAGCCAAATCACTGCTCTGCTGCCCTGGTGTCACTCTCCTGTGCCTTTTCTCTCCTGCACACTTTCCACAAGTTGCTCTTTCCTTCTTAATTCTCCTCTCTCCAGGAGCTGTAGTACCTCTGACTACATGTCCCCTTCAGACCTTCTGACACTCTGCCTTCATCTCTGTCCTCCGACAGAATGCTTCCTCCTCCACTGTCTGCTTCAGACTGCTGTCTGGCACTCACTGACTCTTCCCTCCAGACCAGAATGTATTTATAGGGGAGTTCACCCTAAACCAGGTTTAGAGCTCCCCCTTCTGGCCTGGAGTATGAATGTGTTGTGTGTATGTGATTACCTGGTGAAAGATATCCTTCATCGCTTCCAAACGTGACATCACTCTCCCCGGGAGGAAAACAATGCCACTGTGATGACCAGGACCCTGGGGCGTCACATTTGCGGGTCTACATTCATCCAGATCTGGGTTATGTGTTGCGTCTCAGAACGTTCCTTACATTGTAATTTCTGATGAAACAAACACTGGGGCTACTAGAACAAAGGCAAAAAAACTAAAGAAAGGAAAATTTATTTAGACTCTTTCCAAAAAGGAAAAGTTTCCACATTTTTCTCTGCTAATTTAGCTTTGTTTCCTTAGGTTTATTCCTTTCTGCTATTAATGATCAAACACAAAATGTTGTGACTCTGAGGAACGTGGATTAAGTTGGTGAACGAGGGATATTGTGGGGGAGTCTTTATTCTAATAAAGTATTTTTTTCTGTGTGCGTTTTTTTTATTCCTGGGTTAGTAATGAGGGTGTCTGATAGACGCCTCTCCATTACTAACCTCTGTGCTTCATGCTAGCTGACATTACACAGCTGACATCAACCCCCCAAAATATTACCTGATTGCCACCGCACCAGGGCAATCGGTTAGAGCCGGGTGAAGCGCCAGAATTGGTTCATAAAATGTGATGTGCCAATTCAGGGGTGGCTGCAAGTTTGCATTGTTAGGCTGGGAAGGGTCCAATAACCAGCCTGATAATATAAACCTGCATTTGTCGGCTTAACCTTGACTGGTTGTCAATATAGGGGGGACCCCACGTCGTTTTTGTAATTACTTATTTGCTTATTGTTGTCTTCCTCATGCTGTTCCCATTCCATTTTAGAGCGGTTTCCATCCATTTCAGTGATTTTCCTGCCCCCAGCCCTCCTGTTAAGGTCTTCTGGAAAAATGCTCAAGTTTCCCATTGACTTTCATTTTACTCGTTGCTCATGTCAAGCCCATCCGCCCTGCTCGATTTGAGTACCGAGCACGCCAGCATTTTAGTGCTCGATCATGACTAGTTGTAACTTTTCGTAGTGTCATTAAGGAACTTTTATTTTCAGTTTTCTATCCGTGCAGCAGTACGGGGTCCTGTGTACTTTCATGTTTTAGTTTGTACATGTATCATTTTGGGGGACAAATACTAAATATTAGTATTTAAAACTTAGGGTAAAGTAAAATTTTCAAAAATCAATTTGGGCAAATTTGCTTAATTCAGGGAAAAAAATGGTTTGACGTCAATTAAATTTTGTTCGAATCGAATCTATAGAAATAGTTAAAATTATTAAACTGTTACACTCGCCTCTCCTCAGCCCTTCCTATATCTTACCACTCCTTGTCTATTCCTCATTCAGCTTCTCAACCTTGTTTTCCCTCTGGATCGTCCTAGGCCATGGGGCATAGCCAGCAGTGGTGGCACCTGTCGGAAGATCCCGGGGGGAAGGAGAGTAAGAGGAGTCAATCGGATAGGGGCCATGTCTCATTTGATAAAGTACAGAAAAAACTTACAATATAAAAACTCTCATTTTAGATAACCAATATTTTGTGGAAAAGAAGCAAACAAAAAAAGATGCAAAGCAATAATATGTAACCAAAAAGTAAAAAAAAAACAAAACAAAACCAATGATAACTTGTCCCCGAAGAGGGCACAATATTGATACATTGGAAACATTGTTTTCAGTGAGGTCTAGAACTTTTCTATTGTATCTGAAGTTTTTTGACTGTGTGGTTTAAAGAGTTCTTCACTTCTAGACTGGTTGTGGTCCTAAACTGCGGAGACTGCCACCAATCTTCAGGATGGAGCGGTGCTGAGATCCTTGCACAGTCGCTGTTCAGAGGATCCTCTACCCAAGGAAATAGCTGAAGGGTCTCCTGCCCTTATTCCAGCGGGTCCCAGACCTTATCCTACCACCAGCAGTAAAGCAGCGGCATATGACTCCCAGGATACATGGTAGCCCTAAACACATGGAGCTCCTTCTTGGCCACAGCTAACATCACCCTAACCGGTTATAAGATATTTATAAGGATTTAGAAATAAAATAAAACTTGTTTATAATTCCGGAACTCTCTCGATGTGTAATAACCGGGAGAATGAGGACTCCGCATTAGTCAGCACTAACCACATATCAGCAAAGACTCAGAAGAATATCTCTCATGATTTACTCTTCCAGGAAAATTCACAGGAAACGCAAACTGTCATCTGGAATGTATGGGAATCGCAGAGGAGTCCAAGTACTGGCAACTAGTGAGGGGCTGGATCCCGCTGAGCCCCGTGCCTCCGGTGGGCGACCAGATAATAGGGAGATGTCCTGTATGGAAAGCCCCAGAATAGGGTCCTGTCACACAAGTATTACAGAAATGTGCACGGGCGTGTGTCCCATCACAGACCATCTCCAAAAAGAGAAAAGCCCCCAACGAGCACGGACCCCATCTCCTAAAATTAATTTCAGTCCAAATAAATTCTGTCCAAGTCAAAATTACATTGTTGAAAAAATTTTTTTCCCCACCCGTTCTCGTCTATCATTCTACATTTTATGCTGGAGCTTACCGGACCCCCACACCGCTCCCCTCTTCTTCTGTAGCTCCATTCCAGCAAAGGGTGAATTTGAGAGCTATAATTCGCCTACGGCAGCCATGAGGTTTCATAAGTGAATTAAATATCAATATTGTTGAGAATTTGGAAACTCCAGGTCTTACGTTAATTAATAGGGGTTTTTGTAGACCGGCTTCTCATCCTCCTGTGAGATAGAGTAAATGTGCACACGTTCAGCGTGGCTGGAGTGCAAGCCGTCACTTTGCTCTGATGGCCCCTAGGTAACCCAGTCCCATACTTCACTTTTTGGAGTTTTTTTGCAACCTTATAACATGATGGAGCAGGTTTTATAGTGTGAGTGTACATCATAAAAACATTCGACATGCCATAGTGTCCTGTCAACAGAGGTTTGGGTGCCTTAGTCTCTACTGATCATGAAAATCGGGGTTCAGGAGATCTCAGCCTCCCCCCAGGGGCTGACATACCATTACTGCAGCCACAAAGGGACCCAAGAAGTACGGGGCCACTATCACCTCCAGAGATAGAATTGTGCATTATGAGGAGCTATTGGACTGCAAAGGGCCCATATATTATTCTGCACAGGGGCCCCCCTGCCTGTGTCCGCTTCTGGCCTTCGCTAAATCTGGATTCATAAACTATGCTATGGAGCTGTACTAGGGGCCTCTGCACATTTATACTGTACATTTTGGGGACCCCAACCCCAAAACACACAATTATAGACAAAAATGAGACCCACCATGTTGGGTACCTGTATAAAAACCACTACAAATAATGTTGTTTTTTTTCACAGCCCTACGCCACTTTTAAGCACCACCAGTGATCTTTCTGGTTTGGCGTCCCAATACTTCGGAGCGAGGGTCTATCCAGATGGCGTCTTTAAGCTTTTGCATTTTACATGAAATATGTGAGATGATAGGACGCAGTTTGAGAGGGTAAGCAATATATGATTTTTTGGCACTCTCATCCGACATCACCTAAAATAACTTTTTTTTTGTGGCAGGAGTTACCATTTTTTATGTTTTTGCCCGTAGGCATTCTGGTTAGTTACCTGGCAAGGAATCAGTGCAAGGATCTGAAAAGAATTAGCTTAGTCACTTCTAATAAGGAGGCTGACGATCCTCTAAGGAGATGTGGTCCTCTCCGGAGAGGTTCATGTGAGGACACCCAGCTTCATTAGGATGGCTGCTGAGTAAGGGGACAAGAAAACCTTCCGAGTTCATGGACCCCACACTTTCATTTACGTTCCCTCTGGTCAAGTGCTAAGAACACGGTTTCCTTTGAATGATGAGAATTCCAAGTTCTATCTATATAACTGTTCTCTCTGTTTGCCACCGCGAGTCTCCCACTGATTCCAGACAATTATTATCCTTCTAAACAACTTTTATCGCAGTTATAAACAACTGGAAGTGATTAAACGTTTTCTCAGATGAAGATTAAATCGTTCGTAGCAACCTGGAGAATGAGAAGAAGAATGCTTATGACTGTAAACCGGACAGGAAAAAGACGGCAATGCTGGAAAGCTTCCAGACGGCCCATGGTGTCCTACAGGGTGGGGGAGGGGGTATGGGACGCTCCTTAAAGGGAATTAATTTTATTTCGGGTTAATTCATTGGATTTCAGTCTGTTAGAGAAAAATAATGTGTTACATAGTTTTCTTTTTTTTTTTAACAATTTATAAAAACTTTTTTTTTTTTTACGGCAGTCATATTGGACACACTCACTTTTTCCTTGTATCGACTGTATAGACGGTGTAGAGAGAACGTATTGCTAAGTACAAACCCTCCCCCAGAGACCAGGGAGAGACGGGAATTTAAAAAAATGACACGACTGTTAATTCTGTCACAATATATATACAACAAAGCTGATATAAGACAGAGAAAACATAATGGGTCAGCCAATTTAGACTGCTCTGGTCGCGGTCCAGATTAGAAGTCCAGTGAGCAGACTAAGATGGCTGTCAATCATCCTAGAAAGTAACACGTAAGGAGGAGTCTAATGAGGAGGTCACATGTAAGGAGGAGTCCAGTGAGGAGGTCACATGTAAGGAGGAGTCCAGTGAGGAGGTCACATGTAAGGAGGAGTCTAGTGAGGAGGTCACATGTAAGGAGGAGTCCAGTGAGGAGGTCACATGTAAGGAGGAGTCCAGTGAGGAGGTCACATGTAAGGAGGAGTCTAGTGAGGAGGTCACATGTAAGGAGGAGTCCAGTGAGGAGGTCACATGTAAGGAGGAGTCCAGTGAGGAGGTCACATGTAAGGAGGAGTCCAGTGAGGAGGTCACATGTAATTAAGGTCCATGGAGGAGGTCACATGTAAGGAGGAGTCCAGGAAGGAGTTCACATGTATGGAGGAGTCCAGGAAGGAGGTCACATGTAAGGAGGAGTCCAGTGAGGGGGTCACATGTAAGGAGGAGTCCAGTGAGGGGGTCACCTGTAAGGAGGAGTCCAGTGAGGAGGTCACATGTAAGGAGGAGTCCAGTGAGGAGGTCACATGTAAGGAGGAGTCCAGTGAAGAGGTTACAAGTAATTAGGGTCCATGGAGAAGGTCACATGTAAGGAGGAGTCCAGGAAGGAGGTCACATGTAAGGAGGAGTCCAGGAAGGAGGTCACATGTAAGGACGAGTCCAGTGAGGGGGTCACATGTAAGGAGGAGTCAAGGGAGAAGGTCACATGTAAGGAGGAGTCGAGTGAGGAGGTCACATGTAAGGAGGAGTCCAGTGAGGGGGTCACATGTAAGGAGGAGTCAAGGGAGAAGGTCACATGTAAGGAGGAGTCGAGTGAGGAGGTCACATGTAAGGAGGAGTCCAGTGAGGAGGTCACATGTAAGGAGGAGTCCAGTGAGGAGGTCACATGTAAGGAGGAGTCCAGGAAGGAGGTCACATGTAAGGAGGAGTCCAGTGAGGAGGTCACATGTAAGGAGGAGTCCAGGAAGGAGGTCACATGTAAGGAGGAGTCCAGTGAGGGATTCACATGTAAGGAGGAGTCCAGTGAGAAGGTCACATGTAAGGAGGAGTCCAGTGAGGAGGTCACATGTAAGGAGGAGTCCAGGAAGGAGGTCACATGTAAGGAGGAGTCAAGGGAGAAGGTCACATGTAAGGAGGAGTCGAGTGAGGAGGTCACATGTAAGGAGGAGTCCAGTGAGGGGGTCACATGTAAGGAGGAGTCAAGGGAGAAGGTCACATGTAAGGAGGAGTCGAGTGAGGAGGTCACATGTAAGGAGGAGTCCAGGGAGAAGGTCACATGTAATGAGGAGTCCAGTGAGGAGGTCACATGTAAGGAGGAGTCCAGTGAGGAGGTCACATGTAAGGAGGAGTCCAGGAAGGAGGTCACATGTAAGGAGGAGTCCAGTGAGGAGGTCACATGTAAGGAGGAGTCCAGGAAGGAGGTCACATGTAAGGAGGAGTCCAGTGAGGGATTCACATGTAAGGAGGAGTCCAGTGAGAAGGTCACATGTAAGGAGGAGTCCAGTGAGGAGGTCACATGTAAGGAGGAGTCCAGGAAGGAGGTCACATGTAAGGAGGAGTCCAGTGAGGAGGTCACATGTAAGGAGGAGTCCAGTGAGGAGGTCACATGTAATTAGGGTCCATGGAGGAGGTCACATGTAAGGAGGAGTCCAGGAAGGAGTTCACATGTAAGGAGGAGTCCAGGAAGGAGGTCACATGTAAGGAGGAGTCCAGTGAGGGGGTCACATGTAAGGAGGAGTCCAGTGAGGGGTCACCTGTAAGGAGGAGTCCAGTGAGGAGGTCACATGTAAGGAGGAGTCCAGTGAGGAGGTCACATGTAAGGAGGAGTCCAGGAAGGAGGTCACATGTAAGGAGGAGTCCAGTGAGGAGGTCACATGTAAGGAGGAGTCCAGTGAGGAGGTCACATGTAATTAGGGTCCATGGAGGAGGTCACATGTAAGGAGGAGTCCAGGAAGGAGTTCACATGTAAGGAGGAGTCCAGGAAGGAGGTCACATGTAAGGAGGAGTCCAGTGAGGGGGTCACATGTAAGGAGGAGTCCAGTGAGGGGTCACCTGTAAGGAGGAGTCCAGTGAGGAGGTCACATGTAAGGAGGAGTCCAGTGAGGAGGTCACATGTAAGGAGGAGTCCAGTGAAGAGGTTACAAGTAATTAGGGTCCATGGAGGAGGTCACATGTAAGGAGGAGTCCAGGAAGGAGGTCACATGTAAGGAGGAGTCCAGGAAGGTCAAATGTAAGGAGGAGTCCAGTGAGGGGGTCACATGTAAGGAGGAGTCAAGGGAGAAGGTCACATGTAAGGAGGAGTCGAGTGAGGAGGTCACATGTAAGGAGGAGTCCAGGGAGAAGGTCACATGTAAGGAGGAGTCCAGTGAGGAGGTCACATGTAAGGAGGAGTCCAGTGAGGAGGTCACATGTAAGGAGGAGTCCAGGAAGGAGGTCACATGTAAGGAGGAGTCCAGTGAGGAGGTCACATGTAAGGAGGAGTCCAGGAAGGAGGTCACATGTAAGGAGGAGTCCAGTGAGGGGGTCACATGTAAGGAGGAGTCCAGTGAAGAGGTTACATGTAAGGAGGAGTCCAGTGAGGAGGTCACATGTAAGGAGGAGTCCAGTGAGAAGGTCACATGTAAGGAGGAGTCCAGTGAGGAGGTCACATGTAAGGAGGAGTCCAGGAAGGAGGTCACATGTAAGGAGGAGTCCAGTGAGGAGGTCACATGTAAGGAGGAGTCCAGTGAGGAGGTCACATGTAATTAGGGTCCATGGAGGAGGTCACATGTAAGGAGGAGTCCAGGAAAGAGTTCACATGTAAGGAGGAGTCCAGGAAGGAGGTCACATGTAAGGAGGAGTCCAGTGAGGGGGTCACATGTAAGGAGGAGTCCAGTGAGGGGGTCACCTGTAAGGAGGAGTCCAGTGAGGAGGTCACATGTAAGGAGGAGTCCAGTGAGGAGGTCACATGTAAGGAGGAGTCCAGTGAAGAGGTTACAAGTAATTAGGGTCCATGGAGGAGGTCACATGTAAGGAGGAGTCCAGGAAGGAGGTCACATGTAAGGAGGAGTCCAGGAAGGAGGTCACATGTAAGGAGGAGTCCAGTGAGGGGGTCACATGTAAGGAGGAGTCAAGGGAGAAGTTCACATGTAAGGAGGAGTCGAGTGAGGAGGTCACATGTAAGGAGTCCAGGGAGAAGGTCACATGTAAGGAGGAGTCCAGTGAGGAGGTCACATGTAAGGAGGAGTCCAGTGAGGAGTGTTATGATCCTAGTGGCTTAGGATCACAAATCTAACCAGCTAAGTAGAAGATAATAGGACGAGCTCTGAGGATGTGGTAACTGGACTGACCGCAAACCTGATCCTAACCGCAAACACTATAGGCAGCCATGGAACGTTTCCTGAAATCCTAGACGTCTCTTCATGGCCTGAGAAACTGACTACCCCTAAAGAGAAAGTAAAGACCTCACTTGCCTCAGAGAAATAACCCCAGAGATATAGAAGCCCCCCACAAATAATAACGGTGAGTTAAGAGGAAAAGACAAACGCAGAGATGAAACAGGTTGAGCAAATGAGGCCCGCTAACGCTAGATAGCAGAAAATAGCAAGGGATCTGTGCGGTCAGTAAAAAACCCTATGCAAAAATATCCACGCAGAGAAGGCGAGAACCCCCACACCAACTAACGATGTGGGGGGAGCAACTCAGCACCCCAGAGCACCAGCAAGCAAGGAAATAACATATTAGCAAGCTGGACAAAACTCATCATATACTAGGAGACATCTTGAACACAGATGAGCAAAAATAACCAAACAAAACTTAGCTTCTCTTGAGAGACTGATAACGGATGTAGACAGGAGCAATCAGAATAGCACTGAATACAACGACAACAGGCAAGGAATGAAGGACCAGGTGGATTAAATAGGAAACCTGACTAGCAGATGACGAGACAGCTGATCCCAGCCAGAAACCTGCAAACTAACAAAAAGAGCCACCAGGAGGAGCCCAAAGAGAGAACTCACACAGTACCACTCACGACCACAGGAGGGAGCCCGGAAACAGAGTTCACAACAGTACCCCCCCCTTGAGGAGGGGTCACCGAACCCTCACCAGAACCCCCAGGGCGATCAGGGTGAGCCACATGGAAGGCACGAACCAAATCGGCCGCATGAACATCAGAGGCGACAACCCAGGAATTATCCTCCTGATGTGCAGGAGTCATATACATGGTCACCTGAGTCCAGTATTGAGGTTTATTCTTGGCCAATGGTGTAGCATCAATTCCCTTCAATGGAATAGGGAACTGTAATGGCTCAAGAATAAAACCACAGCGCTTGGCAAATGACAAATCCATCACATTCAGCGCGGCACCTGAATCTACAAAAGCCATAACTGAGTAGGATGACAGAGAGCAAATCAAAGTAACAGACAAAATGAATTTAGGCTGTACAGTACCAATGGTGACAGATTTAGCGAAGTTTTTTGTACGCTTAGAGCATGCTGAGATAACATGAGCTGAATCACCACAGTAAAAGCACAACCCATTCTGACGTCTATGATTTTGCCGCTCAATTCTGGTCAGAGTCCTATCACATTGCATAGACTCAGGTTTCTGTTCAGAAAACACCGCCAGATGGTGCGCAGATTTGCGCTCCCGCAAACGCCGATCAATCTGAATGGCCAAAGCCATTGACTCATTCAGACTCGCAGGCGTGGGGAACCCCACCATAACATTCTTAATGGCTTCGGAAAGACCTTCTCTGAAATTTGCAGCCAGGGCACACTCATTCCATTGAGTAAGCACCGATCATTTCCGAAATTTTTGACAATACACCTCAGCTTCCTCCTGACCCTGAGAGAGAGAGCCAGCAAGGCCTTTTCTGCCTGGTTCTCAAGATTAGGTTCCTCATAAAGCAATCCAAGCACCAGAAAAAACGCATCCACATTCAGCAATGCAGGATCTCCTGGCGCCAGGGAGAAAGCCCAATCTTGAGGGTCGCCACGTAACAGGGAGATAACAATTCTAACTTGCTGAGTGGAATCACCAGAGGAACGAGGTCTCAAAGAAAGAAATAATTTACAATTATTCTTAAAATTCAGAAACCTAGATCTATCTCCAGAAAACAACTCAGGAATAGGTACATTTGGCTCAGACATAGGACTGTGAACAATAAAATCCTGAATGCTTTGCACCCTTTCAGCAAGATGATCCACACTAGAAGTCAGACTCTGAATATCCATGTCTGCAGCTGAACTCAAAGCCACCCAGAGATTAAGGGGATGAGAGAAGCTGGACAGACTGCAGCAAAGGGAGAGGAAAAAAAAAAAAAAATTGTACTCAGGACTTCTCTTATCCCACTTCTGCGATGCATTAAACACTTTCTGGCCTGTTGTACTGTTATGATCCTAGTGGCTTAGGATCACAAATCTAACCAGCTAAGTAGAAGATAATAGGACGAGCTCTGGGGATGTGGTAACTGGACTGACCGCAAACCTGATCCTAACCGCAAACACTATAGGCAGCCGTGGAACGTTTCCTGAAATCCTAGACGTCTTTTCACGGCCTGAGAAACTGACTACCCCTAAAGAGAAAGTAAAGACCTCACTTGCCTCAGAGAAATAACCCCAGAGATATAGAAGCCCCCCCACAAATAATAACGGTGAGTTAAGAGGAAAAGACAAACGCAGAGATGAAACAGGTTGAGCAAATGAGGCCCGCTAATACTAGATAGCAGAAAATAGCAAGGGATCTGTGCGGTCAGTAAAAAACCCTATGCAAAAATATCCACGCAGAGAATGCGAGAACCCCCACACCAACTAACGATGTGGGGGGAGCAACTCAGCACCCCAGAGCACCAGCAAGCAAGGAAATCACATATTAGCAAGCTGGACAAAACTCATCATATACTAGGAGACATCTTGAACACAGATGAGCAAAAATAAGCAAACAAAACTTAGCTTCTCTTGAGAGACTGATAACGGATGTAGACAGGAGCAATCAGAATAGCACTGAATACAACAACAACAGGCAAGGAATGAAGGACCAGGTGGATTAAATAGGAAACCTGACTAGCAGATGACGAGACAGCTGATCCCAGCCAGAAACCTGCAAACTAACAAAAAGAGCCACCAGGAGGAGCCCAAAGAGAGAACTCACACAGTACCACTCACGACCACAGGAGGGAGCCCGGAAACAGAGTTCACAACAGTACCCCCCCCTTGAGGAGGGGTCACCGAACCCTCACCAGAACCCCCAGGGCGATCAGGGTGAGCCACATGGAAGGCACGAACCAAATCGGCCGCATGAACATCAGAGGCGACAACCCAGGAATTATCCTCCTGATGTGCAGGAGTCATATACATGGTCACCTGAGTCCAGTATTGAGGTTTATTCTTGGCCAATGGTGTAGCATCAATTCCCTTCAATGGAATAGGGAACTGTAATGGCTCAAGAATAAAACCACAGCGCTTGGCAAATGACAAATCCATCACATTCAGCGCGGCACCTGAATCTACAAAAGCCATAACTGAGTAGGATGACAGAGAGCAAATCAAAGTAACAGACAAAATGAATTTAGGCTGTACAGTACCAATGGTGACAGATTTAGTGAAGTTTTTTGTACGCTTAGAGCATGCTGAGATAACATGAGCTGAATCACCACAGTAAAAGCACAACCCATTCTGACGTCTATGATTTTGCCGCTCAATTCTGGTCAGAGTCCTATCACATTGCATAGACTCAGGTTTCTGTTCAGAAAACACCGCCAGATGGTGCGCAGATTTGCGCTCCCGCAAACGCCGATCAATCTGAATGGCCAAAGCCATTGACTCATTCAGACTCGCAGGCGTGGGGAACCCCACCATAACATTCTTAATGGCTTCGGAAAGACCTTCTCTGAAATTTGCAGCCAGGGCACACTCATTCCATTGAGTAAGCACCGATCATTTCCGAAATTTTTGACAATACACCTCAGCTTCCTCCTGACCCTGAGAGAGAGCCAGCAAGGCCTTTTCTGCCTGGTTCTCAAGATTAGGTTCCTCATAAAGCAATCCAAGCACCAGAAAAAACGCATCCACATTCAGCAATGCAGGATCTCCTGGCGCCAGGGAGAAAGCCCAATCTTGAGGGTCGCCACGTAACAGGGAGATAACAATTCTAACTTGCTGAGCGGAATCACCAGAGGAACGAGGTCTCAAAGAAAGAAATAATTTACAATTATTCTTAAAATTCAGAAACCTAGATCTATCTCCAGAAAACAACTCAGGAATAGGTACATTTGGCTCAGACATAGGACTGTGAACAATAAAATCCTGAATGCTTTGCACCCTTTCAGCAAGATGATCCACACTAGAAGTCAGACTCTGAATATCCATGTCTGCAGCTGAACTCAAAGCCACCCAGAGATTAAGGGGATGAGAGAAGCTGGACAGACTGCAGCAAAGGGAGAGGAAAAAAAAAAAAATTGTACTCAGGACTTCTCTTATCCCACTTCTGCGATGCATTAAACACTTTCTGGCCTGTTGTACTGTTATGATCCTAGTGGCTTAGGATCACAAATCTAACCAGCTAAGTAGAAGATAATAGGACGAGCTCTGGGGATGTGGTAACTGGACTGACCGCAAACCTGATCCTAACCGCAAACACTATAGGCAGCCGTGGAACGTTTCCTGAAATCCTAGACGTCTTTTCACGGCCTGAGAAACTGACTACCCCTAAAGAGAAAGTAAAGACCTCACTTGCCTCAGAGAAATAACCCCAGAGATATAGAAGCCCCCCCACAAATAATAACGGTGAGTTAAGAGGAAAAGACAAACGCAGAGATGAAACAGGTTGAGCAAATGAGGCCCGCTAATACTAGATAGCAGAAAATAGCAAGGGATCTGTGCGGTCAGTAAAAAACCCTATGCAAAAATATCCACGCAGAGAATGCGAGAACCCCCACACCAACTAACGATGTGGGGGGAGCAACTCAGCACCCCAGAGCACCAGCAAGCAAGGAAATCACATATTAGCAAGCTGGACAAAACTCATCATATACTAGGAGACATCTTGAACACAGATGAGCAAAAATAAGCAAACAAAACTTAACTTCTCTTGAGAGACTGATAACGGATGTAGACAGGAGCAATCAGAATAGCACTGAATACAACAACAACAGGCAAGGAATGAAGGACCAGGTGGATTAAATAGGAAACCTGACTAGCAGATGACGAGACAGCTGATCCCAGCCAGAAACCTGCAAACTAACAAAAAGAGCCACCAGGAGGAGCCCAAAGAGAGAACTCACACAGTACCACTCACGACCACAGGAGGGAGCCCGGAAACAGAGTTCACAACAGAGGAGGTCACATGTAAGGAGGAGTCCAGTGAGGAGGTCACATGTAAGGAGGAGTCCAGGTAGGAGGTCACATGTAAGGAGGAGTCCAGTGAGGGGGTCACATGTAAGGAGGAGTCCAGTGAAGAGGTTACATGTAAGGAGGAGTCCAGTGAGGAGGTCACATGTAAGGAGGAGTCCAGTGAGAAGGTCACATGTAAGGAGGAGTCCAGTGAGGAGGTCACATATAAGGAGGAGTCCAGGAAGGAGGTCACATGTAAGGAGGAGTCCAGTGAGGAGGTCACATGTAAGGAGGAGTCCAGTGAGGGGGTCACATGTAAGGAGGAGTCAAGGGAGAAGGTCACATGTAAGGAGGAGTCCAGTGAGGAGGTCACATGTAAGGAGGAGTCCAGTGAGGAGGTCACATGTAAGGAGGAGTCCAGTGAGGAGGTCACATGTAAGGAGGAGTCCAGTGAGGGGGTCACATGTAAGGAGGAGTCCAGGAAGGAGGTCACATGTAAGGAGGAGTCCAGTGAGGAGGTCACATGTAAGGAGGAGTCCAGTGAGGAGGTCACATGTAAGGAGGAGTCCAGGGAGAAGGTCACATGTAAGGAGCAGTCCAGTGAGGAGGTCACATGTAAGGAGGAGTCCAGTGAGGAGGTCACATGTAAGGAGGAGTCCAGTGAGGGGGTCACATGTAAGGCAGAGTCCAGTGAAGAGGTTATAAGTAATTAGGGTCCATGGAGGAGGTCACATGTAAGGAGGAGTCCAGTGAGGGGGTCACATGTATGGAGAAGTCCAGGAAGGAGGTCACATGTAAGGAGGAGTCCAGTGAGGTCACATGTAAGGAGGAGTCCAGTGAGGAGGTCACATGTAAGGAGGAGTCCAGGGAGAAGGTCACATGTAAGGAGGAGTCCAGTGAGGAGGTCACATGTAAGAAGGAGTCCAGTGAGGAGGTCACATGTAAGGAGGAGTCCAGTGAGGGGGTCACATGTAAGGCAGAGTCCAGTGAAGAGGTTATAAGTAATTAGGGTCCATGGAGGAGGTCACATGTAAGGAGGAGTCCAGTGAGGGGGTCACATGTAAGGAGGAGTCCAGTGAGGAGGTCACATGTAAGGAAGAGTCCAGTGAGGAGGTCACATGTAAGGAATAGTCCAGTGAATGGTCAGAGAGCTGTCAATCATCAAACATTTAAGTGTGACAAACATGCAAAAAAATAGGAAATCAGGAAGGGAGCAAACACCTTTTCACACCACTGTAAATAAAATTCTAAATATTCTGAATCATTACCCACAGAAGTAATGAGGAGTCCAGGGAGGAGGTTACTTTTAAAGATCATTCCAATGAGCAGGCTACATGTAAGGCGGAGTTCAGAGGTTGCAGTTAAGGAGTCTACTGAGCAGGTAACATGTAAGGAGGAGTCCAGGAGGAGGTCACTTGTGAGGAGAAGCCAAGTGAATGGTCAGAGAGAGATGTCAATCACCCACTCTACTCCTAAAAATGGAAAAGCAGGAATTTAAATAAATGGAATGCAAGATATTCTGAAACATAAATGCTATAAATGCTGCTAACAGAAAGAGCTGAATATGCGACATGACAGGACCCCTTTAAAGCACACAAAAAAATATGACAGAATGTTAAAAGTGCACACAGCAAAGAGTACAAAAATGAATGGATGCAAAGTTCACAAAGTAAGAATGTCTCATACAGTAAGTGTAAAAATGACTCCCTGGAGTGCAAGTGTTTGAGCGTTAGACAGTAGCCAGATGGTCACGTATCCGTCCTTCCACAGCTTCTGAGCTTCGTTTTTAAAGCAATGATTTCCCATTGGGACATATTGAAAACCAAATTTATTACAAATATATTAATACTAGCTGTACTACCCGGCTTCGCCCGGGGTAATAACTGCTGTTAGCAAAATAGAATGTGTTAACAAAAATTTATTCTGCACAAAAAAAACACAAAACAAATAGATAGAAATGTAATTATTAAAAGGCAAAAACTAAGCTAATAGAAGCATTTTACAACATATATTTCAACACCAGAGATATTCCACACAGATTTAACTAAATTGGCCAAGTAATGTGAAGTAATCTTCTACTACTTATTCGAGAGCCTTTTGATAAGCAACATTCTTAGTTTTTCCTTCAGGTGCAAAGACAAACAGATTTTTGGCTGTTCCAACTCTTGAACAGGCCACATAAAGTTGACCATGAGAAAAGCATGGAGATTGTAAATCTAAGCTAGCTGAAGAGCCCGGCGTTGCCTGGGCATAGTAAATATCTGTGGTTAGTTATAGCACCTCACTTCTCTTATTTTCCCATCACGCCTCTCATTTTCCCCATCACATCTTTCATTTTCCCCCTCACATCTCTCATTTTCTCCCTCACACCTCTCATTCCCCCCTAACACTTGTCATTTCGACCTCACATCTGTCATTTTCCGATCACTCCACTATTTTCCCTCACTCCTCTCATTTTGCACTCACACCTTTTCATTTTCACCTCACACCTCTCATTTTCACCTCAGTATATACATGTTTGTCATCTCCCTTATACATAGTATACACCTGTATGTCATCTCCTGTATATAGTATATACCTGTATGTCATCTCCCCTGTATATAGTATATACCTGCTGTGTGTCATCTCCCCTGTATATAGTATATACCTGTATGTCATCTCCTCCTATATATAGTATATACCTGTATGTAATCTCCTCCTGTATATAGTATATACCTGTATGTCATCTCCTCCTATACATAGCATATACCTGTATGTCATCTCCTCCTGTATATACTATATACCTGTAGGTAATCTGCTCCTGTATATAGTATACACCTGTGTGTCATCTCCTTCTGTATCTAGTATATACCTGTATGTCATCTCCTGCTGTATGTAGTATGTACCTGTATGTCATCTCCTCCTCTATATAGTATATACCTGTGTGTCATCTCTCCTGTATATAGTATATATCTGTGTGTCATCTCCTCCTGCATATAGTATATACCTGTGTGTCATAGCCCCTGTAAATAGTATATACCTGTGTGTCATCTCCTCCTGTATATAGTATATATCTGTATGTCATCTCCTCCTGTATTAGACCTCGTTCACACGTTATTTGGTCAGTATTTTTACCTCAGTATTTGTAAGCTAAATTGGCAGCCTGATAAATCCCCAGCCAACAGTAAGCCCTCCCCCCTGGCAGTATATATTAGCTCACACATACACATAATAGACTGGTCATGTGACTGACAGCTGCCGGATTCCTATATGGTACATTTGTTGCTCTTGTAGTTTGTCTGCTTATTAATCAGATTTTTATTTTTGAAGGACAATACCAGACTTGTGTGTGTTTTAGGGCGAGTTTCGTGTGTCAAGTTGTGTGTGTTGAGTTGCGTGTGGCGACATGCATGTAGCGACTTTTGTGAGATGAGTTTTGTGTGGCGACATGTGTGTAGCAACTTTTTGTGTGTCGAGTTGCATGTGACAGGTTAGTGTAGCAAGTTGTGTGCAGCAAGTTTTGCGCATGGCGAGTTTTGCGCGTGGCGTGTGGTGCCTTTTGAGTATGTGCAAGTTTTGTGTGAGGCAACTTTTGCATGTGTTGCAACTTTTGTGCATGTGGCAATTTTTCTGCGTGTGCAAGTTTTGCGTGTGGTGAGTTTTCCATGAGGTGAGTTTTGCACGTGTGGCGAGTTTTGCATGTGGAGAGTTTTGCGCGTGGCGAGTTTTGAGCGGCGACTTTTGTGTTTCAACTTTTATGTGGCGAGGTTGGTGTATGTGTGGTGAAATGTGCGCTGAGGGTGATATATGTGTTCGAGCACGTGGTAGTGTGTGGCGCATTTTGTGTGTGTGTTCATATCCCCATGGTGGTGTGGTGATTATCCCATGTCGGGGCGCCACCTTAGCAACTGTACAGTATATACTCTTTGGCGCCATCGCTCTCATTCTTTAAGTCCCCCTTGTTCACATCTTGCAGCTGTTAATTTGCCTCCAACACTTTTCCTTTCATTTTTTCCCCATTATGTAGATAGGGGCAAAATTGTTTGGTGAATTGGAAAGCGCGGGGTTAAAATTTCACCTCACAACATAGCTTTGACGCTCTCAGGGTCCAGACGTGTGACTGTGCAAAATTTTGTGGCTGTAGCTGCGACGGTTGAGATGCCAATCCCGGACATACACACATACATATATACACACATTCAGCTTTATATATTAGATGGTCCAAAAAGTTGACATTATAAATGTAACTCTTAACTTGTCCTTGTTGATCACTAAACTTGTCAAGAATAACATTACAGCATAGCACTTTGATGGTTGGATATATTGTTAATAATACATTGTATAATATTTTACATTACTATTATTTGTATGTTGTTATGCTTTTATACCTCGTGATGGAGCGTTTACAGTAAAGAACTAAGTGTTACGTACTTTTTATTAATGTGCTATTTTAATGTCTAGGATGAACGTCTTCATGTATCTTTATAATGGCTGGAGCTTGATTTAACTAATAAAAGTTCTCTTTTTCCTAAATAAATATAGGGGCAATTCATCGCACCTTGTATGCCAGTTTTATGATGTAAAAATTCATACATTTTGCAGCAGAACATTCCATGCATTTTTGCAATTTTACTATATAATACAATTATAAATATTATTATTTATAAAGTGGTCCAGATAAAAATCACAATCTGATAAATTTATGAATTGCAAGTTTTTGAAAAGTTGCAAAAAAAAAAAATAATAATAATCATATGTGTCATTCTAATATGGGGTGGTGAAAAATATGTAAGAATAATCTCTAGGCAGAATTTTTTTTTTTAAAGAATATATCAAACATATTTATCAAACAATGTATTTGAGTTTTTCAAGTAGCAAGCACCTCCATAGTTTAATAATAAAATCCAGGATTCCTGCAGCCGCCAACAGGGGGAGCCTAGCAGCTGATTGCATACTTGGCTAGCGCCCCCTAGTGGCGACTGTAGGAAAATACTCTTTTTATCTTGTAACTGTATAAGGGATTTGTTACTTTGTATCCGAGAAACAGCATCAGCTGCTATACAGGCTACATTGTGCAAGTGCAGAATCAGACATCACTTGTTCTCTGACCTCGGGAAATGTGCTGTTGATGATTCCTTCAGTTTTACACATCTTATTATCTTCTGTTTATTTTTCCAAGGACCAATGGAAATAAAAATTATGTTATCAACTGGAACTCAAAAGAAGTCATTAAGGCAAAGCCGCAATACAAAGGAGAAACAAAAAAAATTCCTTTGCAGTGTGAGCGTCATTGTACTGGCCCAAGAAAACATCCTGGCACAAGATCTCAATTAACTGAAGAATAGAAGTCATCATTCTTCCAAGACGAGGAACCAATTAGCCCAAAATGACCCCAGCAGCAAAACAGAGGGTCAGGACAGGTATAACATAGATCGTGACATGTAACGTCTTAATGCCCAATTAAGAAATTCTGACACAAAAGTGGAGTCTTCTAATAAGGCACAAGTCTACTATCTGCAGAAGAAAAGACCCAGTGAGTCCATGAACTACAGAGCACAGGAATCCCAGTCATATCTATCCAATATAATGTATCACGTAAAATGAGCAGTTACTCCTGGACTCCCCCTCAGATTACAGAGGAGCATTGGGGTACAAGCACAGGAAGCAACAATGATCAGATCACTGGTGAAAAAAATGCCTCATAGCTTTCTGCAGCAGTAATAATGTCCACGATCTATGCAGCCAGTATTATAGTAGTCATATTCTTGTAAATAGGGAGCAGTATTATAGTAGTTATATTCTTGTACATAGAGGCAGTATTATAGTAGTTATATTCTTGTACATAGAGGCAGTATTATAGCAGTTATATTCTTGTACATAGAGGCAGTATTATAGTAGTTATATTCTTGTAAATAGGGAGCAGAATTATAGTAGTTATATTCTTGTATATAGAGGCAGTATTATAGTAGTTATATTCTTGTACATAGGAGCAGTATTATAGAGTTATATTCTTGTACATAGGGGCAGTATTATAGAGTTATATTCTTGTACATAGGGGCAGAATTATAGTAGTTATATCCTTGTACATAGGGGCAGTATTATAGTAGTTATATTCTTGTACATAGGAGCAGTATTATAGTAGTTATATTCTTGTACATAGGAGCAGTATTATAGTAGTTATATTCCTGTACATAAGAGCAGTATTATAGTAGTTATATTCTTGTACATAGGGACAGTATTATAGTAGTTATATTCTTGCACATAGGAGCAGTATTATAGTAGTTATATCCTTGTACATAGGGGCAGTATTATAGTAGTTATATTCTTGCACATAGGGACAGTATTATAGTAGTTATATTCTTGCACATAGGAGCAGTATTATAGTAGTTATATCCTTGTACATAGGGGCAGTATTATAGTAGTTATATTCTTGTACATAGGGGCAGTATTATAGTAGTTATATTCTTGCACATAGGAGCAGTATTATAGTAGTTATATCCTTGTACAAAGGGGCAGTATTATAGTAGTTATATTTCCTGTACATAAGAGCAGTATTATAGTAGTTATATTCCTGTACATAGGGGGCAGTATTATAGTAGTTATATTCTTGTAAATAGGGACAGTATTATAGTAGTTATATTCCTGTACATAGGGGCAGTATTATAGTAGTTATATTCTTGTACATAGGAGCAGTATTATAGCAGTTATATTCTTGTAAATAGGGACAGTATTATAGTAGTTATATTCTTGTACATAGGAGCAGTATTATAGTAGTTATATTCTTGTACATAGGGGCAGTATTATAGTAGTTATATCCTTGTACATAGGAGCAGTATTATAGTAGTTATATCCTTGTACATAGGAGCAGTATTATAGTAGTTATATTCTTGTACATAGGGGCAGTATTATAGTAGTTATATTCTTGTACATAGGGACAGTATTATAGTAGTTATATTCTTGCACATAGGAGCAGTATTATAGTAGTTATATCCTTGTACAAAGGGGCAGTATTATAGTAGTTATATTTCCTGTACATAAGAGCAGTATTATAGTAGTTATATTCCTGTACATAGGGGGCAGTATTATAGTAGTTATATTCTTGTAAATAGGGACAGTATTATAGTAGTTATATTCCTGTACATAGGGGCAGTATTATAGTAGTTATATTCTTGTACATAGGAGCAGTATTATAGCAGTTATATTCTTGTAAATAGGGACAGTATTATAGTAGTTATATTCTTGTACATAGGGGCAGTATTATAGTCGTTATATTCTTGTACATAGGGGCAGTATTATAGTAGTTATATTCTTGTAAATAGGGACAGTATTATAGTCGTTATATTCTTGTACATAGGGGCAGTATTATAGTCGTTATATTCTTGTACATAGGGGCAGTATTATAGTAGTTATATTCTTGTACATGGGGGCAGTATTATAGTAGTTATATTCTTGTACATAGGAGCAGTATTATAGCAGTTATACACTTGTACATAGGGAGCAGTATTATAGCAGTTATATTCTTGCACATAGGAGCATTATTATAGTAGTTATATCCTTGTACATAGGGGCAGTATTATAGTAGTTATATTCTTGTACATAGAGGCAGTATTATAGTAGTTATATTCTTGTACATAGGGGCAGTATTATAGTAGTTATATTCTTGTACATAGGGGCAGTATTATAGTAGTTATATTCTTGTACATGGGGCAGTATTATAGTAGATATATTCTTGTAAATAGGGGCAGTATTATAGTAGTTATATTCTTGTACATAGGGGCAGTATTATAGTAGTTATATTCTTGTATATTGAGGGCAGTATTATAGTAGTTATATTTTTGTACATAGGGGCAGTATTACAGTAGTTATATTCTTGTACATAGGGGCAGTATTATAGTAGTTATATTCTTGTACATAGAGGGCAGTATTATGTATTATAGTAGTTATATTCTTGTACATAGGGGCAGTATTATAGTAGTTATATTCTTGCACATAGGGACAGTATTATAGTAGTTATATTCTTGCACATAGGGACAGTATTATAGTAGTTATATTCTTGCACATAGGAGCAGTATTATAGTAGTTATATCCTTGTACATAGGGGCAGTATTATAGTAGTTATATTCTTGTACATAGGGACAGTATTATAATAGTTATATTCTTGCACATAGGAGCAGTATTATAGTAGTTATATCCTTGTACATAGGGGCAGTATTATAGTAGTTATATTTCCTGTACATAAGAGCAGTATTATAGTAGTTATATTCCTGTACATAGGGGGCAGTATTATAGTAGTTATATTCTTGTAAATAGGGACAGTATTATAGTAGTTATATTCCTGTACATAGGGGCAGTATTATAGTAGTTATATTCTTGTACATAGGAGCAGTATTATAGCAGTTATATTCTTGTAAATAGGGACAGTATTATAGTAGTTATATTCTTGTACATAGGGGCAGTATTATAGTCGTTATATTCTTGTACATAGGGGCAGTATTATAGTAGTTATATTCTTGTAAATAGGGACAGTATTATAGTCGTTATATTCTTGTACATAGGGGCAGTATTATAGTCGTTATATTCTTGTACATAGGGGCAGTATTATAGTAGTTATATTCTTGTACATGGGGCAGTATTATAGTAGTTATATTCTTGTACATAGGAGCAGTATTATAGCAGTTATACACTTGTACATAGGGAGCAGTATTATAGCAGTTATATTCTTGCACATAGGAGCATTATTATAGTAGTTATATCCTTGTACATAGGGGCAGTATTATAGTAGTTATATTCTTGTACATAGAGGCAGTATTATAGTAGTTATATTCTTGTACATAGGGGCAGTATTATAGTAGTTATATTCTTGTACATAGGGGCAGTATTATAGTAGTTATATTCTTGTACATGGGGCAGTATTATAGTAGATATATTCTTGTAAATAGGGGCAGTATTATAGTAGTTATATTCTTGTACATAGGGGCAGTATTATAGTAGTTATATTCTTGTATATTGAGGGCAGTATTATGTATTATAGTAGTTATATTCTTGTACATAGGGGCAGTATTATAGTAGTTATATTCTTGTACATAGGGGGCAGTATTATAGTAGTTATATTCTTGTACATAGGGGCAGTATTATAGTAGTTATATTCTTGTACATAGGGGCAGTATTATAGTAGTTATATTCTTGTACATAGAGGGCAGTATTATAGTAGTTATATTCTTTGACATGGGGGCAGTATTATAGTAGTTATATTCTTGTACATAGGGGGCAGTATTATGGTAGTCATATTCTTGTATATTGAGGGCAGTATTATAGTAGTTATATTCTTGTACATAGGGGCAGTATCATAGTAGTTATATTCTTGTACATAGGAGCAGTATTATAGTAGTTATATTCTTGCACATAGGGGCAGTTTTATAGTAGTTATATTCTTGTACATAGGGGCAGTGTTATAGTAGTTATATTCTTGTACATAGGAGCAGTATTATAGTAGTTATATTCTTGTACATAGGGGCAGTATTATAGTAGTTATATTCTTGTACATAGGGGCAGTATTATAGTAGTTATATTCTTGTACATAGGGGCAGTATTATAGTAGTTATATTCTTTGACATGGGGGCAGTATTATAGTAGTTATATTCTTGTACATAGGGGGCAGTATTATAGTAGTCATATTCTTGTATATTGAGGGCAGTATTATAGTAGTTATATTCTTGTACATAGGGGCAGTATCATAGTAGTTATATTCTTGTACATAGGAGCAGTATTATAGTAGTTATATTCTTGCACATAGGGGCAGTATTATAGTAGTTATATTCTTGTACATAGGAGTAGTATTATAGTAGTTATATTCTTGCACATAGGGGCAGTATTATAGTAGTTATATTCTTGTACATAGGAGCAGTGTTATAGTAGTTATATTCTTGTACATAGGAGCAGTATTATAGTAGTTATATTCTTGTACATAGGGGCAGTATTATTGCAGTTATTTTTTACCTTATCCTTTTAAATAAGTTTAGACTTTACTGCATCATTTTCTTTTTTTGTAATTCGCTTCTTCGGTAGATGATGTATTAATGATTTGTGTACTGTTGCACTTTAAGATTCGATTATTGAGGATTGTGCCTTTTTACACAATATCTTCAGTGTGAAACTCGGGTCCCTAATCTCATGTTCTATTATAAACTTCAAAGTAGGAGGGTTTTTTTATGATTTCTTTTCGATTCTTCAGACTCCAAAACTAGTTTTTATTTTCTCATCCAAAAGATAACATTTCTCTAAGGATATTTACAAACTCCCAAAAAAAGGCTGAAACCTCTGAACTCAACATTTGGAACAGAATTTCCATGTGACTGGTGATCCCATTAATCATGATAATACAAGCACATTGCTGCACGAGGGTGGAAATCCGATGACTTTGCATCTTTTGCTCCTACATTTGTCTACATAATCACAGTTGACATCATCCAGAAGTAAAATAATGTAAACATTGGAAAGATCAAAATTTCACATTACGAGAAGGAAGAGAAAAAAACATAATCTTAATATCAGCAATTAAATTGGACAAAGTCCACGTAGAATTGCACAGTCATACACCAGTGATCTACTCCAGTAATATCCAACTATCGACCCTTCAGCTGTTGGAAAACTACAACTACCAGCATGCCCTGAGACTTTGTAACTGGGCAACAACTGGAACTTTACACTTTGGAAAATCCACCAACGCTTCAATCCCATATAGTGAAATATAATCTCCACCATTTTTTGTCTACAAAATCTTTTAACCGCCTAGGAAAACCCATTTTATGCAAATCTTCAGTCTTCTTTCACTTCTTTGTATGATTGCCTTATGAGAAAAGCGGGAACCATCATGGCAGTCATTAGGCCTTCCAATAGTGTTATCCATTTTTAGACTCATTATCTAGATACATTTTCAGTATTGTCACTCCCCCCTCCTAATACTGCCGCCTTAGGTACTGGCCAAAAAGGGTCTTAGATTATGTCCTGAAGAACAAAGGCAATGATATGTAAAAGTTTCAGAACTTTTTATGTTGGACAAAATTATTAAAAATAAAAGAGAACTTTAGTTACTCTTTAATCCCTGAAATACAGAAAATATATTTTCTTGTGTCCGATGTCTTTAAATTTATGTAACAGTGGATCTTTTCCCCAGAATGATCTGGCACAGACCAGAATGAATGAGGTTCGTACTCGGAGCGGCTCAGCTCAGTAACCTGAGAATATTCATCCCGCGGAGTACGATAGAGATCATAGAGCATTTGATGTGAGATTATTATACTAACCAAACACACTTGCGATCCCCCAGATCCTCACTTCTAAGTTTATTTTGTCAGTTGTTCCATTAGAGCGGTTTTTATAGTGGTAAATGCACTTGGGGAAAGGTCTTCAAATCATTCAGTGAAGAGCTCGGGGGGGAAACGAGTCTCTCAAGTATAAAATTGCAGATATGATGAATAAATTTAAACTTTGTGAAAAAACTTTTCCATTGCAAATTGCCAAGAAAGCTGAAACAATATCTCTATGGGAGCAAAGTGGAAGGGCCCACAGCGTGCTTATAAGGTCCAAATAAAAATGACATCGACTTGTCCTTATGGGGAACATTTCGAGTACATGACCGTGCAAAGCATTGGGATGAAATATTTCCAAAATTGGTGGTAGATGAGCAGTTAATACTGACCTCATTGATGTCTGCAGCCATGGGAAATCTGACATTTTCTCTCAGTCTTTGGTTCTCGGGATAAGGACATTGGCCTGGAAGCTCAGGAAGCTCACATAATGCTCTTCCCATTATTGCCTTGGTTCTTCCTACAGGCCTTAATCATCCTTGTTGGCAAGTACCTAAGGCGGCTGCATTGAGAAGGGGGCAAATCTAGAGATTTTCCACCTTCAATCCTGGCACTATGAGTATTAACGACCTGATGATTGGATGTGTAGAAGAATATATCTATGTGTCCTCTTTGATTTCATCTCATGGTTTGGCCCAAAGTCAATTTTGTAGACCCAGAGGGTCCATGGGTCTTGCAGTCGGGTATTACTCAGGTCTTATGGAGCAGAACTAGTACAGGACTAGCTCAGGGTCACATATATCCCCATCATGTCCGTCTATCCTGCAATTCTTTTTTGTGTGCATTAATGAGATGTTTATTTTAGAGGTGTAGATAATGGGAAGAAAAAGACAACAGTCCACGTCTAAACACAAAAAAGCTAAACTGGAGTCACTGGTCGTGGAAAAGAAAGCGGCCAACACTGAAGACAATTTTAAATTGGGCATCACCGAAATTAGGGCGATCAATGCAAAATTAGGAACAACACCCTCCTTATGTCTTCTTATGTGGTAGAGAAGCTTGTAGTCTCTTAAGATACCAAGACACAGATGTACAGTGGGTACGGAAAGTATTCAGACCCCTTTACATTTTTCACTCTTTGTTTCATTGCAGCCATTTGGTAAATCCAAAAAAGTTCATTTTTTTCTCATTAATGTACACTGTGCACCCCATCTTGACTGAAAAAAAAACAAATGTAGAAATTTTTGCAAATTTATTAAAAAAGAAAAACTGAAATCTCACGTGGTCATAAGTCTTCAGCCACTTTGCTCAGTATTGGGGAGAAGCCCCTTTTGAGCTCGTACAGCCATGAGTCTTCTTGGGAATGATGGAACAAGCTTTTCACCCCTGGATTTTGGGATCCTCGGCCGTTCTTCCTTGCAGATCCTCTCCAGTTCTGTCAGGTTGGATGATGAACGTTGGTGGACGCCATTTTCAGGTCTCTCCAGAGATGCTCAATGGGGTTCAGGAGCAGGAAGGGTGATTACAAGAGTTTATTATTGTATTAACCCATCGTTAGTAGATTGGATTTGCAGTGAATTTATCCAGTGCACATCGACTGTTCTTCTCTGAACTGAGCGAATCTACCTGGGTGGAATTTTGGCAGATTCGTCCTGTGTGATGACGGAGGACATCATCCTCATCCATAACCTTGATATTACTGGGACAATCCTGCAATCTAATCTACAAAAAGGTCTAAGCAAACCCAACAGTGGGAGTTTGGTGGCATCTATTGGGGCGTTCCTGATCAGTCCCGGGGATCTGTTTTAGACATTAAAGTTTTGGTAAGATGGAACAAGGCAGAACGCGCCTCAGTTGCAACATAGTATCGAGTCTCGTGCTCGTTCTGTCCCACATTCTATCGTCTACCCAACCCCCATTCCACCCCTTCATGTCTTCCTTCTCGGCTCCATCATCTTTGCATGTCGTAGCTCACAATGACCGTTCAGTCCACCTGGCTTCAGTTTACAGCGTCGCGGAAATTTACTGACCATCTTTAAATGTTCCCAATTTGTTTAGAAACCGAGTTCACATCTGATTGCTTTTACAAGGAGTAAGAGTTTCCCTGTTTAAAGTCAAATTGGCGTTCATCGCCCCTGGCCACTTTATTTTCAGCTCTTTGAACTTTGGAGATATGTGTTGTATATTTATATTTATACGTGGAGACATATACACAAGCATATTTTTGGCTCCGCTTTCTAGGCTGTAAGAGGCGGACAATTAAAACTATTTTCCATTATGTATTTTCGATTCTGTGGATCTAAACTTACAAATTGTGGCAAACAATTCATGAATAACACATCCGTGAAATGTGTTATTGATGAGCATAATGGCCTCTAAACAGCCAATGTGGAAAGAATTCGCTGTTTTCTTCTGGCCGAGGTTCTTTAAACGGTTGGATAACTTTATAATCGGGTCCCGGACGCAGATATTTTTGGGTGCTTGTAAATCCCTGGATAAACATTGTATCTTGGTTCATTGACTGAGCTGACTCTTTAGAACTGGTGGCCTGGTGGTTTCTTTGCTTTCAGCTCTGCGGTCAATTATAATAAGACACAATCTATTCATATTTAATACATTTAATTTCCTGGCCAAATTTGGTTGAAATTCTGAATTTGAAGTTCAGCAGATTTGTTCATCGCTGCTTGACATTTATGTTGCTAAATTCTTCTTGCAATCTCTTATTTCTATCTAGTTAATGTACCTGAGATCCTTTGATTCCTCCATTTATACATTTTCTGAAATAAGAGAAGCTTCACTACTGCCCATCCAGGACCTTTCACACTGTGATGTCACAGACCAGCTATTTTGGCTCTGGGATGAGACCATAAGAATCACGTCACATTGTGATTTGTAGAGAGAAGGAAAAAGGTTCATTGCTGCAGTGAGAGAACCAAGCAGCACTTTCGTCAGTCTTCTGTATGACACATTTTTATGTTTCTGCCATAATTATAGCAGGAGGAAAAAGAAAATCATAGAAGAAGATGTCGGACTGTGAACAGAAATACTCCCCACATCCTCTGCAAATAAAAATCCAATACAATGGGAATTATACTGACTAGCCAATCATCAATGATCTCACATACATTTTTTTAACTTCCTTGGCCATTGTAAAGGGTATTTCCATGTATTCATCTCTAGGTGAATAGATCACCAACTTTTTTGCCAGAGTGGAGAGGGGTTAGACTGTGCCTCTCTCTCTGTTCTAAATTTCACAGTCAACCCATTGGATTTGGATGGCCACTGTGTAATACTTCACTTTTCCTGTGGGGGTGCTGTGGTAAAGTTGAAAACTTACAGCCAGGTTTCTTTACTTTTAGAAGTGAATCATTGTGTGTCCCAGCAGGGAGGCACTTCATGATGAGCAAATTATGAAGGGATCCTTCTAATAAGGTCTGAATTCACTTGCCGGATGAAGGAATTGCTGGAATTTGTAGCACCGATAAGTGACTTTAAGGGTCTAATGGACACTTTCATGCTGGACGACTGCTGTAGTATTGCTGTAAGACTCACAGGGATCTTTCTTTTTTCAGTTATTGTTTTAGAGATACAAGACAAAACTTGAGGTCTGACTTATGTTAGAGCCCCTAATACCTCCCAGTAGCTCACAAGTCGCCTATCACTTTATGGGGAAGATAGGGTTAACTGCGGAGCCTTCTCCATAAGATTTAGCATTACGTAACGCATTCGCGCTGACGTGCCCGCTCCGCACAAGAGGCACGACTTCAGAACATACTGTAACAACTTTGCTTATTTGCTGTACTCACGGCGGTGAAAGATTGTAACAAACATACATTAAATGTTATTTAAAGCGTCAAAGTATTTTGATAGATGAAACAACAAAAAGAGGAAGAAAATGTTTACATCCCGCGTCCGGATTAGCCATATTGTCACAACACGCACAGTCCATGATACAAACGCGAATCACATGTGGCGGCTTTTACTCTTTACACTTAGATCCTCTCCTTTTACACAGAGATGAGATAATCTGTATATGCAGCGCAGGACGGGGGCTTTAGGGGTCTGACACTGGGGCCCTTAGTGTGTCCGAACGCCTTGTAGAGATGTGACCACCCATCACTGTCTGAGAATTTCAATGTATTACATTGTAAATGAAATAAATTGTCATGAGATGCTAAAAAAACCCACAACAGCCTGCAATCCGCAGCACAACTGCTGGGCGGCCAGACGCATATAGCAGAAATAAGTCCGACATAGGCTCGCAAAGTCATCTTTTATTGTCAAAGCTTCCCTGGATGAGCCGATATACATCCAAGAGAAGAGGGCATCATTGACTGGATCGACAAAGACAGGTGACTGCCATTTTAGTATTACCTTTCCTTTTATACCCCCTTCCCGGTTCTTTTTCTGACAGATAGAAGCTGCACTGTTGATTTAGAATGATCCATTAGCCATAGGGGCTAAAATAGTTATAGCAGACAGGGAGAGGTTAGCTCTGCCCCAGGGGATACTGGGAAAGTTGTTATTGTGTCCTGGGCATCCAAGAGTATGGTGTGTGTTAGAGAAATCAGGAAAGCTATATAGACCAGTTCTTCATGAGAAGTGATTGTTGTAATCATAGCAGCGATCAGGACAGCCAGGAGCATGTTTATTACCTTTAGATAGATGTGAGAGAGCTACAGCACCGGACTCATCCCCCACCTCACTGCATGAGAAAGGTAAAGTTCTGCTTAGATTAAGAGACTGTGTGTGAAGAGAAGTTATCTGTAAAGAGACTTTCATATATGTTGATGAATAAAACTCCTGTGATCAACTTTAGCTCAGAACTGTGTCATAGCTGTGTGCCTGTAAACCGTTACCTCCCTTCTACTGTGAAGAATTATAATTGATGGTCGCCCCTAGTAAGATTTCCCCAGGATTCCAAAAAGAACTCAGGTTTCCTTTGTATCCCCTTCCCAAAATTTGGAATCCAGAACAATAACAGCCGGTCATCTTGCTGGATTCACACAAATCGAATAGCAAAAAATAATTGGATTTCACCTTTCTGAAATTTTAGTGAAATTTGAGGCCAATTCGATTTCCTCAGAGCGATGACATCGTCTCCATAATAAAAGGTTTCGGAGATTTAGAGAATGTTGTATTCAGACTTCAGTCCAAATCAGTGAAAAGGATGAAGATTTGGGGAGTCTCAGGCTTCGGGGGCCACTGCTACCTCTGCACACGTTTACTCACCAAAAGTTTTAATGTTTCTAAGAAATATATTAGGGCAGTGAATCAGTAAGGTATATCGAAAAGGAGGGGAGAGGAAAGATCATTGCATATAAAATGTGGACACCTAATATACGGTAAAGTCGAAAACACAAATGTATTAACTCCAAAACACATACAAACATGATAAAAACATTTAAAACCACCTGAAATGTAACAACACCCCAGTATCTGTGATGAACTAGATGGCGAAACGTGTGTACATATACCGTGCAAGGTCAGATGTTATGCGAGAAATGGAGCATATTGTGGATGCATGATGATCATAAAGATAATATGTCTACAGATCATAGTGTAATTATCATGAATCAATAACTTATGCTTGCCACCAAGGAAAGCAAAAATGGGCAATTTCCAGGTATGTATGGTCTACCCGCCAAGTATGCGAAAAACTCCCATGGCCGATGTCCAGCGACAATATTGTGGAGACAGGTTCGTGAAGATAATGCAAAGTTATTACTGAGAAGATATGAAAAAAAAATTGTGAAAAAGAAGAACGGGATGGAACCAGGACTCCGTGTGGACCACAAAAGGGATGTGATGTATACATTTAACCCAAATGATAGAAACAATAAAGAAAGAAGGTAAGGACAATGTCAAATATTTTATTGGTAAAATACATACAAGGATCTAGTGGACAAAGGGGCCCAAAAAGGGGGCCATATCCCGAACTCAGGTACTTGGGATCCCAGGGGGACAGCAAGGGTCTCAATCACTAAGACAAGAGGATATATATATATGTGTAAGATGTCCAAAATTCTAGGCATAGAGAAGGAAGAGGGGGTCTATCCAAATATGTATCCGGATCTATCCAAATATGTATCCGGGTCTATGCAATATGTATCTGGGTCAATCCAAATATGTATCCGGGTCTATCCAAATATGTATCCGGATCTATCCAAATATGTATCCGGGTCTATCCAAATATGTATCCGGGTCTATCCAAATATGTATCCGGATCTATCCAAATATGTATCCGGATCTATCCAAATATGTATCCGGGTCTATCCAAATATGTATCCGGGTCTATCTAAATATGTATCCGGGTCTATCCAAATATGTATCCGGGTCTATCCAAATATGTATCCGGGTCTATCCAAATATGTATCCGGGTCTATCCAAATATGTATCCGGGTCTATCCAAATATGTATCCGGGTCTATCCAAATATGTATCCGGGTCTATCCAAATATGTATCTGGGTCTATCCAAATATGCATCCGGGTCTATCCAAATATGTATCCGGGTCTATCCAAATATGTATCTGGGTCTATCCAAATATGCATCCGGGTCTATCCAAATATGTATCCGGGTCTATCCAAATATGTATCTGGGTCTATCCAAATATGTATCCGGGTCAATCCAAATATGTATCCGGGTCTATGCAATATGTATCCGGGTCTATCCAAATATGTATCCGGATCTATCCAAATATGTATCCGGGTCTATCCAAATATGTATCCGGGTCTATGCAATATGTATCCGGGTCTATCCAAATATGTATCCGGGTCTATCCAAATATGTATCCGGGTCAATCCAAATATGTATCCGGGTCTATCCAAATATGTATCCGGGTCAATCCAAATATGTATCCGGGTCTATCCAAATATGTATCCGGGTCTATGCAATATGTATCCGGGTCTATCCAAATATGTATCCGGGTCTATCCAAATATGTATCCGGGGCTATGCAATATGTATCCGGGTCTATCCAAATATGTATCCGGGTCTATCCAAATATGTATCCGGGTCAATCCAAATATGTATCCGGGTCAATCCAAATATGTATCCGGGTCTATGCAATATGTATCCGGGTCAATCCAAATATGTATCCGGGTCAATCCAAATATGTATCCGGGTCTATGCAATATGTATCCGGGTCAATCCAAATATGTATCCGGGTCAATCCAAATATGTATCCGGGTCAATCCAAATATGTATCCGGGTCCATCCAAATATGTATCCGGGTCTATGCAATATGTATCCGGGTCAATCCAAATATGTATCCGGGTCAATCCAAATATGTATCCGGGTCTATCCAAATATGTATCCGGGTCTATGCAATATGTATCCGGGTCAATCCAAATATGTATCCGGGTCAATCCAAATATGTATCCGGGTCTATCCAAATATGTATCCGGGTCTATGCAATATGTATCCGGGTCAATCCAAATATGTATCCGGGTCAATCCAAATATGTATCCGGGTCTATCCAAATATGTATCCGGGTCTATCCAAATTTGTATCCGGGTCTATCCAAATATGTATCTGGGTCTATCCAAATATGCATCCGGGTCTATCCAAATATGTATCTGGGTCTATGCAATATGTATCCGGGTCAATCCAAATATGTATCCGGGTCTATGCAATATGTATCCGGGTCTATCCAAATATGTATCCGGGTCTATCCAAATATGTATCCGGGTCTATCCAAATATGTATCCGGGTCTATGCAATATGTATCCGGGTCTATCCAAATATGTATCCGGGTCAATCCAAATATGTATCCGGGTCTATCCAAATATGTATCCGGGTCAATCCAAATATGTATCCGGGTCTATCCAAATATGTATCCGGGTCTATGCAATATGTATCCGGGTCTATGCAAATATGTATCTGGGTCTATGCAATATGTATCCGGGTCTATCCAAATATGTATCCGGGTCTATCCAAATATGTATCCGGGTCAATCCAAATATGTATCCGGGTCTATGCAATATGTATCCGGGTCAATCCAAATATGTATCCGGGTCAATCCAAATATGTATCCGGGTCTATGCAATATGTATCCGGGTCAATCCAAATATGTATCCGGGTCCATCCAAATATGTATCCGGGTCTATCCAAATATGTATCCGGGTCTATGCAATATGTATCCGGGTCTATCCAAATATGTATCCGGGTCAATCCAAATATGTATCCGGGTCAATCCAAATATGTATCCGGGTCCATCCAAATATGTATCCGGGTCTATCCAAATATGTATCCGGGTCTATGCAATATGTATCCGGGTCTATGCAATATGTATCCGGGTCAATCCAAATATGTATCCGGGTCAATCCAAATATGTATCCGGGTCTATCCAAATATGTATCCGGGTCTATGCAATATGTATCCGGGTCTATCCAAATATGTATCCGGGTCTATCCAAATATGTATCCGGGTCTATGCAATATGTATCCGGGTCTATGCAATATGTATCCGGGTCTATCCAAATATGTATCCGGGTCTATCCAAATATGTATCCGGGTCTATGCAATATGTATCCGGGTCTATGCAATATGTATCCGGGTCTATCCAAATATGTATCCGGGTCTATCCAAATATGTATCCGGGTCTATCCAAATATGTATCCGGGTCAATCCAAATATGTATCCGGGTCAATCCAAATATGTATCTGGGTCTATGCAATATGTATCCGGGTCAATCCAAATATGTATCCGGGTCAATCCAAATATGTATCCGGGTCAATCCAAATATGTATCCGGGTCTATGCAATATGTATCCGGGTCAATCCAAATATGTATCCGGGTCAATCCAAATATGTATCCGGGTCTATGCAATATGTATCCGGGTCAATCCAAATATGTATCCGGGTCAATCCAAATATGTATCCGGGTCAATCCAAATATGTATCCGGGTCCATCCAAATATGTATCCGGGTCAATCCAAATATGTATCCGGGTCTATGCAATATGTATCCGGGTCAATCCAAATATGTATCCGGGTCAATCCAAATATGTATCCGGGTCTATCCAAATATGTATCCGGGTCTATCCAAATATGTATCCGGGTCAATCCAAATATGTATCCGGGTCAATGCAAATATGTATCCGGGTCTATGCAATATGTATCCGGGTCAATCCAAATATGTATCCGGGTCTATGCAATATGTATCCGGGTCAATCCAAATATGTATCCGGGTCTATCCAAATATGTATCCGGGTCAATCCAAATATGTATCCGGGTCAATCCAAATATGTATCCGGGTCTATGCAATATGTATCCGGGTCAATCCAAATATGTATCCGGGTCAATCCAAATATGTATCCGGGTCAATCCAAATATGTATCCGGGTCTATCCAAATATGTATCCGGGTCTATCCAAATATGTATCCGGGTCTATGCAATATGTATCCGGGTCAATCCAAATATGTATCCGGGTCAATCCAAATATGTATCCGGGTCTATCCAAATATGTATCCGGGTCTATGCAATATGTATCCGGGTCTATCCAAATATGTATCCGGGTCAATGCAAATATGTATCCGGGTCAATCCAAATATGTATCCGGGTCAATGCAAATATGTATCCGGGTCTATCCAAATATGTATCCGGGTCTATCCAAATATGTATCCGGGTCTATCCAAATATGTATCCGGGTCAATGCAAATATGTATCCGGGTCTATCCAAATATGTATCCGGGTCAATGCAAATATGTATCCGGGTCTATGCAATATGTATTCGGGTCAATCCAAATATGTATCCGGGTCTATCCAAATATGTATCCTGGTCAATCCAAATATGTATCCGGGTCTATCCAAATATGTATCCGGGTCTATCCAAATATGTATCCGGGTCAATCCAAATATGTATCCGGGTCAATGCAAATATGTATCCGGGTCTATGCAATATGTATCCGGGTCAATCCAAATATGTATCCGGGTCTATGCAATATGTATCCGGGTCAATCCAAATATGTATCCGGGTCTATCCAAATATGTATCCGGGTCAATCCAAATATGTATCCGGGTCAATCCAAATATGTATCCGGGTCTATGCAATATGTATCCGGGTCAATCCAAATATGTATCCGGGTCAATCCAAATATGTATCCGGGTCAATCCAAATATGTATCCGGGTCTATCCAAATATGTATCCGGGTCTATGCAATATGTATCCGGGTCTATCCAAATATGTATCCGGGTCAATGCAAATATGTATCCGGGTCAATCCAAATATGTATCCGGGTCAATGCAAATATGTATCCGGGTCTATCCAAATATGTATCCGGGTCTATCCAAATATGTATCCGGGTCTATGCAATATGTATCCGGGTCTATCCAAATATGTATCCGGGTCTATCCAAATATGTATCCGGGGCTATGCAATATGTATCCGGGTCTA
The DNA here is from genome assembly GCF_051348905.1 of Ranitomeya variabilis. Classification (NCBI taxonomy): domain Eukaryota; kingdom Metazoa; phylum Chordata; class Amphibia; order Anura; family Dendrobatidae; genus Ranitomeya; species Ranitomeya variabilis. The sequence goes on from NC_135238.1 coordinate 235,239,890, forward strand.
TCCAAATATGTATCCGGGTCTATCCAAATATGTATCCGGGTCAATCCAAATATGTATCCGGGTCAATCCAAATATGTATCCGGGTCTATGCAATATGTATCCGGGTCAATCCAAATATGTATCCGGGTCAATCCAAATATGTATCCGGGTCTATGCAATATGTATCCGGGTCAATCCAAATATGTATCCGGGTCAATCCAAATATGTATCCGGGTCAATCCAAATATGTATCCGGGTCCATCCAAATATGTATCCGGGTCTATGCAATATGTATCCGGGTCAATCCAAATATGTATCCGGGTCAATCCAAATATGTATCCGGGTCTATCCAAATATGTATCCGGGTCTATGCAATATGTATCCGGGTCAATCCAAATATGTATCCGGGTCAATCCAAATATGTATCCGGGTCTATCCAAATATGTATCCGGGTCTATGCAATATGTATCCGGGTCAATCCAAATATGTATCCGGGTCAATCCAAATATGTATCCGGGTCTATCCAAATATGTATCCGGGTCTATCCAAATATGTATCCGGGTCTATCCAAATTTGTATCCGGGTCTATCCAAATATGTATCTGGGTCTATCCAAATATGCATCCGGGTCTATCCAAATATGTATCTGGGTCTATGCAATATGTATCCGGGTCAATCCAAATATGTATCCGGGTCTATGCAATATGTATCCGGGTCTATCCAAATATGTATCCGGGTCTATCCAAATATGTATCCGGGTCTATCCAAATATGTATCCGGGTCTATGCAATATGTATCCGGGTCTATCCAAATATGTATCCGGGTCAATCCAAATATGTATCCGGGTCTATCCAAATATGTATCCGGGTCAATCCAAATATGTATCCGGGTCTATCCAAATATGTATCCGGGTCTATGCAATATGTATCCGGGTCTATGCAAATATGTATCTGGGTCTATGCAATATGTATCCGGGTCTATCCAAATATGTATCCGGGTCTATCCAAATATGTATCCGGGTCAATCCAAATATGTATCCGGGTCTATGCAATATGTATCCGGGTCAATCCAAATATGTATCCGGGTCAATCCAAATATGTATCCGGGTCTATGCAATATGTATCCGGGTCAATCCAAATATGTATCCGGGTCCATCCAAATATGTATCCGGGTCTATCCAAATATGTATCCGGGTCTATGCAATATGTATCCGGGTCTATCCAAATATGTATCCGGGTCAATCCAAATATGTATCCGGGTCAATCCAAATATGTATCCGGGTCCATCCAAATATGTATCCGGGTCTATCCAAATATGTATCCGGGTCTATGCAATATGTATCCGGGTCTATGCAATATGTATCCGGGTCAATCCAAATATGTATCCGGGTCAATCCAAATATGTATCCGGGTCTATCCAAATATGTATCCGGGTCTATGCAATATGTATCCGGGTCTATCCAAATATGTATCCGGGTCTATCCAAATATGTATCCGGGTCTATGCAATATGTATCCGGGTCTATGCAATATGTATCCGGGTCTATCCAAATATGTATCCGGGTCTATCCAAATATGTATCCGGGTCTATGCAATATGTATCCGGGTCTATGCAATATGTATCCGGGTCTATCCAAATATGTATCCGGGTCTATCCAAATATGTATCCGGGTCTATCCAAATATGTATCCGGGTCAATCCAAATATGTATCCGGGTCAATCCAAATATGTATCCGGGTCTATGCAATATGTATCCGGGTCAATCCAAATATGTATCCGGGTCAATCCAAATATGTATCCGGGTCTATGCAATATGTATCCGGGTCAATCCAAATATGTATCCGGGTCAATCCAAATATGTATCCGGGTCAATCCAAATATGTATCCGGGTCCATCCAAATATGTATCCGGGTCAATCCAAATATGTATCCGGGTCTATGCAATATGTATCCGGGTCAATCCAAATATGTATCCGGGTCAATCCAAATATGTATCCGGGTCTATCCAAATATGTATCCGGGTCTATCCAAATATGTATCCGGGTCAATCCAAATATGTATCCGGGTCAATGCAAATATGTATCCGGGTCTATGCAATATGTATCCGGGTCAATCCAAATATGTATCCGGGTCTATGCAATATGTATCCGGGTCAATCCAAATATGTATCCGGGTCTATCCAAATATGTATCCGGGTCAATCCAAATATGTATCCGGGTCAATCCAAATATGTATCCGGGTCTATGCAATATGTATCCGGGTCAATCCAAATATGTATCCGGGTCAATCCAAATATGTATCCGGGTCAATCCAAATATGTATCCGGGTCTATCCAAATATGTATCCGGGTCTATCCAAATATGTATCCGGGTCTATGCAATATGTATCCGGGTCAATCCAAATATGTATCCGGGTCAATCCAAATATGTATCCGGGTCTATCCAAATATGTATCCGGGTCTATGCAATATGTATCCGGGTCTATCCAAATATGTATCCGGGTCAATGCAAATATGTATCCGGGTCAATCCAAATATGTATCCGGGTCAATGCAAATATGTATCCGGGTCTATCCAAATATGTATCCGGGTCTATCCAAATATGTATCCGGGTCTATCCAAATATGTATCCGGGTCAATGCAAATATGTATCCGGGTCTATCCAAATATGTATCCGGGTCAATGCAAATATGTATCCGGGTCTATGCAATATGTATTCGGGTCAATCCAAATATGTATCCGGGTCTATCCAAATATGTATCCTGGTCAATCCAAATATGTATCCGGGTCTATCCAAATATGTATCCGGGTCTATCCAAATATGTATCCGGGTCAATCCAAATATGTATCCGGGTCAATGCAAATATGTATCCGGGTCTATGCAATATGTATCCGGGTCAATCCAAATATGTATCCGGGTCTATGCAATATGTATCCGGGTCAATCCAAATATGTATCCGGGTCTATCCAAATATGTATCCGGGTCAATCCAAATATGTATCCGGGTCAATCCAAATATGTATCCGGGTCTATGCAATATGTATCCGGGTCAATCCAAATATGTATCCGGGTCAATCCAAATATGTATCCGGGTCAATCCAAATATGTATCCGGGTCTATCCAAATATGTATCCGGGTCTATGCAATATGTATCCGGGTCTATCCAAATATGTATCCGGGTCAATGCAAATATGTATCCGGGTCAATCCAAATATGTATCCGGGTCAATGCAAATATGTATCCGGGTCTATCCAAATATGTATCCGGGTCTATCCAAATATGTATCCGGGTCTATGCAATATGTATCCGGGTCTATCCAAATATGTATCCGGGTCAATGCAAATATGTATCCGGGTCAATCCAAATATGTATCCGGGTCAATGCAAATATGTATCCGGGTCTATCCAAATATGTATCCGGGTCTATCCAAATATGTATCCGGGTCAATGCAAATATGTATCCGGGTCTATCCAAATATGTATCCGGGTCAATGCAAATATGTATCCGGGTCAATCCAAATATGTATCCGGGTCTATCCAAATATGTATCCGGGTCTATCCAATATGTATCCGGGTCTATCCAAATATGTATCCGGGTCAATGCAAATATGTATCCGGGTCAATCCAAATATGTATCCGGGTCAATCCAAATATGTATCCGGGTCAATGCAAATATGTATCCGGGTCTATCCAAATATGTATCCGGGTCAATGCAAATATGTATCCGGGTCAATCCAAATATGTATCCGGGTCTATCCAATATGTATCCGGGTCTATCCAAATATGTATCCGGGTCAATGCAAATATGTATCCGGGTCAATCCAAATATGTATCCGGGTCTATCCAATATGTATCCGGGTCTATCCAAATATGTATCCGGGTCAATGCAAATATGTATCCGGGTCAATCCAAATATGTATCCGGGTCAATGCAAATATGTATCCGGGTCAATCCAAATATGTATTCGGGTCAATCCAAATATGTATCCGGGTCTATCCAATATGTATCCGGGTCTATCCAAATATGTATCCGGGTCTATGCAATATGTATCCGGGTCTATCCAAATATGTATCCGGGTCAATCCAAATATGTATCCGGGTCTATGCAATATGTATCCGGGTCTATCCAAATATGTATCCGGGTCAATGCAAATATGTATCCGGGTCAATCCAAATATGTATCCGGGTCTATCCAATATGTATCCGGGTCAATCCAAATATGTATCCCGGTCTATCCAATATGTATCCGGGTCTATCCAAATATGTATCCGGGTCTATCCAAATATGTATCCGGGTCTATCCAAATATGTATCCGGGTCAATCCAAATATGTATCCGGGTCTATCCAAATATGTATCCGGGTCTATGCAATATGTATCCGGGTCAATACAAATATGTATCCGAGTCTATCCAAATATGTATCCGGGTCTATCCAAATATGTATCCGAGTCAATACAAATATGTATCCAGGTCTATCCAAATATGTATCCGGGTCTATCCAAATATGTATCCGGGTCTATCCAAATATGTATCCGGGTCTATCCAAATATGTATCCGGGTCTATCCAAATATGTATCTGGGTCAATCCAAATATGTATCCGGGTCTATCCAAATATGTATCCGGGTCTATGCAATATGTATCCGGGTCAATCCAAATATGTATCCGGGTCTATCCAAATATGTATCCGGGTCTATCCAAATATGTATCCGGGTCTATGCAATATGTATCCGGGTCAATACAAATATGTATCCGAGTCTATCCAAATATGTATCCGGGTCTATCCAAATATGTATCCGAGTCAATACAAATATGTATCCAGGTCTATCCAAATATGTATCCGGGTCTATCCAAATATGTATCCGGGTCTATCCAAATATGTATCCGGGTCTATCCAAATATGTATCCGGGTCTATCCAAATATGTATCTGGGTCAATCCAAATATGTATCCGGGTCTATCCAAATATGTATCCGGGTCTATGCAATATGTATCCGGGTCTATCCAAATATGTATCCGGGTCTATGCAATATGTATCCGGGTCTATCCAAATATGTATCCGGGTCTATCCAAATATGTATCCGGGTCTATCCAAATATGTATCCGGGTCAATACAAATATGTATCCGAGTCTATCCAAATATGTATCCGGGTCTATCCAAATATGTATCCGAGTCAATACAAATATGTATCCAGGTCTATCCAAATATGTATCCGGGTCTATCCAAATATGTATCCGGGTCTATCCAAATATGTATCCGGGTCTATCCAAATATGTATCCGGGTCTATCCAAATATGTATCTGGGTCAATCCAAATATGTATCCGGGTCTATCCAAATATGTATCCGGGTCTATCCAAATATGTATCCGGGTCTATCCAAATATGTATCCGGGTCTATCCAAATATGTATCCGGGTCAATACAAATATGTATCCGAGTCTATCCAAATATGTATCCGGGTCTATCCAAATATGTATCCGAGTCAATACAAATATGTATCCGGGTCAATCCAAATATGTATCCAGGTCTATCCAAATATGTATCCGGGTCTATCCAAATATGTATCCGGGTCTATCCAAATATGTATCCGGGTCAATCCAAATATGTATCCGGGTCAATCCAAATATGTACCCGGGTCTATCCAAATATGTATCCGGGTCAATCCAAATATGTATCCGGGTCTATCCAAATATGTATCCGGGTCAATCCAAATATGTATCCGGGTCAATCCAAATATGTATCCGGGTCTATCCAAATATGTATCTGGGTCTATCAAAATATGTATCCGGGTCTATCCAAATATGTATCCAGGTCTATCCAAATATGTATCCGGGTCTATCCAAATATGTATCCGGGTCTATCCAAATATGTATCCGGGTCAATCCAAATATGTATCCGGGTCAATCCAAATATGTACCCGGGTCTATCCAAATATGTATCCGGGTCAATCCAAATATGTATCCGGGTCTATCCAAATATGTATCCGGGTCAATCCAAATATGTATCCGGGTCAATCCAAATATGTATCCGGGTCTATCCAAATATGTATCTGGGTCTATCAAAATATGTATCCGGGTCTATCCAAATATGTATCCGGGTCTATCCAAATATGTATCCGGGTCAATCCAAATATGTATCTGGGTCAATCCAAATATGTATCCGGGTCTATCCAAATATGTATCCCGGTCTATCCAAATATGTATCCGGGTCTATCCAAATATGTATCCGGGTCTATCCAAATATGTATCCGGGTCTATCCAAATATGTATCCGGGTCAATCCAAATATGTATCCAGGTCTATCCAAATATGTATCCGGGTCAATCCAAATATGTATCCGGGTCAATCCAAATATGTATCCGGGTCTATCCAAATATGTATCCGGGTCTATGCAATATGTATCTGGGTCAATACAAATATGTATCCGGGTCAATCTAAATATGTATCTGGGTCTATCCAAATATGTATCCGGGTCAATCCAAATATGTATCCGGGTCAATCTAAATATGTATCTGGGTCTATCCAAATATGTATCCAGGTCTATCCAAATATGTATCCGGGTCAATCCAAATATGTATCCGGGTCAATCCAAATATGTATCCGGGTCTATCCAAATATGTATCCGGGTCTATCCAAATATGTATCCGGGTCAATACAAATATGTATCCGAGTCTATCCAAATATGTATCCGGGTCTATCCAAATATGTATCCGAGTCAATACAAATATGTATCCAGGTCTATCCAAATATGTATCCGGGTCTATCCAAATATGTATCCGGGTCTATCCAAATATGTATCCGGGTCTATCCAAATATGTATCCGGGTCTATCCAAATATGTATCTGGGTCAATCCAAATATGTATCCGGGTCTATCCAAATATGTATCCGGGTCTATCCAAATATGTATCCGGGTCTATCCAAATATGTATCCGGGTCTATCCAAATATGTATCCGGGTCAATACAAATATGTATCCGAGTCTATCCAAATATGTATCCGGGTCTATCCAAATATGTATCCGAGTCAATACAAATATGTATCCAGGTCTATCCAAATATGTATCCGGGTCTATCCAAATATGTATCCGGGTCAATCCAAATATGTATCCGGGTCAATCCAAATATGTACCCGGGTCTATCCAAATATGTATCCGGGTCAATCCAAATATGTATCCGGGTCTATCCAAATATGTATCCGGGTCAATCCAAATATGTATCCGGGTCAATCCAAATATGTATCCGGGTCTATCCAAATATGTATCTGGGTCTATCAAAATATGTATCCGGGTCTATCCAAATATGTATCCGGGTCTATCCAAATATGTATCCGGGTCAATACAAATATGTATCCGGGTCAATCCAAATATGTATCTGGGTCAATCCAAATATGTATCCGGGTCTATCCAAATATGTATCCCGGTCTATCCAAATATGTATCCGGGTCTATCCAAATATGTATCCGGGTCTATCCAAATATGTATCCGGGTCTATCCAAATATGTATCCGGGTCAATCCAAATATGTATCCAGGTCTATCCAAATATGTATCCGGGTCAATCCAAATATGTATCCGGGTCAATCCAAATATGTATCCGGGTCTATCCAAATATGTATCCGGGTCTATGCAATATGTATCTGGGTCAATACAAATATGTATCCGGGTCAATCTAAATATGTATCTGGGTCTATCCAAATATGTATCCGGGTCAATCCAAATATGTATCCAGGTCTATCCAAATATGTATCCGGGTCAATCCAAATATGTATCCGGGTCAATCCAAATATGTATCCGGGTCTATCCAAATATGTATCCGGGTCTATCCAAATATGTATCCGGGTCAATACAAATATGTATCCGAGTCTATCCAAATATGTATCCGGGTCTATCCAAATATGTATCCGAGTCAATACAAATATGTATCCAGGTCTATCCAAATATGTATCCGGGTCTATCCAAATATGTATCCGGGTCTATCCAAATATGTATCCGGGTCTATCCAAATATGTATCCGGGTCTATCCAAATATGTATCTGGGTCAATCCAAATATGTATCCGGGTCTATCCAAATATGTATCCGGGTCTATCCAAATATGTATCCGGGTCTATCCAAATATGTATCCGGGTCAATACAAATATGTATCCGAGTCTATCCAAATATGTATCCGGGTCTATCCAAATATGTATCCGAGTCAATACAAATATGTATCCAGGTCTATCCAAATATGTATCCGGGTCTATCCAAATATGTATCCGGGTCAATCCAAATATGTATCCGGGTCAATCCAAATATGTACCCGGGTCTATCCAAATATGTATCCGGGTCAATCCAAATATGTATCCGGGTCTATCCAAATATGTATCCGGGTCAATCCAAATATGTATCCGGGTCAATCCAAATATGTATCCGGGTCTATCCAAATATGTATCTGGGTCTATCAAAATATGTATCCGGGTCTATCCAAATATGTATCCGGGTCTATCCAAATATGTATCCGGGTCAATACAAATATGTATCCGGGTCAATCCAAATATGTATCTGGGTCAATCCAAATATGTATCCGGGTCTATCCAAATATGTATCCCGGTCTATCCAAATATGTATCCGGGTCTATCCAAATATGTATCCGGGTCTATCCAAATATGTATCCGGGTCTATCCAAATATGTATCCGGGTCAATCCAAATATGTATCCAGGTCTATCCAAATATGTATCCGGGTCAATCCAAATATGTATCCGGGTCAATCCAAATATGTATCCGGGTCTATCCAAATATGTATCCGGGTCTATGCAATATGTATCTGGGTCAATACAAATATGTATCCGGGTCAATCTAAATATGTATCTGGGTCTATCCAAATATGTATCCGGGTCAATCCAAATATGTATCCAGGTCTATCCAAATATGTATCCGGGTCAATCCAAATATGTATCCGGGTCAATCCAAATATGTACCCGGGTCTATCCAAATATGTATCTGGGTCAAAGTAAATGACATAGTAATGATACAGTAAAGTATAGACTCAAAGAGACATGGTCCCTACAGTCCAGCATTGGAAACATAGAGAGTAAGCTCAGCCCCTCCAATTACATCCTAAATTGCATATGCACCCAGGCCATAAATAAATAAAGTCCACATACCCCTAAATTTGATTCAGACCCCTGAAATAAATGCAAACCTCAAACTGGACCACCTAACAAATACAGATCTCCGAGCCTTCTAGAAAAATGCAGACCCCACATCATCTGTACAAATACAAATCCCAGACCCTTAAAGGGTTTCTCATACCCCCCACCACAGAAACCCCCACTGATCACCAGGACTACGGTGTTACATTATTGGATAGGGCTGTAACGAGCATCCTCTTCTCAGGGAGAATGATGATTAAGGGGGTCCCAAGAGACTCTTAATTCAGATCCTAGACCAGATCCATCTCAATATAGAAATCAAACCAGACTACTCCTTATATAAAGACTCCTGACCAATGTGCAAGCTTCTCTCCATTCCTGTAATCCCCTTCACCACCACAGGGAGCGCCCTTCTAGTGGACCCTCCTGAACGGTTGGCAAGTATATGACCCCAGGCCCCTTTAAGTAGCGGTTTCCATTTTGTGCATTTTCTTTTTATGTCCTGTCCGCCGCTAATATTTTATGTGTCGATGATGCATGGAAAACATCAAATAAAGTAATGAAAAAGTTCTTGGACTTCAGTTTGGAGATGAAATATGTAAATAAAACAGTTTGTCATTAATTAACCTTGTCTAATCCCGCATGTTGATAGGCATTTATCTTGGGCTCTATCCAAAAAGCTAATGGGCAAGATCCATCAACTGCAATTTGTGAGCAGATGCTTAATATAACTGCAAACGTTGTCCAAGATGCTCGCTTTTTTTCATTAAGACTTACCAGTGTTCTTACTTTAATGTGGGATATCCGCTCATTAGGAAATGAAATCAAAAGCATTCCTGTCCAATGTGTCCGATGGTCTAGGAGCCTTCTGCACATTAACCCTCGCTGCAGGAAGGAAGGGCTGATCGGGAGCACCCCTGTATGCAACATTGGCCTCTAAATGGCCAGGAAGGCTGTATAGCAATGAATATGGCCGCTTCTGCCGAAGGGCTCAACATTCCACTCTCCTAAGGCTGTGTGCACACGTTGCTGATTTATCGCGTTTTTTTCTGTTGTTTTTTTTTGCAATAAAAACGCTATAAAACCGCAAAAAAAAGCATACAATATGCATCCCATCATTTAGAATGAATTCCGCAATTTTGTGCACATGATGGTTTTTTTCCAGCGAAAATAATGTCCTCTATTGTGGGCCCCTTACTGTAATAATGTCCTCTATTGTGGGCCCCTTACTGTAATAATGTCCTCTATTGTGGGCCCCTTACTGTAATAATGTCCTCTATTGTGGGCCCCTTACTGCAATAATATCCTCTATTGTGGGCCCCTTACTGTAATAATGTCCTCTATTGTGGGCCCCTTACTGTAATAATGTCCTCTATTGTGGGCCCCTTACTGTAATAATGTCCTCTATTGTGGGCTCCTTACTGTAATAATGTCCTCCATCCTGTTATAATGTCCTCCACCCTTGACCCCATTCTGGTATAATATACCCTATCCTGGGCCCCTTAGTGATATAATGTCCAGCATCCTTTAACAATTTCCTCTATCCTTGACATTTTCCTATTATAATTACCCCCATCCTGGGCCCCTTCCTTGTATAATCTCCTCCACCCTATAACAATATCATCCATCCTGGGCTTCTTTATGTATAATGACCTCCATCCCACCCTAAACTCCGTTCTGGACCCCATCCTAAACCCCATTTTGGGATAATGACTCCCATCCTGGGCCCCTTCCTGTTATAATTCCCATTTTGTTTTCCAAAGCATTAATAAAAATAAATGACTCTTCTAACCTCCCTCCACTTTCCCGCCCCGCGGCGTCTTCTTCAGTAGCCGGCATCTGACTTCAGTGTATCAGCAGCGACACTGGATGATGTCACTGCCATGCCGACATCAGCTGCCGGCCTCTGATTGGATGTATTGTCGCCATAGGGACCCTGCACTGCAATACACTTCAACTGGACGCACATCCAGATGTACTAGGTGCTGGCGTCAGCAGGTCTCCCTCCTGCACGGGCCCTGCCAGAGCCCCAGGGAGGAAAAGCAACAGCTAACCACTGAGCCACCGTGCTGCCCTATATATAGTACAGTGCTAACCACTGAGTCGATTTATGGACTATTCATCACCAGCAGTTCTAACTCCCTTGAGACTTCTTTTCCATGGTTCAGTTTTGCAAGTCACTGTTGTACTGTTACGGAGGTACTGTTGTACTCTTGTACTGTTACGGAGGTACTGTTGTACTGTTATGGAGGTACTGTTGTACTGTTATACTGTTACAGAGGTGCTGTTCTACTGTTATGGAGGTACTGTTGTACTGTTACAGAGGTACTGTTACGGAGGTACTGATGTACTGTTACGGAGGCACTGTTGTACTGTTGTACTGTTACGGAGGTACTGTTGTACTGTTACGGAGGTACTGTTGTACTGTTACGGAGGTACTGTTGTACTGTTACGGAGGTACTGATGTACTGTTGTACTGTTACGGAGGCACTGTTGTTCTGTTACGGAGGCACTGTTGTACTGTTATGCAGGTACTGTTCTACTGTTACGGAGGCACTGTTGTACTGTTACGGAGGTACTGTTGTACTGTTACGGAGGTACTGTTGTACTGTTGTACTGTTACGGAGGTACTGATGTACTGTTACGGAGGTACTGTTGTACTGTTACGGAGGTACTGTTGTACTGTTACGGAGGTACTGTTGTACTGTTGTACTGTTATGGAGGTACTGATGTACTGTTACGGAGGTACTGTTGTACTGTTACGGAGGTACTGATGTACTGTTGTACTGTTACGGAGGCACTGTTGTACTGTTATACTGTTACGGAGGTGCTGTTCTACTGTTACAGAGGTACTGTTACGGAGGTACTGTTGTACTGTTATGGAGGTACTGTTGTACTGTTATACTGTTACAGAGGTGCTGTTCTACTGTTATGGAGGTACTGTTGTACTGTTGTACTGTTATGGAGGTACTGTTGTACTGTTGTACTGTTACGGAGGTACTGTTGTACTGTTATGGAGGTACTGTTGTACTGTTACAGAGGTACTGTTACGGAGGTACTGATGTACTGTTACGGAGGCACTGTTGTACTGTTACAGAGGTGCTGTTCTACTGTTACGGAGGTACTGTTGTACTGTTGTACTGTTACGGAGGTACTGTTGTACTGTTACGGAGGTACTGTTGTACTGTTACGGAGGTACTGATGTACTGTTGTACTGTTATGGAGGCACTGTTGTTCTGTTACGGAGGCACTGTTGTACTGTTACGGAGGTACTGTTGTACTGTTACGGAGGTACTGTTGTACTGTTACGGAGGTACTGTTGTACTGTTGTACTGTTACGGAGGTACTGTTGTACCGTTACGGAGGTACTGATGTACTGTTACGGAGGTACTGTTGTACTGTTACGGAGGTACTGATGTACTGTTGTACTGTTACGGAGGCACTGTTGTACTGTTACAGAGGTACTGTTCTACTGTTACGGAGGTACTGTTGTACTGTTACGGAGGTACTGTTCTACTGTTATACTGTTACAGAGGTGCTGTTGTACTGATGTACTGTTACACTGTCGTATTGTTGTACTGATGCACTGTTGCACCATTGTATTGTACTGATAACTGTTGTACTGTTATACTGATGTACTGTTGTGCTTTGGAACTGCTGTACTGTTGCACTGTATTGATACACTGTTGCACTGTTGCACTGTATTGATACACTGTTGCACTGTTGCACTGTATTGATACACTGTTGTACTGTTGCACTGTTGTTCTGTCTGTCATATTGTTGTAGTGGTGAACCTTATGGATGAATTTCGGCTGTGTTATGGGGCCACTGTGGCCATCGCTGAGTTGTGCACATTTTAGCTGAATCCCTTTCAACCATCCCCTTTTCATGCTCGGATTACAGCTCTCCGCTTCCAGAGATACGAAATGATAAATCTCCTTAGAAATAGTCGAGATTTTCTCATTATTTATTTAAATAGGAGCAGATTCCTCTATAAACTCAGAGGCTATAAAAAGTCCACACGACGTCTTCAGCCTGAACCCATTTCTGCAAAGTGTAAACAAGGCATTAATTTAATCTCTTCGTTTTTACCACAAACCGGATTTATCTCCGCGAGTCCAAATCAAGAGGAGCCTGACATCTGTACATCTGGGCTCGAAACCCCGAGCGGCTCTGAAATAAACAAGAGATGACAGAACCGAGGCAACAATGCCAAACGCCATTAACTCTTCTTCTACTGACGGCGGAAGAACTAACAGCAAACACATGGGGCGACAGTGCGGCCGCAGTGATACAATGTTACAGTCGCCGACCAAAGCATGAACCCGGGAAGATGGCAACATGGACTTCACAAGTGCTGCAACTACCAATGAAGGAAAAATGTACAGCTGGTATAACCTGGGCATCTCCTATATATAATTATATATGTACAGCTGGTATAACCTGGGTATCTCCTGTATATAATTATATATGTACAGTCGGTATAACCTGGGTATCTCATGTATATATAATCATATATGTACAGCTGGTATAACCTGGGCATCTCCTGTATATAATTATATATGTACAGCTGGTATAACCTGGGTATCTCCTGTAAATAATTATATATTTACAGATGGTATAACCTGGGTGTCTTCTGTATATAATTATCCATGTACAGCCGGTATAACCTGGGCATGTCCTGTGTATAATTATATATGTACAGCTGGTATAACCTGGGTATCTCCTGTATATAATTATATATGTACAGCTGGTATAACCTGGGTATCTCCTTTGTATAATTATATATGTACAGCTGGTATAACCTGGGCGTCTCCTGTATATAATTATATATGTACAGCTGGTATAACCTGGGTATCTCATCTATATAATTATATATGTACAGCTGGTATAACCTGGGTATCTGCTTTGTATAATTATATATGTACAGCTGGTATAACCTGGGCATCTCCTGTATATAATTTTATATGTACAGCTGGTATAACCTGGGCATCTCCTGTATATAACTATATATGTACAGCTGGTATAACCTGGGCATCTCCTGTATATAATTATATATGTACAGCTGGTATAACCTGGGTATCTCCTATATATAATTATATATGTACAGCTGCTATAACCTGGGTATCTCCTTTGTATAATTATATATGTACAGATGGTATAACCTGGGCATCTCCTGTATATAATTTTGTACAGTTGGTATAACCTGGGTATGTCCTGTATGTTATAATATGATATATAATTTCTTTACCTCTTTCTATACTTGATTGATAGTTTCACATCCTGTGATTTAGACTTCATCTTTTCTTGGCTGAGATGGTTATTTAGGTTGTAGACATCCACAATGTTAACCTTGCGGATACAATAAAGTACAGTCCCTTGTTGCGCTCCTGTCGCCAGAGTTGCCGGTGTTACTCGCAGCGCTAAGGTGCTTGTGTATTTGTTGTATTGTAATTACTTATAATTCTGTAACACAGAGGCCAACAATGGATTCCTCCTGAGCAGAACCGGCCAACAATGGATTCCTCCTGAACAGAACCGGCCAACAATGGATTCCTCCTGAACAGAACTGGCCAACAATGGATTCCTCCTGAACAGAACCGGCCAACAATGGATTCCTCCTGAACAGAACTGGCCAACAATGGATTCCTCCTGAACAGAACTGGCCAACAATGGATTCCTCCTGAACAGAACTGGTCAACAATGGATTCCTTCTGAACAGAACTGGCCAACAATGGATTCCTCCTGAACAGAACCGGCCAACAATGGATTCCTCCTGAACAGAACCGGCCAACAATGGATTCCTCCTGAACAGAACCGGCCAACAATGGATTCCTCCTGAACAGAACTGGCCAACAATGGATTCCTCCTGAACAGAACTGGCCAACAATGGATTCCTCCTGAACAGAACTGGTCAACAATGGATTCCTTCTGAACAGAACTGGCCAACAATGGATTCCTCCTGAACAGAACCGGCCAACAATGGATTCCTCCTGAACAGAACCGGCCAACAATGGATTCCTCCTAAACAGAACCAGCCAACAATGGATTCCTCCTGAACAGAACCGGCCAACAATGGATTCCTCCTGAACAGAACTGGCCAACAATGTATTCCTCCTGAACAGAACCGGCCAACAATGGATTCCTCCTGAACAGAACTGGCCAACAATGGATTCCTCCTGAACAGAACTGGTCAACAATGGATTCCTTCTGAACAGAACTGGCCAACAATGGATTCCTCCTGAACAGAACCGGCCAACAATGGATTCCTCCTGAACAGAACCAGCCAACAATGGATTCCTCCTGAACAGAACAAGCCAACAATGGATTCCTCCTGAACAGAACTGGCCAACAATGGATTCCTCCTGAACAGAACTGGCCAACAATGGATTCCTCCTGAACAGAACCGGCCAACAATGGATTCCTCCTGAACAGAACCAGCCAACAATGGATTCCTCCTGAACAGAACAAGCCAACAATGGATTCCTCTTGAACAGAACTGGCCAACAATGGATTCCTCCTGAACAGAACAAGCCAACAATGGATTCCTCTTGAACAGAACCGGCCAACAATGGATTCCTCCTGAACAGAACAAGCCAACAATGGATTCCTCCTGAACAGAACAAGCCAACAATGGATTCCTCTTGAACAGAACCGGCCAACAATGGATTCCTCTTGAACAGAACTGGCCAACAATGGATTCCTCCTGAACAGAACAAGCCAACAATGGATTCCTCTTGAACAGAACTGGCCAACAATGGATTCCTCCTGAACAGAACAAGCCAACAATGGATTCCTCTTGAACAGAACCGGCCAACAATGGATTCCTCCTGAACAGAACCAGCCAACAATGGATTCCTCCTGAACAGAACCGGCCAACAATGGATTCCTCCTGAACAGAACAAGCCAACAATGGATTCCTCTTGAACAGAACTGGCCAACAATGGATTCCTCCTGAACAGAACCGGCCAACAATGGATTCCTCCTGAACAGAACCGGCCAACAATGGATTCCTCCTGAACAGAACCAGCTAACAATGGATTCCTCCTGAACAGAACTGGCCAACAATGGATTCCTCCTGAACAGAACCGGCCAACAATGGATTCCTCCTGAACAGAACCGGCCAACAATGGATTCCTTCTGAACAGAACCGGCCAACAATGGATTCCTCCTGAACAGAACCAGCCAACAATGGATTCCTCCTGAACAGAACCGGCCAACAATGGATTCCTCCTGAACAGAACCAGCCAAAAATGGATTCCTCCTGAACAGAAGCAGCCAACAATGGATTCCTCCTGAATAGAACCGGCCAACAATGGATTCCTCCTGAACAGAAGCGGCCAACAATGGATTCTTCCTGAACAGAACCGGCCAACAATGGATTCCTCCTGAACAGAACCGGCCAACAATGGATTCATCCTGAACAGAAGCAGCCAACAATGGATTCCACATGAACAGAACCGGCCAACAATGGATTCCTCCTGAGCAGAACCAGCCAACAATGGATTCTTCCTGAACAGAAGCAGCCAACAATGGATTCCTCCTGAACAGAACCGGCCAACAATGGATTCCTCCTGAACAGAACCGGCCAACAATGGATTCCTCCTGAACAGAACTGGCCAACAATGGATTCCTCCTGAACAGAACCGGCCAACAATGGATTCCTCCTGAACAGAACTGGCCAACAATGGATTCCTCCTGAACAGAACTGGCCAACAATGGATTCCTCCTGAACAGAACTGGTCAACAATGGATTCCTTCTGAACAGAACTGGCCAACAATGGATTCCTCCTGAACAGAACCGGCCAACAATGGATTCCTCCTGAACAGAACCGGCCAACAATGGATTCCTCCTGAACAGAACCGGCCAACAATGGATTCCTCCTGAACAGAACTGGCCAACAATGGATTCCTCCTGAACAGAACTGGCCAACAATGGATTCCTCCTGAACAGAACTGGTCAACAATGGATTCCTTCTGAACAGAACTGGCCAACAATGGATTCCTCCTGAACAGAACCGGCCAACAATGGATTCCTCCTGAACAGAACCGGCCAACAATGGATTCCTCCTGAACAGAACCAGCCAACAATGGATTCCTCCTGAACAGAACCGGCCAACAATGGATTCCTCCTGAACAGAACTGGCCAACAATGGATTCCTCCTGAACAGAACCGGCCAACAATGGATTCCTCCTGAACAGAACTGGCCAACAATGGATTCCTCCTGAACAGAACTGGTCAACAATGGATTCCTTCTGAACAGAACTGGCCAACAATGGATTCCTCCTGAACAGAACCGGCCAACAATGGATTCCTCCTGAACAGAACCAGCCAACAATGGATTCCTCCTGAACAGAACAAGCCAACAATGGATTCCTCCTGAACAGAACTGGCCAACAATGGATTCCTCCTGAACAGAACTGGCCAACAATGGATTCCTCCTGAACAGAACCGGCCAACAATGGATTCCTCCTGAACAGAACCAGCCAACAATGGATTCCTCCTGAACAGAACAAGCCAACAATGGATTCCTCTTGAACAGAACTGGCCAACAATGGATTCCTCCTGAACAGAACAAGCCAACAATGGATTCCTCTTGAACAGAACCGGCCAACAATGGATTCCTCCTGAACAGAACAAGCCAACAATGGATTCCTCCTGAACAGAACAAGCCAACAATGGATTCCTCTTGAACAGAACCGGCCAACAATGGATTCCTCTTGAACAGAACTGGCCAACAATGGATTCCTCCTGAACAGAACAAGCCAACAATGGATTCCTCTTGAACAGAACTGGCCAACAATGGATTCCTCCTGAACAGAACAAGCCAACAATGGATTCCTCTTGAACAGAACCGGCCAACAATGGATTCCTCCTGAACAGAACCGGCCAACAATGGATTCCTCCTGAACAGAACCGGCCAACAATGGATTCCTCCTGAACAGAACAAGCCAACAATGGATTCCTCTTGAACAGAACTGGCCAACAATGGATTCCTCCTGAACAGAACCGGCCAACAATGGATTCCTCCTGAACAGAACCGGCCAACAATGGATTCCTCCTGAACAGAACCAGCTAACAATGGATTCCTCCTGAACAGAACTGGCCAACAATGGATTCCTCCTGAACAGAACCGGCCAACAATGGATTCCTCCTGAACAGAACCGGCCAACAATGGATTCCTTCTGAACAGAACCGGCCAACAATGGATTCCTCCTGAACAGAACCAGCCAACAATGGATTCCTCCTGAACAGAACCGGCCAACAATGGATTCCTCCTGAACAGAACCAGCCAAAAATGGATTCCTCCTGAACAGAAGCAGCCAACAATGGATTCCTCCTGAATAGAACCGGCCAACAATGGATTCCTCCTGAACAGAAGCGGCCAACAATGGATTCTTCCTGAACAGAACCGGCCAACAATGGATTCCTCCTGAACAGAACCGGCCAACAATGGATTCATCCTGAACAGAAGCAGCCAACAATGGATTCCACATGAACAGAACCGGCCAACAATGGATTCCTCCTGAGCAGAACCAGCCAACAATGGATTCTTCCTGAACAGAAGCAGCCAACAATGGATTCCTCCTGAACAGAACCGGCCAACAATGGATTCCTCCTGAACAAAAGCGGCCAACATTGGATTCCTTCTGAACAGAACCGGCCAACAATGGATTCCTCCTGAACAGAACCGGCCAACAATGGATTCCTCCTGAACAGAAGCAGCCAACAATGGATTCCTCCTGAACAGAACCGGCCAACAATGGATTCCTCCTGAACAGAACCGGCCAACAATGGATTCCTCCTGAACAGAACCGCCAACAATGGATTCCTCCTGAACAGAACCGGCCAACAATGGATTCCTCCTGAACAGAACCGGCCAACAATGGATTCCTCCTGAACAGAACCGGCCAACAATGGATTCCTCCTGAACAGAACCGGCCAACAATGGATTCCTCCTGAACAGAACCGGCCAACAATGGATTCCTCCTGAACAGAACCGGCCAACAATGGATTCCTCCTGAACAGAACCGGCCAACAATGGATTCCTCCTGAACAGAACCGGCCAACAATGGAAATCTCTGCCAGCAATTATCACGACTCAGATGAAGAACTGATGACAAGTGTCCATCCTGGCTACATCTTTATAATTTCCAAGAAATTATACCTATTTTTGATAAGCAGTAAACATAAAAATCTAATTATGGACGTTTTTTCTTTTCTGGACACTTCTTGTGTATTCAGGTCCATGGAATTGTATCTTGAGATTTGTGTCAGAATTTCCATGTTTAGGAATTTAGACCCAAACTCTTCACGCTAGTGCTCACAGAGATCTTTTGAGGTTTCAAAACTGACGGGTTTTTTAAAATAAATTTCACCAGGAAATGCTTCTTCATTGGAAAATTTTGGAGCAATTTTACATGTTTTGAAGTTGCAGTTTTTCAACATTTTTTTTTACATTTTTAGTAGTTTATTTTTACGTAAGTGATTTTTTCCTGTAGCCATCTGATTAGGGTAGTCTTCTGGTTTGGATAATCTTTAATCAGGAGCCATTTCACAAAAAATAACATGCATTCTCTTTTTTTTGCCACCAGGTATTTTTCAAAATCTGAAGTGAAAATAAACACGGAAAAGACTGAACATCTGAATAGCAAAGAGGTTTTATAGTCAAGTAAATAAAAAGAGCCTTCCAAGCGTTTTTTAGGATTTTTTTCAGGTGTTTTTTCAGGATCAGATCCACTGCAAAACACTTTTCAAAAATTCTGTACAGACCCTAAGAGTATGTGCACACTGCATCTTTTTACTGAGTTTTTAACCCCTTCACGCTGCAGCCAATTTCCATTTTTGAGTTTACATTTTTCCACATAGACATATTAGAGGTTGTTTTTTGCGGGACAGGTTGTACGTTTGAAAGACACCATTAATTTAACCACATAAAGGAACTTGAAAGTGGGAAACAAATTCCAAGTGCGGTGAAATTGTGAAAAATCCCACAATTCTGACATTGTTTTTGAGAATTCTTTTTCCGGTGTACATTTTGTGGTGAAAATGACCATGCAATATGATTCTCCTCATCAATACGATTTCAGCGATACCAAACATGTCTATTTTTTTAAAAAATTTTTTGTGGTAAAAAAAAATCAGAAGTTTTTTTAAAAACATTTTTGGGAGTTGTGTTGCCATTTTCCTAGACCCATAACATTTTATTTCTTATCCGATGGAGCTGTGTGTTTTTATTAGTACTATTTTGGGATATATATGACTTTTTGATCCCTTCTTACAAAAGTGTAAAAATGTAATTTTTTTTTTTTACTGTTGGTAAAGACTAGGGTTGAGCCTTTGACTTTTTTAGGGTCGAGTCATGTTTCGCGAAACCCGACTTTTTGAAAAGTCGAATCGGGTGAAATCGGCCGATTACTGCGAAAAGTTGAGGATCGGCCGGAACACGAAACCCTATGCACGTCAATGGGGAATTTTTTTTTTCTCTCTCTCTCTCTCTCTCTCTCCCCCCTCCGTCCTCCGTCCCAGCACAGAAAATCTCGTGTTACACATTGCGAATCCCTACTGCGCACAAGCGATAAAATGATGATAGCCGTGCAAGCCCCTAACTCCTATGTCATCACTCTGCCCACACTCCTTCATTGGCTGAAAAAAATGGCGAAACGCGACTTTGGCGCCAAGATTGCGTACCGCATGGCCGACCCCACACAGGGATCGGGTCGGGTTTCATGAGACGCCGACTTTGCCAAAAGTCGGCGACTTATGAAAATGACCAATCCGTTTCGCTCAACCCTAGTAAAGACGTATTACGCTCAGAGGAAGCGCCGCACTTGTCTCTTTTTTTCCCTCTTTCCCTAAACTAGGGTATTTCTAAAAAATGTAATTTTGTCGTTCTTGTATCTTTTACGTTTACGGTTTTTACCAACTGAGTTATTTGTTTTTATATTTTGATAGATCGGACTTTTCTGAACGCACCGACACGAAATCTGTGAATTTTTTGCTTTTTTTTATATTGTTAATTTCAATGGCGGGAAAAGGGAGTGATTCGAACTTTTATTTTTTTTATTTTTTTTATATTTTTTTAAACTTTTCTTTTACTTTCTCCCGATCTTGTTAGCCACCTTAGAGGACTTGCACATGCGATTGTCCGATCACTTGTGAGAAATGCAGCTATGCCACAGCACCTCTACAAATTGCATAAATCACGGTCTCGTTTGAACTCGATTTGTGCAGGTTCGCTCTATTCAGAAGGTAAACTTGATTTGCATTGAAAAAATTGGGTGGAAATCAAATCTGCTGGGAAGGAAAACAGAGATGAGCGCATTGGTTTACATGACCTTGGTCGGTAGTCTCGTACCTTTTCGAGATCCCGGGAGCAGCTTTTGAATGGTTGAATTGGTTTAACATCTATGTGTCATGTGTTCCAGCTGGCTATTCAAAAGCTTCATCTAGATCCCGGAAGGTGAGAGGTTCACGAGCCTTCTGTCCAGTGGCCAAGACTATTGACCTAGTCAATGGACCCAGAGTTCTGCAATTCGATCTGAAAATCTCTAACCTGCTGAGCAAATTGCTCAAAATTCTGGTTTACTCATCTGTAAACCAGAAACATCCCTTGTATTGAAATAAAGAGACTTGAAGATGCCTCCAGACACCCAGCACCACGGACACTTCCTCAACTGTCCTCTACTTGGATGTGGCCACCACTACTGGTTTCCTCTATGTGTCGCCTCTTCCATGGATTTGTGATGTTTCAGGACAGAGCTGGAGATCTAGGACTGTACTGACTCCTGGACACTTTTGTCCATGGCATAAGAGGGCTTAGAGCCACACAAATGAATCCCGCGAGTCATCCTGGCCATCCATCCAACTGGTATTTGTACTAACTGCTCTTTCAGAACATCGTCTATTGCAAATGTTACAAAGTTGCAGTAAAGTTCTCCAGTCTCCTTGTGAACGTGTGGTGTTACTTATTGTGCACTGAAATCCAGGTTCTGGACCTTGTAGAGTTAAGGCTTTTGTTGGCACCTGCAGAGAGTGATCGACATTCCTGAGTTGGGTTTTTAGGTTTTTCGGCCAAATTTCTAATTTAATTAGACATTTCTGGGGCAACGCTTGATTGCCATATGGGTCAGTAAGTAAAGCTTAACATTTCTCCAACTTGTTTTTTTTATTTTTTTTTATCCTTTCCAGGAAATTCAGATCTCAAAGAAAAACATGTCAACACATGGGGTTCTTGGAGCTTGTCTTATTCCTGTTCCTGAGGTTTCAGCAGCTGTTTGATGGAAATCATTTAGAGTCTAGAAATGACATCGTGTGCTGTTACTGATCATGAAATAAAGATGTTTTTGCATTTTCCATTGAGCGTGCCACCAAGGATATCTCTGATTTTAGTGATCATCAGAGATAGCCCCTTCCAAAATGTGACCTGGAGCAATCAGCCGATCGTCCATGACCCGGCCAGGCATTTCCTCTTCTCCAGAAATAATATAGTGTGATATTTCATGGTGGACATTAGGCTGAATGGCAATTCAAAGGCAATAATATCTCGTGTCCATGAGAACCAGTCACTTGTACAGAGCGGCTCTCCTATTTGGCTTCTAGAGGGAAGTCATGAGTGGAGACCATTTTTTATGAAGTCCTTGTACCCTAAATTTTCTATGGCATCATCAGCATGGTGTCATCCCAATTCACTGCTGGTGTTTGAGAAGACAAAGGCGTCCGACAACTGCAGATTCCACTTTCCTCTTAGAAATAGAAATGAATTCACAGCTTATTACCTTTACTGATAAGTTAATCTGAAATAGTGCAGAAGAAAATGTAGAAGGGTTTGTCTTTTCTTAAAAAAAAAAAAAATTGCAGTTTTTTTCAATTTTTGTGGTCTGTACAGATGATTACAATTTCTTACATTTTAAGTTGCCAGATTCACCAAATTGTTCCCAAAAAATTAAATGCAAAGTCAATTGAGGCACAACCCAAAATTCAGCGTAAACACTTAACTGAAGCCTATTTGTGCAATTTAGTCAGAGATTTATGGCTTTTCCTCCCTACTGCTGTTGCTGAGCTGTGATGTTGTTTTACTATCCAGATTCACGATAAAGTAACTGCTGCATTCCCTACCTTGGCTTTTATACAGGCTATGATAGTTCCTCCAGATTGGCTGTGCTATACCATGAGTTGCGATGCAAGGTCATGTGAGGATTCTCTGATTGATGCAATATTTTGCAATGTGTAAAATAGGGAATTAATCAAAATTACTGGGTCTGGTGAATCTCAACAAAAATTCAACATAAATTCAATTACAGTTATTTGCTCATCTCTAGTGGTGAAGATGTTTATCTCACTGTTCAGACTATTTTTTGTAAGATTTTTTTGAGTCTTAATCCCTTCCCAAAGTTGGATACACTGGAAAGTCCTATGTCAAGTCCTTGTTTATGACGCAGGTTCGGGATCTGTGTTACACAGTCGGCATCTGCTTCTACCAGCAGTAAGTGGAGCTGTTAACCCTGTAAATGCTGCTCCCAGTCTCTGAGAGTGGGCACTTCGAGTGAGAGGTCTGGAAACGGGTGCCATTCTATGTGCCCATCTGTCCGCCTTTTTCCCCCTCCTGCAATGGCAGGTGCTGATGGCCGACCATTCCAGAAAGGAACCTGCTGAAGACTGCTGTCGATGCCAAGATGGTGCTCCTTCATAGGAGACTGTATGTATTGCAGTATATAGTAAAAGAGATCAGAATATTACAGGTTAAAACACCAAAAAGGACTGAAAAATAAAGTCAAAAAGTTTTAAAAACTTTAAGAAAAAAGTATTAAAGTTTGAATTCCCCCCTTTTTTCCCCCCGATAAAATAAAGTAACATATTTCACTATTTGGTATTGCCGACTGAAATCTAAGCCTAAACATTTGAACCCCCAGAACTGAAGTCTGTCACTCACCATAACCATTTACCAGAATATGCAATAAGAAGTGATCAAAACTTTGTGCGTACTGCAAAGTGGTATCAATAAGAACTCCGGCTCTCTGTGCAAAAAGTAAGATCTCGGAGAAGATGAAAATGAAGACGTTACTGTTGTCGGAATAAGGCAATTTTTTTTCACTACTTAAACAAAATTGATGTAAGTGTAGAATCACTGAATCCTACAGAAAGTTTGAGAAGGATTTGATGCTGCTTCCAGAATAATCTTATTACGTGAGAAGGGATGTTTCTCCGGCCAATAATTCAAGTCTTGTTTCATAGAATCGCTCAACAGAAACTCTATCGGGATCTTGGCCGTAAATTATTGGATGGAAAAACCCAAGAGAAAGGATCTACCGACATGTAGAAATGTGTTACTATAGTCAGGCAGGTGCAGAACCACTCGTAATCGATAGATTCCATAAATCCGGCAACTGTGGATGGGATCAGGATTTCACTTTGTTTTGCAGAGGTTTCAAGAACTTGACTTTATTTTCTTTCGTTATGCCCATCGCTCCTGTAAAAGACATTTCTTGGAACCTGTCACCTCTCCAAAGTAGAAAGCCATAATTTAGCCGCGGAATCGAGTGCCAGTAATGTTCTGTTTTGCTGGAGACTTTACAGTTCCTATATCCTGTCTGCTCAACTTTAATAAAAGGTAAAATATTTTTCAATAAACTCTTTTTCCTGGGCTCAGGATACATATCCTCTGGCACTTTCGGCCCTACATCCTGATAACCGAAACTTGAAACCATCTGTTTTTGTGCCATGCATAAGACCCGCTTGGCTTTCTATGTTCCCGGTGCCCACAAGATGGTAAATGATGGGGATATTTAGTACCTTATAATAGAGGAAGTAAAAATGTTTTTCTTTGAGAAAGTGCTAAAATGAATCTTTTTAACCAGAGTCCAACAATTTTATTGCCGTCTTGACTGTCGAAGCAAAGTAGGGCTGAGTTCAAACAGAGCTGGGTTTTCTGAATCTGGCTATTTATCAATGCAAGATGTGGGCAGGAAACCCAAATTCCAGGTTGGCCATGTCATGGCGTTTAAACGTTTAGCTTTCCAAGATCTTGTATTCTTCAGTCCCATGAGGACAGTGTAATAATTCTACTCTCATTATATGAAATGTACGATGATAATATCATCTCTATGAACATGTAAAGTATTAACAACCATGGGTGACTGAATAAGAAACTATTTTTGAGCCAAAAAACTTTTGTTTCTAACTTGATGGAAAATTCTTCTTTGCAGGTGGATGGTATTGTTCCAGTGCATGGAATTGTTTAGAATTGTTTCCTTTGTGGGTAAGTTGGATTGTTTCTACTGCAGTGAGTGGAAAATGGATTTAATGATAAAATGGTCAAGGCATTTCAATGTTGGGCGCCGCAGGACCTATGGCAAAAACCACCTAAGAACCATTGGCTCCCGTGTTCTGGAGGACCCAACCATTGATGTGTGACATTGATGGTCAATGTTTCATCTAAATCCCTTTAATGGACAAAAAAGACGATCTTCTGTGATAACCGATGATCTTTAGAAAAAAGCCAGTAGCCTATTGGTGGCCGGTTTATGAACAGGTTTCAGAATTTCCAATACTGGCCGGTCCTGGGTGTTTGCTGTTGTTATCACACAGTTACAAATCCATGTCAATGTTTGTGTGATGCAAATTCACAAAAATTCAATCTGGTTGGGACATAGTGGAAGTCCGAGTGTGTTTGACGTGAGGGTAGCGTCTACTTCTCATCTCCATCAATCTTGCAGTCTGTCACTGGGCGATGTGCGTGGCAGACCGACAGCTCTTAGTTGGCCTGGACTTTACCCTTTAATCCCCATGGATCTAGAGCAATAGTCTGGTGCAGTGTTGCCCAACTCCAGTCGTCAAGAGCCACCGACTGGTGAAGTTTTCAGGATTTCCTTAGTAATGCAAGATGGAGTTATCACCTGGACAATACTAAGGAAATCCTGAAGACATGATCTAATGGTGGCTCTTGAGGGCTGGAGTTGGGAACAGTGGTCTGGTGTATTTGCTGGGACTTGCAGTACGATCCAGGCAGGAGCTGTGGGGTTTACTACTGTTGATTTTTGGAAATTTTTTACTGATTCAATTACATATTCTTTGTGCTGTATCGGCAGAAATGTTTGTACTAAACTGTCGGAATTTGTGTATTCGGAACAAATACTTTGGGAATTTGATCGCTGGTTGCACCTACACTTCAGGTTATCTGTCTGTGTGAACAGTGCCCGATCTTCGAGGATACAATGTAGCGATCGTTATTCAACCATTTCATTCTGGGTTCCTGTTATGTATAGACATTTGGGTGACATCATTTGCTCATCGTGTGTTACAATCGCGTCGCTCATCGTTTATATCTTACATGGGTGGGCTGCTTGGATCCATTGTTAGGAGATGTATTCTGCAGGTTGGCAAAGCATTGCAGCCATTGTAGTCAGTGACGGCTGGGAAAGCAAATGGCTTATTCCAAAATTAAGGAGCACAGAGCTGCCACGAGAAAGGGGCAGTGACGCTGCAACATAGAGGAAAACATATTTGTGGGAGTTCACGAGACTGAATATTGGCTGCAGAGAGATTAAAACATATATTCAGTGGTGAAAAACTTCATTAAAGGGAATGTGTCAGCAGAATTTTACTTCCCCAAACTAAATGTTCACGGAAAATACCAGCAATATGGCCATGTAAGCCGGTCCGTTCCTCCATTACTAAGAAATCAGGGTTTGAATTGATATGTAAATGAGGATGAAGAGCTATGGTAGATCTAAAGCCTCTGTCACTCCAGCTCTATCCTCTGCCCAGCGCTGCCTCTTCCTGCTTGACTGACAGCCCTTTAGGGTGTGACTTCAGGTAATGGGGCAGTCAGGCAGGCAGGAGGAGGCGGCACTGGGCGGAGAATAGAGCTGGAGTGACAGATGCATCAGATCTACCATAGCTCTTCAGCTTCATTTGCATGTCAATTGAAACGCTGATTTCTCAGTAACGGAAGAACGGGCCGGTCATGTAAAGATATCGCTGTACTTGTCTACGAAAGAGCTACATGCACATATACATAGTTTGGGAGGTGAAATCCTGCTGACACATTCCCTTTAAGCAGGAAGCCCATAATGTAAGTCATAACATATGACCAAAGTATTTGTAAAGTTAAATGACCGCCGCTAAGGGACAGAATGTGTAACAAATTCTGGGTTAAAATGGTCGTGAGGTCAAAAGTGAGCAATTTAGGTCTTCAGATTTGCCAGTGTCTCCAACCTGGGAGGTACCTTCTAAAATATACCGAGCCTCAAGTAGGCCTCAATATCAAAGGGAAAGTTATAGGATGGTGGTTTCAGGCAAATAAATCGAAACCATGTGAGGGGGAAACACCGCACCAGTCACCAGGGAGTGAATAACATCTATTATTCCTGAAACAGTCAGAAATGTGTGAAGCATGCGAGTGAGAAATAGTCCCGTAATTGTTATAAATATGGTTATACAGGCTTGCATAGGTTTGCCCTTTAATTTTGACATACCGCACAGTGCAGGCATGCTATGCATTCCCAATCTGCAGAATGTTTTTACAAAGCAGGAATATCTTTAGGTTTAGCAGGTCAGCGTAGTGCATGTAAAAGAATGGTTGTAATAAAGGAATATTCAACCCACCCAACTGGAGTGGCTATTCCAATTTAAAAAATCTTAAAAATTAATATTTGTAATATATACAAAAAAGTGAAAATGGCAGCAAAAAATACAGAGGAATCCTAAAAATAAAGTATATACATATACTGTATATATACAATATATATATATATATATATATATATATATATATATAAATAGAAAAAGCTCAAAAAATGAAGATAAATATTCAATAAAAATAAAAACAATAAAAAGTAAGAATAAATACAAGTATTGAATGAAAAAAAAGAACAAAAACTAAGAGTACCAAGATAAAAAAAAATAAATTATGCATCGGAAACATAAAACTATAAAAAAAAATCTAATGGCAAATATTAAAACTAAAATAGAAATATCAAATACATATACAGTATATACATATATATATATCAAATAAAAAGGCAAAATCTATTGCACAGAAGGGAAAAAAATGCTACTGTAAAAACAAGAATAAAAAAGGCCACTTTTCTTGTTTTCCATGACATTTTTCCATATATAGGATCATTTTCCTTTCTCTAATCCAGCGAATGGCGGAAAGGAAGGTGGTGGTGTGTGAGGAGAGGGGGGTAAATTTGCAAAATCTGGCTTAGAATGCTCTTACACAAGAACAAACTTGTTCTCCGAGTTATATAATTCTGCACGGACGAATTGGTTCCACTGTAATTAAAAATATAATAATCATTGCCGGCTCCAGAGATGAGACACAAGACAGCGCTTTACCAGAGTTCCAGAATTCTTTTGAAGGCAAAGTCTGCGAGATCAGTGATGAGATAGAGATGTTCTCATTTTTTTCCTGACTCCTCAATTAACCGAGCAGACAGGTTGCACATAACACAGCTGGAGAAGGTCTTCAGGAGGCTTTATTCCAAGGAAACGTGACAGATGCACAAGAGTTAAGGTTTCGGGGACAGAACTGAGGTTGGGAA
The DNA here is from genome assembly GCF_051348905.1 of Ranitomeya variabilis. Lineage (NCBI taxonomy): Eukaryota > Metazoa > Chordata > Amphibia > Anura > Dendrobatidae > Ranitomeya > Ranitomeya variabilis. The sequence goes on from NC_135238.1 coordinate 235,268,529, forward strand.
ATGAACCCTTCAGTCTTCAGGTCACTGAGGGACAGGACTTGACAATAACCTATGAACTGTAAGTTACATTTACAGGAAACATTTCCAATTGTTGAAGGTTTCATTGAATCTTAGAGATCATGAAGAAGAGAAGACTGGGGTCATACATGGGTGAGGGCTGATAAAGTGACCTAGACTTTTTCCACAAGGAACTAAACTCATTTCTGGTACCAACACTTGTTCTTCTTGTTACTGAAAGCCTGAGATCATACTCTCTACCCAACGTGAGGATGTTACAAAAATGTACACTACGAAGCGGTCTACCGCAGCCCACTCCCAAAGTAGGAGGACCCCCAATGAACCTTTCATTTGTCCACCATAGTCCACCTGGGCCACCAAACCTGTGGAACAAGAAGTCCAGCATGAAGTGGCTCCCGAAGGAGAAGAGACTGGGGTTTGCCGGTGGGAGCAGATGATCCCAGACTCCACCCCTGGGACCGGTCAGGAGAGGACTCATACCGAAACAGCACCCTGAAAAGTCCTAGTGACAAACACACATGAAAAGGGTGACAGCAAACAAAATAAAATAGTAAAAATGTTCCCAGTGTTCCCGGGCATGGTCAGAATAATGGCATGTGCTTAAAAGTGTGAAAGAACAAAATCGGTGCTTGGCGATAGCTGCTACTGTGCAGGCTCGGCACTGCCATCTTGCTAGAGGAAAAATGTTCCTCTTCCAAGATGGCGCCGCTTTCGGCAATCGCTGATAGATGCAAATACGCAAGCGCCGGCAGCTCTATCTTGGAGGAGGATTCTTTTTTCTGTCGCAAGATCAGCATGTGGCACTGCTGAGGGGTTATGGAAGCCCAGGTTGCTTTGATAGCAGCCTTCAGCTCGTCTGCATTGTTGGGTCTGGTGTCTCTCATCTTCCTCTTGACAATACTCCATAGATTCTCTATGGGGTTAGGGTGTGTTTCCACGGTCCATATTGGCAGCGATTTGGACGCAGCTCCTTCCAAAGCGCTGCCGGCTTTTGTATGCTCGGTGATTCTGCATGTGTTCATTGAACCATATACATAGGACGGTGATATTTATCTTGCGGAGACTGTGCGTCTCCGCAAGATAAATTGACATGCTGGGGTCTATAAAGACGTGCCGCATGTCCGGTTATGCAGGGAAGTCGGAGGCGTCCCTGCACACATAGTGAAGATGGGGTTTCTTAAAATTCCCTCCACTATGCTGTAACATCTGGATGCTGTGTATTGGATGCTGCGGCTGTATGCAGTGTCCCATCCGCAGCAAATACTGAACGTGGAAACATAACCTTAATGTCAGGCGAGTTTGCTGCCAATCAAGCCCAGTGATACTGTTGTTTTTATACCAGGTATTGGGACTTTTGGCAGTGTGGACAGGGGCCAAGTCCTGCTGGAGAATGACATTTCCATCTCCAAAAAGCTTGTCGGCAGAGGGAAGCATGAAGTGCTCTACAATGTCCTGGTAGACGGCTGCGCTGACTTTGGTCTTGATAAAACACAGTGGACCTACACCAGCAGATGACATGGCTCCCAAACCATCACTGATTGTGGAGACTTCACAGCAGACCTCCAGCAGCTTGGATTGTGGCCTCTCCACTCTTCCTCCAGACTCTGGGACCTTGATTTCCAAATGAAATGCGAAATTTACTTTCCTCTGAACACAACACCTTGGACCACTGACCACAGTCCGGTTCTTTTCTCCTTGGCCCAGGTAAGACGCTTCTGGTGTTGTCTATTGGTCATGAGTGGCTGACACAAGGAATGTGACACTTGTAGCCCATGTCCTGGATACGTCTGTGTGTGGTGAAGCAATGACTCCAGCAGCAGTCCACTCCTTGTGAATCTCCCCCACATTATTGAATGGCCTTTTCTCAACAATCCTTTCCAGGCTGCGGTTATCCCGGTTGCTTGTGCACCTTTTTCTACCACACTTTTTCCTTCCACTCCACTTTCCATTAATATTCTTGGATACAGCACTCTGTGAACAGCGGCTTCTTTAGCAATGACCTTCTGTGGCTTCCCCTCCTTGTGGAGTGTGTCAGTGACGCCTTCTAGACATCTGTCAGGTCAGCAGTCTTCCCCATGATTGTGGAGCTACTGAAACAGACTAAGGGACCTTTATAAACACTTAGGAGCCTTTACAGGTGTTTTGTTAATTATTATAATTTACTGAGATAATGACTTTTGGGTTTTCATTGGCTGTAAGCCATAATCATCAACATTAACAGAAATAAACACTTGAAATAGATCACTCTGTGTGTAAGTGCAGCGCCCCAGAGTCCTGGTCATTGCAGTACTGTGGCTCCGCCGCTAAGGGGGGCTATGGTACGTCTGATGGCACTGAAGGAGTTCATCTGACCAGGTATCACATACACCAATACATTTCACAGTCTGGCCTCCAGGGGGAGATAAGGATACTATTCATTAGGCCACTCCTCACAGTCTGGTAAAACTGGGGGTTAGGCAGGAAGTTAGAGAGAACGCTGACTGGGTTGGAACCAGGCAACACCTTGTGGCAGAGGGTGTTGTAGGGGAAGATTCGGTAGGGTCCCTGTCAGGGGTGGGATCCTGACAGAGGCCTGGCAATCAGAGAGAAAGCTACGGGACCACGCCTGCACTTCATAGCGGCGGTGCCCTAAGAAAGGACAAGAAGCGAGATTTATTGTGCTGAGTGAGAAACGAGATCAACGCAACAGGGAGAAATACCAGTAGGAGTCGTGCTGTTAGACCGAGGCAACATCCTACTGAGGCGTAAATAACCGGTGGCCGGAACGCCGAGGAAGTACAGAGCTCTAGGCATTACTTCAAACCAACGGCAGGACAGAGAGCTATAGGCTGGCTGTCTCACCTACGCAGACATAGGGGGCAACCTTTGGAGAGGGGCGACTCTAGGGTCCCGGAAGAGCTCCGAGCCTTCCCGTCATACGGGTGCGTCCTACCATAAGATCTGGGGGACGAGAATAAGAAGAACATCAGAATTGAGTTGTTGTGAGGGAACACGAGGAACAGACACAACAGTTGTGGGGACTATCCCGTAAGCACAGCAGGGGAGGACCACAACACACAAGCGCTAGAAGGAAGGCACAGATTTCCACCTGCAACGGGAACTCTGGAGGTGCCATCGGACCGGCCGGACTTGCGCAGCCCGGTTAACCGTATTCCGGACTGAGGACCCAGAAGCCTTCAGTAAAGAGGTAAAGAGACTGCACCCCTGTGTCTTCGTTATTAACTGCGACCGGCACTACACCGCACCACTACCACCATCCACATCTATAACTGTACACCCCTCAGCAGGGTCACGGACCGGGTCTAGCCACCGTGACAACCCCAGAGCAGAGACTCAGAGGCCCGGTACCGGGTACCCCTCGGCCCTGCGGCAGTAGGAGCGCTACAACTTGGCGTCACGAACAGGATCTACTTAAGCCTGAAGAATCAGGTCATGTGTGCCTTGGAACTGTGATTTATTATACTTGGACTGTGACTTATTGCAAAGACTGTGCTGTGCCACTTGCCGCCAAAATCTGCCGCCATTATAGCGCTGAGGAGAGCGCAGGAGAAGGAGAAGGGCGTGGAGTGGGCGTAGACAAGCTGGAGAGCGCGAACGACAATGGCCGCCCAGTCTAAATATTTCTGTGTCCTGAGGACGTGTCCGTCAACAGCCGAGGTCCGCCTCCTCATTCTCTTTGGAGGATGGAGACCATGGAGACGGGGCCGCCCACGAAAGAGACCGCGGGAAGAGGACACCAGAGAGGAAGCAAAAATGGCGACGCCGGAAGCACCGCGTGCGAATGACCCAACTCAGCACGAGGTTGCACAACCCGACACAGCCCCGGACACGCCATCGTTGCGGGAACTGACCCTTGCGGAGCTACCGATAGGCCGACCCCCATGGCCTATGTCCGAGGAGTGTGTGGCTGCAGCCGAGGCCCGGCAGGTAGCCTACCGCGCCTGGAAGCCGATGCCCGTGTGATCGCTCGGCTGGGCCAACCTACGGAGGTCCGCCTGTCTCCGGTGTCCCCCGCTTCTTTTATCCCGGCCGCGGCGGAGTGTGAGCTGCAGGCACAGAGCCTGAGGATCCTGCCGGAGGCGGAGCACCTGCAGCGCCTGATGACAGCGTGGCGGAACAGGCCCCAACCGGCAGCCCAGGTCGATCTGAGGAGCGTTGAGGAGGTTCCACCGTCACACTGGGGTGTAGTAATATCCTTTAACTCCCGGAAAGGAAGGGGAGTTATCCAGGAGATCGGGGAGCCACTGCAGGTCCGTGTGGATCGGGAAGAAGTGGAGCCCTGCGGGGGAAGGTACGATTCCGATCTGGAGCCTGGCAATGCAGTGACCTACACCGGGTGGAGGAGGGAAGCTGGCGAAGCTGGCTGGATAGCTCGAGGCGTCCAGCGGTGCGTCGCCCTCCAGGCTGCTGCCAGAATGCCGGAGGACGAGACTTCTGCAGGGAAGGTGCCGGAGCCCGTCCCCGCGGAACCTCAGGAGGTCCGGGTCCACCGCGTGCCTCTGGGTCGCGCTCGCCCACAAGCAAGGAGGGCATCCCGCAGAGGGGTCCTGTCGCTGCTGGAACCAGGACCGGCCCTTGCTACACCAAGGCGACCCGTTGGCCGGGTGAGGCCTGGAAGAAGACCACCCCCTGCACAGCTACCATCAGAGTAAGCAAAGATGCTTTAATGAATGTACATAGTTCATTGTTTTTCTCTGCTATTTTGCTGCTAAAACCCGTCTAGGGTTACTCTTAAAGGGATCCCTTTGTTGACCCGGGATCCCTATTGTTTTTGTTTGTTTTCTACATTTACACAAGTTATCAAGAACTGCTGAATCATGAACAATGCATGATACAAACTCCTTGTATATAGTTTGCACCTTCTTAAAGGTGCTCTCTACTGGTTTTATATAAAAGACGGACTCTTTGCGAAGATACGGTTCTTGGAACTTGCACTGGAGTCCTCGCTGCATACGGACTTGCAGCTTGAGAAGTTGCACTACCTCATAGAGACTTGGTCCCCTCTTAAAGGGGATGTTCACATCTTGCACTTATGTACAGCGTTGCCTTAAGAAAGTTAGATGGCAATAATGTCTTGAAAGAAAAAGTAATGATGCTAATATGAAGAAGTTATATGTATGAAGAAGTTATATGTAGCCAACTAGTTGATTGTAAGAAACGTTTGATAATGTGTTAGAGAATGAGGACAGAAAGTGAACCTGTACGGGGTAAGTTAGTGAGTCCTCCTAGGAGCCATACAGAGATGGCTCAGTGATCTTAAACTGAAAGAAAAATGATATGTTCTATACTGTGTATAGTAGTGGAAGGACAGTAGGCCCGGGCGGAAAGGGGCGGTCCTGTAACAGAAAGGAGAGGCAGTAGGTCTGGAGCAGTTAGGACAGGCGGTCCTGCAGACTTAAAGTAGGAGAATGTAAAAATGTTCAATAACCTTATAATGTGATTATAAGAAGGTCTTTAGTGGATTCAGCAGGTACGTCCTTAAAGGCAAAGTTGGATTAGTGTTCAAAAATTTTGCACTTAGTAGAATACCCGGTTGGGTAAGAAAAGTTATTTATAGTAAAAGTTATTCAAAAGTATTTAACCATGTTTGTAACGTTCAAGTGTCCTCACCTCCCATAAAGGGAAGCTCTGTTAAAAAGTTTACTTGTACTTGCATTTTCAAAATTGTATGTCTTTTTGCTGACATGTATTGTTGTTTTCTTCCCAGTCCAGGAGTACTGGATTTAACCGGGGGGAGTGCAGCGCCCCAGAGTCCTGGTCGTTGCAGTACTATGGCTCCGCCGCTAAGGGGGGCTATGGTACGTCTGATGGCACTGAAGGAGTTCATCTGACCAGGTATCACATACACCAATACATTTCACAGTCTGGCCTCCAGGGGGAGCTAAGGGTACTATTCATTAGGCCACTCCTCACAGTCTGGTAAAACTGGGGGTTAGGCAGGAAGTTAGAGAGAACGCTGACTGGGTTGGAACCAGGCAACACCTTGTGGCAGAGGGTGTTGTAGGGGAAGATTCGGTAGGGTCCCTGTCAGGGGTGGGATCCTGACCGAGGCCTGGCAATCAGAGAGAAAGCTACGGGACCGCTTGCACTTCATAGCGGCGGTGCCCTAAGAAAGGACAAGAAGCGAGATTTATTGTGCTGAGTGAGAAACGAGATCAACGCAACAGGGAGAAATACCAGTAGGAGTCGTGCTGTTAGACCGAGGCAACATCCTACTGAGGCGTAAATAACCGGTGGCCGGAACGCCGAGGAAGTACAGAGCTCTAGGCATTACTTCAAACCAACGGCAGGACAGAGAGCTATAGTGTTATGATCCTAGTGGCTTAGGACCACAAATCTAACCAGCCAAGTAGAAAATAATAGGACGAGCTCTGGGGATGTGGCAACTGGACCAACCGCAAACCTGATCCCAACCGCACACACTATAGGCAGCCGTGGAACGTTTCCCGAAATCCTAGACGTCTCTTCACGGCCTGAGAAACTGACCACCCCTAAAGAGAAAGCAAGACCTCACTTGCCTCAGAGAAATCCCCCAGAGATATAGAAGCCCCCCACAAATAACAACGGTGAGTTAAGAGGAAAAGAAAAACGCAGAGATGAAACAGGTTAAGCAAATGAGGCCCGCTAACGCTAGATAGCAGAAAATAGCAAGGGATCTGTGCGGTCAGTAAAAAACCCCATGCAAAAATATCCACGCAGAGAATGCGAGAACCCCCACACCAACCAACGATGTGGGGGGAGCAACTCAGCACCCCAGAGCACCAGCAAGCAGGGAAATCACATATTAGCAAGCTGGACAAAAAACTCATCATATACTAGGAAACATCTTGAACACAGATGAGCAAAAATAAGCAAACAGAACTTAGCTTCTCTTGGAGAGACTGACAACGGATGTAGACAGGAGCAATCAGAATAGCACTGAACACAACGGCAACAGGCAAGGAATGAAGGACCAGGTCGATTAAATAGGAAACCTAACTAGCAGATGACGAGACAGCTGATCCTGCCAGAAACCTGCAAAATAACAAAAAGAGCCACCAGGAGGAGCCCAAAGAGAGAACTCACACAGTACCACTCATGACCACAGGAGGGAGCCCGGAAACAGAGTTCACAACACTATAGGCTGGCTGTCTCACGTACATCACCTACGCAGACATAGGGGGCAACCTTTGGAGAGGGGCGACTCTAGGGTCCCGGAAGAGCTCCGAGCCTTCCCGTCATACGGGTGCGTCCTACCATAAGATCTGGGGGACGAGAATAAGAAGAACATCAGAATTGAGTTGTTGTGAGGGAACACGAGGAACAGACACAACAGTTGTGGGGACTATCCCGTAAGCACAGCAGGGGAGGACCACAACACACAAGCGCTAGAAGGTAGGCACAGATTTCCACCTGCAACGGGAACTCTGGAGGTGCCATTGGACCGGCCGGACTTGCGCAGCCCGGTTAACCGTATTCCGGACTGAGGACCCAGAAGCCTTCAGTAAAGAGGTAAAGAGACTGCAACCTGGTGTCCTCGTTATTAACTGCGACCGGCACTACACCGCACCACTACCACCATCCACATCTATTACTGTACGCCCCTCAGCAGGGTCACGGACCAGGTCTAGCCACCGTGACAACCCCAGAGCAGAGACTCAGAGGCCCGGTACCGGGTACCCCTCGGCCCTGCGGCAGTGGGGGCGCTACAACATGACTCTATAGAATATAGGAGATTCACTTTTTGTATTGAAGAATTGAAATAAATTCACTTATCGATGAAAAGCCTACAGCCTGCAGTGATCCTCAACCTACTGAACCACCGCACGACCAGCTCTACCCCCTCCTAGTGTATCCTCACCCATCCCCTGCAGACTGTGAGCCCTCGCGGGCAGGGTCCTCCCTCCTTCTGTACCTGTGTCCCTTGTTTATTGCTCATGTTTATTGTATTTGTCTATATTTTCCCCTTTTCACATGTAAACCGCCATGAAATAAATGGCGCTTTAAAAATGTATAATAATAATAATATTCTAATTTTTTGAGAAGCCCCTGTACCTGGAGGACCTGTCCTGCCCTGCATGACGCACAGGATCGGTTGATCTCTTTGTGCACTGTGTAATGCTTTCTTTCTCCTGTGGAGGTGCTGCAGGGAAATGTAACACTTACTGTCAGGTTTTCCCGCAGGTCGCAGCTGATCGCTGGAGATCGCAACTCTCTTTACTATTAAAATATTCTGATTACAAACATCTCTGTCCAATTATCACAACCTGCGAGTGCACAGAAATGTCTGTATACACTTATATCATCTATTCAGCAGAAGTTTGTGCCTCAGAGCTGGACTTCATCCAGTAGCTGCAGCAGGAAGAGACATCCCTTGCTAGTCACTGTGGAGTCATAAACGTCTGGTCACACACTCACCGTCTGAATACACATCTACAGAGTCACTTCCATCCTCTCTCCATTTAATATTAATACCCCTGTCCTGGAGGGAGACCCCCACCACAAATCTGCAGTCACCCGAGGGCTCACATGTCGCCTTCTCCATTCTCCCTGTGTCTTACTATTTGAGTATTTCCACTGCACCTGAGTACCTGCCACAACGACCTGAACTGATCTCTCCCGGCTCATTATGTGTGTCAGTCCCATGATTATCTACTCACCTAGAAAATACCTGTATATAATTATAAATGTACAGCTGGTATAACCTGGGTATATTCTATATGTAATTATACATGTACAGCTGGTATAACCTGGGTGTCTCCTGTATATAATTATATATGTACAGCTGGTATAACCTGGGCATCTCCTGTATATAATTATATATGTACAGCTGGTATAACCTGGGCATCTCCTGTATATAATTATATAAGTACAGCTGGTATAACCTGGGCATCTCCTGTATATAATTATATATGTACAGCTGGTATAACCTGGGTATCTCCTGTATATAATTATATATGTACAGCTGGTATACCCTGGGCATCTCCTGTATATAATTATATATGTACAGCTGGTATAACCTGGGCATCTCCTGTATATAATTATATATGTACAGCTGGTATAACCTGGGTATCTCCTGTATATAATTATATATGTACAGCCGGTATACCCTGGGCATCTCCTGTATATGTATAGCTGGTATAACCTGGGCATGTCCTGTATATAATTATATATGTACAGCTGGTATACCGTTGGGCATCTCCTGTATATAATTATATATGTACAGCTGGTATAACCTGGGCATCTCCTGGATATAATTATATATGTACAGCTGGTATAACCTGGGCATCTCCTGTATATAATTATATATGTACAGCCGGTATAACCTGGACATCTCCTGTATATAATTATATATGTACAGCTGGTATAACCTGGGCATCTCCTGTATATAATTATATATGTGCAGCCGGTATAACCTGGGCATTTCCTGTATGTAATTATATATGTACAGCCGGTATAACCTGGGCATCTCCTGTATATAATTATATATGTACAGCCGGTATAACCTGGGCATCTCCTGTATATAATTATATATGTACAGCCGGTATAACCTGGGTATCTCCTGTATATAATTATATATGTACAGCCGGTATAACCTGGGCATCTCCTGTATATAATTATATATGTACAGCCGGTATAACCTGGGCATCTCCTGTTTATAATTATATATGTACAGCTGGTATAACCTGGGCATCTCCTGTATATAATTATATATGTACAGCTGGTATAACCTGGGTATCTCCTGTATATAATTATATATGTACAGCTGGTATAACCTGGGCATCTCCTGTATATAATTATATATGTACAGCTGGTATAACCTGGGCATCTCCTGTATATAATTATATATGTTCAGCTAGTATAACCTGGGTATCTCCTGTATATAATTATATATGTACAGCTGGTATAACCTGGGCACCTCCTGTATATAATCATATATGTATATCTGGTATAACCTGGGTATCTCCTGTATATAATCATATATGTACATCTGGTATAACCTGGGTATCTCCTGTATATAATTATATATGTACAGCTGGTATAACCTGGGCACCTCCTGTATATAATCATATATGTATATCTGGTATAACCTGGGTATCTCCTGTATATAATCATATATGTACATCTGGTATAACCTGGGTATCTCCTGTATATAATTATATATGTACAGCTGGTATAACCTGGGCAGCTGCTATAATTATACATCTTTCTGTACATGGTGACATGGACCAGTGATAGTGATGTAGCATGATGATTGTTCTCTGCTACATCCGCTCTTCTATGCTCCATGGATTATTTCTGGGTTGATACATCTGATTCCGCAGTTACTTTTCCACTTGATGTTGCTGATTATGAAGCTTAGAGAACATTGCAGGAATTCTGCCTCATTAATAGGAGGCTGCAGACATTGAGCGCTGACGTTCTCCCTCCGTCCACACGTGTGGAGCAGTTGCAGTTTTCGGACTTTCTTGAGTCGCTCTTCTTGCCAATCTCAGACTGTGAAGGAGACGACAGATTATAACTGAGCGCTCGGCGGACGCTACAACTGCAGGTTTCCCGCCTCTTCTATTTTTATCACTAGCTGCTTTTGATTTGGAGTTGACGTTTGGGTTGAGAGCCCATAGCTTGCAGAAAATAACGTAAGAAGTCATGTCTGTGTCTAATTTAACCCTCCGGGCAGAATGGTGATATTTTCCATCGTGCAAAACTCCACTCTGGAAACATTTGGAATCGATGTATCACACGGGTAGAAACTGATTGAGTTATTGATCCAACATTCCTTGTCTGATGAGTCCTTGTGTGGACACGGAGATGTACCAGGAGGCTTCACTTAGGCTACAGGGTACAGTTTGGTTTGTGGGACATCTGTGCATTCACAATAATGCAGATTTGTGTGCCCCAAAGTGTCTATGTGAAGCATGGTGACAACAGTCCATATGGGCACAACATGGGCAACTAGAGATGCAGGACCCTGGTTGGGCAGCCATGTCAGCAGGTCAAAGGTTCAGGATAACTTCTGCATACTAATCAGAAGAGTTGCTGAGGATGCTGGTGGGTAGGAGGTGTCGCGCGATCACCTTCGAGTGGTCACAAACTATTGACGTGACCACCGGACAAGAGTTCTTCAAGTCGACCCATGGAATCATTTAGTATCTGCTACCCAATATGTTGGGAGTTACAGCCGGAGACCATTGACCTGCAGATGACACATTCTGAGGAATCTCAAGATCCCATCAACCTGCCCTGATATTAGAATCCCTTTCTTTTTTCAACGAAATAATCAAAATGCATAATGGCTTCCAAGTCGCCAATAAAATGTTCTCCGACCCGAGATGCTTGGACTGATCTTAGATTTATAATTATTTCTAGGAAAAGTTAATGAACTTGCAGCAATTAAACTCATAAGCCTCTGGCATCTGTGATCCTCCAGACATATTGCAGGAACACAATTACCTTGAACATATCCCGTATGACCTTCTTATGGCCGTCATTACTAACTTGTCGAAAAAAGTCTTTGCTGTTTGGTCCAGTAGAGACAGAGGCGCAGGTTGGTTTCACAGCACCTGAGCGAAGCAAGTATTAGTCCCCCCCTTAAGCCGTGGACTGACTGACATAACACTTTATGCATTTCATCATTTTTTTTACTTTTTTAATAACATTTTAGTATTTCCTTTTGTAACTATTTTATTTCTCTAGTCCTAAGTCTAACTGCTCCCTAATGCAAGCATTATCCTAAGCCCTAACCCTACCCCTCTAACCCTAACCTGAATCCTAGCCCTAACCATATTCTTAACCCTACTCTTAACCCCATCCCGAGTCCTAACCCTAACCTGTGTCTTACCATTAACCCTATTCCTAACCCTAACCCTAGTTAACATTAGAAAAAGTATAAAATTAATGGCCGCACCACTGGTGGCACCACCAAATCAATGTAACAGCAACCTGTTAGTAACCTGGAATGAAGCCTAGAGGGGTCTGGTTACTGTACATTATTTTCCCTCACCATAATCCCAGGAGTAGGACTGGTGTGATGATCCCTTATTAAGGCTTCTTCATGGCGTTGCCCACAAGGTCTCCAGATTGAGACCAGAGGCTGGAATGGAGCAATGTAGGCGGGAAGGAAGGTCTATTCTCTTCTGCTATGAGCCTCGCATTTGTCTTTGACCACATGGTCTATGGTCAAAATGGTGGCCCCTGTTTTCTTGGTTTCAAATGGACTGGTAAGAGGATGTCCAATAACTGGTGAGGTCGTCATTGGGCCATCTTCACTGACTGTGCCACATTTTTTGCATATCAAAGTAGCCAGTGGAGGACATGCTGAAGATGATGGGTGCTGGAAGATGCTAAAGGTGGCCCAGTTAAGACTGGACTGGTGATCAGACTGAAGAAGCCGACCGGCCCGGAGTGGTGCTGCACTTCAGGACAAATGAGGGCCAGTGATGTTTTTGCTTCTACTTTTTATACGCTGAACTTCAGAGCAGAATAATATAGATCCAATTTGTATCTAATATGCACAATGTAAATCATATTTTTGGGACAAATTTACTGGCACTGCCAAACTTGAGTTTTAGCAGATTTTCTCGGGATCCAAGGGGTAACTTTTCTCCTTGCAGAAAGTAACATGTCAAGCATGCCGAGATGAGGAGAATGGTAAGCTGTAATGCTCCTGTGGGAAATATGCAAATTGTCTCTTCAGAGAAGGAGAGGAGCATTAGGGTTTAAAAGTCTCCTCACCTTGGCATGGCAGGCTTGACATGTCACTCTCAGCAAGGACACACGTTACCTCTTGGATCCTGGTCAGACGCCTCTCACCCAGCCAAACCAGACCTCACACTTTGCACTGATGAAGGGCAGTACCCTGAAACATAGTGTCTGCAAACTGAGATTCTGCATTTGTTTTTTATCCTAAGTCATGTGACAAGGCTCGTTAAAGGGTCGACAATGACTTTTAGGATTGCTACATCCTGTAGGTGGCGCTAGAGTTCTAGTCCTCTTCCTCTCTGAAGAGACAATTAGCAGATTTTCTCATCACTATGTGAAATTTTTATGTAAAATCCTGAAGTTTACCCAGTATACCCTTTCTTATTTTAAAATCCTATTGCTTTTGCAGCTGCTCCTTGACATTGAGTGTTGCTGAGTCATTCTATGGTATCCGATGTCCTCACGGTCTTATCTTGATGACTCATCACAGACCATCACTTTTGGACAGAGAAGTTACATGAAGCTCCTGTAGCAAGGATCCTAAGTTCTACGTGTCATTTATAAACCAGTGACGTCCTGTGTGGCAGAGGGGACATTGTGCTTTGCTCCGGGTGCATCAGATGCCTCTGCACCGGCTATAGCTCTGCTCCTACAGCTACATTCATCGCTTCCATCACCCTGACTACAATGTATCACTTCTATTTACATATTCTATGAGTTGTTACAATGTCTCAGAACATGTATACTCCCCCCATATTGACATTGTGGCCATAAAATATAGCGGAGGCTTTAAATAACATGAAATCTGCTCTTCTCAGCGGCAGAGGAGAAAAACCTTCTGAAAAATAAACAGGATGAAATTCATCTGTTGCTGTGGATCCAGAGCCCGGCTTGATTTAGGATTCTGCTTCAGGTAATTAAGGTGGGGAGGTTCACATTCCTCAAAAAGCCATTAAGTTTCCTTGAATAGCTCAATAAGACTGTTTTATGGTTAGGTTTCCATATCGAGTTTCAGCTCCGAAGAAATTGCTTTTTCTGGTATTTCCATCCTTAACTCCTTCACCCGATTAGGTTGGAAATTTCTTTTGGGATGACCATTAGAAGACAATGGCGGCACCACGCCTGGTTTCCATCCCACCGATGACGTGTAATGCAGTCGCATCTAGTAGTTATTTGCACAATGATATTGGAGAATGTTTTCAGAACAAATTGAAACAATGTTGCAACAAAGCGTAAAGTCTTGTCCTGTTCTCATCTATTGTGATCCACTGTTCGGGAAGTGGAGCAAGACGCGGCATGGATAGATTTCCAAAATGTAGAGATATTCGAACCCTCGACACATTTGTAACACAGACTGACCTCTTGTGTCCTATATGTTTAATATTGACTAAATGTAGGATAAAGTCCAAGGAAACCGACTGTTCTCAAATGGTGAATTATTCTTAGGGATTCCTTGGGGGTGGGCTGCAAAACCAAGGCAGAGAGGACCTTCTCCTATTGATTATTCCCGAATGTTTTTGTGACTCTGGTCTAGAGATAAGACTTCCCGCCTCTGGTTAGACCTTTTGGATCAACATATGTGCAGCTCACCGCAAGAATACTTTCTAGGTACAAGGGACTGAAATGTCATTTTACTTCCTCGAATAGAATGAGGGTCTCTTGATCACATAAAAAATCAGATTAGTTCTGCAAATTTCTTGTATCATCTGTGAGGGAGTGTAGACTTTTCATACTGAGCTCCTGTTGGATTGGATCCTCATTCCCATCTATAAAGTTAAGGCGCCCAGGTATGGTGTACATAATGGGAGCCTAATAGCAAAACCAAAGTGGAGGCCCCAACTTAGACAATCACACTCCATCATTAGGCACAAGGGTTTCCCATCCACATCTTACATAAAAGAGGTGTAGTCAATGCCCTTCGTTGTGGTGCTGGTGATACCCCCTGTCTGTATGTTGACACTGTTTCCTTGGAGAACAATAGTCTTTATGTAGAAGGAACACGTGGTGATTTTTCCAGCACTACATGTAACATCATAAGAAACCATTGCCCATGTGTCACCAGGAGGTCATTACTACTGGTGCCCTATGGCTTCTTTTTCTCGAGATGATGATGGTGATGACTTTGTACATATCAAACCCAACTGTGGATAGGAGGAAGGAGCCGGCCCGATCCCTTCTGTACACACATGTTTTGGCTGACACATTATGGCAGCTGTTAAAACTGTTCCTGGAATGCAATAAAATAAATGAATCTGCAGGGTGCACTTTGGATGTTTGGAAATCATTAAACATTTCATCGTTACCAAGAGAGATGTGGAGTATGGAAGAAATACGCGAGGAAATTATTGTCATTTCTAAGCAGGTTTTGCTCCAAAAAGTGACCCTGAATCAACTAGTATTCACACGATGGGGAAGCACAATGTTCTAAAAACATTTAGAGATTTCATTGTTTTTGTTCCTTTACCGACAATCTTTGTGTCATAGAGTAAGATCAATCGGTAAATGCTGCGGATAACGAGCGCCTTATCCTTATACTGTAGGTATAGGGCCTGTAAAAACAAGCACTTGTACAATTTACTGATTATTAAGATGTACAGCCATCCTTTAGATATTAACACTTTTATTAACTTTTATTTACAACTCGTTGCCTTGGAGACAGACCACCGCTGCTGTTTAGGTTGTATGCACTGCACTGTGGTCGGTCTCCACGGCAATGATATTTAAGCAAAAGAAAAGTGTTAATATCTGAAGAATGATTGAAAATTTTGAAAAGCAGCAAATTGCAAACTTGCTTGTATTTAGAGGCAATACCAATTCATGAAGATGGAAATAACCCTTTAAGATAAAAAAGAATAAGGCTATGTGCACATGTTGCAGAATTGCCAAGCATCGCTTGGAAAACTGATTGACAGGTTGGTCACACTTGTCAAACATAGTGTTTGACAAGTGTGACCAACTTTTTACTATTGATGCTGCCTATGCAGCATCAATAGTAAAAAGATATAATGTTAAAAATAATTAAAAAAATAAAAAATCGTGATGTTCTCACCTTCCGGCGTCCCCCGCAGCCTTCCCGCTCCTCGTGATGCTCCCGTTCCCAGTAATGCCTGGCGGCAATGACCCCAGATGATGTAGCATCACGCGAGACCGCTACGTCATCACAGGTCATTATCGCAAGGCATCACTGGGAACGGGAGCATCACGAGGAGCGGGAAGGCTGCGAGGGACGCCGGAAGGTGAGAATATCACGATTTTCTATTTTAATTCTTTTTTTTTTACAAGTATATGGTTCCCAGGGCCTGGAGGACAGTCTCCTCTCCTCCACCCTGGGTACCAACCGCACATGATCCGCTTACTTCCCGCATGGTGGGCACAGCCACATGTGGGAAGTAAGCGGATCAATGCATTCCTATGTGTGCGGAATCGCCAAGATTCCGCACAAAGAATGAACATGCTGCGTTTTTTTCCGGAATGCGATTCCACCTCTGAAAAAAACGCAGCATGTACACAAAAAATGCGAAATGCTTTAAAAATGATGGGATGCTTATGTAAGCATTTTTTTAGCATTTTTTCGGCGGAAAACGGCAGAAAAAATGCTAAAAAAACGCTAACAATCCTGAAAGTGTGCACATAGCCTAAACGTTTCACTTAAAGGGATTGTTTTAATGTGTCGTTAATGCTTTATACTTATAATTCAATGTATATCTGTAAGTTCTCGCATGCTGATGTAATCATCCTCCATGCCCTGACTGTGCACCGCCACCTCCTGGGCTGCCATGATGGGCAGTCGTCAGTACTCGGAGGCGCGATGTCTTCTGGCAGCAGCTGGCAGCAGGGATGATGAGCAGGAAGCAGCCTGACATGATGCTGACACGACCGGATTAATGGGATCAGTTTGGCTCCAAGAGGTTAAGTCGTCATAGTCCACGAAAAGGGTCTGATAAACCAATGATTGGCCGATCTATTAGTCAGGCTGAAGCTTCTTTGCTGGTGGCAAGTCAGTCATCTGAAGACCACAGCCACTTCTTCATGGTGGGATCTCTAGTAGCTGGAGGTTGGAGAAGTATTTTCAGCGTGGGATCATTAGTGGCTGAATGACTTGTTCATTATGGGAGCTTGAATGTCTGGAGTCCTCAGTGGTTTATGCATCGTGAGACCATTGGTGGCCGGACACCAGAGGGACTTTTTATTTATGGTCAGAGCATGACCAGTGGCTGGAGGCCAAAGAGACTTGTTCATCATGGGAACATTAAAGACTGAAGGCCACAGTGGATCCTTCATTGTGAGGCAGAGAAGCAGTGGGTTGGAGACTGAAGTGAGTGACAAGAAGTCTATGGGGACCCGGCACAGTGGAATACCTTGTGAGTTTTTTAGAAACCTTCGGGGACAGGGGCTGTTGTGTTTTTGCCTAACCTACTGGAGAATGTCTCTGGAGAGCAGACGGTGAGACGACCGGTGGCATCGCCGCCAGTAGTGGTTGCGTCAGTACATTCTAGTAATTGCAGTAAGGAAAATCTTGAAGAACATGTTGTCAACCTTGAGTGGACTTATGTCTAAAAAGCCCAATGGCCCGGGGTATGAGGGAAAAAAGTGTGTGGAAAATCCAAAGATGTGTGGGTTATGGGAGTCTTTCACCCTGGGATCGGGACAAGCTGGGGCTAGGGGGGGATCTGCCAGACACCAGCCTAAGGGCCAGCGTAAGGCGGAGGATCAGCTTTGTGGAGACCTATAATAATGTGACCTTGGAGGATTGGTCGTGTGACACCATGGACTCAGCGAGAGTAAAGGAATGGTTGGCTTGACCATGGCACTAAGGAAGAGGGTCAGGTCTAACCGATAGAAATAACTCCACAAAGTCGTACGCAGGTTTTTGTTATGAATGATTTGTTATCTGGTTAGAAACGTAATAAATGTAATAAACTTTTTTCCTGGCCCGTACCAGCTTCAACGTTAGTGTGCAATAATCTCCCAGGAGAGCGGCCGCTATCCAGACTCCGACAGCTCCCAAAATGTGCATAGCTCCAACATGAGGGCGGCCGATTCGTGGGATACTGGCATCGGCCCCTGCAGGCAGAGCAGTCTCACTTGGCCTTGATTTCTCAGTCTGCCGGCCACATGTTCCTCTCCAGCATGTGCCGCAGTGATGGCGCCAGCGGGCAGCGGACCTGGGTGCTAAACGGGAAGCTCCATAGAAATTATAGTATTTCTCTTCTTTCTGATTGGAAGAAATGTTCTCTTCCTGGTAAGTAAAATGGTGATGATCATTTGGGAAATGCATCGAAAACATCTGATCACTTACCCTCGTCTTTCGCCTCATTACCGATACATACAGCAGCAACAGGAATATCAGGACCATGAATGGTCACAACCACCACCCTCCTGACCTCTCATGACAAATATCTACAAATCCAAAAATATTTGTGCATATATTCCTCCAGTGGGATACATTTGGCCCATCAGTGGAAGTCCTTTTTCTTCTTTTCCTAGATCGCAGCCTTAATCGTAGACACTTTCCTCTTTTTGGAAATGGCAGAGACTTTCTTCTTGCATCAGATCACCGCTGCGGATGGCGGATGGGAGCCGAGCGCGGTTATTGACGTCAGCAGTCGCTTCGCTCTTTTTCACTATTTTCTCCATCCAAACATCTGTGTCCTGTAGAAACACAAACTAAGAACATTTTGTATGTTGAAGGTATCCAGTTATCTCATATGCATTAGTTAACATTTTGGCTCAATGTCAGCAAGCTGTTGTGGAAAGAGAAAGCAAAACAGGAGACATAAAAAGTTACATAATCGTTTTGAAGCGCGAGCTCCAGCTGAGCAATGACCTGTACCTGCAATTCACAGCTGCACGAGCGGACTACAATCACGGGCATGCAATATATAACACTTTTTTTGAGCTGCAAACTTTTTCCATTTTGCATGATTTGTGTCAAGAGTGGAAAAATCTTACTGTCCTTCCAAATGTGACCGTATCGTCATAAAAATGAGATTTCTGTCTTTTCCTAATAGTTTTATCTGCATGTAAATCTTTGTACTGAATCTGTGCCTGCAATATTACCTGCTGCCACTAGATGGTACCCTAACCTATAAAGGGGCTGTAACCAGGAAGTGAGTCATTGTGGGGCTGAGACCGCCTGAAAGGAAGACGCATCCTTCAGGTTAAAAGGGGGAGAATTTCCAACAGAAAGGGAATAAAAAAGTGGCAGACCTAGGTGACCCTGGGATGAGATATCGGAGGAGTGATTGCAATAGTTTTTTGGACTTTTTGAAAAGGAGGACATGAAAGGCGACAATAAACAGGAGAACATGGATACAAAATCTGACACAATGTAAAGCTTATTAGCTTCTGGTTGGAGTAATATGCATTTGTTATGTGGAGACATGAACTTGTACGGAGTGTGTGATAAATGTGTACAGATAAGATCTTCCTTATTGGTTTTACATATCCCAACATGAGTAGTGCGAGAAGACTAATTAAAAAACCCTTTATTTTGCGATACTTTGTCGGGAGATGTTTATGCTCTATGTGGCCATCCAATGTTTTCAGTGTGAATTGCAGCCTGATGAGCGCTTTGCTATCATGTTTCCAAATTGTATCAAATGTGTACAGTAAGAAACTGGAATCTGTGACAATATTTGCTAAAAAGTAGGAAGGATATACAGTGCCTACAAGTAGTATTCAACCCCCTGCAGATTTAGCAGGTTTACACATTTGGAATTAACTTGGCATTGTGACATTTGGACTGTAGATCAGCCTGGAAGTGTGAAATGCACTGCAGCAAAAAAGAATGTTATTTCTTTGTTTATTTCTTTTTTAAATTGGGAAAAGTTTTTTCAGAGGGTCATTTATTATTCAACCCCTCAACCCACCAGAATTCTGTTTGGTTCCCCTAAAGTATTAAGAAGTAGTTCAGGCACAAAGAACAATGAGCTTCACATGTTTGGATTAATTATCTCTTTTTCCAGCCTTTTCTGACTATTTAAGACCCTCCCCAAACTTGTGAACAGCACTCAAACATGGTCAACATGGGAAAGACAAAGGAGCATTCCAAGGCCATCAGAGACAAGATCGTGGAGGGTCACAAGGCTGGCAAGGGGTACAAAACCCTTTCCAAGGAGTTGGGCCTACCTGTCTCCACTGTTAGGAGCATCATCCGGAAGTGGAAGGCTTATGGAACTACTGTTAGCCTTCCACGGCCTGGACAGCCTTTGAAAGTTTCCTCCCGTGCCGAGGCCAGGCTTGTCCGAAGAGTCAAGGCTAACCCAAGGACAACAAGGAAGGAGCTCCGGGAAGATCTCATGGCAGTGGGGACATTGGTTTCAGTCAATACCATAAGTAACGTACTCCACCGCAATGGTCTCCGTTCCAGACGAGCCCGTAAGGTACCTTTACTTTCAAAGCGTCATGTCAAGGCTCGTCTACAGTTTGCTCATGATCACTTGGAGGACTCTGAGACTGACTGGTTCAAGGTTCTCTGGTCTCATGAGACCAAGATCGAGATCTTTGGTGCCAACCACACACGTGACGTTTGGAGACTGGATGGCACTGCATACGACCCCAAGAATACCATCCCTACAGTCAAGCATGGTGGTGGCAGCATCATGCTGTGGGGCTGTTTCTCAGCCAAGGGGCCTGGCCATCTGGTTCGCATCCATGGGAAGATGGATAGCACGGCCTACCTGGAGATTTTGGCCAAGAACCTCCGCTCCTCCATCAAGGATCTTAAGATGGGTCGTCATTTCATCTTCCAACAAGACAACGACCCAAAGCACACAGCCAAGAAAACCAAGGCCTGGTTCAAGAGGCAAAAAATCAAGGTGTTGCAGTGGCCTAGTCAGTCTCCTGACCTTAACCCAATTGAAAACTTGTGGAAGGAGCTCAAGATTAAAGTCCACATGAGACACCCAAAGAACCTAGATAACTTGGAGAAGATCTGCATGGAGGAGTGGGCCAAGATAACTCCAGAGACCTGTGCCGGCCTGATCAGGTCTTAGAAAAGACGACTATTAGCTGTAATTGCAAACAAAGGTTATTCCAAAAAATATTAAACCTAGGGGTTGAATAATAATTGACCCACACTTTGTTTAAAATTTATAAAAATTTAACTGAGCAACAAAACTTTTTGGTTTGTAAGATTTATGCATCTGTTAATAAATCCTGCTCTTGTTTGAAGTTTGAAGGCTCTAACTTATTTGCATCTTATTAAACCTGCTAAATCTGCAGGGGGTTGAATACTACTTGTAGGCACTGTATCTGTATAAGAGATCTGTCACTTTAAGAAGCAGCTGATCGCATTGTGTCAGCTCAGTCAAAGCCTGTGGGAGTATACGCTGTACACTACACAAATCAATAATAAAGGTGAATGCAAGAAACTTTGTAGTGTATCTTATCAGAGAAATCTGCTAATTTCTCCACTTATTAGCCACTTCTTCCAATCATTACTGCCTCTTGAATTCATTATTCATTCTAAAAAAATAGCTCAACTTCATCATGCACAAGTCCAGATGTCAGAAGTCAGCTCGCTGAGTTGTCAGGTTATACCACCCATTATACCTTATAGGGAATTGGGAGAGGAGGAGTGAAGAACAGAATGAGAAATAGGCATAAGGAGACACAGGAAGATCGTGCTCAGTTTTTCTTAATAAGCTTTTTTCATGTTTTCCCAGAGTTGGATTCACATCTACACTGATCAGTACTGCTAGGCAATGTCCTCCATGTCTCTGCTGCTGCTTTTGGGCGTATTTTTACTGAGGAAGAGCTGGAATCGCTCATGTCTTTGCGTGCTGTATATGGGAGACATCTTGACCGCTACTAAGTACCCACTAGCTCAGAGTCAACTGAAAATTAAGAGATAAAGCCTGCAAAGGGGAAAACTGGGGGAAAATGCAGGATTCAAATTAAAAGATGGACAGAAATAGTGTTATTCTTCATGTACAAACACATGACAGCTTATTCTGGAAAGATACATGAGATTACAGTTATCCTTTATTTAAATCTGAAGAATATGGAGTGGGGCAGCACAAAGGGGCCCTTGGATATGTTATTAGGAGAAGTTGGAGTGATTTTTTCTCCATAAATATCAACATTATAAAAGACAAAATTGGGACCCTGAAGCCCGACCCCAGAAACGCCTAGTACGGCAGGTACATTGAGCTGGAACGCCTACTTTTGGGTGTTGCCCCCACAGTTGTCCTAAATTGTGACTGGTGGCAACTAAGTAAGAAAAGTATCACTAGCGAGAACAGGAATCTGAGCTGCCGAGGCCAAGAATCCCATCTGACCTATAAGAAAAGTGCATTGCCAGGACTGGCTGCCCGTGACCGATCCACTGGACATATAGTATGACGGTATAAGGAAAGCAAGTGTGATACTGTGGGAGTAACAATGGGAAGCCCTTGTATCCTGTTACAGAGCGCACCATGCACCAGAGTCTGAAGTGACCTCATGCTGCAAGACAGCGGAGATGTTCACATTACTAAGCAGTGAAAAAGGACAACACAATGTAGCTGTAGGAGCAGAGCTATAGCCAGTGCAGAGGCAACTGATGCACCCGGAGCAAAGCACAACATCCCCTCTGCCACATAGGACGTCACTGGTTTGTAAATGACATGTAGAACTTAGGCTCCTTGCTACAGGAGCTTCATGTAACTTCTCTGTCCAAGTTTGATGGTCTGTGATGAGTGATCAAGATAAGAACGTGAGGACATCAGATACCATAAAATGACTCAGCAACACTCAATGTCAAGGAGCAGCTGCAAAAGCAATAGGATTTTAAAATAAGAAAGGGTATTCTGGGTAAACTGGCTGTCTCTGCGTCCACCAAAAACCACTAAGCGTACTGTCTCTCTGCGTCCACCAAAATCCACTAAGCGTACTGTCTCTGCATCCACCAAAAACCACTAAGCGTAGTGTCGCTGCATCCACCAAAATCCACTAAGAGTACTGTCTCTGCGTCCACCAAAATCCACTAATTGTGCTGTCTCTGCATCCACCAAAATCCACTAAGCATACTGTCTCTGCGTCCACCAAAAACCACTAAGCGTACTGTCTCTGCATCCACCAAAAACCACTAAGCGTACTGTCACTGCATCCACCAAAATGCACTAAGTGTGCTGTCTCTGCATCCACCAAAAACCACTAATTGTGGTGTCTCTGTGTCCACCAAAATCCACTAAGCATACTGTCTCTGCGGCCACCAAAAACCACTAAGCGTACTGTCGCTGCATCCACCAAAATCCACTAAGTGTGCTGTCTCTGCGTCCACCAAAAACCGCTAATTGTGGTGTCTCTGTGTCCACCAAAATCCACTAAGCATACTGTCTCTGCGTCCACCAAAAACCACTAAGCGTACTGTCTCTGCATCCACCAAAAACCACTAAGCGTACTGTCGCTGTGTCCACCAAAATCCACTAAGCGTACTGTCTCTGCGTCCACCAAAATCCACTAAGCGTGCTTTCTCTGCATCCACCAAAAACCACTAAGCGTACTGTCTCTGCGTCCACCAAAATCCACTAAGCGTGCTTTCTCTGCATCCACCAAAATCCACTAAGCGTGCTTTCTCTGCATCCACCAAAAACCACTAAGCGTACTGTCTCTGCATCCACCAAAATCCACTAAGCGTGCTGTCTCTGCATCCACCAAAATCCACTAAGAGTACTGTCTCTGCATCCTCCAAAATCCACTAAGCGTACTGTCTCTGTGTCCACCAAAATCCACTAAGAGTACTGTCTCTGCATTCACCAAAATCCACTAAGCGTGCTGTCTCTGCATCCACCAAAATCCACTAAGAGTACTGTCTCTGCATCCACCAAAATCCACTAAGCGTGCTGTCTCTGCATCCACCAAAATCCACTAAGCGTGCTGTCTCTGCATCCACCAAAATCCACTAAGCGTGCTGTCTCTGCATCCACCAAAATCCACTAAGCGTGCTTTCTCTGCATCCACCAAAAACCACTAAGCGTACTGTCTCTGCATCCACCAAAATCCACTAAGCGTGCTGTCTCTGCATCCACCAAAATCCACTAAGCGTACTGTCTCTGTGTCCACCAAAATCCACTAAGAGTACAGTCTCTGCATTCACCAAAATCCACTAAGCATGCTGTGTCTGCATCCACCAAAAACCACTAAGCGTACTGTCTCTGCATCCACCAAAATCCACTAAGCGTGCTGTCTCTGCATCCACCAAAATCCACTAAGCGTGCTGTCTCTGCATCCACCAAAATCCACTAAGCGTGCTTTCTCTGCATCCACCAAAAACCACTAAGCGTACTGTCTCTGCATCCACCAAAAACCACTAAGCGTACTGTCTCTGCATCCTCCAAAATCCACTAAGCGTACTGTCTCTGTGTCCACCAAAATCCACTAAGAGTACAGTCTCTGCATTCACCAAAATCCACTAAGCATGCTGTGTCTGCATCCACCAAAATCCACTAAGCGTACTGTCTCTGCATCCACCAAAATCCACTAAGCGTGCTGTCTCTGCATCCACCAAAATCCACTAAGCGTGCTGTCTCTGCATCCACCAAAATCCACTAAGCGTGCTTTCTCTGCATCCACCAAAAACCACTAAGCGTACTGTCTCTGCATCCACCAAAATCCACTAAGCGTGCTGTCTCTGCATCCACCAAAAACCACTAAGCGTACTGTCTCTGCATCCTCCAAAATCCACTAAGCGTACTGTCTCTGTGTCCACCAAAATCCACTAAGAGTACAGTCTCTGCATTCACCAAAATCCACTAAGCATGCTGTGTCTGCATCCACCAAAATCCACTAAGCGTACTGTCTCTGCATCCACCAAGATCCACTAAGCGTACTGTCGCTGCGTCCACCAAAATCCACTAAGCGTACTGTCTCTGCGTCCACCAAAATCCACTAAGCGTGCTGTCTCTGCATCCACCAAAATCCACTAAGCGTGCTTTCTCTGCATCCACCAAAAACCACTAAGCGTGCTGTCTCTGCATCCACCAAAATCCACTAAGAGTACTGTCTCTGCATCCACCAAAATCCACTAAGAGTACAGTCTCTGCATTCACCAAAATCCACTAAGCATGCTGTGTCTGCATCCACCAAAATCCACTAAGCGTACTGTCTCTGCATCCACCAAGATCCACTAAGCGTACTGTCGCTGCGTCCACCAAAATCCACTAAGCGTACTGTCTCTGCGTCCACCAAAATCCACTAAGCGTGCTGTCTCTGCATCCACCAAAATCCACTAAGCGTGCTTTCTCTGCATCCACCAAAAACCACTAAGCGTGCTGTCTCTGCATCCACCAAAATCCACTAAGCGTACTGTCTCTGTGTCCACCAAAATCCACTAAGAGTACAGTCTCTGCATTCACCAAAATCCACTAAGCATGCTGTGTCTGCATCCACCAAAATCCACTAAGCGTACTGTCTCTGCATCCACCAAGATCCACTAAGCGTACTGTCGCTGCGTCCACCAAAATCCACTAAGCGTACTGTCTCTGCGTCCACCAAAATCCACTAAGCGTGCTGTCTCTGCATCCACCAAAATCCACTAAGCGTGCTTTCTCTGCATCCACCAAAAACCACTAAGCGTGCTGTCTCTGCATCCACCAAAATCCACTAAGCGTACTGTCTCTGCATCCACCAAGATCCACTAAGCGTACTGTCGCTGCGTCCACCAAAATCCACTAAGCGTACTGTCTCTGCGTCCACCAAAATCCACTAAGCGTGCTGTCTCTGCATCCACCAAAATCCACTAAGCGTGCTTTCTCTGCATCCACCAAAAACCACTAAGCGTACTGTCTCTGCATCCACCAAAATCCACTAAGCGTGCTGTCTCTGCATCCACCAAAATCCACTAAGCGTGCTGTCTCTGCATCCACCAAAATCCACTAAGAGTACTGTCTCTGCATCCACCAAAATCCACTAAGAGTACTGTCTCTGCATCCTCCAAAATCCACTAAGCGTACTGTCTCTGTGTCCACCAAAATCCACTAAGAGTACAGTCTCTGCATTCACCAAAATCCACTAAGCATGCTGTGTCTGCATCCACCAAAATCCACTAAGCGTACTGTCTCTGCATCCACCAAGATCCACTAAGCGTACTGTCGCTGCGTCCACCAAAATCCACTAAGCGTGCTGTGTCTGCGTCCACCAAAATCCACTAAACGTGGAAAATAGTCAAAGTTGTATATGTGAGATTTTCTCCAGAAATAGCGCCGCTCTTATCTGCAGCTTATGTCTGATAGTGTAGCTCAGCTCCATTTGCGAGGATAGGGCTGCAATGTCACACACTGCCTGTAGACAAGGGTGGCACTGTTCTGTCACAGCCATATTTCTCAGAACGGAGCTCTTATTTGGGTTGCATTCTTTCTATTTGCATTGAAGTCTATGATTGATGTATACAAATCTGTGGCGTGTAGTAACGTACGCTGGGGGGAGGGGGGGGCGACGGTCGGAAATTTCCTCAATGTCAGCTAAATAATGAAGTTAGAGATAAGAATTATTTGCGTTCTGTAACACAGATCCATGATATTTCATATTCTCTGCGCAGACGATGACTACGTGGAGCCGCAGTCGTGACTTTGGGGTTTATGAGCTGTTACATGCCATTATGACGCACCATTAGTTCCATTTCAAGAGACTGCCTTAAAGGGATTTTCTTATCTGTAGCGGCCGCATTAAGTTCTCTTCTGACAGTGGAAAGTTTTCTGTTTGTAAACGATCCCGGTAATGAGGGATCAGCAGCCGCCCCTCTCCCTTTACAGCCGCCATCTGATTTATGAATTATGAGCGATCGCTATCTCCTGTGGCTTTAATGCGCTTTTACTGCTTATGAATTTCATCTCAGCTTCTTATCGGAGAAAAGAGAACATGGAAATTCGACAGGTTTTTCTCATTTCAGCTAATGTTCTATGTAACGCGGCCAAAATACTTGGAAAGAAACTGAAATCCAAACTTTTTTTAAATTTTTCCAGTGATGGGAATCTATAACGCGAAGGCAATAAAGGGATTGTTAAATCTGATTATTTTATATTAATGGTTTATGCTCCAGTCACATCCAGAGCTGATTAGATAGGAAATGCGGATGTCCTTGGAAACAGACAGAAGTTTCGTGCCACTCTCATGTCACCTAATGGGGTAACCCTCATGTGAGAATGCAGAAGAATTGTGGATGCAGCTTTGGATGTGATTGGAGTACTTAAAGGGCTGGTAGCAAAGTAGTAAATTCTCCCATAGTTGTCCCTAAGATAGTTAATAACTCACTAATCACCTTATGGCCGAATGATGGGGCTTCAACTAACCTTGGCAATGGGGTTCCGAATGGAGCGGAGGTCGTATGTGTGCACCCCCAAGCCATTCATTTACTATGTGTCTGTGGGAGAAAGACAGAAGTAATCGATTAGAAAATGAAAGGATCTGTCAGACTGCAAGTTCAACCTCCGCTCCAAGCAGGGGGCTCTATGAGGGTCACATCAGTTGGCCCCCCAGCAATCAATAAGATATCACCTACTTGATGGGTATGGGGTAACTTAACCATCCCTTTAAAAGGTTATCTTTTTTAATAAAGGGATCTCCACTTCAACCCATTTTTATTACACACCTGTGTCAGACCATGAGTCCCTTTCGGGTAATTGTTTACTTAAATGCATGTGTTTCTGGCTAAAAATAATTTTTGTGACTTGGTTTAATAGAAAGTTAACCCCTATAATGTCCTTTAAAGCAAATATTACAGTATGAGACATTAAGGCACCGTGTATTGGGCAAATTTATTTTAGCTCCACACCTTTTGCATTTGAGCCAAATCCAGGATTAATTTCCGATCCGAAGCAAAAAGAAGAATAAATGTGATAAAACTACTACTGCTAATAATAATAATAAACTAGTAATCGTTACATTACATGTCTCTAATTGTTGAAATAATATTAACATTCTATATTTTCCTTCAGGTACCAAAGTTACAAATATTGAAAAAAAAAATCTAAAGAAAAAAGTTTGTTTCAATATTTTTAAGTTTTATGTAAATAAAAACTGTGGAAGGTTTTATTTTTAAAGTAAGAAAGATGTAACATTCTGTCCTCGCTCCTCATAAAGTAACACAATAAAAGATGAAGATTGCAGACGTTAATAATGACCAGATGTGACGGTGCAGTGGACGCTCTTCCTTCCGGTTCTAGATCTGTCCCTCTCGTCTGCGGATGGTTTTTTTGTCCCTTCAGGGCCTAAATCCGTCCAAGTTAACACAATGTACAAAATAATTAAAAGGAAAATCAAAGCCTAAGACAATTACTGTGATGAAACATTGTAACAAGCCAGTTGGAGGCCTCCATGCAATATCCTGATCCCCAAATCTCTGACGAATTCGCCGCCACATTCCTGCGAGCGTTTTACAGCCGGCGGTTGCGTATTACGGGAAGTACCATTGTAATTTCCATTTGGTGTACCAGAATACAGAAATTCCTGTGGTTTGTCCCGGGGTAGACAAGTTCTCCAGCTATTTATAGTGAGTGGTTGATGCCAGATTAGATGGGTGAACATGTGCTCCTGTGAGGTGGGCGGCCGGAGCTGGGACCTACATGTTCGCTCGCATGATTGTATTGTATCTGGAGCCATCGGCCTCGCTTATTCTGCTGGGAGTCACCGAGGGCGAGATTGCTCCTCTGAAGATGGGAAACATCTGAAATGATTGGATTTATATATAAAGTTGTGTTATATAATAAATGGAGACTGAGCTCGGAAAGGTGACTAGTTGCTGGGGTCCAATTACTGGGCACTGGGCACTTTTATCCCATTCATTCCCTATGGCGCTGCTGACGGCTCTTTCTAGTAACCCCATAGACAATGAGTGGAGCAGCGGCGGTCGGGCATCTCATTTATCGCTCCAGTTTGTAACAGGAGTAAACGTGGCCCATCAGGGATTAAAATTCATGAGGTCCCGGCGGTAGGACCACCGTCGATAACAAAGTTATCACTTATCCGATTTTCACTGGACAACCCCTTTAATTAGACTTGGATCTTTGTAATAACTGTATCAATTATGTAACTGCCGTCTGTAACAATGTATCCAGTTTTTTGAAGTCTGGGGAGGTTTATAGTCCGCCTACTCATGGAGAAAGCGGACCATCAGCTGGAAGTTATGGAAGAGAATACTGGTTCCAAATAAGATACATTGTATCATTATTATCTTCTTTATTATGTATCCAACCACTTGTATGAATGATACATATTACACATTGCTACTACAGTAGAATTCACACATTGGACAGGGCTGAGTAATAAAAGACAGACGCCATAGAAGTGATTAATGAGTAAAATCTACAATACGGCACTCAGAGCTGATAATCCGCAGAATATTAGGCCGGGAACCTAAGAATAAAACATCTGTATGGATGGCAGGAGCGAGAAACCAGGACATAGTCTCCTGTAAAGCACTGGAAAAACTGTCTCATAAATCCTCCCAGCCGTCCATCCAGGCTTGTAGGACATGGCGGGGTTCTGGCTCTCCCTTGTTCACAGATTCCTTATTTTGTCAGTCTAAAATTAATCAAAATTCAAACCGAGCGGAGGTAAAAATAACAGGACGGGGGGACGCGAGGGATGGGGGGCGCGGTGAGATCCAGGATCCGCTCTGGGCTATTTTTAGCCCTGGGGACCCTCATTGATTGTTTTTGAACTTGAGATATTCCCGGATTATTTTTTCTTCCCTTCCATTGCGGTTTCCTAAAACAACGGAGCATTTACTAATCTTGGATTGGCTCGTGTTGTGAATGAAGCAGCTATCGGGAAGATGGCGTTTTCCGCCTTTGGAATGATTAATGTCCGTGTTTTGTCGATGTCCAATATAGGAATCTTTTGCTTCGTGCTAATAGATGAGATCACTGTTAATACAGCCGGTCTGGTACAGTATTTGGAAAGGCGGAATGTGTGTGGTATGGAAGCAGTGAGACAACGCACAGAATATTCCGGGAAAACACCACCATGACCTTGGGCTCGTCGGACGTGGACTTAACTACAACTCCTAATATGTTCTGATCGCAGAGTATTTCGGGAGCGCAGCGGCCCCAACCGTCTGATCTCCCGGGTCAGCTTTGGCACACAATGGGTGAATCCGGTAACGGGCACACCGCTTTCTTACAATGGATCCAATGGTTTTGACCAATGTAAATGCATTTTAATGAACCTACAGATAGAGGAGCAAATGGATCTGATATTAATAAACACCTGCTGGAGGGGCATCCACAGAGGGGAGAGTGGGGGCACCTGGTCCTGCACCAAATGACTCCTGGCTCCATCAATTAGGTAACTAGTCAAGAAAAAACAAATTGCTGAAAAGTCTGAACCAATCTCATGCCATAAGGTCTGGAAGAGCAAAAAAAAACCACATACAGTGAAAATAATTATCTTCATAGGATCAGAGGATGTAATATGGTGCGTGTGGACATACATTATATACAGTGCTAAGCACTGAGCCACCGTGCTGCCCTATAGTGTAGTGCTAAGCACTGAGCCACCATGCTATCCTTTATATAGTGCAGTGCTAAGCACTCAGCCACCGTGCTGCCCTATATAGTATAGTGCTAAGCACTGAGCCACCATGCTTCCCTATAGTGTAGTGCTAAGCACTGAGCCACCATGCTTCCCTATAGTATAGTGCTAAGCACTGAGCCACCGTGCTGCCCTATATAGTATAGGGCTAAGCACTGAGCCACCATGCTATCCTTTATATAGTGCAGTGCTAAGCACTCAGCCACCGTGCTGCCCTATATAGTATAGTGCTAAGCACTGAGCCACCATTCTTCCCTATAGTGTAGTGCTAAGCACTTAGCCACCATGCTTCCCTATAGTATAGTGCTAAGCACTGAGCCACCGTGCTGCCCTATATAGTATAGTGTTAAGCACTGAGCCACCATGCTGTCCTTTATATAGTGCAGTGCTAAGCACTGAGCCACTGTGCTGCCCTATATAGCATAGTGCTAAGCACTGAGCCACTGTGTTTCCCTATATAGAGCACACTGATAACCACTGAGCCCCCATGCTGTCCTATATATAGTCCACAATGCCACCCTGTATATCACAGTGCTAACCACTGAACCACCTTGCTGACGTATATATAATACAGTGTAAACCACTGAGCCACAATGCTACCCTATATATAGTACAATGTTGACCACTGAGCCACCATGCTGCCCTATATATAGTACAGTGCTAACCTCTGAGCCACCATTCTGCTCTCTATATAGTACAGTGCTGACCACTGAGCCACCATTTTACCCAATATATAGCACAGAGCTAACCACTGAGTCACCATACTGCCCTATATATAGTTCAGTGCTAACCACTGAGCCACCATGCTGTTCGTGCTCCCAAGGGTTAGTGCTCCTTATGTGTTATTCAACATGCCTGATGCTATACTGATGTATTTTAAAGGCGATTTCCGCTACCTGACAATCCCTTTTAATAGCTAAACAGTCCATCATGCAATACAGAAAGATATTCTTACTTCCAGGAACACAGCCATTTGTGTATTGTGTCTCCCAGTGGCCCAGTAACTGCTGCAGCCAATGTGCAGACACAACCAGTTGCAATCTTCAATATTCTTTCAGGTCGTAGTGGACAACTCCTTTAAAAGTGGACACATTTGTTAACCTTGAATCCAGTGGATTGATTTTCAGAATGATTATTCAAATAAAAACAACTACTTCTATAAATAATAATAATGATCTGATTGACCCAGGAGGATGTTCCCAGATCAGTAGGTTCCACCACTCTTATACCCATGTATTATACAACTAAATGATAACATTCTGGCTACCAGAAGCCACCACTAGAGGGAGCTAATGCACCAACAGTTTTTAGTCATCTCTTGAGCTCCCCCTAGTGGTTGCTGTAGTCAGATAGAATTATCTCATGTAACTCCATGTCCATGCAGGGGATTTGAAGTTGTGTATAAGAAAAACTGATCTCCGACCTCTATAAAAATATATGGAGAATTATATTAGCACAGAATTTGAACCTCTTTAAAAATATGTTAAAAAAATAGATGCACAATAATGTTGTTAATTTTCCTGTACTATTTCATGCTGTGCAATTATTTTTCGGAAAGGTGAAATATTTTATAGCCTGATTTTTAGCATATATTTATTGCCTCTTTAAAATAAATTATGCACACGTGAACATGTGGTTGAGATAACACTACAATAAAAATAATAGAAAAAAAATGCTGACTCGGCCTTGGAAAGCGATACATTGCGCGCTATAGTTTCCATCCCCTTCAGCTGGATTTAATCATGTAATAAGACAGAGGGTTTAACAAAATCTGGAAAATAAAGAAACGGTTCCACGGTGTAATGATTTTTTGGCAAAGTCACATGATCACCCCAGTATTGTGAGCACATAAATCACTCAAAAACTCAAATTGCTAATGTGTTAAGACGTCGCATAATGCATAAGGGATAAAGCGAAGAAAGCATAGAAAAAAATATCAGAATAAAAAAAAATATGCTGAATTGTATAAGATAATATCTTTTGTTGAACTTGCCGGTTACTTCCCCCAAAAATAAACTACAAGTGCATTAAAGGACATAAATAGAAATGAGAAATTAGTAATCAAATTACATTTTATTTCCACAAATTAAATACAAACATAAACCAACAGATTAATCAAAAACAACAATAAATCTAATTTGTTAAACTAAACAATTAAGTTATCAATAAAATAAATGATTCTAAAATGTTTAAGTATATTGATCAACCATATGTAATAATTAAAAAGATAACATAAAACATGATTACATTCACTAAATACATAAAATAAAGTTAAAATCAATAATGTTTTGAACTAAAATAATACATAAGTAAATCAACAATAATAATTTTGATGATTGAAGAAAGTAATTAAATTAGTTACAAAATTAATACTTTGTTATATTTCGGTAGATTTACGGAACCTTTTAGACAGAATAAACGTAGACTGGACAATATATATTGTGGAAAATGTATCACAGGCGGTTTGCACATTTGGTGCATCTGTCCAGCGCCCGGTTGACATCTCTTACTAGTTGCTTTACCCTTTTACAATGGAATTGCAGCGCCCCAGAGTCCTGGTCGTTGCAGTACTGTGGCTCCGCCGCTAAGGGGAGCTATGGTGCGTCTGATGGCACTGAAGGAGTTCATCTGATCAGGTATCACAGACACCAATACATTTCACAGTCGGGCCTCTGGGGGGAGCTAAGGGTGCTATTTATTAGGCCACTCCTCACCATAGTGGGTAAACTGGGGGTCAGGCAGGAAGTTAGATCAGAAAGCTGACTGGGTTGGAACCAGGCAACACCTTGTGGCAGAGGGTGTTGTGGGGAAGATACAGTAGGGTCTCTGTCAGGGGTGGGATCCTGACAGAGGCTTGGCAACTTGAACGAACGTAACGGGACCATGCCTGCTCCGGGTAGCGGCGGTGCCCAAGGAAGGATTAGAAGCGAGTTGGAACCAGGCAACACCTTGTGGCAGAGGGTGTTGCAGGGGAAGATTCAGGGGGGTCCCTGTCAGGGGTGGGATCCTGACAGAGGCCTAGCGAACAGAGAGAATGTTACGGGACCGCGCCTGCACGTCATTGCGGCGGTACCCCAAGAAAGGACAAGAAGCGAGGTTTATTGTGCTGAGTGAGAAACGAGATCAACGCAACAAGGAGAAATACCAGTAGGAGTCGTGCTGTAAGACCGAAGCAACATCCTACTGAGGCGCACAACCGGTGGCCGGAACGCCGAGGGAGTATCATAACATTCAGCTTCAAGCAATACTCCAAACAGCGGCAGGACAGTCAGTCTAAGGTGGGCTGTCTCACTTAAATCACCTATGCAGTTTTGGGGGGCAACTTGTGGAGAGGGGCGACTCTAGGGTCCCGGAAGAGCTCCGAGCCTACCCGTCAAACGGGTGCCGTCCCAACCAGAACACCAGGGAGGGACGGAGGATTAGCAGAACATCATCTAATCGAGTTGTGAGGGAACTTAAGAAACAGACACAACAGTTGTGGGGACTTTCCGTAAGCACAGCAGGGAAGGACCGCAACACATAGCGCTAGAAGGAAGGCACAGATTTCCTCCTGTTAAGAGAACTCTGGAGGTGCCATTGGGCCGGCCGGACTTGCGCAGCCTGGTGAACCGTGTTCTGGACTGAGGACCGAGAGATCTTCAGTAAAGAGGTAAAGAGACTGCAACCTGGTGTCCTCGTTATTTACTGCACCGCACTACTACAACATCACCACCACCGTCACCCGTTACATCTTTAATCTGTGCGCCCCTCGGCAGGGTCACGGACTGGGCCTAGCCACCGTGACAACCCCAGAGCAGAGACTCACACAGGCCCGGTACCGGGTACCCCTCGGCCCTGCGGCAGTGGGGGCGCTCCAGAATCATGACCCCAAGTCAGAAAAAGTTTTTTAAACAATTAATAAAAGTTTTGTAATGTAGGTTTGCTTGACAATTTTTGGTGCAATATAACCTTTAATTCCGGCGTATTTAGCTCAGTAAATTTCCTCCCAACGTCTCTCTTCACTTTGCTAATATCTCACTGTTCTCCATATACAAATAATACTGATGTTTCCCATCTCTTATACCATCAGCGCAGAGTAACAGATTGTGGATTCCTACTGTTAACTTTCCAGCTTTGCTGTGTAGACTCAGCAGAGTCATCTCAGAATCATTAAAAGACAGGAAACTATGTAACAGACGACAGCTCAGATGGATTCTTAGAAGATACAATGTAGCTGCGTCCCACGATATACACCAGGGTCTGTGTGCAGCTCCTCGGCCTCTCACGGCTCCTTGGGGCGGGATCACACTTTATTTATTCCGGGACCCTGTGTTACTCTATGGACTCTTTTTTGTCTTTTATCTCATATTCACACTTTGCTTCAGTGCCTAACAGGGGAGGCAGAGATTTAGTGAGCTCCTCCTATTTGTTTGCACCGAGAGATGACTTGTAAATACATAAATATCTAAAGCAATAAAAATACAAAACAAAAGAAATGGAATGAATAAGGCTCAAATGAAACAGAAGAGACGATCCCTGTAAGCTTGTGCTCTCTGCCTAGAGGGACCATCCTGCCCATGATCATTCCTCGCTCTTCTAGTTTACCGCACAGCGTGTTAATGGCTCCCACATGGTGGAAGCACCTGAAGGTCGATCGTTGTCTTCAGCTGCCAAAACTAATACAACGATCAGTGAATCTTTTATTTTGGGAAGGATTCCTTCATGCGCCTGGTTCACGAGATCACGGATGATATTCTCATCGCAGACCACATTGCAGCCGGCTGCTTTCTCCTCCATGATGTGTTTATTAGAAAGTGACCTCAGGCCGGCGGCCAATGTTATGGCGTTTCTGTTACATTTATTTTTTTTTTTCTTCTTTAATGGAAAGAATTATCTCAAAATTGCTTAACATGTTTTGACTGAACAGAAACAATTCCTCTGGTTTTACACTCGATTAACAAAGTAAAGAAAATATGAAAAATATTCAATTGGGGAGAAGTGAAATACTAAAGAAAAAGGTGTAAATAGAAGAGAGGAGGACGGCTGAAAAGAGGAGAGGACCAAGGATTCTCTGTCGCTGGCTTTTTCTTTTTTTCCTCTAGTCTCCCTCCTTCCTCCCTGCCCACCCCTCCTTCTCTCTCTCCCTTCTTCCCTCCATTCTCTCTCTCTCCACTGTTATGGACCTGGTGGTTAGGAGCACCCGGAAAGACCTGATGAGTAAACTAGTAATCGGAACAAGCTCTGGGAAAGTGGGAACTCTGCTGACCGCAAACTCTACTCCTATCACATACACTAGAAATAGCCGTGGAGCGTACCTAACTCTCCCTAGACGCCTCTTCACAGCCTAAGAGCTAACTACCCCTAAAGATAGAAATAGAAGCCTAACCTTGCCTCAGAGAAATTCCCCAAAGGTAAAGGCAGCCCCCCACATATATTGACTGTGAGTTAAGAGGAAAGTCACAAACACAGGAATGAAACAGGTTTCAGCAAAGGAGGCCAGACTTCACTAAATAGTCATAGAGGATAGAAAAGGGAACTATGCGGTCAGCACAAAAGACTACAAAAAACCACGCAGAGTAAGCAAAAAGACTCCCCACACCGACTCACGGTGTGGAGGTGCCACTCTGCACCCCAGAGCTTCCAGCTAGCAAGGGAATATCATGATAGCAAGCTGGACTAGAAATTAGCAGTACTAAGAAATATATTCAGGAAGCAGTAACAACAAATGAACTAGCAAAGACTTAGCTTCTGCTGGAGTAGACAGGTCCTCAGAGAAGTCCAAGAGAGATCTGAACCAATACTGAAACATTGACAGCTGGCATGAAGTAACGATCTGAGTGGAGTTAAATAGGGAAGCCAGCGTAGCAATAAACGAGAGCAGCTGACAAAACCAACCTCAGTGACCAGCAGTTCCGCTCAAAGCCACCAGAGGGAGTCCAAGAGCAGAACTAACCAAAGTACCATTCATGACCACAGGAGGGAGTCCGAGAACGGAATTCACAACACTCCACCTCTTACTCCCTCCCTCTCTCCATTTTTTCTCACTCTTTCTCTATCTCCCTTTCACTCTCCCCTCACACTTTCCCTCCCTCTCATCCCAAACTTTCTCATACCCTTGCTCTCTCTTTCCATCTTTCTTTTTCTCACTTTCTCGTGCTCTTTCTCATACTCTCTCAATGTCTCTCCCTCTCCTTCTCTCCATTCTTTCTCATTTTTTCTCAATCTCCTTTTCTTCCTCTTTGTCCTCCCGCTCTATTTCTTTTTCTCTCTTTCACTCCTTCCCTTTGCTCTCTTTCTCTCCCTCTCTTCCCCCTCTTTCTCCCCCTCTCTCAATCTCTTTTTCACCCCCTCTCTCGCTCTCTTTCTCCCCCTCCCCCTCTCTTGCTCTCTTTCTCCCCCTCTCTCTCTCCCCTTCTCTCATTCTTTCTCCCCCTCTCCCTCTCTCTTTCTCCCCTCTCTCTAGCTCTTTGTCCACCTCTCCCTCTCTCTTTATCCCCATCTCTTTCTTTCTCTCCCTCTCTCCCCATCTGTACCCTTCTCTCCCCTCTCTTGCTCTCTATCCCCTCTCTACCATTCTCTACCCCTCTCTCGCTCTCTCTCTCTCTCCCTCTCTCCTTCTCTATTTCTCCCTCTCTCTCATTCTTTCTCCCCCCTCTCTAGCTCTCTTTCTCCCCCTCCCCCTCTCTCTTTCTCCCCTTCTCTCATTCTTTCTTCCCCTTCTCCCTCTCTCCCCATCCCTCTATCTTTCTCCCCCTCTCTTGCTCTCTCTCCCCCTCTCCCTCTCTCTTTCTCCACCTCTCTCCTCCTCTCTTCCCCCTCTCTCCCCCTCTGTATCCTTCTCTCACCGTCTCCCCCTCTCTACCATTCTCTACTCCTCTCTCGCTCTCTCTCTCTCCCTCTCTCCTTCTCTTTCTCTCTCTCTCATTCTTTCTTCCCCTCTCTAGCTCTCTTTCTCCCCCTCTCTCCCCTCTCCCTCTCTCTTTCTCCCCCTCTCTGTCTCTCTCTCCCTCTCATTCTCTCTCCTTCCCTTCCCTCCTCTTTCTCACCTCTCATCACTAGACATAAGTGATTTTTCATTTCTGTAGCTTTACCCCTCTGTAGAGCCACTTTTCTATGTTACCCTTTATGTCAGTGCTGACCCCCCTACAGACTCTTCTTTAGGATTCTTTGGGTAAATTCCAAACTTCTGCTGATTAATTCACCGATGTCTTTCTGTTATTGTTCTCAATCTCGTTGTAGGCAGCTCGGATCTCAGTCCTTTTATGAGATGTTTAGTTGTCATCATTAACTTTGCTAAGTTTTCTTCTGTTTTTTCATTAGCCGTACATCACTGCAGCCTCCTGCGGCCTCCATGGTTCAGGTCGGCTGTACTTCTTCCTACTTTTCATTTTATTCTTCTTTCTTTCTTTTTCGCAAATTAAAGCAGATTTGTCACCAGATTCCACAATGCAAACTGCACATGTGATGCCCCAGGGTCCTGGTTGTCACAGTGGCATTACTTTCCTCACGGGGAGAGTGATGTCACATTTGGAAGCGATGGAGGATTCCTTTTATCAGGTAACCCACAAAGCACACAA
Source organism: Ranitomeya variabilis (assembly GCF_051348905.1). Classification (NCBI taxonomy): domain Eukaryota; kingdom Metazoa; phylum Chordata; class Amphibia; order Anura; family Dendrobatidae; genus Ranitomeya; species Ranitomeya variabilis. Next base: position 235,306,298 of record NC_135238.1, read on the forward strand.
CACCTTTCTAACTCCAGGCCAGAAGGGGGAGCTCTACACCTGACTTAAGGGGAGCTGCTCTCTCTGGTCGGCAGGAGGAGTTAGTTGCTAGGCTGTTGCTAGGCAGTTACGAACATTTAGACGGTTGGTGCCGGACAGCAGACTGGAGCAGTCTGAGGCAGATGGACGGTTGAGGGGCCGTACAGCCTGAGGTGCTGTAGCTCCTAGATAGTGAGAGACAGAAGAAAGAACAGCTTGTAGCGAATGTTACATAGTTACATAGTTATTAAGGTTGAAGGAAGACTTTAAGTCTATTCTAGTTCTAGAATGTGCCGGAGAGCGAAGCACAGGAGAGTGACAACAACGGAGAATAGCTGCGAGATGGATACCTCCCTGACAAAGCGCAGATACCGGTAACCGGAAGGCCAAGGTTGTGTCAGACTCTAGGAGGCACAGCAGAAACCGGTAGCATAGCTAGACTACATGTAACCTGTCCGCCCTAATACCCAGGAGACATAGTGACACATAGAGCCCGGGTCATGATAGAGACCCTGTAAAAAGTCTCGAGTCACCTGTCATACGGGTTTGTGTCCCACTTCAATAAAGGACAGAGATAACTGAGAGGACCTTGCTAAGAAGCCATAGGCAGCAAGGGACTATAATACCACAGCGCTAAGAGGAAGGCTTTTAACTCCACCTGGTAAAGCTGGACTCTGAACTCGCTTCCAAGCCGGCCGGACCCTGCCTGCCCTGTGATCTGGTGCCCTTGACTCTGGCTGCCTGCTATCATCAGTAAACCAGGTAAAAAACAACTGCGTCCTTCGTTCTTTACTGCACCACTCACCATCTTCCATCTATTCCGTTTCACACACATGTACTTTATTAAATTGGTCTCATGAACCTGATGGAGCAGGTGTATTTACTTTGAAAATCCATGTTAGAGCAAATTTTTAATACATTTTAAAAGTTGAAACTCAATCTCCCCCCACCCGGCTCCTCATTGTCCCTCTTATCTGCTGCTATCACTGCTGAGTCCCTGCTCATCCGCCTGATGAGCGGCTCCTCAGTGCCCCTCCGTGTTCATGGAATTTCACTGTAAGTATTCCTGTCTCATCAGGTCTATCAGATCTATGTAATGCTGCATACAGTTAATATCTGGTGACAGATCCGCTTTAACGTCAGCTAAGAAGGAAAGTAAACCGGCTTAAGGGTCACTCCGCAGTTGGGTAAACAAGATCTGGGGTCTCTTGCCAGGATCACATTGGGTGGCAATGTTTCCTAGCTTTTAAGAAACTTGTTTGGAGTTGTCACTTCCAAAAACTTTAGAGCCGCAGAATACATATAATGTATTTCCAATTTACAACAAGTACGTGTTTCAGCCCTCCTTTATAAGCTGGAAAAGCTCCAGCATCTCCCAATGGCTCCTGTAATGTACTTTATTATTTAAGTAAAAAAATAAACTTTATTACTTTACCGACATTTTTTTAAAAAAATTGTTTTACTTTTTTTTTCTTTTAAGAAAAAAAGGTTGCTTTTTTATATCCCTTCACTAGATGCTTTGGTCCCTATAATTTTTTTACAGCCAGAAAAGCAATAGTAATCAATTGTTACTGCAACAAAGAGTTCAAAGTCTCGTAAAATGTGTCACTAATTAATATCCAGCATTTCTACTTGCATTTTCATAATTACCTAAATCATTTCTAATCTTTCAATTTTCTTTCATGACAGGTTGATACTTTATGTCCCAATAGTAGAATCCACATTTGTGGAGCAGATACATTCCCAGAAATGACCATTCGGGCATAGTATGACTTCTGGCCTCTTTATGGTCAGTTTCTTACCAAATCATCTCCCACTCCAAAAAATAAAGAAAAACATTAGTTTATTAATCAAGATTTTACTTACTTGGATTTTTTCCTATTTTTAATTCTTTCTAGATTTTTCAAATTGTAAAACTGTTTCAGAAGAAAAATAATTTGATTCCTTTAACTAACCTCTATTACTCTGGTGGTGACAAGTTCAAACTTTTTTTTTTTGGTCTAGTCCATTTTCAGGATTATTTGTCATATATTGGGTGATTCTGGACTTTAGAACTTTTTCAGACTCTTTAAACTTTGGTCAGCTTCAGTTTAATCATTTATTCTAGTTTGATACATTGTATCATGTTGTATTCATTAACATTGGCATTGGTTGAAATGTTTCCATATTTTGGTTTGTTTTTGCCAAGAAACTTGGGTTCTATCAGAGGTTCATCAATAGTAATAACTAATCCGAAAACAGATTTAAAAAATGTTCATGGTTCTACTTAAAAACTTTCAATTTTTTCCTTTTATTGGCTGGTGAAAGTTTTAGCATCCAGTCCTATCTGCCGTCCAGGTGATCGCAGGTTCATCATTGTCTTTTTGACTATTTACATTTTGATTACATTCTTATCACAAAAAAATAATATTTTGATACTTTGTATTTGTTAAGCACTGTCTCCACATTTTCAGCTAGAAACGTCTGTTAACAACGTCTCTTGCTCTTGGGTAGGTCGACGTCCCTGCATGGTGGGAGATGGGAAGCCATGCAGGGACGCAGGCAGTGGTGTTACAACTGTACAACCTGTGTATATATGTATACATATACTGTATATACACATATGACATTTATCAGCACAGAACATTGAACCTGTAAATGTCATAGTTTTTATTTTGGAGCTTTACTTTATGCCTGAGAAAATTGCAGTCCCTCGTTCACGGATTTAATGGTTTTAGTGACAGAGGAACAATCTTCCAAGCTTATAGATAATGACTGTATATGGAATGAGAAGAATGGGAAATATTCCCCGTCATGGTTTCTATTCTGTTTACATTGTGATATATCCATGGCAGCCGCAGATGTTTGGGTAAGATGATGATTGGACCTCACTGATCTCCGCTTGCGTTGACAGAGTGTATTAATCTGCACCTTTGATGTGAACTTAAGTCGGATTAAATAGCAACGCGTCGTGAAGGAAAATAAGTCCCAACTTTCAGTTCTTGGGAAAAAAAAAACTAAATATGGCCCCGACATGTTCACAGCTGACTGCCCACGTTCCCAATGACAGTGAAGAAGGAGGGCGAGGACTGGCAAGACTGCACATGATGAAGGGTCATGATCCAAGGTTGGGTGAACACAGAGTTAGCTTCATCATTATCGGCGTTGCCTATTACACTACTGTAGTTTACAGGTGGCCCACGGTGGTCTTAAAAGAAAGAAAAAAACGAACCATTCTTAACCTCGCCATATCATGCACAGGGCGTCTTGCTTCTGTTCTGGTGGGAGAACGTCACACAACTACTACAGACAAACAGCAGCCGTGACTTTCCATCCGAGTTGAAGCAGTCTCGTACCTCGCTCTTCCAGTTTGGATGGAAAGTAAAGGCTGCCAGCATTTGTAGCAGCCATCACTGGACGCCACCATGGACCCATAGCTCAGTTATCTCATACTTTGGTGGTGAGTCTGACCCTAGATCCCCGATTGTAGAGAACGTAGGGCTACAAGAAGATACTATCACACTATGATGGGCCAGGACAACTGTTTGCTTTTAGTTTATCAAAAGTCATTTTTTCAAACTACGACCCAATAGTCTGGTATTTTCTGTAGTAACATACGGATGCGAAACCTGGATGATAAAGAAACAAAACAGAAGAAGAATCAAGGTCTTCAAACGTGATGCTGGAAAAGGAGGTTATCAATACCATGGAGGGCAAAGAGATCAAACAAATCAATTATGGAACAAATCAAGCCAGACATGTCACTGGAGGGAAGGATCACCACGCTACGACTTGTCTACTGTGGACACATCGTACGAAGAGAGCGATCACTGGAGGAGGACATCATGGTAGGAAGAATAGAAGGAAGAAGGCGAAGAGGAAGATCAGCAACCCAATGGCTTGACACAATCAATCGGAGAAGACTCTGGGGGATCTATCTAGGGTTCCACAAGATCGATCTTCCTACAGATCGTTCATCCATCAAGTCGCCATGGCCCAAGATCGAGCCGAAGGCGGTTACAAAATTATAATAATGGAGCGCCCCCACACCGCCGCAGGGCCGAGGGGTACCCGGAGCCGGGCCTCTGAGATCTCAGTCCTGGGGTTGTCACGGTGGCTAGACCCGGTCCGTGGCCCTGTCTGTCAGTGGGGGACGTCCGGTGCAATAAGTGGTGTTGTAACGGTGCAGGTCGTGGGGTAAATAATGAGGACACCAGGTTGCAGTCTCTTTACCTCTTTACTGAAGATGTTGGAGACCTCAGTCCAGAGCGCTGTTAACTGGGTTTTCAGAGACCGGCCGGTCCAACGACACATCAGGAGTTCCTCCTTACAGGTGGGAATCAGTATCTACCTTCTAGCGCTGTGTGTTGTAGTTCTTCCCTGCTGAGCTCCCGGGATAGTCCTCACAACTGTTTCTTTCTGTCTCTACTGTTCTTTCTCCGTCCTCCAGATGATATGGTAGGACGCACCCGTATGACGGGGTAGGCCTGGAGTTCTTCCGGGACCCTAGAGTCGCCCCTCTCCCACAGCTGCCTCCGTTGTCTGCTTAGGTGTTAAGTGAGACAGCCAACCTGTAATTAGCTGTCCTGCCGTGGTTTGCAATGTACTTAAAGTCTCTTACTTGCTCGGCGTTCCGGCCACCGACTATTTGCGCCTCAGAAGGATGTTGCCTCGGTCTAGCAGCAGGACCCCTTCTGGAATTTCTCCTTTTCTGTATTCCCGTTGTTTACTGGTTAGTTCTGCTCTGAGGAGTCTGCCAGGATCCCATCCCTGACAGGTCCTCTCACTAGCTCTTCCCAGCTACTTCTCCCTGTCTTCCTGTCCAACCCCCAGTTTTACCAGAGTTGTGAGGAGTGGCCTACTAGATAGGACCACCCCCCCTGGTGGCCGGAGTGTGAAGTGTGGTGTGAGTGTACCTGGTCAGAGAAACTCCTTTAGTGCAATCAGACGTACCACAGCTCCCCATAGTGGCGGAGCCACAGTACTGCAACAACCAGGACTCTGGGGTGCTGCACTCCCCCCCGGTTAAATCCAGTACTCCGGGACTGGGAAAACAAGAACAATAATACATGTTAACAGGAAACACACAAACTTTTGAATTGAACATAACAAGGCTTCCCTTTACGGGAGGTGAGGATTCTTGAACGTTGCAAAAGTTAGGTCATGCACAGTTTATGACTCTCAGTTCAGTGATTGAAACAGCGGGGACCCCGGGTAAACAAAGGGGCCCCCCTTTTTGAAAGTTTTTGAGCAATTCACCGTCCATTACTCTATTGTCCATTTAAAAACCTGTAACAAAAAGATATATATACAACATTTTCAATTAAATAGCAGCCCTTATTAATACCTCCAAAGTTTGTAGCGGAGGGGAGTTTGATTTTGAGTGCTGCGTGTGGACCTTCGCAGCGCAGGGGTTGCTATTGGCCTAACAGGGCCCGCTATGCTTGCTACCGCTGGTGTAGTGCGCTGTCTTCTAACTACACTTCTAGTGAGTCTGGGTAGCACTGGCAGGTTAGGGCTCTCAGAGCTGCTGCTATCAACAGTGGGTACGGCAGGCTCACTGATAGCAGAGGGAGGATTTGCCGGTTCAACGGTTGGCATGGCTTCTTCAGGCAAGGCTTGTTGAGGTTGCGGGGCCGGATGATCTGGTACCACCGTTGTTTCTGGTGGGTCCGGCTGTGGAAACGTTAGAACAGGTACCGCGATGGCCTGATTTATCTGAGTCCAGGACTGGGGAAAGTCACCAAGGACAGTATGGAACATCTTCTCCTTTTCTACCGGCGGGGAGATTTCTGGGGCCGTGCCCCTCTCTTTCAACTTATCGGGGCAGACCTTAAGGTGATCCCTGGATACCGCTGTCGAGGTCTCCCCTCTGTCCTTGCTGATGAGACAGACCTTAGTGTTGTCGAAGTCGGATGGCAAGATGGTATACGGTTCCGCTTCCCATTGGTCATCAAGCTTGTGTAACCTCCTCTTTCGTTTAAGCACTTGCTCACCAGGTGACAGGGGAATCGCAGGAGCGTGTTGATTGTAGTCCCTTTCTTGTTTCTGCCTAGCCTGGGCGAGACTTCTCTCCACACACTCCTGTACTTCGCGGTATCTTCGCTGCCTTTCTGTATCCCAATCTGCCTCCGGCGAGGTATCTTCGGGTACTAGGACCCCCATGTCCAGATCAACGGGTAACCGACTAGACCTTCCTCGCATCAGGTACGCTGGAGTACAGTTGGTGGAACTTACTGGGATGTGGTTGTACATATCCACCAAGTCAGGCAACTTTGTCGGCCACAGGTTCCGTTCCTCCACAGGCAAGGTCTTCAATAAATCGATTACTACCTGGTTCATCTTCTCGCACATCCCGTTGGTTTGGGGGTGGTACGGTGTAGTTCTGATCTTCTTACACCCGTACAACTGGCAGAATTCTTGGAACACTTCCGCTTCGAATGCAGGCCCCTGATCGGTCAGTACTTTCTCTGGGTAGCCATGGGGTCTACAAAAGTGCTGCTGGAAGGCCCTGGCGGCAGTCCTAGCTGTTAGATCCTTGACAGGCACAACCACCAAAAACCTGGAGTAGTGGTCCACGATGGTAAGGGCGTAGATATAGCCCGACCGGCTAGGCGTCAGCTTCACATGATCCAGCGCGACCAGTTCGAGCGGCCGTTTGGTGATGATAGGCCGCAGGGGAGCCCGTTGACTGTCACGGTCCTTCCTTCGCAGACTACACGGACCACACTCTCGACACCACTTCTCAATGGTTCTCTTCATGCCAATCCAATAGAACCTCCCTCGGAGCAGCTTCTCCAGCTTCCTCCATCCGAAGTGTCCGGCTCCATCATGGTAGGCTCCCAGAACCATGGGCGCATCTCGCCTTGGCACCACTATCTGCCACACCAATTCATGAGTACGTGGGTCGATGCTCCTCCTGCACAACTTGCCATCATGGATAAACAGTTTGCTTCTCCCCTTCCACAGCTGTTGAGTTTCTTGTGGATCATCTGGGCCAGGGTGCAACCCAGCCTGCGTCAAGAGTTCCTTCACCTGACGGACCGCGGGGTCACTATCCTGGGTTTCTGCCCATCCGTGGTGGGGCAGGGGATTCAGCGTGGCATCCGGTTGGTTCTTGTGCCTGTTCTTCACATGGTGAGAGTTCTGAGTGGCTTTGGGGCGATGGAAGGCAGGCAGCTCCACCTCTTCAAGTGCCTCCGGGTCTTCTCCCACTTCTGGTAGATTGGGCATTCGGGACAGAGCATCGGCATTGGCATTCTGGTGTCCTGCCCGATATTTGATGGTGAAATCATAGTTGGACAGCCGGGCCATCCACCGCTGTTCCAAAGCCCCGAGTTTGGCAGTATCCAGATGCGTTAGCGGATTGTTGTCCGTGAAGACGGTGAATTTCGCAGAGGCCAGGTAGTGCTTAAACCTCTCTGTCACTGCCCAGACAAGGGCAAGGAATTCCAGTTTGAAGGAACTGTAGTTGTCAGGGTTCCTTTCCGTGGGACGGAGTTTCCTGCTGGCGTAAGCGATCACCCTTTCTTTGCCGTTCTGAACCTGGGACAGCACGGCTCCTAATCCCACATTACTGGCATCTGTGTACAGCACAAACGGTTGATCGTATTCGGGGTAAGCCAGTATCTCTTCTCCCGTCAGTGCCGACTTCAAACAGGTGAAGGATTCCTCCAGCTCTTCGTTCCAATCAAAGGGGGTTTTCCTCCCCTTGGTCTTCTTTGGTTGGCCCACCAGCAGATTTTGCAAGGGTGCGGCCTTCTTGGTGAAATCCTTAATGAATCTCCGATAGTAACCTACCAACCCGAGGAACTGCCGGACTTCGTGGAGGTCACTGGGCTTTGGCCAGTCCTTGATCACTGTGACCTTGTCGGAGTCTGGGGCCACTCCTTCAGCGCTCACCACATGGCCCAGGTACTGCACTTTAGGTTTCAGCAGATGACACTTGGACGGTTTCACTTTTAGGCCGAAGTTGGACAAGGCTTCGAACACCTCGGCCAGGTGCTTCAGATGGTCTTCGTAGGTTTTAGAGAAGACTATGACGTCATCCAGATATAGCAGCACGGTTTCAAAGTTCAGGTGTCCCAGGCAGCTCTCCATCATCCTCTGGAACGTTCCGGGAGCATTGCACAATCCGAAGGGCATGTAGTTGAACTCACAGAGGCCCATTGGCGTCGTGAAGGCCGTCTTCTCTTTGTCCGCCTCCGCCACAGGAACCTGCCAGTACCCACTGGTGAGATCTAAGGTAGAGAAGTAGTTAGCAGATTTTAAAGCAGCCAGAGATTCCTCTATCCTGGGCAGTGGGTATGCGTCCTTATGTGTAATGCGATTCAACTGCCTGTAATCAACACACATCCTCATTGTACCATCTTTCTTTTTAACGAGGACTAACGGAGCTGCCCAGGGGCTACAGCTGTCTCTCACCACCCCAGCCTCCTTCATTTCCCGCAACATGTCCTTGGCACACTGGTAATGAGCTGGGGGTACAGGGCGATATCTCTCTTTTATGGGTCGGTGATCTCCCGTGGGGATGTGATGTTGGATCCCTTTCACCTGCCCAAAATCTGAGGGGTGTTTGCTGAATACCTGCTCGTACTCGTGTACTACCCTGTAAGCCCCCTGTATTTGATGAGATGGGGTAGAGTCAGTGCCCACATGCAATTCCCGACACCAGTCTTTCGAGTGCTCTGCAGAACCTTTGTTCTCCGCCACGTTTGACGGGACCAAGGGTCCAGGTGTCTGTATTACACTATTATTGACAGTGAACAGTTTGGCGAGCGTGGTATACTTGGTTAGGTGGACCTCTTCCTCCCCACAATTGAGGACACGTACGGGCACTCTCCCCTGTCGGACGTCGACCACCCCCCGGGCTGTCAGAACAGTAGGCCTATTGTCTGAATATACAGGTTCTACCAAGGCCTGGTAGTCCCTACCCCTGAGGCCTATGGCTGCTCGACACCATATTAACATTTCACTCTTGGGAGGTATCGCGATGGGGTTTGAATCACTTACAGTGACACGACCAATCTCACCACCAGTCAGCTCTACCTGCTGTCTCTGCATCAGAGCTCTGATTTCCTTCTGCAGGGCACGTTGCTCACTGTGGCCAGCGTTTTCTGCCACCTGTTGCAACAAAACAATCACTTCTGCAAGACAATTTTCTATAACATTAGTACCAAGAGTCATCATGGGATTACATTCTCGACGATCAATATCTACAATCACAATCCCTTGGGCTTTCAATTCCACCCGCCCCACTTTGATGGTGACCTCCTTATACCCCACTTGTGGCAACGGCTGACCATTACTGGCGATTATGGTGAAATCATCGTCAGGGCCACGAGTAATATCAGCGTCCTCCCAATACCGTTTGTAGAGCACGTAAGGTATAGTCGTCACCTGAGAACCGGTGTCCAGCAAAGCATTCAAGGGGATTCCATCAATCACTACAGGGAGAACTGGTCGTCCTCCAATATACTTGGTTCTCCAATGCTGCGGGCCTGACCGTCCTACTCCTGGGGGTTGGCCCTTTGCCCCAGGGGTTGCTCGTTTAAAGGACAGTACCTTGCAAGATGGCCCACCTGGTGACAGCGGCGGCAGATGGGTTGTCCATCCTGGTGGAAGCGGTCGTCGGGCCGGCTCCTGGTCGGCGGAGTCCTCCTCTGTCGCATCCAAGGGACATCCTCCGGGCTGGAAGCCAACTGGATCTTCTCTTTGGGGGCCTCCTGTAGGGACTGCACCGTCCGGGCCAGGGCAGCGACGCTCTTAGTTAGCTCTTGCATCTGGAGCCGAAGTCCTGCGGGGGAGTCGTCCTCGAAGCTCTGGGCATCGGCCTCCGCGGCAACTGGGGTATCCGATGCCACCTCCTGGTGGTAGGTGAGAGCGGGGCGCCTGGGTGTTACTGCGCGGCTGGGCTGTCGCTCCTGCAATGCCTGGATAGCTTTATCTTTAAACTGCACAAAAGTCAAATCTGGATTTTGCATAGCCAGGAAGTGCAATTGGCCCCGCTGGTGACTGCACAGGAGCCCCTCAATGAACCGCTCCTTCAGGATTTTATCTTCATCCTGCATGCTGCCGGGGTCACTCTGCTTAATGGCCCGCATCGCTTCCTGGAGATTAAGGGCATAGTCCCGCAAGCTATCCTGTGACCTTTGTTTGCATCCATAAAAAATCAGTTTAATTTCTGTAGCAGTGCGAGTATCAAAGGTGGCTTTAAGCTTGGCAAAAATCTGTTGTGCAGTTCCTTTATCCTCAGCGGGCCAGGATTTCAATTCTCTAAGAGCCGCCCCAAAGAGTTGGCCGGTTATCATATGGACTTTCTGGGGCTCGGTTAGGGGATAGAACTCGAGCAGGCTGCAGAGCCCTTCTTTAAAGTCAGTGAATGTATGCGCCTCCCCAGAGTATCGTGGGAGCCAGGTCGCTCCGGGCAGGTAGGGCATGGAGAAGGGCATTATGGCTTTTGCGTTAGCGGCGGTGTCCCACTGGCTGATGGGGGCAGCGGGCTCTGCGGCAGCCAGTGGCGGTATTAGGGCTGCGGCTTCGCCCGCTGCGGGGACCGGAGCTGCCCCTGCGTCCGCGGCTGCGACCGCCACCTCCTCTCCTCCCGACTCAGACATGGCTGTCCCTTCCTCCCACTAACCTGCTGGGGGTCGGAGTTCCTCTTCCGGGATTGGCGCCTTACTGCGCTTTCCGTTCCGCGCTTCTTTTGGCTGATCCCGCCCACGTAGCTAAGGCGCCTCCCTCCGCGCGCGGCAATGGCGAATTTTGGCGGTAACTCTCCGCGGCAAGCAGTAGCACACAGTTCTCTCAATAAAGTACAGTCCAAGCACGATAAATCACAGTTCCAAGGCACACATGACCTGATTCTTCAGGCTTAAGTAGATCCTGTTCGTGACGCCAAGTTTGGAGCGCCCCCACACCGCCGCAGGGCCGAGGGGTACCCGGAGCCGGGCCTCTAGGTCTCAGTCCTGGGGTTGTCACGGTGGCTAGACCCGGTCCGTGGCCCTGTCTGTCAGTGGGGGACGTCCGGTGCAATAAGTGGTGTTGTAACGGTGCAGGTCGTGGGGTAAATAATGAGGACACCAGGTTGCAGTCTCTTTACCTCTTTACTGAAGATGTTGGAGACCTCAGTCCAGAGCGCTGTTAACTGGGTTTTCAGAGACCGGCCGGTCCAACGACACATCAGGAGTTCCTCCTTACAGGTGGGAATCAGTATCTACCTTCTAGCGCTGTGTGTTGTAGTTCTTCCCTGCTGAGCTCCCGGGATAGTCCTCACAACTGTTTCTTTCTGTCTCTACTGTTCTTTCTCCGTCCTCCAGATGATATGGTAGGACGCACCCGTATGACGGGGTAGGCCTGGAGTTCTTCCGGGACCCTAGAGTCGCCCCTCTCCCACAGCTGCCTCCGTTGTCTGCTTAGGTGTTAAGTGAGACAGCCAACCTGTAATTAGCTGTCCTGCCGTGGTTTGCAATGTACTTAAAGTCTCTTACTTGCTCGGCGTTCCGGCCACCGACTATTTGCGCCTCAGAAGGATGTTGCCTCGGTCTAACAGCAAGACCCCTTCTGGAATTTCTCCTTTTCTGTATTCCCGTTGTTTACTGGTTAGTTCTGCTCTGAGGAGTCTGCCAGGATCCCATCCCTGACAGGTCCTCTCACTAGCTCTTCCCAGCTACTTCTCCCTGTCTTCCTGTCCAACCCCCAGTTTTACCAGAGTTGTGAGGAGTGGCCTACTAGATAGGACCACCCCCCCTGGTGGCCGGAGTGTGAAGTGTGGTGTCTGTGATACCTGGTCAGAGAAACTCCTTTAGTGCAATCAGACGTACCACAGCTCCCCATAGTGGCGGAGCCACAGTACTGCAACAACCAGGACTCTGGGGTGCTGCAATAATGACCCAATTATATCCTTTTTCTTATAGTGACAGTCTGTCATCTGACATAAGCTGAATTCTCGCTGTCACTCGGAGATTTCACTTAGGACTAAAACATTGAAAGATTATTGAAGTTTTTCATGTAAAAAATCCCTGCGGTGAATATGAAGACGGATATTGCTTGTCCCGTGGTGCGCGAACAGCTTGTAGTTGGTTTTTCCACCAGATTTGAAAAAAAGAAACATGGCCGTATAAATCTGATAAGACAGACACAAGGCAGACAGCAAACCAAAGACTAAGAAGATCAGATCCAAAATCACAAACGATCTGGACCCGGAAACCTTGTGCAGTTTTCTATAAACCGTAGGCGGAGTGCCGCCTCCCTATTGGCCTCCTGTGGTCATGTGATAGCGTCTTACGTCCATGACGGGTGTCGCCCCCATGTGACTGCATGAGGTCAAACCCAAAGGTTGGTACAGAGGACAGGTGAGAATATGATCGTATTACTTGTATTTCTTTCACTTTGTTTTTATTACTCTGGGGTCTGGAGAGATCACAGAGCAGAAAAAGTATCTTTTCACTTTCAATTTGCACAAATTTAATTCTGACACAGTGGATTCTTTTGGATAAATGGAGCAAATTTGCCCAAATAAAATGCTGGTAACTTCATTCATGTCTAGTTTGTAGCCAAAAGAAAAAAGACGCTTTCTGCAAAGCAGCAATCACCAAAGGCCGTCAGCCGCTTTCCCTTTGGGGGAGGGTAACTTGCAAACCTTCTAATGTACGTGTCCCTGTGCCGGCTGGCGGTCTGCACAAGGAAGAGCAGTGCCCCGCCCCTTTAAGATGCCGCGTTCTCTCTGCTATAATATCTCATCATATTCTGCTGTATATAAAGGGATGAATATTATTCCTTCTGGATATCCTATATTTTTTCTTCTGCACTGACTTGATGTAAGTGTCAGATTCACTTTGATGAAACCCTTGGAAGGACGCGGTCACCTTCAGAAACCAATTTCTCCTTTGCGTTGAGTTGTTAATATGACAAGAGTCGACCCACTGCAAACTTTCCGCACATCACAAAAGACCACACGCTAAAATATCTTCCATAAACTGGTGGAGAACCTCTGCCAAATGCCTCATGGCTGCACTTTCCTACGGTGACCGCAGTTATACGATTTATTAAATGTGGTGTTCATTGACGAGGGGTTGATACATCCAGGAGGGCACGGCCCGGGCAGCGAGGACAGGCGCCCACACCCTCACCTGTCACTGACCGCACTTAAAGGGAAACTCCAGACAATAAGGAAAAATCCAGAGTAAAGTATCACAAATATGTCAGAGATTTCTCGCTTCTCCTCCTCCCTTCTCTCAGTGTTGCAGATAACAGGAGGAGGAGGATAGAGATGTATATTGGTCAGATTATAGAGAGGGGGAAAGCATTCAAGTTATTAGAGAGGGTGGCTCATTCTGGCTGGAGATAAGGAGGAAAGCACATGATCATTTAAGGGTACCGTTACACAAAACGATTTACCAACGATCACGACCAGCGATACGACCTGTCCGTGATCGTTGGTAAGTTGTTGTGTGGTCGCTGGAGAGCTGTCACACAGACAGCTCTCCAGCGACCAACGATGCCGAAGTCCCCGGGTAACCAGGGTAAACATCGGGTAACTAAGCGCAGGGCCACGCTTAGTAACCCGATGTTTATGGAGCGCCCCCACACCGCCGCAGGGCCGAGGGGTACCCGGAGCCGGGCCTCTGGGTCTCAGTCTCGGGGTTGTCACGGTGGCTAGGCCCGGTCCGTGGCCCTGTCCGTCAGTGGGGGACGTCCGGTGTAATAGGTGGTAGTAATGGTAGCGATGTAGCGGTGCGGTTGTGGGGTGTAAGTCGCGGTAAATAATGAGGACACCAGGTTGCAGTCTCTTTACCTCTTTACTGGAGATCTCTGAGTCCTCAGTCCAGAACACGGTTCACCAGGCTACGCAAGTCCGGCCGGTCCAATGGCACCTCCAGAGTTCTCCTCTCAGGTGGAAATCTGTGCCTTCCTTCTTAGCGCTATGTGTTGTAGTCCTTCCCTGCTGTGCTCACGGAAAGTGACCCCACAACGGTTGTGTCTGTTTCTTAAGTTCCCTCACAACTCGATTTGATGTTCCTCTGTAATCCACCCCTTCCCTGTATTCAGGTTGGAATGGCACCCGTTTGTCAGGTAGGCCTGGAGTTCTTCCGGGACCCTAGAGACGCCCCTCTCCCGCAATTGCCCCCCAAGACTTCATAGGTGATATGTGGTAGACAGCCCACCTGAGACCGACTGTCCTGCCGCTGTTTGGAGTATGGCTTAAAGCTGTATTCTAATCCACTCCCTCGGCGTTCCGGCCACCGGTAATGCGCCTCAGCAAGGTGCTGCCTCTTTCAGCACAACCCCTGCTGGTATTCTCCTTCTGCTTGATCTCGTTTCTCACTCAGCACAATCTGTCTCGCTTCTAGTCCTTTCCTTGAGTCCCGCCGCTTCCAGGAGCCTGCGCGGACCCGTTACGTTCTTTCAATGCCAAGCCTCTGCCAGGATCCCACCCCTGGCAGAGACCCTACAGTCTCTCCCTTCACAACACCCCCTGCCACAGGGTGTTGCTCCGTTCAATCCCGTCAGCGTTCTCACTAACTTCCTGCCTGACCCCCAGTTTACCCACTATGGTGGGGAGTGGCCTAATGAATAGCACCCTTAGCTCCCCCCGGATGCCCTGCTGTGAAACATATTGGTGTCTGTGATACCTGATTGGAGGAACTCCTTCAGTGCCATCGAACGTACCATGGCTCCCCTTAGTGGCGGAGCCACAGTACTGCAATGACCAGGACTCTGGGGCGCTGCACTCCCCCCTGGTTAAACACAGTACTCCGGGACTGGGAAGAAAAACAACAATACAGATTAGCAAAAAGACATACAATTTTGTTGAGTGCAAAACAATAAGCATACTTGAACAGGCTTCCCTTTATGGGAGGTGAGGACACTTTTAACGTTACAAACATAGTCAACTTTATAAATTACAGGCTATACATAACTCCTGTTACCCAACCGGGTATTCTACTTAGTGCAAATACTGGAACAATAAATTAACATTGCCTTTAAGAAACATACACTCTTAGTTTACCAAAGGCCTTCCTATAATCACATTACAGGGTAGGGTAACTTCACATTCTCCTACTTTGAACCTGCAGGACCGCCTGTCCCTATGGCACCAGACCTACTGCCTCTCCTTTCTTTTACAGGACCGCCCTGTTCATCCAGGGCCTACTGCCTTTCTCTACTATACATAGTATAGACATAACATTCCTTTCATTTAAAGAACTCTGAGCCAGCTCTACTCGGCTCCTTTAAGGACTCACTCTCTAACTCCTACGGGTTCGCTTTCTGTCCTTAGCAACAAAGTAACTTTCTATGGGGACGCAGGGTTTACCTTCTATCCTCACCTTCATCATTACTTCTTTTACTTTCAACTATGCAGATCTCTATATCTACCCCTACGGGCTCTCTGCATCTTTTCTTTCTGCAAAACATTATTCAGATTTCACATTTCAAACAAATTGAACACATTTAACTTAGCATGTAAAACAGTTACATTTCTTTTCAAGGCATCATTATGGCATTACTGTTCTGCAACAGTATCTCTCTCAAGTTCAGTTTCTCACATCCCCTTTAAGAGGAGACCAAGTCTTTCTAAGGTAGCTCGTCTCCTCAGCCTACCGGCCCATGCAAAGGTTCCGGTATGGTATCTTCGCAAAGTGTCTTTAACTAGAACCGGTAGGAAAGATATCTTCACAAAGTGTCTTTGGCTCAAACAAATAGGGCAAATATCTTCGCAAAGTGTCTTTGGCTAAAACCAGTAGGGAGCACCTTTAAGAAGGTGCAAACTATTTACAAGGGAAGTTCGAATCATGCACAGTCCATGATTTCTGCAGTTCTTTAAACTTGTGTAAAAATTTTAGGAAAGGAAAACAAACAAAGAGGATCCCGGGTCAACAGAGGGATCCATTAACCCTGGGCGGGTTTAGCAGCAACTTCAAGGAATAAAAGACAAACAGTAACTATTTACATTTTTCATGGTATCGAGGTTTATTCTTCTTCCGGTGGCTGGGGCTCCCGGCCCCCGGCCACTGCAGCACCAGTGTCCTCGGTTCGAACATGCAGATGGACTCGACTGGCCAACTCCGGGGCTGCCACTAGGCGTACCGTTGCGATGGTGACAAGTTCAGGCGCTCCCGGGACCAGGTCTGGGGCTGCAGGTGCCGCAGGCCCAGACATACACCGCCGAACATTCCGTGCATACCACCCCAGCGGGTTCAAGTGGCGGCTGTAGGTCACTGGATCCCCCTTTTGTAACGGTTCTCTGCTTCGGCCACAACAAGGAGCCCTCACGTTACAATGCGCAACGAAAACATCAGTATCCAGTCCCGGCTCGTGTATGAGGCCCCACCCCCTTTTTACATGGTAGGCCAACACAGTGCCTCGCCTTACCGCGTCTCTGTCATCCCATGCCAGGGGGGGTTGTTGTACTTTCGGTGGGCCCATCGACTCAGCTCCTCTCCATCCTTTCCACTGCAGAATCAAGCACTGTCTATATTGTTCCCATGTAAGCACCGCAAGAGTGGACCCGTTCTCCCGGGATCCATCTGCTCTAAACCAAGGGGTGTCCCACCGAAGAACCACTCCATCTAAGCTCACATCTACAGGCTCCCCCACTCCAGTCGACAGCGGTGGCACCATCCTCCCCAGGTCGTCGGGGGATAGCACCATTAGCCCTGCCGAGATAAGTCGCTCCCTACTGCGATGGAGGTGGGCCATGGAAGCGGGCTCGTGAAGGGGAGCAGGGGCGTCGGCCATACCTGCGCCTAATGTGGTTCCATCGGTGTCGCTCCGGTCCGTTAACAAGGACGCTGGAATCGGCTGCAGCCCGGACCGGGGCCCCGCCAATGGGATGCTCGGATTCCGCTCCGCTTGCAGTGGTTCCTCCTCCTCTAACTCCAAGGTCGGGATTGGTGGACATAGCTCCGCTGTCGGATCCGCAGGCTTCCGGTCCGTCTCCGGTGAAGAAGGGCAGGCCGGAACCACTTCTTCCTCGCTCAGGCACTCGCCGTTCATCATCGCTGCCTGATAGTCGCTGGCAGTGCATGCACCTAACTCCGCCATTTCTCTGAGGTCGGGCTTCTCCGTCACCCGCTTCTCGCCGTTGCATATCAAGGGGTGTTTCTCTTCTGCTTTGGGGCAGGTCATTCCTCTGCAGCCAGAAGTGCAGGGGGCGGTAGCCATTTCTCGCGCCACACTGGGAGTCTCCACCCATAACACGCCCTCCTTCCCCTTGGGTGTAGCAATGGCGGCGCCTTTTGGCGGGAACTTTTGGCGGCTAATGGCGCAGCACAGTCTTACAATAAAGTACAGTCCAAGCACAGTAAATCACAGTCTCTAGGCACACATGACCTGATTCTTCAGGCTTAAGTAGATCCTGTTCGTGACGCCAAGTTGCGGCGCCCCCACACCGCCGCAGGGCCGAGGGGTACCCGGAGCCGGGCCTCTGGGTCTCAGTCTCGGGGTTGTCACGGTGGCTAGGCCCGGTCCGTGGCCCTGTCCGTCAGTGGGGGACGTCCGGTGTAATAGGTGGTAGTAATGGTAGCGATGTAGCGGTGCGGTTGTGGGGTGTAAGTCGCGGTAAATAATGAGGACACCAGGTTGCAGTCTCTTTACCTCTTTACTGGAGATCTCTGAGTCCTCAGTCCAGAACACGGTTCACCAGGCTACGCAAGTCCGGCCGGTCCAATGGCACCTCCAGAGTTCTCCTCTCAGGTGGAAATCTGTGCCTTCCTTCTTAGCGCTATGTGTTGTAGTCCTTCCCTGCTGTGCTCACGGAAAGTGACCCCACAACGGTTGTGTCTGTTTCTTAAGTTCCCTCACAACTCGATTTGATGTTCCTCTGTAATCCACCCCTTCCCTGTATTCAGGTTGGAATGGCACCCGTTTGTCAGGTAGGCCTGGAGTTCTTCCGGGACCCTAGAGACGCCCCTCTCCCGCAATTGCCCCCCAAGACTTCATAGGTGATATGTGGTAGACAGCCCGCCTGAGACCGACTGTCCTGCCGCTGTTTGGAGTATGGCTTAAAGCTGTATTCTAATCCACTCCCTCGGCGTTCCGGCCACCGGTATTGCGCCTCAGCAAGGTGCTGCCTCTTTCAGCACAACCCCTGCTGGTATTCTCCTTCTGCTTGATCTCGTTTCTCACTCAGCACAATCTGTCTCGCTTCTAGTCCTTTCCTTGAGTCCCGCCGCTTCCAGGAGCCTGCGCGGACCCGTTACGTTCTTTCAATGCCAAGCCTCTGCCAGGATCCCACCCCTGGCAGAGACCCTACAGTCTCTCCCTTCACAACACCCCCTGCCACAGGGTGTTGCTCCGTTCAATCCCGTCAGCGTTCTCACTAACTTCCTGCCTGACCCCCAGTTTACCCACTATGGTGGGGAGTGGCCTAATGAATAGCACCCTTAGCTCCCCCCGGAGGCCCTGCTGTGAAACATATTGGTGTCTGTGATACCTGATTGGAGGAACTCCTTCAGTGCCATCGAACGTACCATGGCTCCCCTTAGTGGCGGAGCCACAGTACTGCAACGACCAGGACTCTGGGGCGCTGCATTTACCCTGTTTACCATCGTAAATGTAAAAAAAACAAAACAGTACATACTCACATTCCGGTGTCCGTCAGGTCCCTCGCCCTCCACTTCCCGCACTGACTGAGTGCCGTCCGTAAAGTGAAAGCAGAGCACAGCGGTGATGTCACCGCTGTGCTCTGCTTTTACTTTACGGCCGGCAGTCAGTCAGTGCGGGAAGCGGACGGCGAGGGACCTGACGGACACCGGAATGTGAGTATGTACTGTTTGTTTTGTTTTTTTACATTTACGATGGTAACCAGGGTAAACATCGGGTTACTAAGCGCGGCCCTGCGCTTAGTAACCCGATGTTTACCCTGGTTACAAGCGAACGCATCGCTGGATCGGTGTCACACACACCGATCCAGCGATGACAGCGGGAGATCCAGCGACGAAATAAAGTTCCAAACGATCTGCTACGATGTACGATTCTCAGCAGGGTCCCTGATCGCTGCTGCGTGTCAGACACAACTATATCGTATGGATATCGCTGGAACGTCACGGATCGTACCGTTGTAGCGACAAAAGTGCCACTGTGAGACGGTACCCTTAGAGCTGTAAGACAGAATTAGGCTGAGCTAAAAAAGAAAACACAGCAGATCTCAGATCCAGCCTGTATTATTGGAAGAAACACGTCCACATGAAAAAAATCTGAAGCTTAAATAAGGCTGCAAATCACATAAAAGGGGTCTGAAAATGAGAATGGTAGAGGCAAACCAAAACAAAGGCAATACTGATGTATGTAAAAACAACATTTCCATAAAGGTCTCCAATATAGTGTGATGACACCTAACCTCCCCCTAGTGGTGGCTGCAGACAGGGTCTTATCATGTATCTCTGTATACAGGGAGCTCCCCCTAGTGGTGGCTGCAGACAGGCTCTTATCATGTATCTCTGTATACAGGGAGCTCCCCCTAGTGGTGACTGCAGACAGGATCTTATGTATCTCTGTATACAGGGAGCTCCCCCTAGTGGTGGCTGCAGACAGGATCTTATCATGTATCTCTGTATACAGGGAGCTCTCCCTAGTGGTGACTGCAGACAGGATCTTATCATGTATCTCTGTATACAGGGAGCTCCCCCTAGTGGTGGCTGTAGACAGGATCTTATCATGTATCTGTGTATACAGGGAGCTCCCCCTAGTGGTGGCTGCAGACAGGATCTTATCATGTATCTCTGTATACAGGGAGCTCCCCCTAGTGGTGACTGCAGACAGGATCTTATCATGTATCTCTGTATACAGGGAGCTCCCCCTAGTGGTGGCTGCAGACAGGATCTTATCATGTATCTCTGTATACAGGGAGCTCCCCCTAGTGGTGGCTGCAGACAGGATCTTATAATGAATCTCTGGATACAGGGAGCTCCCTCTAGTGGTGGCTGCAGACAGGATCTTATCATGTATCCCTGTATACAGGGAGCTCCCCCTAGTGGTGGCTGCAGACAGGATCTTATCATGTATCTCTGTATACAGGGAGCTCCCCCTAGTGGTGACTGCAGACAGGATCTTATCATGTATCTCTGTATACAGGGAGCTCCCCCTAGTGGTGGCTGCAGACAGGATCTTATCATGTATCTCTGTATACAGGGAGCTCCCCCTAGTGGTGGCTGCAGACAGGATCTTATAATGAATCTCTGGATACAGGGAGCTCCCTCTAGTGGTGGCTGCAGACAGGATCTTATCATGTATCCCTGTATACAGGGAGCTCCCCCTAGTGGTGGCTGCAGACAGGATCTTATCATGTATCTGTATACAGGGAGCTCCCCCTAGTGGTGGCTGCAGACAGGATCTTATCATGTATCCCTGTATACAGGGAGCTCCTCCTAGTGGTGACTGCAGACAGGATCTTATCATGTATCTCTGTATACAGGGAGCTCCCCCTAGTGGTGGCTGCAGACAGGATATTATCATGTATCTCTGTATACAGGGAGCTCCCCCTAGTGGTGGCTGCAGGCAGGATCTTATCATGTATCTCTGTATACAGGGAGCTCCCCCTAGTGGTGGCTGCAGACAGGATATTATCATGTATCTCTGTATACAGGGAGCTCCCCCTAGTGGTGGCTGCAGACAGGATCTTATCATGTATCTCTGTATACAGGGAGCTCCCCCTAGTGGTGGCTGCAGACAGGATCTTATCATGTATCTCTGTATACAGGGAGCTCTCCCTAGTGGTGACTGCAGACAGGATCTTATCATGTATCTCTGTATACAGGGAGCTCCCCCTAGTGGTGGCTGCAGACAGGATCTTATCATGTATCTCTGTATACAGGGAGCTCCCCCTAGTGGTGGCTGCAGACAGGATATTATCATGTATCTCTGTATACAGGGAGCTCCCCCTAGTGGTGGCTGCAGACAGGATCTTATCATGTATCTCTGTATACAGGGAGCTCCCCCTAGTGGTGGCTGCAGACAGGATCTTATCATGTATCTCTGTATACAGGGAGCTCTCCCTAGTGGTGACTGCAGACAGGATCTTATCATGTATCTCTGTATACAGGGAGCTCCCCCTAGTGGTGGCTGTAGACAGGATCTTATCATGTATCTCCGTATACAGGGAGCTCCCCCTAGTGGTGGCTGCAGACAGGATCTTATCATGTATCTCCGTATACAGGGAGCTCTCCCTAGTGGTGACTGCAGACAGGATCTTATCATGTATCTCTGTATACAGGGAGCTCCCCCTAGTGGTGGCTGCAGACAGGATCTTATCATGTATCTCTGTATACAGGGAGCTCCCCCTAGTGGTGGCTGCAGACAGGATCTTATAATGAATCTCTGGATACAGGGAGCTCCCTCTAGTGGTGGCTGCAGACAGGATCTTATCATGTATCCCTGTATACAGGGAGCTCCCCCTAGTGGTGGCTGCAGACAGGATCTTATCATGTATCTCTGTATACAGGGAGCTCCCCCTAGTGGTGGCTGCAGACAGGATCTTATCATGTATCCCTGTATACAGGGAGCTCCTCCTAGTGGTGACTGCAGACAGGATCTTATCATGTATCTCTGTATACAGGGAGCTCCCCCTAGTGGTGGCTGCAGACAGGATATTATCATGTATCTCTGTATACAGGGAGCTCCCCCTAGTGGTGGCTGCAGACAGGATCTTATCATGTATCTCTGTATACAAGGAGCTCCCCCTAGGGGTGCCTGCAGACAGAATCTTATCATGTATCTCTGTATACAGGGAGCTCCCCCTAGTGGTGGCTGCATACAGGATCTTATCATGTATCTCTGTATACAGGGAGCTCTACATAGTGGTGGCTGCAGACAGGATCTCATCATGTATCTCTGTATAAAGGGAGCTCCCCCTAGTGGTGGCTGCATATAGGATCTTATCATGTATCTCTGTATACAGGGAGCTCCCCCTAGTGGTGGCTGCATACAGGATCTTATCATGTATCTCTGTATACAGGGAGCTCCCCCTAGTGGTGGCTGCATACAGGATCTCATCATGTATCTCTGTATACAGGTAGCTCCCGCTAGCGGAGGCTGCAGACATAATGTTATCATGTATCTCTGCATACAGGGAGCTCTCCCTAGTGGTGGCTACAGACAGGATCTTATCATGTATCTCTGTATACAGGGAGCTCCCTCTAGTGGTGGCTGCAGACAGGATCTTATCATGTATCCCTGTATACAGGGAGCTGCCCCTAGTGGTGGCTGCAGAGAGAATCTTATCATGTATCTCCGGATACAGCGAGCTCCCTCTAGTGGTGGCTGCAGACAGGATCTTATCATGTATCTCTGTATACAGGGAGCTCCCCCTAGTGGTGGCTGCATACAGGTTCTTATCATGTATCTCTGTATACAGGGAGCTCCCCCTAGTGGTGGCTGCATACAGGATCTCATCATGTATCTCTGTATACAGGTAGCTCCCCCTAGTGGTGGCTGCATACAGAATGGTATCATGTATCTCTGTATACGGGTAGCTCCCCCTAGTGGTGGCTGCAGACAGGATCTCATCATGTATCTCTGTATACAGGGAGCTCCCCCTAGTGGTGGCTGCAGACAGAATCTTATCATGTATCTCTGTATACAGGGAGCTCCCCCTAGCGGTGGCTGCAGACAGTATCTTATCATGTATCTCTTTATACGGGTAGCTCCCCCTAGCGGTGGCTGCAGACAGGATCTCATCATGTATCTCTGTATACAGGGAGCTCCCCCTAGTGGTGGCTGCAGACAGAATCTTATCATGTATCTCTGTATACAGGGAGCTCCCCCTAGCGGTGGCTACAGACAGGATCTTATCATGTATCTCTGTATACAGGGAGCTCCCTCTAGTGGTGGCTGCAGACATGATCTTATCATGTATCCCTGTGTACAGGAAGCTCCCCCTAGTGGTGGCTGCAGAGAGAATCTTATCATGTATCTCCGGATACAGCGAGCTCCCTCTAGTGGTGGCTGCAGACAGGATCTTATCATGTATCTCTGTATACAGGGAGCGCCCCCTAGTGGTGGCTGCAGACAGAATCTTATCATGTATCTCTGTATACAGGGATCTCCCCCTAGTGGTGGCTGCAGACAGAATCTTATCATGTATCTCTGTATACAGGGATCTCCCCCTAGTGGTGGCTGCAGACAGAATCTTATCATGTATCTCTGTATACAGGGATCTCCCCCTAGTGGTGGCTGCAGACAGAATCTTATCATGTATCTCTGTATACAGGGAGCTCCCCCTAGTGGTGACTGCAGACAGAATCTTATCATGTATCTCTGTATACAGGGATCTCCCCCTAGTGGTGGCTGCAGACAGGATCTTATCATGTATCTCTGTATACAGGGAGCTCCTCCTAGTGGTGACTGCAGACAGAATCTTATCATGTATCTCTGTATACAGGGAGCTCCCCCTAGTGGTGACTGCAGACAGGATCTTATCATGTATCTCTATACAGGGATCTCCCCCTAGTGGTGGCTGCAGACAGAATCTTATCATGTATCTCTGTATACAGGGAGCTCCCCCTAGTGGTGGCTGCAGACAGGATCTTATCATGTATCTCTATACAGGGAGCGCCCCCTAGTGGTGGCTGCAGACAGGATCTTATCATGTATCTCTGTATACAGGGAGCTCCCCCTCGTGGTGGCTGCAGACAGGATCTTATGTATCTCTGTATACAGGGAGCTCCCCCTAGTGGTGACTGCAGACAGAATCTTATCATGTATCTCTGTATACAGGGAGCTCCCCCTAGTGGTGGCTGCAGACAGAATCTTATCATGTATCTCTGTATACAGGGAGCTCTTCCTAGTAGTGACTGCAGACAGAATCTTATCATGTATCTCTGTATACAGGGAGCTCCCCCTAGTGGTGACTGCAGACAGGATCTTATCATGTATCTCTATACAGGGATCTCCCCCTAGTGGTGGCTGCAGACAGAATCTTATCATGTATCTCTGTATACAGGGAGCTCCCCCTAGTGGTGGCTGCAGACAGGATCTTATGTATCTCTGTATACAGGGAGCTCTACATAGTGGTGGCTGCAGACAGGATCTCATCATGTATCTCTGTATACAGGGAGCTCTACATAGTGGTGGCTGCAGACAGGATCTCATCATGTATCTCTGTATAAAGGGAGCTCCCCCTAGTGGTGGCTGCATATAGGATCTTATCATGTATCTCTGTATACAGGGAGCTCCCCCTAGTGGTGGCTGCATACAGGATCTTATCATGTATCTCTGTATACAGGGAGCTCCCCCTAGTGGTGGCTGCATACAGGATCTCATCATGTATCTCTGTATACAGGTAGCTCCCGCTAGCGGTGGCTGCAGACATAATGTTATCATGTATCTCTGCATACAGAGAGCTCTCCCTAGTGGTGGCTACAGACAGGATCTTATCATGTATCTCTGTATACAGGGAGCTCCCTCTAGTGGTGGCTGCAGACAGGATCTTATCATGTATCCCTGTATACAGGGAGCTCCCCCTAGTGGTGGCTGCAGAGACAATCTTATCATGTATCTCCGGATACAGCGAGCTCCCTCAAGTGGTGGCTGCAGACAGGATATTATCATGTATCTCTGTATACAGGGAGCTCCCACTAGTGGTGGCTGCATACAGGATCTTATCATGTATCTCTGTATACAGGGAGCTCCCCCTAGTGGTGGCTGCATACAGGATCTTATGTATCTCTGTATACAGGGAGCTCCCCCTAGTGGTGGCTGCAGACAGGATCTCATCATGTATCTCTGTATACAGGTAGCTCCCCCTAGTGGTGGCTGCATACAGAATCTTATCATGTATCTCTGTATACGGGTAGCTCCCCATAGTGGTGGCTGCAGACAGGATCTCATCATGTATCTCTGTATACAGGGAGCTCCCCCTAGTGGTGGCTGCAGACAGAATCTTATCATGTATCTCTGTATACAGGGAGCTCCCCCTAGCGGTGGCTGCAGACAGGATCTTATCATGTATCTCTGGATACAGGGAGCTCCCCCTAGTGGTGGCTACAGACAGGATCTTATCATGTATCTCTGGATACAGGGAGCTCCCTCTAGTGGTGGCTGCAGACATGATCTTATCATGTATCCCTGTATACAGGGAGCTCCCCCTAGTGGTGGCTACAGACAGGATCTTATCATGTATCTCTGGATACAGGGAGCTCCCTCTAGTGGTGGCTGCAGACATGATCTTATCATGTATCCCTGTATACTGGGAGCTCCCCCTAGTGGTGGCTGCAGAGAGAATCTTATCATGTATCTCCGGATACAGCGAGCTCCCTCTAGTGGTGGCTGCAGACAGGATATTATCATGTATCTCTGTATACAGGGAGCTCCCCCTAGTGGTGACTGCAGACAGAATGTTATCATGTATCTCTGTATACAGGGAGCTCCCCCTAGTGGTGGCTGCATACAGGATCTCATCATGTATCTCTGTATACAGGTAGCTCCCGCTAGCGGTGGCTGCAGACATAATGTTATCATGTATCTCTGCATACAGAGAGCTCTCCCTAGTGGTGGCTACAGACAGGATCTTATCATGTATCTCTGTATACAGGGAGCTCCCTCTAGTGGTGGCTGCAGACAGGATCTTATCATGTATCCCTGTATACAGGGAGCTCCCCCTAGTGGTGGCTGCAGAGACAATCTTATCATGTATCTCCGGATACAGCGAGCTCCCTCAAGTGGTGGCTGCAGACAGGATATTATCATGTATCTCTGTATACAGGGAGCTCCCACTAGTGGTGGCTGCATACAGGATCTTATCATGTATCTCTGTATACAGGGAGCTCCCCCTAGTGGTGGCTGCATACAGGATCTTATGTATCTCTGTATACAGGGAGCTCCCCCTAGTGGTGGCTGCAGACAGGATCTCATCATGTATCTCTGTATACAGGTAGCTCCCCCTAGTGGTGGCTGCATACAGAATCTTATCATGTATCTCTGTATACGGGTAGCTCCCCCTAGTGGTGGCTGCAGACAGGATCTCATCATGTATCTCTGTATACAGGGAGCTCCCCCTAGTGGTGGCTGCAGACAGAATCTTATCATGTATCTCTGTATACAGGGAGCTCCCCCTAGCGGTGGCTGCAGACAGGATCTTATCATGTATCTCTGGATACAGGGAGCTCCCCCTAGTGGTGGCTACAGACAGGATCTTATCATGTATCTCTGGATACAGGGAGCTCCCTCTAGTGGTGGCTGCAGACATGATCTTATCATGTATCCCTGTATACAGGGAGCTCCCCCTAGTGGTGGCTACAGACAGGATCTTATCATGTATCTCTGGATACAGGGAGCTCCCTCTAGTGGTGGCTGCAGACATGATCTTATCATGTATCCCTGTATACTGGGAGCTCCCCCTAGTGGTGGCTGCAGAGAGAATCTTATCATGTATCTCCGGATACAGCGAGCTCCCTCTAGTGGTGGCTGCAGACAGGATATTATCATGTATCTCTGTATACAGGGAGCTCCCCCTAGTGGTGACTGCAGACAGAATGTTATCATGTATCTCTGTATACAGGGAGCTCCCCCTAGTGGTGGCTGCAGACAGGATCTTATCATGTATCTCTATACAGGGATCTCCCCCTAGTGGTGGCTGCAGACAGAATCTTATCATGTATCTCTGTATACAGGGAGCTCCCCCTAGTGGTGGCTGCAGACAGGATCTTATAATGTATCTCTATACAGGGAGCGCCCCCTAGTGGTGGCTGCAGACAGGATCTTATCATGTATCTCTGTATACAGGGAGCTCCCCCTAGTGGTGTCTGCAGACAGAATCTTATCATGTATCTCTGTATACAGGGAGCTCCCCCTAGTGGTGGCTGCAGACAGGATCTCATCATGTATCTCTGTATACAGGGAGCTCCCCCTAGTGGTGGCTGCAGACAGGATCTTATGTATCTCTGTATACAGGGAGCTCCCCCTAGTGGTGACTGCAGACAGAATCTTATCATGTATCTCTGTATACAGGGAGCTCCCCCTAGTGGTGGCTGCAGACAGAATCTTATCTTGTATCTCTGCATACAGGGAGCTCCTCCTAGTGGTGACTGCAGACAGAATCTTATCATGTATCTCTGTATACAGGGAGCTCCCCCTAGTGGTGACTGCAGACAGGATCTTATCATGTATCTCTATACAGGGATCTCCCCCTAGTGGTGGCTGCAGACAGGATCTTATGTATCTCTGTATACAGGGAGCTCCCCCTAGTGGTGACTGCAGACAGGATCTTATCATGTATCTCTATACAGGGATCTCCCCCTAGTGGTGGCTGCAGACAGGATCTTATCATGTATCTCTGTATACAGGGAGCTCCCCCTAGTGGTGTCTGCAGACAGGATCTTATCATGTATCTCTGTATACAGGGAGCTCCCCCTAGTGGTGGCTGCAGTCAGGATCTTATCATGTATCTCTGTATACAGGGAGCTCCCCCTAGTGGTGGCTGCAGACAGGATCTTATCATGTATCTCTGTATATAGGGAGCTCCCCCTAGTGGTGGCTGCAGACAGGATCTTATCATGTATCTCTGTATATAGGGAGCTCCCCCTAGTGGTGACTGTAGACAGGATCTTATCATGTATCTCTGTATACAAGGAGCTCCCCCTAGTGGTGACTGCAGACAGGATCTTATCATGTATCTCTGTATACAGGGAGCACCCCCTAGTGGTGGCTGCAGTAATTGGATACTTTTATTCTATGTTGTTGTGGGGAGCTTTGAGCTCTATATGCCATTGTGGCACTTTAAGAGGGAATTAATCAGCACAGAATAATGGGCCTACAAAACTTGACTTTAAAAGGAAATACTGTGTTTGGGTTGACTTGCTGTCTGTGACCTTGTGTCGAGGTGACTGCCAGGTGACTAAGAAAAGATGGAAACTTTACACCTCGTCATAACAACACCTTGAAAAATGTTCCTTAACACTTAACATCTCTCAGTTAATACTCATAATGCTGTTTGTCAGCATCAGGCAATTAAGGGATTTGTTACTGAGAGGATAAGGTTTTGGGGTCATTGAATTTGCTATGAGCTCAGAGGGGAGATGACTTCAAGCCAAAAACTTATAGCTTATCCTTTTGACGAGTCAAGCAGCGGATCCAATCTCATCCCTTCCCCAGAACTGGAGTCTGTCCAGCAAGACTCTGATGGAAAGGGCTTAGCTGCCACTCGGAGCAAAGTCTAATAAACTCTCAAGTCTTTTATAAGATCTGCGTCTTGTCCGGGTGAATCCTGAGTGCATTAACATTTTTTTGACTGCCAGGCTGCACCACTGATTTATCGAGCTAACTTCACTTGCTTTTTGTAGGACACTATTGTACAATACACTACATTGCTCTGTGCTGAGATGCTTAAAGGGGATCACCACAATCATATAATAGCTATTAAGGTGTACACATTTTAACCTCTAATGTCAAGATCTTAATTCTGTTGAAACTATAGCCTCATCCAGTTCACAAAAAAAATTGATTGAAAGTTACTTGTAATACCATCTTTCTCCACGGCTGGTGACAGTGGATTTTCATAGACTCTAATGCAACAGCGCCCCCAGCTCTGAACGAAATTGTTTTTGTGGTTACTTGGAACTCCACAGTCTCACAGAGAAGACAGATATGTCATTTTAATCAGCAGGGAAGACTTTATATTAAGGGCAATTCTCAGGCAAAATGTAAACTAGTATAAGATGTTCTGAATTTTATAACAATTTTGCATTGTCTTGTCCGTTGATTCCTCCAATCCTATATCTGAGCATGTTGAGTAGATTTTTTGTGTGCTGCCCCCTCTGCACTCAGCCCCTGGGGCTCCTGCTCCACTGCTCGGCCCGATCACAATCAGATTATATTTTCCTGTTTTTCATATAATTGATGACTGTATGAGTAATAGAAAAAATGTTAGAGCTGCCCGTGCCTATAACAATGTATCCAATGGCTCACTCCACCCTAAAACGTGACATTAGTTATTTTATGGAAGAAATATTTGGCCTCATATTAGACATAGTCAGGTTAAGTCAGAGCCCAAGTTAGTCCGATATTGTGATTATGACGCATGTGATATAAGTGCATGTTGTTAGGTTTTATTCTCTAGCAATAAATTAATTCCAGAATACAAGCAGCACAAATCCACCCAATAAATCTCTGGTGGGCTGCAATATTAACACTCAGGGTCATAACTTCATGTTTCCAGTATTAGGGCTGTGCAGGAGGCTGCCACCTAGTGGTGCTTATAGCAACCGCACTTTGGAGAGGGCAGAATATACTGCAACCAATACTGTGCCTAAATGTATAGACTGGCTCTTAAAGGCCCCTGTTGGTATAACATAAGCATCATGTGTGCATAATTATTTATGCAAAACTTGTACAACCAGGGTATCTGTATATAATTATATACGTACAGCCGGTATAACCTGGGCATGTCCTGTGTATAATTATATATGTACAGCTGGTATAACCTGGGCATCTCCTGTATATAATTATATATTTACAGATGGTTTAACCTGGGTGTCTTCTGTATATAATTATACATGTACAGCCGGTATAACCTGGGCATGTCCTGTGTATAATTATATATGTACAGCTGGTATAACCTGGGCATCTCCTGTATATAATTATATATTTACAGATGGTATAACCTGGGCGTCTTCTGTATATAATTATACATGTACAGCTGGTATAACCTGGGCATCTTCTGTGTATATTTATATATGTACAGCTGGTATAACCTGGGCATCTCCTGTATATAATTATATATGTACAGCTGGTATAACCTGGGCATCTTCTGTATATAATTATATATGTACAGCTGGTATAACCTGGGCATCTCCTGTATATAATTATATATGTACAGCTGGTATAACCTGGGCATCTCCTGTATATAATTATATATGTACAGCTGGTATAACCTGGGCATCTCCTGTATATAATTATATATGTACAGCTGGTATAACCTGGGCATCTTCTGTATATAATTATATATGTACAGCTGGTATAACCTGGGCATCTCCTGTATATAATTATATATGTACAGCTGGTATAACCTGGGCATCTCCTGTATATAATTATATATGTACAGCTGGTATAACCTGGGCATCTCCTGTATATAATTATATATGTACAGCTGGTATAACCTGGGTATCTCCTGTATATAATTATATGTGTACAGCCGGTATAACCTGGGCACCTCCTGTATATAATTATATATGTACAGCCGGTATAAAC
The DNA here is from genome assembly GCF_051348905.1 of Ranitomeya variabilis. NCBI lineage: Eukaryota > Metazoa > Chordata > Amphibia > Anura > Dendrobatidae > Ranitomeya > Ranitomeya variabilis. The sequence continues at coordinate 235,336,478 of NC_135238.1, forward strand.
TGGGCATCTCCTGTATACAATTATATATGTGCAGCCGGTATAACCTGGGCATCTCCTGTATATAATTATATATGTACAGCCGGTATAACCTGGGCATCTCCTGTATATAATTATATATGTACAGCTGGTATAACCTAGGTATCTCCTGTGTATAATTATATATGTACAGCTGGTATAACCTGGGCATCTCCTGTATATAATTATATATGTACAACTGGTATAACCTGGGCATCTCCTGTATATAATTATATATGTACAGCTGGTATAACCTGGACATCTCCTGTATATAATTATATATGTACAGCTGGTATAACCTGGGCATCTCCTGTATATAATTATATATGTACAGCTGATATAACCTGGGCATCTCCTGTATATAATTATATATGTACAGCTGGTATAACCTGGACATCTCCTGTATATAATTATATATGTACAGCTGGTATAACCTGGGTATCTCCTGTATATAATTATATATGTACAGCTGGTATAACCTGGGCATCTCCTGTATATAATTATATATGTACAGCTGATATAACCTGGGCATCTCCTGTATATAATTATATATGTACAGCTGGTATAACCTGGACATCTCCTGTATATAATTATATATGTACAGCTGATATAACCTGGGCATCTCCTGTATATAATTATATATGTACAGCTGGTATAACCTGGGCATCTCCTGTATATAATTATATATGTACAGCTGGTATAACCTGGGCATCTCCTGTATATAATTATATATGTACAGCTGGTATAACCTGGGCATCTCCTGTATATAATTATATATGTACAGCTGGTATAACCTGGGCATCTCCTGTATATAATTATATATGTACAGCTGGTATAACCTGGGCATCTCCTGTATATAATTATATATGTACAGCCGGTATATACAGCTGGTATCTAAGCTCATCATGTGTGATACATGTACAGTGAATCCCATAGCACTACAGTCCCCTCTGCAGTAATCTCCGGCCCTTGTAGATGCAGGAGCTTTCCGCCATGCCGTATGATGTGTTGCGGACACGCTGGCGCGTTTTGCAGCCTGACCTCATCTATAAGAATCAGCAGTTATAGGCGGGGGAGGGGTGTTTTCTTTGCAGCGCAGAGATGGGTGTGCGATCAGAAATGAATAATAAAGAAATAACAGAACGAATATTTGTAAACGCGTCGTCATTTGTTTGAGCAGCTAATCCGCATGTGAGCAAATATTTACTGTCCCTCTGCAGCTCGCTTTCTGGCCTGGGGATGACGTGATCTCGGGGCTGCAGGAAGCTGCGAGCTTTGTGGAATGTAGAGGAGAACAATCCGATGATGATGGGGCGCCTTATTGTTTCTGATGACCACATCACTGTGACCACCTGAGAGCAAGGAAATCTCTGCCCTAAGGCTAAGTTCACACTGCGTTAGCAGCAGCCCGTTCAGCACATACGCTAACGGGCTGCTGCTAGCGCAAGTGCCGGCGTATACATCCCGCTAGCGCAGATAGAGCTCTGCTAGCTCTATCTGCGCTAGCAGTGACGGACCCGGAAACGCTGCAGTCCGCGTCTCAGGGTCCGTCACTCTGTGAGCCCATTGTGGGCGTGCGCTAGCGATGCGTCCACCATTGCATTCAATGGCGGCGTTAACGGACTACGTTACACCGTGTTATGCCGCAGTGTAACGTAGTCCGTTAAACGGGTCACACTAACGCAATGTGTACCCAGCCTAAGACGATGGTCTCCTTACTGTTCCTTTCCAGCTATTGCAAAACTACAACTCCCAGCATGCCTTGACCGCAATCCCTGATGGACATAATGTGAGCTGTAGTTTCATAACAGCTGGAGAACCACAGGTTGGAGATCTCTGCTCTGCTGCCTCCACCAAATCATCAGCTTTCCTCTGCTCCAGAGTCCCCAAGTGTCCTGTGCAAATAGTCCTGAAACTCAATAATTTACAGAAAGCAAATATTTACAGAATCAAAATAAGCCTGAAAATACTCATTATCCAGAAAGAATAGAAAAGCTGTTATCTCTGTACCAGACAGTGAAGCCTCCGCAGCCGGGAGGAGGGGGCAACAGTCAGCAGTGCGGGAAGAGATGGAAGTTGCTAAGCAAATATATATATATAATAGACATGCAAAATAAATGTGCGATAGATGGTAACACTGGGACAGTCCTTCAGGTGTGAATGCACGGCTTTCTTTGCCCTATTTTATTTTCTGTAAGAAAGCATGTTTCTACTCACTGGCAAAAAGCAGAGTGTAATAAACTTGTTAGTTCTCACTCTTGGTGATTAGTGATACATTGTGAATATTCTGTGGTTTTCTCCATTTATGCCGCACATTCTATGTAACAGACGAGCCGTGTTGGAATGTCGGGACTCTCGCTTGATACATTGTATTGGTTGTATCCTCTGATAAAATTCATGGAGGTTTTCAGAGTGTAATCTTCATTCTATTGAAGCCATTATTATCACTGCAGTTTAGGATGGTTCCGCAGTTTTGTCAGATACCTAAACGACGTACGGTTCATCGGCCTAAGGTCACATTCACCTGTTCAGTATTTGATAATTATTAGTGATGAGCGAGTGTGCTTGTTACGAGTTTTCCAAGCATGCTCGGGTGTTCTCCGAATATCATGCATGTGCTCGTAGATTATGTTTGTGTCCTTGCAGCTGCATGATTTGCTGCTGTCAGACAACCTGAACTCATGCAGGGATTGCCTGTTTGTGCGGACCCCCCTCTTAAAGGGACAGTGCATTGTCCTAAAGTCTCCCCAGTCAATGGCTGGGAGACACTTATTATTTAAGGCACCTCCACCTGATGGGAGGTGCCTGAACAATACGTGTAGTCAATTTTCTGCGTGCTTGTTAGTTGTCAGGTCCCCAGTACAGGCCAGTCAGTTTACCTCTCCTGTACCTGTCTGCCTGTACTTGCCTTATGTTCCTGTATTGCAGTCGTCCCCTCCAGCACGTGCCTGTGTGTATAACAGCCGTGCCCATCAGCACCAGCCTGCTTGAATATCAGCGGTGCCCATCAGCACCTGCCTGTCTGTATATCAGCTGTGCCGGCCTGCACCAGCCTGCCTATATATCAGCCGTGCCTGCCAGTTGTTAGAATCTGTTTAGTTTGTGACTATCCACCATTTTCTTGTGGTCTTCTGGCTGCTGGTCTTTTTCCTCTGGTTCTGGGTTTGTCTTGGGTCAGGTGTTTGTATCACTCTTTATTAACCAGCACCTGCCTCCCAGTCCTTGCTGGACAACAGTGTTTATCTGCTTGAGCTCTAGCTTGGTGCTTTGCTTTGTGTTCTATGTGTGTTATTTGTGCAGTGCTGGTACCTCTGGTTCTGCTAGCCTTAGTTATTATTATTATTATTATTATAGCGCCATTTATTCCATGGCGCTTTACATGTGAGGAGGGGTATATGCAGCGCCCCAGAGTCCTGGTCGTTGCAGTACTGATGCTCTGCCGCTAAGGGGGGCTATGGTACGTCTGATGGCACTGAAGGAGTTCTTCTGACCAGGTATCACAGTCACCAATACACTTCACAGTCTGGCCTCCAGGGGGAGCTAAGGGTGCTATGTATTAGGCCACTCCTCACAATCTGGTAAAACTGGGGGTTAGGTAGAAAGTTAGACAGAAGCTGACTGGGAATCGAACAGGCAACACCCTGTGGCAGAGGGTGTTGCGGGGAGAGCCTCAGGGGGGTCCCTGTCAGGGGTGGGATCCTGACAGAGGCCTAGTGAACAGAGAGAACGTTACGGGACCGCGCCTGCACGAGATAGCGGCGGTACCCCAAGAAAGGATAAGAAGCGAGGTTTATTGTGCTGAGTGAGAAACGAGATCAATGCAACAAGGAGAAATACCAGTAGGAGTCGTGCTGTAAGACGAGGCAACATCCTACTGAGGCGCGTAGCCGGTGGCCGGAACGCCGAGGAAGTACTAGGCTCCAAGCAATACTTCAAACCTACGGCAGGACAGTCAGCTATAGGCGGGCTGTCTCACACCAATCACCTAAGAAGACACAGGGGGCAACAATAGGAGAGGGGCGACACTAGGGTCCCGGTAGAACTCCGAGCCTAGCCGTCATACGGGTGCGTCCTAGCCATATCATCTGGGGGACGAAGAAGAACATCATAATCGAGTTGTGAGGGAACTTCAGAAACAGACACAACAGTTGTGGGGACTGTTATGAACTATACTTTTGGGCTCCCTCTTGTGGTCACTCGCGGTATGGCTCTTGGATTCTCTTTCCTCAGCTTGGTAGTCACCTGTTCGTTAAGACTCTGGGTGTTTCTATTTAAACTTCCTGGAGTCTTAGTCCATTGCCTGGCATCCATGTAATCAGTCCTTGTCTGGTTGCTCTTGTCTACTGGTCCTGATTTTTGCAACATAAGCTAAGTCCTGCTTTCTTGTTTTTTGTTTATTTGTATTATTCTGTTTTTTGTCCAGCTTGTTCATAATGTGATTCCTGATTTTGCTGGAAGCTCTTAGGGGGCTGATATTCTCCCCCCATACCGTTAGTCGGTACGGGGGTTCTTGGATATTCAGCGTGGATATTTTAGTAGGGTTTTTCGCTGACCACATAAGTCCGCTTTCTATATTTCTGCTATTATTTAGTGGGCCTCTCTTTGCTGAATCTAGTTCATACTTACGTTTGTCCTTTCCTCTTACCTCACCGTTATTATTTGTTGGGGGCCTGTATCTACTTTGGGGTATCTTTCTCTGGAGGCAAGTGAGGTCTGTATTTTCTCTGAAAGGATTAGTTAGATCTCCGGCTGGCGCGAGATGTCTAGAACCAATGTAGGCACGTTCCCCGGCTGCTATTAGTTGTGGGCTAGGATCAGGTATGTGGTCAGCTCAGTTACCACCTCCCTAAGAGCTAGTTTTTATGTTTGCAGACTTTGCTGAAGTCCCTGAGATCCTTTGCCATTAGGACCACAACAGTATGCCAGGCCACTGAATAGTTAATGCATTGCAGAAGTGGGATTAAAAGAAAAAAGAAGTTCTGAGTTTTTTTTTTTTCTTCCCCTTTACCTCTGAATGGCTTGAAACTCTGCTGCAGACATGAATGTGCAAACTCTGATTACTAGTGTGGATCAGCTTGCTGCTCGTGTGCAGAGCATTCAGGATTTTGTTATTGGCAGTCCTATGTCAGAGCCTAAGATTCCTATTCCTGAGCTGTTCTCTGGAGATCGATTTAAATTTAGGAATTTTAGGAATAATTGTAAATTGTTTCTATCTTTGAGACCTCGTTCGTCTGGAGACTCAGCTCAGCAAGTTAAAATTGTTATCTCCTTCTTGCGGGGCGACCCTCAGGATTGGGCTTTCTCATTGGCGCCAGGAGATCCGGCATTGGCGAATGTTGATGCGTTTTTTCTGGCACTCGGATTGCTTTATGAGGAGCCCAATCTTGAAATTCAGGCAGAGAAGGCTTTGCTGGCTATTTCTCAGGGCCAGGATGAAGCCGAAGTGTATTGCCAAAAATTTCGGAAATGGTCCGTGCTTACTCAGTGGAATGAGTGTGCTCTGGCCGCAAATTTCAGAAATGGCCTTTCTGAAACTATTAAGAATGTGATGGTGGGTTTCCCCATTCCTACAAGTCTGAATGATTCTATGACGCTGGCCATTCAGATTGATCGGCGTTTGCGGGAGCGCAAAGCCGCTAATCCTCTGGTGGTGTTGTCTGAACAGACGCCTGATTTAATGCAATGTGATGGAATTCAGACTAGAACTGAACGGCAAAATCATAGACGTCAGAATGGGTTGTGTTTTTACTGTGGTGATTCTACACATGTTATATCAGCATGCTCTAAACGCCTAACAAAGTTTGTTAGTCCTGTCGCCGTTGGTAACCTGCAGCCTAAATTTATTTTGTTTGTGACTTTAATTTGCTCATTGTCTTCCTACCCTGTTATGGCGTTTGTGGATTCAGGCGCTGCCCTGAGTCTTATGGACTTGTCGTTTGCCAGGCGCTGTGGTTTTGTCCTGGAGCCTTTGGAAAATCCTATTCCTCTTAGAGGAATTGATGCTACGCCATTGGCGGAGAATAAACCGCAGTATTGGACACAAGTGACCATGTGCACGACTCCTGAACACCGGGAGGTGATTCGTTTTCTTGTTCTGCATAAAATGCATGATTTGGTCGTTTTGGGTCTGCCATGGTTACAGGCTCATAATCCTGTTCTGGATTGGAGGGCAATGTCTGTGTCAAGTTGGGGTTGTCAGGGAATTCATGCTGATTCCCCGCCGGTGTCTATTGCTTCTTCTACTCCTTCAGAAGTTCCTGAGTATTTGTTTGACTATCAGGATGTGTTCAGTGAGTCCAGATCCAGTGCTCTTCCTCCTCATAGGGACTGTGACTGCGCTATAGATTTGATTCCTGGTAGCAAGTTTCCTAAGGGACGATTATTTAATCTGTCGGTACCTGAGCATGCCGCGATGCGTTCTTATATAAAGGAGTCTTTGGAGAAAGGACATATTCGTCCATCCTCTTCCCCTCTTGGTGCGGGATTCTTTTTTGTGGCCAAGAAAGACGGATCTTTGAGACCTTGTATAGACTATCGGCTTCTGAATAAAATCACAGTTAAATTTCAGTATCCTCTGCCACTATTGTCGGACTTGTTTGCTCGGATTAAGGGTGCCAAGTGGTTCACCAAGATAGATCTTCGTGGTGCGTACAACCTTGTGCGCATTAGGCAGGGAGATGAATGGAAAACTGCATTTAATACGCCCGAAGGTCATTTTGAGTACTTGGTGATGCCTTTTGGGCTCTCTAATGCTCCTTCAGTGTTTCAGTCCTTTATGCATGACATCTTCCGGAAGTATCTAGATAAATTTGTGATTGTTTATCTGGATGACATTTTAGTTTTTTCTGATGATTGGGATTCTCATGTAAAGCAGGTCAGGATGGTGTTTCAGGTTTTGCGTGAGCATGCTTTGTTTGTGAAGGGCTGAAAGTGTCTCTTTGGAGTGCAGAAGGTTTCCTTTTTGGGTTTTATCTTTTCCCCTTCTGCTGTGGAGATGGACCCAGTCAAGGTCCGAGCTATTCATGATTGGACTCAACCCATGTCTGTTAAGAGTCTTCAGAAGTTTTTGGGTTTTGCTAATTTCTACCGTCGTTTTATTGCTAACTTTTCTAGCGTTGTTAAACCTCTGACGGATATGACCAAGAAAGGTTCTGATGTCGCTAATTGGGCTCCTGCGGCCATTGAGGCCTTCCGGGAGCTGAAGCGCCGGTTTACTTCGGCGCCTGTTTTGTGCCAGCCTGATGTCTCACTTTCCTTTCAGGTTGAAGTGGATGCTTCTGAGATTGGTGCAGGAGCTGTTTTGTCGCAGAGAGGCTCTGGTTGCTCTATGATGAAACCATGTGCTTTCTTTTCCAGGAAGTTTTCGCCGGCTCAGCGGAACTATGATGTTGGTAATCGGGAGTTGTTGGCCATGAAGTGGGCATTTGAGGAGTGGCGTCATTGGCTCGAGGGAGCTAAGCATCGTGTGGTGGTCTTGACTGATCACAAGAACCTGATGTATCTCGAGTCTGCTAAACGCCTGAATCCTAGACAGGCTCGTTGGTCATTGTTTTTCTCCCGTTTTGACTTTGTGGTCTCATACCTGCCTGGTTCGAAAAATGTGAAGGCTGATGCTCTCTCTAGGAGCTTTGTACCTGATTATCCTGGAGTCTCAGAGCCGGCTGGTATTCTTAAAGAGGGAGTGATTTTGTCGGCCATTTCTCCTGATTTGCGACGTGTGTTGCAGAGATTTCAGGCTGTTAGACCTGACTCTTGTCCACCTGATAGACTGTTTGTTCCTGATAAATGGACCAGCAGAGTTATTTCCGAGGTTCATTCCTCGGTGTTGGCAGGGCATCCTGGGATTTGTGGTACCAGAGATTTGGTGGCTAGGTGTCCTTTTGGTGGCCTTCCTTGTCACGGGATGTGCGTGCTTTTGTGCAGTCCTGTGGGACTTGTGCTCGGGCTAAGCCTTGCTGTTCTCGTGCCAGCGGGTTGCTTTTGCCCTTGCCCGTCCCGAAGAGACCTTGGACACACATTTCCATGGATTTCATTTCAGATCTTCCGGTGTCTCAGGGAATGTCTGTCATCTGGGTGGTGTGTGATCGTTTTTCCAAGATGGTCCATTTGGTGCCCTTGCCTAAGTTGCCTTCCTCTTCCGATCTGGTTCCTTTGTTTTTTCAGAATGTGGTTCGTTTGCACGGCATTCCTGAGAATATCGTGTCTGACAGAGGATCCCAGTTTGTGTCCAGATTCTGGCGATCTTTTTGTGCTAAGATGGGCATTGATCTGTCGTTCTCGTCTGCCTTTCATCCTCAGACTAATGGCCAAACGGAGCGAACTAATCAGATGCTGGAGGCTTATTTGAGATGTTTTGTTTCTGCAGATCAGGATGATTGGGTGACCTTCTTGCCATTGGCTGAGTTTGCCCTCAATAATCGGGCTAGTTCCGCTACTTTGGTTTCGCCATTTTTCTGCAACTCTGGTTTTCATCCTCATTTCTCCTCGGGTCATGTTGAGCCTTCTGACTGTCCTGGGGTGGATTCTGTGGTTGATAGGTTGCAGCGGACTTGGAATCATGTGGTGGACAACTTGAAGTTGTCACAGGAGAAGGCTCAGCGTTTTTCCAACCGCCGCCGCGGTGTGGGTCCCCGACTTCGTGTTGGGGATTTGGTTTGGTTGTCTTCTCGGTTTGTCCCTCTGAAGGTTTCCTCTCCTAAGTTTAAGCCTTGCTTTATTGGTCCTTATAGAATTTTGGAGGTCCTTACTCCGGTGTCTTTTCGTTTGGATCTTCCTGCGTCGTTTGCCATTCACAATGTCTTCCATAGGTCTTTGTTGCGGCGGTACATTGTGCCTATGGTTCCTGCTGTTGACCCTCCTGCTCCGGTCTTGGTTGAGGGCGAGTTGGAGTATGTGGTGGAGAAGATCTTAGATTCTCGTCTCTCTAGACGGAGGCTTCAGTATCTGGTCAAATGGAAGGGCTATGGTCAGGAGGATAATTCCTGGGTGGTCGCCTCTGATGTTCATGCGGCCGATTTGGTTCGTGCTTTTCACGCTGCCCATCCTGATCGCCCTGGTGGTCGTAGTGAGGGTTCGGTGACCCCTCCTTAAAGGGGGGGTACTGTTATGAACTATACTTTTGGGCTCCCTCTTGTGGTCACTCGCGGTATGGCTCTTGGATTCTCTTTCCTCAGCTTGGTAGTCACCTGTTCGTTAAGACTCTGGGTGTTTCTATTTAAACTTCTTGGAGTCTTAGTTCATTGCCTGGCATCCATGTAATCAGTCCTTGTCTGGTTGCTCTTGTCTACTGGTCCTGATTTTTGCAACATAAGCTAAGTCCTGCTTTCTTGTTTTTTGTTTATTTGTATTATTCTGTTTTTTGTCCAGCTTGTTCATAATGTGATTCCTGATTTTGCTGGAAGCTCTTAGGGGGCTGATATTCTCCCCCCATACCGTTAGTCGGTACGGGGGTTCTTGGATATTCAGCGTGGATATTTTAGTAGGGTTTTTCGCTGACCACATAAGTCCGCTTTCTATATTTCTGCTATTATTTAGTGGGCCTCTCTTTGCTGAATCTAGTTCATACTTACGTTTGTCCTTTCCTCTTACCTCACCGTTATTATTTGTTGGGGGCCTGTATCTACTTTGGGGTATCTTTCTCTGGAGGCAAGTGAGGTCTGTATTTTCTCTGAAAGGGTTAGTTAGATCTCCGGCTGGCGCGAGACGTCTAGAACCAACGTAGGCACGTTCCCCGGCTGCTATTATTTGTGGGCTAGGATCAGGTATGTGGTCAGCTCAGTTACCACCTCCCTAAGAGCTAGTTTTTATGTTTGCAGACTTTGCTGAAGACCCTGAGATCCTCTGCCATTAGGATCACAACAGGGGACTATCCCGTAAGCACAGCAGGGGAGGACCACAACACACAAGCGCTAGAAGGTAGGCACAGATTTCCACCTGCAAAGGGAACTCTGGAGGTGCCATCGGACCGGCCGGACTTGCGCAGCCTGGTTAACCGTATTCCGGATTAAGGATCCTGGAACCTTCAGTAAAGAGGTAAAGAGACTGCAACCTGGTGTCCTCGTTATTTACTGCGACCTGCACCGCACCACCACAACATCATCATCATTCCATCCACACCCTTCATTGTACGCCCCTCAGCAGGGTCACGGACCGGGTCTAGCCACCTTGACAACCCCAGAACAGAGACTCAGAGGCCCGGTACCGGATACCCCTCGGCCCTGCGGCAGTGGGGGCGCTACAACTTGGCGTCACGAACAGGATCTACTTAAGCCTGAAGAATCAGGTCATGTGTGCCTTGGAACTGTGATTTATTGTGACTGGACTGTGACTTATTGCAAAGGCTGTGTGTTGCCACTTGCCGCTAAAAGTTTCTGCCAAAAGCCGCCGCCATTGCAGCGCCACAAGGAGCGCAGAGGAAGAAGAAGGGCGTGCCATGGGAGGAGACTACCAAAGCGGCGCCAAAAGTAGCGACCGCCCCCTCCGGTCTTCTGCTGCGAGACGACGACCTGCCCAGCAGCAGAGGAGAACCGCCCCCTGATTTGCAACGGCGGGAACGAGGTGAAGAGGGAACTCGACCTTGGAGAAATGGCGGAGCCAGGTGCATGCGTTGCCGCCGAATGCCGGATAGCGATGATGATCAGCAAGTGCCCGAGCGACGGCGAAGAGATCCCGGCTTGCCTTCACCCACCAGAGGCGGACCCGCATCCACTGCAGCTGAAGGATCTGAACTCCTTGGAGCCACTGGCGGCAGAGCCGAGCCTACCTATCCCGACCACGGAGCCAGCATGTGCGGAGCCATGGAGAGCGGAGCCACATCGAGAGGCCATCTTGGAGGAGCCGCGGTCCGGGCTGCAGCCGATTCCAGTGTCCTTGTCAGCGGAACGGATCGACATCGGTGGAATCACATCAGGCGCAGGTATGGAAGGCGCCCCTACTCCCCCGGCCGATTCTGCTCCCCCGACCGATCCTGCTCCCCTGACCGATCCCGCTCCCGCGACCGCTCCTCACCCCAACAATAACTGTTTCCTCTCGGCGGGGCTGGTGGTGCACACCCCCGACACGATGGGGAAGCTGGTACCTCCACTACCGACCACGATGGGGGAACCCATAGACGTGAGCCCAGAAGGGTTGATCCTCCAGTGGGACACCCCCTGGACCGGGCCAGAAGGAGCTCGGGAGGAAGGCTTCACCCTTGCTGTGCTCACCTGGGAACAATATAAACAATGCCTGATCCTACATTGGAAAAACCGAAGAGACACAGGACAAACTAATGCACCAAAAGTACAACGCCCGAAGCCTGCGTGCGGCAGGAAAGACGTGGTAAAGCGGGGAACTGTGCTGGCCTTTCACCCAAAGCGGGGTTGGGGCTCCATACAGGAACCGGGACTACCGACTGACGTCTTCGTTACCAGTTATAACGTGAAGACTCCCTGCCGCGACCAATATGGTGACCCACTATTGCAAAGGGGGGATCAGGTGACCTACACCCGCCACCGGAGTGCGCAAGGATGGTGCGCTCGGAACGTCCAACGATGTGGGCCTGAGGGGGTGTCACCTGTTGCCCCGACCATAACCGATCCGGACTTGACAGATCTTGTTACTATCGCCACTGTGCGCCTTGTTGCGGCTACCGAGCTTGCAGCCAGGGTTAGCCTTCGAATCCAGACACCGGGTGAAGTGACTGCACCCGAGAGACCAATCATTGACACTGACACTACATCAGCCGTAGAGGGCCACCTGCCAGGTCAAACCTCGGTGGGGGCAGCTAGGAGCTGAGTAAGCAAGAATGCTTCATCACATGTAAATAGTTAACTGTTTGTCCTCTTGCTGCTATGACCCGATTAGGGTAACTCTTAAAGGGATCCCTTTGTTTACCCGGGATCCCTTCTTCTGCTTTTTGTTTTTGTTCCTGTCTTATCATTGTTGAAAGAACTGCTGGATCATGAGCACTGCATGATTACAAACTCCTTGTAAATAGTTTGCACCTTCTTAAAGGTGCCCTCTACTGGTTTTATAAAAGAAAGGACTCTTTGCGAAGAAACTGTTCCTGGAAGCAGTACCGAGTCCTTGCTGCATACGGACTTGCAGCTTGAGAAGTTGCACTACCTCATAGAGACTTGGTTCCTTCTTAAAGGGAACGTTCATCGATAGCACTTAAAGAATGATGATGCTTTAAAAGAAAGTATTGATAATGCTTACGTATAAGAAAGTTATATGTAGTGAGCTAGTTAATTGTGAGAAATGTTTAATGATGTGTCAGAGAACGAGGACAGGAAGTGAACCCATACGGGGTTAGTCGGTGAGTCCTCCTAGGAGCCATACAGAGATGGCTCAGAGATCTTGAACTGAGAGATGGATGATATGTTCTATACTGTGTATAGTAGCAGAAAGGCAGAAGGCCCGGGCAGAAAGGGGCGGTCCTGCAACAGAACGAGAGGCAGTAGGCCTGGGGCAGATAGACAGGCGGTCCTGCAGATGTAAAAAAGGGAAAATGAAGGAAAAGTTGATTAGCCTTATAGCGTTTTATAAGAAGGTCTTTAGTGGATTCAGTGTGTACATCCTTAAAGGCAATGTTAAATTATTGTTAAAAATTTGCACTTAGTAGAATACCCGGTTGGGTAAGAAAAGTTATTTATAGTATGTTATTTACAGTATTCAACCATGTTTGTAACGTTCAAGTGTCCTCACCTCCCATAAAGGGAAGCTCTGTTCAAATCTACTTATTGTTATTGCATTTCAAAATTGTATGTCTTTTTGCTGACATGTATTGTTGTTTTCTTCCCAGTCCAGGAGTACTGGATTTAACCGAGGGGGAGTGCAGCGCCCCAGAGTCCTGGTCGTTGCAGTACTGATGCTCCGCCGCTAAGGGGGGCTATGGTACGTCTGATGGCACTGAAGGAGTTCTTCTGACCAGGTATCACAGTCACCAATACACTTCACAGTCTGGCCTCCAGGGGGAGCTAAGGGTGCTATGTATTAGGCCACTCCTCACAATCTGGTAAAACTGGGGGTTAGGTAGAAAGTTAGATAGAAGCTGACTGGGAATCGAACAGGCAACACCCTGTGGCAGAGGGTGTTGCGGGGAGAGCCTCAGGGGGGTCCCTGTCAGGGGTGGGATCCTGACAGAGGCCTAGCGAGCAGAGAGAACGTTACGGGACCGTGCCTGCACGAGATAGCCGTGGTACCACAAGAAAGGATAAGAAGCGAGGTTTATTGTGCTGAGTGAGAAACGAGATCAGCGCAACAAGGAGAAATACCAGTAGGAGTCGTGCTGTAAGACGAGGCAACATCCTACTGAGGCGCGTAGCCGGTGGCCGGAACGCCGAGGAAGTACTAGGCTCCAAGCAATACTTCAAACCTACGGCAGGACAGTCAGCTATAGGCGGGCTTGTAGATCAACTTGGCACACACGTGATCAGATGCAAAATGTGATTTTTTAATTGAAGAGAGTACATACTTTATGTATGTACTCTCTTCAATTAAAAAATCACATTTTGCATCTGATCACGTGTGTGCCAAGTTGATCTACAAGTATATATGGTTTGGGCACCTACTTGTGCACCACCCCTAATAGTAGTGCCTACGGCTATCTAACATAGCTATAGGCGGGTTGTCTCACACCAATCACCTACGAAGACACAGGGGGCAACAATAGGAGAGGGGCGACACTAGGGTCCCGGAAGAACTCCGAGCCTACCCGTCATACGGGTGCGTCCTAGCCATATCATCTGGGGGACGAAGAAGAACATCATAATCGAGTTGTAAGGGAACTTCAGAAACAGACACAACAGTTGTGGGGACTATCCCGTAAGCACAGCAGGGGAGGACCACAACACACAAGCGCTAGAAGGTAGGCACAGATTTCCACCTGCAAAGGGAACTCTGGAGGTGCCATCGGACCGGCCGGACTTGCGCAGCCTGGTTAACCGTATTCCGGATTGAGGATCCTGGAACCTTCAGTAAAGAGGTAAAGAGACTGCAACCTGGTGTCCTCGTTATTTACTGCGACCTGCACCGCACCACCACAACATCATCATCATTCCATCCACACCCTTCATTGTACGCCCCTCAGCAGGGTCACGGACCGGGTCTAGCCACCGTGACAACCCCAGAACAGAGACTCAGAGGCCCGGTACCGGGTACCCCTCGGCCCTGCGGCAGTGGGGGCACTACATATACATAATAAAAACAAGTACAATAATCTTGAACAATACAAGTCACGACTGGTACAGGAGGAGAGAGGACCCTACCCGCGAGGGCTCACAATCTACAAGGGATGGGTGAGGATACAGTAGGTGAGGATAGAGCTGGTCGTGCAGCAGTTTGGTGGATCGGTGGTTACTGCAGGTTGTAGGCTTGTCGGAAGAGGTGGGTCTTCAGGTACTTTTTGAAGGTTTCGATGGTAGGCGAGAGTCTGATGTGTTGTGGTACAGGGTTCCAGAGTAGGGGTGATACGCGAGAGAAATCTTGTATACGATTGTGGGAAGAGGAGATAAGAGAGGAGTAGAGAAGGAGATCTTGTGAGGATCAGAGGTTGCGTGCAGGTAAGTACCGGGAGACAAGGTCACAGATGTATGGAGGAGACAGGTTGTATATGGCTTTGTATGTCATGGTTAGGCTTTTGTACTGGAGTCTCTGCGTAATAGGGAGCCAGTGAAGGGATTGACAGAGGGTAGAGGCCGGGGAATAGCGGGGGGACAGGTGGATTAGTCGGGCAGCAGAGTTTAGAATAGATTGGAGGGGTGCGAGAGTGTTAGAGGGGAGGCCACAGAGCAGGAGGTTACAGTAGTCGAGGCGGGAGATGATGAGGGCATGGACTAGGGTTTTGGCAGATTCTTGGTTTAGGAATGTACGGATCCGTGAAATATTTTTGAGTTGAAGGCAGCAGGAAGTAGACAGGGCTTGGATATGTGGTTTGAAGGAGAGGTCAGTGTCAAGGATTACTCCGAGACAGCGAACTTGTGGGACTGGGGAGAGTGGGCAGCTGTTTACTGTAATGGATAGGTTCGTTGGGGGTTTGTTTCTGTTTTCTATTGGTTTCTGCAGCCTTCTCTGTGTTTTCTATTAGGAGGTGACCCGTTTTTGTATCCAGTCCTTAGTTCTTTTAAGGAACCCCTTCCCCTTATCTATAGGTCTGCGCTTTGGATTAACCTAGGATCGTCGGTGGGTCTATTCTCAAGGAATGGGTCGCCCACTCCATTGTAGGGTTTCAGCCTAGTCATAGTGCAGGGTCAGTTTTCTCCCTTCTACCTTAGTCCTGTGTTGCAGATCCGTAACACCAGCACCAGCCTTCCTATACATATCTCCCAACTTTCTTAGAAGGCAAAGAGGGACAAAGGTAGCGGCGCGCAGTGCGCCACGGCAATTTTTAGGCCACACCCTTGATCACACCCATTTCACAACTAGGCACACCCATATCCACGCCCCAACCACACCCATTTAGCACTGCTGATCACACTGTTTCATAAACAATAATTATAAACAGGAAAAATATGGCCACACAGTGCTCCATACTGTATAATGGCCTCACATGATGCTCCATACTGTATAATGGCCACACATGATGCTGCATACAGTATAATGGCCACACATGATGCTGCATACTTATAATGACCACACATGATGCTCCACACTGTATAATGGCCACACAGTGCTCCATACTGTATAATGGCCACACATGATGCTCCATACTGTATAATGGCCACACAGTGCTCAATACTATATAATGGCCACACATGATGCTGCATACTGTATAATGGCCACACATGATGCTCCATACTGTATAATGGCCACACAGTGCTCAATACTATATAATGGCCACACAGTGCTCCATACTGTATAATGGTCCACACATGATGCTCAATACTGTATAATGGCCACACATGATGCTCCATACTGTATAATGGCCACACATGATGCTCCATACTGTATAATGGCCCCACAGTGCTCCATACTGTATAATGGCCCCACATGATGCTCAATGCTGTATAATGGCCACACATGATGCTCCATACTGTATAATGGCCATACAGTGCTCCATACTGTATAATGGCCACACATGATGCTCCATACTGTATAATGGCCCACATGATGCTCCATACTGTATAATGGCCACACATGATGCTCCATACTGTATAATGGCCCCACAGTGCTCCATACTGTATAATGGCCCCACATGATGCTCAATGCTGTACAATGGCCACACATGATGCTCCATACTGTATAATAGCCATACAGTGCTCCATACTGTATAATGGCCCCACATGATGCTCCATACTGTATAATGACCGCAGATAATGATCAATACTGTATAATGGCCGCACAATGCTCCATACTGTGTAATGGCCACACATGATGCTCAATACTACATAATGGTTTCACAGTGCTCCATATTGTATAAAGGCCACACATGATGCTCCATACTGTATAATGGCCATACAGTGCTCCATACTGTATAATGGCCACACATGATGCTCCATACTGTATAATGGCCACACAGTGCTCCATACTGTATTATGGCCCCACATGATGTTCCCTACTGTATAATGGCCACACCTGACAATGCTAGTGTACAGTTGGGGCTGTAGATGTATCCCAGCAGCTCTGCTTACAATGCAGGCAAAGATTTCACCACCTGTCACTGTCCACACTGCTGCCTCACAGATCCTGCACATTGCAATGTAGCCCAGCTCTGCAAGCTCTGCATGCACTCGGACAACACCACTATCTACTGGCTCCACTCCATAACTGCTGTAATATATAAAGGATACATACACTACTGTTCAAAAGGTTAGAGTCACCCAGACAATTTTGTGTTTTCCATGAAAACTCATACTTTTATTAATCAAATGAATGTAAAATCTAGTCCAGACATTGACAAGGTTCGAAAAAAAGATTTCTATTTGAAATAATAATTTTCTCCTTCAAACTTTGCTGTCGTCACAGAATGCTCCTTTGCAGCATTTCCAGCATTGCAGATTTTTGGCATTCTAGCAGGTAATTTGCCGAGGTAATCTGGAAAAATTCCCCCCCCCCCCCCATGCTTCCAGAAGCCTCTCCCACAAGTCGGTTTGGCTGATGGGCACTTTTTTGCACCATACGGTCAAGCTGCTCCCACAACAGCTCAATGGGGCTGAGATCTGGTGACTGCGCTGGCCGCTCCATTACAGATAGAATACCAGCTGCTGCTTCTTCCCTAAATAATTCCTGTATAATTTGGAGGTGTGCTTTGGGTCATTGTCCTGTTGTAGGATTAAATTGGCTCCAACCAAGCGCCGTCCACAAGGTATAGCATGGCGTTACAAAGTGGAGTGATAGCCTTCCTTATTCAAAATCCCTTTTACCTTGTACAAATCTCCCCCTTTACCAGCAGCAAAGCAGCCCCAGACCATCACATTACCTCCACCATGCTTGACAGATGGCATCACGCACTCTTCCAGCATCTTTTCAGTTGTTCTGCATCTCAAATGTTTTTTTGTGTGATCCAAACACCTCAACCTTGGATTCGTCTGTCCATAACACTTTTTTCCAATCTTCCTCTGTCAAATGTCTGTTCTTTTGCCCATATTAATCTTTTCCTTTTATTAGCCAGTCTCAGATATGGCTTTTTCTTTGCCACTCTGCCCTGAAGGCCAGCATCCCGGAGTCGCCTCTTCACTGTAGACGTTGACACTGGTGATTTGCGTGTAGTATTTAATGAAGCTGCCAGTTGAGGACCTGTGAGGCATCGATTTCTCAAACTACAGACTCTAATGTACTTGTCTTGTTGCTCAGCTTTCTACTCTGGTTAGAGCCTGTTTGTGCTCTGCTCTGAAGGGAGTAGTACACACCGTTGTAGGAAATCTTCAATTTCTTGGCAATTTCTCGCATGGAATAGCCTTCATTTCTAAGAACAAGAATAGACTGTCGAGTTTCACATGAAAGTTATTTTTTTCTGGCCATTTTGAAAGTTTAAAGGGAATCTGTCACCCCCAAAATCAACGGTGGGCTAAGCTCACCGGCATCAGGGGCTTATCTACAGCATTCTGTAATGCTGTAGCAAAGCCCCCGATGTATCCTAAAAGATGAGAAAAAAAGGTTAGATTATACTCACCTGGGCAGGACTGTCCGATCCGATTGGCGTCGCGGTGTGGGTCCGGGGCCTCCCATCTTCTTATGATGATGTCCTCTTCTGGTCTTCATGCTGCGGCTCCGTCACAGGCGTACTTTGTCCGTCCTGTTAAGGGCAGAGCAAAGTACTGCAGTGCGCAGGCGCCGGGAAAGGTCAGAGAGGCCCAGCGCCTGCGCACTGCAGTACTTTGCTCTGCCCTCAACAGGACAAATCAGTACACCTGCGCCAGAGCCGCAGCATGAAGACCAGAAGAGGACGTCATCTGATGAAGATAGGAGGCACCGGACCGCACCAGCAGCGGGACCACCCCTGGGTGAGTATAATATAACCTCTTTTTCTCATCTTTTAGGATACATCGGGGGCTTATCTACAGCATTACAGAATGCATTACAGAATGCTGTAGATAAGCCCCTGATGCCGGTGGGCTTACCTCACCCTCGATTTTGGGGGTGACAGATTCCCTTTAATGGAACCAACAAACGTAAAGCTCCAGATTCTCAACTAGCTCAAAGGAAGGTCAGGTTTATAGGTTCTCTAATCAGCCAAACTGTTTTCCGCTGTGCTAACATACTTGCACAAAGGTTTTCAAGGGTATTCTAACCATCCATTAGCCTTCTTACACAGTTAGCAAACACAAAGTACCATAAGAACACTGGAGTGATGGTTGTTGGTAATGGGCCTCTATACACCTATGAAGATATTGCATTACAAACCAGACGTTTGCAGCTAAAATAGTCATTTACCACATTAACAATGTATAGAGTGTATCTCCGAATCATTTAATGTTAACTTCATTGGAAAAAACTGTGCTTTTCTTTCAAAAGTAAGGACATTTCTAAGTGACCCTAAACTTTTAAATGGTAGTGTATATACTGTGTCTATGACTAACAGGCTGCACTGGATTGCTCTAACTGCTGCCACTAGTCCTGGTTATAATGCCTTGTACTGTAAGCCCCGGAAGAAGAAGATACGGAGGGGGCTTGGCCTAATATAAGGGGGCGTGTCGGCTGCTTCTCCTGCTGGCTGTGCGGGAGAAGCAGAGTCCTGTGCGGGACTGCGGGGCACAGCCTCAAAATCGGGACAGTCCCGCAGTATGAGGGACGGTTGGGAGCTATGCCTATATATCAGATGTGCCCTCCAGCACCTGCCTTCCTGTATATCAGCCGTTCCCACCAGCACCTGCCTGCCTGTATATCAGCTGTGCCCACCTGCACCTGTCTGCCTGTACATCAGCCGTGCCAGTCTGTATACCAGCCGTTCCTGCCTTCCCCTGCCGTGTCTCCCAGTATTCCTGTCGTGCCTGCCTGTACTTATCAAGTCCATCTAGTCTTGGCCTTTCCATCTGCCTGCCAGTTTGGGGGTCAGCCGCCGTGCGTCTGAGATCTGGAGTCCATCTGGAGCCAAATCTAACCCCACCATCAGGGGCTGTAGTGAAAAGCTATGTGTTTGCCTAGTCAAGCCCCTCCAGGATCTCCTCGGATCACGGCGCAGCGGTTCCACCATCCCCGTTCCACCTTGTTTGGGTGCTGGCTACCCATCCTATGTCATAGCTCTGCTTCACTGCACGTCTGTGGAGCCGGCAGCCACTGGAGGCTCAGAAGCTGGACTGTTCTGGGTTCTGGAAACAGGTTAGTAACATACAGGAAAAGTGTTTTTTTGCAGAAAATGCGTTGGTGGTTTTGTATGGCACAAGCATGTATAGAATCGCAGATTAATACCATATGCAGCCCCAGCATTACAGAGCCCAAGTGAAGTGATAGATTTGCCTCAAAGAGCCTAACGCACGGAGACATAAAGAAGAAGCCTATACCCTCGCTTTAATAACATGCTGGGAGTTGTAGTTAGCTGGTGAGCAGCAGGTTGACGCTGTGACCTTAAATTTATATTAATAGGACCACAATGTAATTGATGACGGCTTCACCCCGTACCTCGGGGGGACCTTCAGTGTAGGAGCTTTACCCTGGAGCAGTGGAGGAGGAGGACGGGACCTGCTCCAAACTCAAGATGTCAAGGTAGAATCTAAAGTTCACGACATTCCTCACTGAGCACCATGTTCTTATTTTCCTGCTACATTACGGAGGATCGGGGACACTCGGCACAAAGGTACGAATCCCAAACCTCCCAAATATCCCTCCAAGGACAATTTACAGATCTGGTGACATCTTCCCTCGATGGTGGCTTCGTTTCTAGACAGACACATCATTATTTTGGGTAATTTTCTAGGTATTTTGTCCTGAGAATCAACATAAAACAGGATCTTCTCGGAAGTCGATACGACGTGTTCTTACGGGAGATCACAACAGAGCGCAGCTTTGGGACATATGTGATACCGCGCGGTGTTTTCATCTTCTGCTCGGAGTAGCGAGTCCGGATCATCGCGTACTTATCAGGCCAATACATTCAGGTTTTGCTTTTGTTTTGGGGAAGATAAGAAATGTATTTTGGAAAGAATGAGACTTTATAGCATAAAACATGATTAATCTGAGCTCAGAGCATTGTGTGAATGTAACTCCCCCAAAGTCCCAGACCTCGCAGTCAGGGGTCCTGGATGGATAGATAACGAGGGTCCCTTTCAGGGGCTAATTGACCCCAGCAGTGTTACAGCATGGGGAGGGGACAGATGGGGGGTGGCCAGGCGCAAAATTTAATGGGGTGTAAAATTTCACGTTCCTCCCCCATGACACCACTGTGAGTGTCTGCTAAGCTTCTGGCGATTTTGATAAGATGCTTGTCATTGACAGCGCTGTGCATAGTCAGCGACCAAGTTGGCAAAGCTGTCAGTGTGATATACTGAGGATCCTTCTTGCTGCCTATGCAAAGCACAACAGACAATTACAAACCCACTAGATGGTGGCCCGATTCTAACGCATCAGGTATTCTAGAATATGCATGTCCACGTAGTATATTGCCCAGCCACGTAGTATATAACACAGAGCACGTAGTATATTGCCCAGTCACGTAGTATATTGCCCAGTGACGTAGTATATTGCCCAGCTACGTAGTATATTGCCCAGCCACGTAGTATATTGCCCAGCCACCTAGTATATTGCCCAGTCACGTAGTATTTTGCCCAGCGACATAGTATATTGCACCCAGCCACGTAGTACATTGCCCAGTCACGTAGTATGTTGCCCAGCCACGTAGTATATTGCCCATTGACGTAGTATATTGCCCAGTGACGTAGTATATTGCCCAGCCACGTAGTAAATTGCCCAGTGACGTAGTATATTGCCCAGCCACGTAGTATATTGCCCAGCCACGTAGTAAATTGCCCAGTGACGTAGTATATTGCCCAGCCACGTAGTATATTGCCCAGTCACGTAGTATATTGCCCAGTCAGGTAGTATATTGCCCAGCCACGTAGTATATTGCCCAGCCACGTAGTATATTGCACAGCGACGGAGTATACAGCACAGAGCCACGTAGTATACAGACTTAAAATAAAAAATAAACATATACTCACCTTCCGAAGGCCCCTTGAAGTCCTGGCCCTGTGTGCGGTGCACGCGGCAGCTTCCGGTCCCAGGGTTGGTATGAGCGCAGGACCTGTGATGACGTCGCGGTCACATGACCGTGACGTCATGGCAGGTCCTTCTCGCATACCATCCTTGGCACCGGAACCTGCCGCTTGCATGAAGCGGTCACCGGAGCGTCGCGAGGAGTGGGAAAGGCGGCAGAAGGTGAGTATATAATGCTATTTTATTTTTTTTAATTATTTTTAACATTAGATCTTTTTACTATTGACGCTGCATAGGCAGCATCAATAGTAAAAACTTGGTCACACAGGGTTAATAGCGGCAGTAATGGAGTGAGCTACCCGCGGCATAACGTGGTCCGTTACCGCTGGTATTAACCCTGTGTGAGCGGTGACTGGAGGGGAGTATGGAGCGGGCACTGACTGCGGTGAGTATGGAGCGGGCGCCGGGCACTGACTGCAGGGGAGTAGGGAGGGGCTAATCAGACTGTGGCAGCCATGACAGGCAGCTGGCGAGACCAATCAGCGACTTGGATTCCATGACAGACAGAGGCCGCAACCAATGAATATCCGTGACAGACAGAAAGACAGACAGACGGAAGTGACCTTTAGACATTTATATAGTAGATATACACATCTGCACTCTACATAGGCACCAAATGAGATGATTAAAGCTGCATTTTGCTCTCCCGCAGAATCCCGAAAGGGAAACTTTTTCACAACTAATACTGCAGCGCCCCAGAGTCCTGGTCGTTGCAGTACTGTTGCTCCGCCGCTAAGGGGGGCTATGGTACGTCTGATGGCACTGAAGGAGTTCACCTGACCAGGTATCACAGACACCAATACACTTCACAGTCTGGCCTCCAGGGGGAGCTAAGGGCACTATGTATTAGGCCACTCCTCACAATCTGGTAAAACTGGGGGTTAGATAGGAAGTTAGACAGAAAGCTGACTGGGTTGGAACCAGGCAACACCTTGTGGCAGAGGGTGTTGCAGGGGAAGATTCAGGGGGGTCCCTGTCAGGGGTGGGATCCTGACAGAGGCCTAGCGAACAGAGAGAATGTTACGGGACCGCGCCTGCACGTCATTGCGGCGGTACCCCAAGAAAGGACAAGAAGCAAGGTTTATTGTGCTGAGTGAGAAACGAGATCAACGCAACAAGGAGAATACCAGTAGGAGTCGTGCTGTAAGACAAGGCAACATCCTACTGAGGCGCGCAGCCGGTGGCCGGAAACGCCGAGGAAGTATTGAGCTCCAGGCCAAACTTCAAACCTACGGCAGGACAGTCAGTTATAGGCGGGCTGTCTCACCCAACATCACCTAAGCAGACACAGGGGGCAACATTTGGAGAGGGGCAACTCTAGGGTCCCGGAAGACCTCCGAGCCTACCCGTCATACGGGTGCGTCCTAGCCATATCATCTGGGGGACGAAGAAGAACATCATAATCGAGTTGTGAGGGAACTTCAGAAACAGACACAACAGTTGTGAGGACTATCCCGTAAGCACAGCAGGGAAGGACTGCAACACACAAGCGCTAGAAGGAAGGCACAGATTTCCACCTGCAAAGGGAACTCTGGAGGTGCCATCGGACCGGCCGGACTCAGGTAGCCCGGTTGACCATATTCCGGACTGAGGATCCTGAAGCCTTCAGTAAAGAGGTAAAGAGACTGCAACCTGGTGTCCTCGTTATTCACCGCGACCTACACCACACCACAACATCTGCACATTGGCAACTTTCACTGGACGCCCCTCAGCAGGGTCACGGACCGGGCCTAGCCACCGTGACAACCCCAGAACCGAGACACAGAGGCCCGGTACCGGGTGCCCCTCGGCCCTGCGGCAGTGGGGGCGCTCCAACTTGGCGTCACGAACAGGATCTACTTAAGCCTGAAGAATCAGGTCATGTGTGCCTTGGAACTGTGATTTATTGGACTTGGACTGTGACTTATTGCAAAGATTGTGCATTGCCACTTGCCGCTAAAAGTTCCCGCCAAGAACCGCCGCCATTACAGCGCCACGAGGAGCGCAGGAGAAGAAGAAGTGGGCGTGAACAAGCTGAAAAGCGAGAAAGATAATGGCTGCCCAGTCTAAATATTTCGGCCCCTTGAGGACGTGTCCGTCAGCAGCCGAGATCCGCCTCCTGATCCTCAATGGTGGGCAGAGACAAAGAAAACGAAACCGCCCACGAAGGAGAGAGCGGGAAAAGGACGAGGAAGAAGAAGCGAACCACGTGGAGGACGCCATGGCGAGCTGCCCGGAACCGGAGCGTGGGGTCGGAGCAGAGGACTCCCCCAGCTACCCGGAGGGACACCGAGACCAGGCCTCCACCGCTGATACTGACTTCCTGCAGGCCGGTGTGGATGAGCTCAGCGACCAACTCCGGCGGACGCAGCTGAGCACTGAGGCCGGGTGGAAGAAGACCTTCATCGGGAGCCTCACCAGACGTCTGTCGGCAGCCTCGTCTGGTCCGGAGCAAGAATGAAGTTCCAGCGCTCCGAAGCCAGAAAGCAAGGCCCTGCCGGAAAGCGAGATGCTGCAAACGGAGATGACAACGCCGCAGCGCAAGGCCCTGCAACCAGCGTTCCAGATCCCAGCGGAGACGGAGCAGACCGGCACCGGAGGGACCGCATCTGAAGCAGGTATGAAGGACGACCCTGCCCTGACGACCGACACCACTCCAGTGACTGCTAGTGCCACAGCTGCTGACTCCGTCCCAGTGACTGATCTTGCAGCAGCCGCTACCTCTGCTGCAGCAAATGCCCATACTCAAGCTGCGCAGACCTCCATTGCTGCGCATGATTTAACCGTACATGAAAGACGGATTAACGGCGTTTGTCCAGCACTGGGTGTAACCCTGGACCTCACTTTTCCCAGGCCAAGAAGGGTTAAGTGCCAGGTGCAGCCATGGAAGCCCTCCAACTAAACCTCGGAAACCTGAACATGTAAATAGTTAACTGTTTGTTTCCCTGCTTTTTGCTGCTTTAAACCCGACTAGGGTTATTCTTAAAGGGATCCCTTTGTTTACCCGGGATCCATATTGCTTTTTACTTTTGCTTTTATTTTCCTTTTTGCTCCTTGTTCCCCCATGTTATAAAGACTGCCGAATCTTAGACGGTGAATGGTTCACAAACTGTAATGTAAATAGTTTGCACCTTCTTAAAGGTGCCCTCTACTGGTTTTACAAGGAAAAGGACTCTTTGCGAAGAAACTGCTCTTGGAAACAGCACTGGAGTCCTTGCTGAATACGAACTTGCAGCTTGAGAAGTTGCACTACCTCCGAGAGACTTGGTCCCCTCTTAAAGGGGACGTTCACCAATAGCACTTAAAGTTGAATGATGCTTACATGTAGAAGTTATATGTAGCTAGCTAGTTAATTGTAAGAAATGTTTAATAATGTGTTAGAGAATGAGGACAGGAAGTGAACCCGTATGGGGTTAGTTGGCGAGTCCTCCTAGGAGCCGTGCAGAGATGGCTCAGCGATCCTAAACTGAGAGAAGGTTGATAAGTTCTATACTGTGTATAGTAGCAGAAAGGCAGTAGGCCCGGATGAGGAATGGGGCGGTCCTTTAACAGAACGAGAGGCAGTAGGCCTGGGGCAGATAGACAGGCGGTCCTGCAGATGTAAAGATGGAAAATGAAGAAAAGTTGATTAGCCTTATAGCGTTTTATAAGAAGGTCTTTAGTGGATTCAGCTTGTACGTCCTTAGAGGCAATGTTAAATTATTGTTCAGAAATTGCACTAAGTAGAATACCCGGTTGGGTAAGAGAAGCTATTTATAGTACGTTATTTAAAATATTTAACCATGTTTGTAACGTTCAAGTGTCCTCACCTCCCATAAAGGGAAGCTCTGTTCAAAATTTACTTGTTATTGCATTTCAAAAATTGTATGTCTTTTTGCTGACATGTATTGTTGTTTTCTTCCCAGTCCAGGAGTACTGGATTTAACCGGGGGGGGGGGGGAGTGCAGCACCCCAGAGTCCTGGTCGTTGCAGTACTGATGCTCCGCCGCTAAGGGGGGTGTTGGTACGTCTGATTGCACTGAAGGAGTTCACCTGACCAGGTATCACATACACCAATACACTTCACAGTCTGGCCTCCAGGGGGAGCTAAGGGTGCTATGTATTAGGCCACTCCTCACAATCTGGTAAAACTGGGGGTTAGATAGGAAGTTAGTCAGAAGCTGACTGGGTTGGAACCAGGCAACATCCTGTGGCAGAGGGTGTTGCAGGGGAAGATTCAGGGGGGTCCCTGTCAGGGGTGGGATCCTGACAGAGGCCTAGCGAAAAGGACAGAACGTTACGGAGCCGCGCCTGCACGTCATTGCGGCGGTACCCCAAGAAAGGTCAAGAAGCGAGGTTTATTGTGCTGAGTGAGAAACGAGATCAATGCAACAAGGAGAAACACCAGTAGGAGTCGTGCTGTAAGACGAGGCAACATCCTACTGAGGTGCGCAGCCGGTGGCCGGATATGCCGAGGAAGTATTGAGCTCCAGGCCTTACTTCAAACCTACGGCAGGACAGTCAGTTATAGGCGGGCTGTCTCACCCAACATCACCAAAGCAGACACAGGGGGCAACATTTGGAGAGGGGTGACTCTAGGGTCCCAGAAGACCTCCGAGCCTACCCGTCATACGGGTGCGTCCTAGCCATATCATCTGGGGGACGAAGAAGAACATCATAATCGAGTTGTGAGGGAACTTCAGAAACAGACACAACAGTTGTGAGGACTATCCCGTAAGCACAGCAGGGGAGGACCACAACACACAAGCACTAGAAGATAGGCACTGATTTCCACCTGCAAAGGGAACTCTGGAGGTGCCATCGGACCGGCCGGACTTGCGCAGCCTGGTTGACCATATTCCGGACTGAGGATCCTGAAGCCTTCAGTAAAGAGGTAAAGAGACTGCAACCTGGTGTCCTCGTTATTCACCGCGACCTGCACCACACCACAACATCTGCACATTGTCAACTTTCACTGGATGCCCCTCAGCAGGGTCACGGACCAGGCCTAGCCACCGTGACAACCCCAGAACCGAGACACAGAGGCCCGGTACCGGGTGCCCCTCGGCCCTGCGGCAGTGGGGGCGCTCCAATACGTTTCGCCTATATAAAACCACTGATGATATAATAACGTTTAAGTTTTTATATGATTTTTTTCATGCAAAGTAGGAAAAAGGCCAAGGATTGGGTTCAAGTTAGTAGGATTGACAGTGCTCCACAGAAATGAGTACACCCTACCAGATATGTTAGAAAACCTTTAGTTTCCTTTCAGAATCAACTTTTCTATTTGACACCAGAACTACAAAATGCTCTCAAAAATGTCGGCCATTCATTGATTGCAAACACGATCTGTTATTTCTCATATCCCAAAAAGTAATTTTACTAACAAATTCATTCCAGAACATAAATGAGTACACCCCAATGAAAGTTTTAGGAGAAAGGCTAAAGTTTAGGCTACAAAATTCTAATCTGCAAGGATTCAACCACAGGTAAGTGTACTTAGTTATTAATCAGTTTTCCAGCAGAGGGCGATACTTATAAAGACAACTCCTTCCCATTTGATGCTGTCAGTAATGGCACAACATGGAAGAGAAATGTCACAAGACCAGACAAAGAAAATCATTTCTTTCCACAAGATAGGTGAAGGAGCTGAAACAAGGTGGTGGCAGTGTCTTTACATGGGGCACATGAGCTGCTGGTGTCAGGGACACATGAGCTGCTGGTGTTGGGGAGCACATGAGTTGCTGGTGTTGGGGGCACATGAGCTGCTGGTGTTGGGGGCACATGAGCTGTTGGTGTTGGGGGCACATGAGCTGCTGGTGTTGGGGGGGGGGGCACATGAGCTGCTGGTGTTGGGGGGCACATGAGTTGCTGGTGTTGGGGGCACATGAGCTGCTTGTGTTGGGGGCACATGAGCTGTTGGTGTTGGGGGCACATGAGCTGCTGGTGTTGGGGGGCACAAGAGCTGCTGGTGTTGGGGGCACAAGAGCTGCTGGTGTTGGGGGCACAAGAGCTGCTGGTGTTGGGGGCACATGAGCTGCTGGTGTTGGGGGCACAAGAGCTGCTAGTGTTTGGGGCACATGAGCTGCTGGTGTTGGGGGGCACAAGAGCTGCTGGTGTTGGGGGCACAAGAGCTGCTGGTGTTGGGGGCACAAGAGCTGCTGGTGTTGGGGGCACAAGAGCTGCTGGTGTTGGGGGCACATGAGCTGCTGGTGTTGGGGGGCACAAGAGCTGCTGGTGTTGAGGGCACAATAGCTGCTGGTGTTGGGGGGCACATGAGCTGCTGGTGTTGGGGGGCACAAGAGCTGCTGGTGTTGGGGGCACAAGAGCTGCTGGTGTTGGGGGCACAAGAGCTGCTGGTGTTGGGGGCACATGAGCTGCTGGTGTTGGGGGCACAAGAGCTGCTAGTGTTTGGGGCACATGAGCTGCTGGTGTTGGGGGGCACAAGAGCTGCTGGTGTTGGGGGCACAAGAGCTGCTGGTGTTGGGGGCACAAGAGCTGCTGGTGTTGGGGGCACAAGAGCTGCTGGTGTTGGGGCACATGAGCTGCTGGTGTTGGGGGGCACAAGAGCTGCTGGTGTTGAGGGCACAATAGCTGCTGGTGTTGGGGGGCACATGAGCTGCTGGTGTTGGGGGGCACAAGAGCTGCTGGTGTTGGGGGGCACAAGAGCTGCTGGTGTTGGCGGCACAAGAGCTGCTGGTGTTGGGGGGCACAAGAGCTGCTGGTGTTGGGGGCACATGAGCTGCTGGTGTTGGGGGCACAAGAGCTGCTGGTGTTGGGGCACAAGAGCTGCTTGTTTTGGGGGGCACATGATCTGCTGGTGTTGGGGGCACATTTATTTATTTATTATTATTATTATTTATTATTGTTTATTTATATAGCACCATTAATTCCATGGTGCTGTACATGAGAAGGGGTTACATCAAAATACAAATATCACTTACAGTAAACAAAACTAACAATGACAGACTGGTACAGCGGGAAGAGGACCCTGCCCTTGCGGGCTTACAATCTACAGAGCTGCTGGTGTTGGGGGGGCACAAGAGCTGCTGGTGTTGGGGGCACATGAGCTGCTGGTGTTGGGGGCACAAGAGCTGCTGGTGTTGGGGCACAAGAGCTGCTTGTTTTGGGGGGCACATGATCTGCTGGTGTTGGGGGCACATGAGCTGCTGGTGTTGGGGGGGCACAAGAGCTGCTGGTGTTGGGGGCACAAGAGCTGCTGGTGTTGGGGGGCACAAGAGCTGCTGGTGTTGGGGGGCACAAGAGCTGCTGGTGTTAGGGGCACATGAGCTGCTGGTGTCGTTGGGCACAAGAGCTGCTGGTTTTGGGGGCTATATGTCATTGATGGTATCACAAAGTCACAGATGTACTGCTCTATAGTGACAGAGAAGAATCCGCCATCACTCCGGACCCTCGGTAGACGGTACTTAGTGGCCAAGTGTCTCCTGACCTGAAAGCCGGGCCCCTACAGGGAGTTCCGGAGACAAGTTGTCACCACTCTCCATCCGGCATCCAGGCTCTAGAGCTTGTTCTGAAGAATGGAGAACGATGGACGCTGTAATATGTCGCCAACGAGATCATTCCAGGCCTAGAAGACTCGGTGCCTCCTCACAAATCATCGAGGTCACACACAACAATAGATGGAGGAGTTATTAATGAGGGTGTACTCATTATTACATTAACTAATTTGAGTAAAACTGAAGACTTTGTAATGAAAGTTCTATTATTCACCTTACTGTCCTGTTAGGGGGTAAAAAATATTCTAGGAATCACGGAATTGTCAAAAGTTTGGAAACTGTTCTTGTGTTCAGGTAGATATAGATTAAAATCTTAATTTTTCAAAGCGGGTGTACTCAATTATGCTGATAAGTGTGTATATATATATATAAAGTATATATGTGTGTCTGTGTGTGTGTTTTTGTTGCTGGGGTGCTTGGTGCAAATATAGTCTGGATAACTGCTTTGACTATGATCACGCAGGTTATTTTAGTTTTTGGAGGATTTTCTTTTAGCACATAACTCTTCTTATTCATACTTATGGGATCCACTTTGTTCTTCATATTGAAAGTTTTTTCCGCTTTTTTTTTCCCCATTAAAAAGTTTTGAAAAGTGACGGAAAAAAAAAATACATTTCACTAATACAAAGTGGATCCTGATGGAAATGGCTTCAAACAGATGGAAAAGTTGCAATAAACGATTCTGGAAAATAAAAACTCTGAAGAAAACTCCAATAAAAGGAATTAATATTGAAGCAGTTTCCGCTTGTCCTTTTTGAGCACCCACAAATCACTTATAGGCACCATCACTGGGCTGGATGCTTCCTGTTGATGACCCTGCTGATCTCCTTGCTGATGTATGTTTCTGGTTTCCGTGAAGACCACCACAGTGGCTGCATTTACTGCCCGGTCTCTGGTTCTGAGACCACCGGTCTGGAATTAGCCAGCTCGGATTCTTCGGAGCCCTTGCTGTTTCCCTACGCTGACCTCTTGCTTCTTTCCTTCTTTCTTTGCTCCTGTTGTGCTCGCTTACTTCCTTCTCTTCCGCCGATAACCTGCTCCTCTCCAATGGTGCCCCCTATCACAGGCTACATAAAGACAATTTTGCCTATAGGGGGTCCGCAGCGATCTTCATGTATGCTCTTCAGAAGTTGGACACATGGTGGATACATAAGTCTAAATCGTCACAGTAAAATGCAATATAAACACGAGCCAGAAAACGACTGAAAACAGTAACAAATAAAGTTCTGTGATTATTTCCAGAAAAGCATCAATCGTAAATTGTACTTGATTGACGCCATCCAATGGATCAGTGATCCCAGAGCGGACATTTCCAGATGTGAAATACATCACTCAGCATTGCCTAATCACGCGGCTCTGACAAACCGCTCGCTCACGGCTCGGATCATTCACCTGGGGCACAGATACAATGTATCAAAGTACCCTGGTCCATGAAGAGGGGTCACTGGGACCCTGGACACAAGCCCCACCAGCCTCACCCACAACTACACCCGGATCACAGCGACACATTCCCATGTCATGACGAGAATCCGAATAACGTTATGTATTGTGCACTAGTCATATACTTAGCAAAGAGGCAATTAACATTTAATGATCGGATCTAAGGCTGCGTTCACATCTGCGAATAAAATCTGCGAGTGTAATGTGAGAAAAAAATCACATTGCTCTCGCCACAATGTTATCCAATGAGGATGATGAAGAAATCACAGCATGCTGTGTATGGCCACGTAAAATGGCCGAGACTCACCATAGCTATTTTTAATAACCAGCAAAGGCTAAACAGACAGCTGCGAGTTGATATTAATAGGCTGGGAAGGGGCCATGGATATTGTCCCATCCCATACTAATAACGCCATCCCTCAGCTCGGATCCCTTAGTCTCGGATCTTCCTGCTTGCCTTTGTGTCTTGGCAAGCGGAGTGATGGTTTTGGGGTTGATGTCAGCTTTGTAATGGTAACTGACGTCAAGCTCGGGGGTTAGTAATGGAGAGGCGTCTATAAGACACCCCCATTATAAGCCCCGTAAGTTTAAATAAAAAACACACAGAGAAAAGTCCTTTATTTGTACAAAGAACTCCCGACTCTCTTTAACCCATTTATTATCTTTAAAACATAAAATATTCCAAAGAGATCCACTCGTGATTCTTCTCATTCATAGTGTTTTTCATTTCACAGGACCATTTTCTGTGAAAATTTAGTTTCTGTGTAAGACCTTTAGTTGCTAATAATACTGCGATTTTGAGGCCGCATAATACCGCTATATAGTGGCAAAATAATCTCCAGAAAAATAATACCCACACCAGCTGACATAATATTGCACAGTAATTCCCAAACAAGGCGAAGTTCACACTAGTTCTTTTTCCAACGTTTTGTGATACTTTTTTTTAATGCAAATTTTCAGCTGCATTTTACAGTAGCAGCTATGATTTCAGAAATCTCCTGCACACATGTTGCTTTTTTTGTCATCAGTATTTTGTGCTTTGCATGTTTTTTTTCCACAATAGAGATTGTCACTTTTTTCAGCATTTTTTCAGCGTTATTCACCCATTGACATGAATGGGTGGCGAAAAAACGCTGAAAATCTGCAGCAAAAACAAAGGTATCATGTTTTGCTTCTTTTTTAGTGCCAAAACCAGATTCTGTAGAAAAATACTTTTTTTTTTTTTTTTTTTGCACTGAACTGTATCATCATGCACAAGAGGCAAATCTAGCATGCCAAAAATACTGCAAGAATCGCACACACAAAAACACAAGAAAAACCAAGAAAAACTTTTTTTCTGCAACTTCTTATCAGCCAAGAGATCAGGTTTTGCTGCAGGAAAAAAAAATGCTGAAAAAACAAAACACCTAGTGTGAACTTACCCTAAGGCCTGTCCCACACGTCCAGATAATTCGGTACCGGAATTATCCGTGTCCGTGTGCCCATGCGTTTCTGTGGCACATCAGTGTGGCACACGTGTGCCGCCCGTGTGCCGACTGGGTACCACACGCACCGTGCAGGAGACAGCGCTAGAGATAAGCGCTGTCCCCCCCACGTGGTGCTGAAGCCGCCATTCATATCTTCTCTGCAGAAGCGTTTGCTGTAGAGAAGATATGAATAATCCTTTTTTTTGTTTGTTTCTCGTGTTTAACATAAAGATCCATGTCCCCACCCCCCTCCCACCCCCTGTGCGCCCACCCGCTGTTATTAAAATACTCACCCGCCTCCCTCGCTGGCGCTGCTTCCTGTCCTGGCCGCAGCTTCTACTGTATGCGGTCACGTGGGGCCGCCGATTACAGTCATGAATATGCGGCTCCACCTCCCATAGGGGTGGAGCCGCATATTCATTTCTGTAATCGGCGGCCCCACGTGACCGCATACAGGAGAAGCTGCGGCCAGGACAGGACACTGCGATGGAGCCGGGTGAGTATTTTAATAACAGCGGGCGGGCGCACAGGGGGTGGGAGGGGGGTGGGGACATGGATCTTTATGTTAAACACGAGAAACAAACAAAAAAAAAGGATTATTCATATCTTCTCTACAGCAAACGCTTCTGCAGAGAAGATATGAATCGCGGCTTCAGCACCATGTGGGGGGACAGCGCTTACTGTAGCGCTGTCTCCTGCACGGCACACGGACTGCACACGGACAACGTCCGTGTGTGGTACGTGTTTTACACGGACCCATTGACTTTAATGGGTCCGTGTAATCCGTGCGCTCCCACGAACACTGACATGTCTCCGTGTTTGGCACACGGAGACACGGTCCGCAAAAAATCAATGACATCTGAACAGATGCATTGATTTCAATGTGTCTACGTGTGTCAGTGTCTCCGGTACGTGAGGAAACTGTCACCTCACGTACCGGAGCCACTGACGTGTGAAACCGGCCTAACACAGATCAGTCCACCGTTACCTGTCCGCAGATTTTGCAACAAATAAGCTGCAATTCTAATGTCAACCACTAGGTGGCCACAGATAGCATAAACATCTTTCAACAGAGTAACTTGAAATCAGGAATGAGAGGAAACATAAAAGACTTGTCTACGAACATATGAGACTTAAAGTAAACTTTTGGAGGCAGAAAATTTTGATGTGGATTTCAAGAAAAATCCACACATCAGTAATCCATGTGGTTTTGATAAGTCTTTTATCTTTTTAAGAATTTTTAAAGTATTTTTTCCATACTTGTTTTCAGCCTTCACATTTGACAGTATGACAATTTGATTAGAATCCTTGAGGAATCCGCATGAAAGAAGTGACATATTATAGACATGCTTTTTGGATCTGATCAGATGGAGATTTGTTTCACCTGGATTATAAAACAGATCCACTTTAGGCTATGTGCACACGTTGCGGATTGGTGTGCAGATTTTCAGCACTGGTTTTGCAAAATCCGCATGTAAACTGCACTGCAGATTACCCACGGATTTGCCGCTGATTTACTGCTGTTTTTGTGCAGATTCCACCTGTGGTTTTACACCTGCGGATTCCTATTATGGAGCAGGTGTAAACCGCTGCGGAATCCACACAAAGAATTGACATGCTGCGGAAAAAACAACGCTAAGTTTCCGCAAGTTTTTTTATGCAGCATGTGCACAGCGGATCCGCAGCAAAATCCGCAACGTGTTAACATAACCGTATACTCCACTTTTTTTTTTGCTGTTTACTGACAAAGTTTGTGGAAGAAGAAGTATTAATGTCACTTTTCTGATGTGGATTCGCTCGGTGCAACACGAGGTCAATTCAAAAGATATTTGAAAAAAAACTTTTAAAAAACTGCATAAAATCTGAAAAACTGATAGAAAAATCACATGAAGCCCTGATGTGGATTTGTCTTGAAAATCATCTTGGATTGACCCACCTAATAAAACCCCTGTGTGAACATAGCATTGAAAGTTTACATGGTTCTGCAATTTGGCCCTGGTCTTGGCGCTGTGCACTTATCTACTTTCTTAGGCTGCCGTCACACTATCAGTATTTGGTCAGTATTTTTCATCAGTATTTGTAGCCAGAACCAGGAGAGGAACAATTAGAGGGAAAGTATAATAGAAACATCTGCACCACTTCTGCATTTATCACCCACTCCTGGTTTTGGCTACAAATACTGATGTAAAATACTGACCAAATACTGATAGTGTGACGGCAGCCTTATACCCAAACCTTCCCTGAGCTTGGACTCAACACGTGTGAATAAAGTCTCAATTTACAGCCATTTTCGCACCTGCAGACATTGTTGTATTTGCACATGACGTTCACCATATTCACAAGTGTTTCACTCCGTTGAGTTCAAATTTGGCGTAATTAGAAAAGTGTCCACAATATCCAATTAGTGCGGCGCCTGCTGCAGACACAACATTTTTTGTAGCATGGAACATGTTCACATAATAAATCTGGTGAACATTTGCAACAAATTAAATCTCATCCTCGACCTGAGACCAGTCTGTGCAAAAGAAAACATGAAAAAAGAGTCTTCAAAATATTTATTAATAGGCTGAGTTCACATTTTACGGATGTATTATATTTTTGGGTTTGTTTTTTTGCAGCAATTGCAGCAAAAAGGCATTTTTTTAACATTGATTTTCTGAAAATTATGGCACAAGTTGTAGCAAATAAAATGCAACGTGACCACACTGTGTGAATGCAGCCTTAGGGTGTGTGTCCACGGGCCGTATTACATCCGGAATAGCTGCGGATTGAACGTTGCGTGGAGCTGCAGCGTTCAATCCGCAGCATCCAGATGTTCCAGCATAGTGGAGGGGATTTTATGAAATCCTGTCTCCACTATGCGTGGTAACACGCACCCGGCGGCCCTGCGATTCCGGACATGCGGCGCGTCTTTTCAGATCGCAGCATGTCCGTTTACCTTGCGGCAACGCTGCGCCGCCGCAAGGAATAACACAGGGCCCTATGTGTGGGGTGCGGAGATTCCAGATGTGTGCAATGAACACATCCGGCATCATCGCGTCACAGAAGGGGGCGGAGCGAGTTTTCCGCTCCGTCCAAAGCACCGGCCATCCTGAACGTGGACACATGCCCTAAGGGTACGCTCACATCTGCACATAAAGTAGCTGAGATTCTCAGCCAAAAAACTTGGAGAGTTTCAGGCGTGTTTCATGCCTTTTTCCCTCACCTAGTATCCGTCTGACATGCATATGCAATCCGTAAGCAATGCACTTTTAGCATCAGCTTTTACATACAGTAATTCTCTGTCGTTTCAAGCTAGATTGCAAAGTAAAACAATTTTATATGCAGATATAGCTAAATAGATAAATAAAAGAAAAAATGGCGTAGGGTCCCCTTATTTTTATTAAGCAGCTGAGGGAAAGCTGACAGCTGGAGGCTGATGTTATTATTCTGGGAAGGGGCCAATGTCCATGCATCTTTCCAGGCTATTAACATCAGCTCACAGCTGTGTGCGTAGCCTTTACTGGTTATTAGAAAGAGGAGACCTCCCAAAAAAATGACTATTTTTGATAACCAGCAAATGTTAAACAGACAGCTGCAGGGTGATATTAATAGGCTAGGAAGGGGCCATGGATATTGGCCCCCTCCCAGACTAATAACACCATCCCTCAGCCACCCCAGAAATAGTGCTGATGTCAGTAAGGTTGCCACAGTTCATTGGCTATGAACTCCCATCACCTTATTGATATCAGCGCTCTGTGATAAATTTCTCATACTGGAAGCAGTGACATCAGTAAGGTGAGTTTATCAGCTAAGAACTGCAATAATCTTAGGAACATCCCCGCTCATCACTGCAGGCATGTTCTCACGTTACTGGTAGTGTGGTTCGGCTGGCTGCTGGGCGGTTGCATCATGTCACCGCTCAACACACCGTCCAGTTGCAGCAGGGTTGGAAATCATCATGGGACATGGGATGGATTTACTGTGAATTTTCATTTGCACCAATTTTATCACTGCGTCGTCTTGTGTTTAATCATTTTGCCACATCTTCAAATATCGCTGTTCTTTCTAGAGATGATTTTCTATTAGAAAGATAATGTTTACCTTAATTTCTTACAAAGTTTGTAAAACAATATAATCCATGAATCTCATCACACAAGAGCACTCACATGGCGTAAAAACATCCACTTTCACACGCACTTTTTAAAAGTGGCAAAAGTGTTGTAACATCATACAAACTAGCAAAATGTTGCACAATATTATTTGTTGCCTTAACAGATTCTCACTAATGAAAACAATGTTGCAAATAAGTAAAAAACAAACAAACGTAAAGCCGTAAGTGATGCTGTGAGATCCATAAACGGTCACTAGGATTTTATAAAACTTTGATTGCTACCATGTAACTTTCCAAAAAAGACACAAGAAGCCAAAACGTTTTTCTTTTACATAAAAGAAAGGTGTATTAATCGCCGACACTGTTGCCTTTCCTGCGCGAGGATATTTACAAAGCAGATTAGGCATTTTTTGGCTTAGAATAATATGGCAGGTGGCTAATTCCCGAAAATGTGTGCAATTTTAGAGACAAATCATTGTAAAGAAAGAAATATGAAAAATTCCGAGAAAAGATGTCATTTCTGCGGGGTCTTATTATTTCCACGACAACGGATTTGCCAGCTCACTGGAGCTCAAGAGCCGTGCCAAGTATCTTGCTAATGGGCACGTATTAGAAAGCAGAAAAGAAAGACGCCGGGAGACAGAAGGGAACTATTTCTGTCCGCTGATGATGAAACTGCTGATCTCTGTATGGAAACTGCAGTTGAGCACGGAGCTTAAGAGTTCATGACTAGTGCTCAATACAACATTGCTGTGTCACAGCTGAAAACCGCCATTATAATACAGCATCAATTATGTGCCGACACCAGGACCATTCTGTGTGACTGCATCGTGCAAAGAAAACAGAAGACACAAGGACAGAGTTTAATAAAGAGACTTTATCGTATGAATAATAACCTAAAAACAATACACAACTCCTCCTTAACAACAGAAAAATAATGTATAAATAATATTAAAAAACTTAGTTTTATTCTAAATGTTCCTCTGGATAGAAAACAGGTTATATAATTATTTCAGACTGAGAGATTTCTTTATGCATGCAAGAATATAACTACTATAATACTGCCCCATGTAAAAGAATATAACTACTATAATACTGCCCCTATGTAAAAGAATATAACTACTATAATACTACTCCTATGTACAAGAATATAACTACTATAATACTGCCCCTATGTACAAGACTATACTATAATACTGCCCCTATGTACAAGAATATAACTACTACAATACTGCCCCATGTACAAGAATATAACTACTATAATACTGCCCCTATGTAAAAGAATATAACTACTATAATACTGCTCCTATGTACAAGAATATAACTACTATAATACTG
This sequence comes from Ranitomeya variabilis, assembly GCF_051348905.1. NCBI lineage: Eukaryota > Metazoa > Chordata > Amphibia > Anura > Dendrobatidae > Ranitomeya > Ranitomeya variabilis. The sequence continues at coordinate 235,373,932 of NC_135238.1, forward strand.
CTCCTATGTACAAGAATATAACTACTATAATACTGCCCCTATGTAAAAGAATATAACTACTATAATACTGTCCCTATGTAAAAGAATATAACTACTATAATACTGCCCCTATGTAAAAGAATATAACTACTATAATACTACTCCTATGTACAAGAATATAACTACTACAATACTGCCCCATGTACAAGAATATAACTACTATAATACTGCTCCTATGTACCAGAATATAACTACTATAATACTGCTCCTATGTACAAGAATATAACTACTATAATACTGCTCCTATGTACAAGAATATAACTACTATAATACTGCTCCTATGTACAAGAATATAACTACTATAATACTGCTCCTATGTACAAGAATATAACTACTATAATACTGCCCCTATGTACAAGAATATAACTACTATAATACTGCCCCTATGTACAAGAATATAACTACTATAATACTGCCCCATGAACAAGAATATAACTACTGTAATACTGCCCCTATGTACAAGAATATATGGAGCGGCCCCCAGACGCAGGACGGCGGGGTACTCGGTACCGGGTCTGCCGGTTCTGAGGATGTCACGGTGGCCTGACCCGGTCCGTGGCCCTGCTAAGGGGCGCCCAATAAAAGGTGTAGGTCGCAGTAAATGACGAGGACACCAGGTTGCAGTCTCTTTACCTCTTTACTGAAGGCTTCGGCATCCGCAATCCAGAGCACTGCTAACAGGGCTGGCTGAGACCAGCCGGTCCGAAGGCACATCCAGAGTTCCCTTTACAGGTGGAAATCAGTGCCTACCTACTAGCGCCTGGGTGTTGTAGTACCTCCCTGCTGAGCACCACGGGATAGTGTAGCGCCCCCACTGCCGCAGGGCCGAGGGGTACCCTGTTGTGAATTTGGATTCTGGGCTCCCCCGGTGGCTACTGGTGGAATTGAACTGGTGTCTTCATCTTCTCTGTTCACCTGTTCCCATCAAGATGTGGGAGTCGCTATATAACCTTGCTGCTCTGTTAGTTTCTTGCCGGTCAACAATGTTATCAGAAGCCTCTCTGTGCTTGTTCCTGCTCCTAGACAACTACTAGATAAGTTGGACTCTTGTCCATGTTTGTTTTTGCATTTTTGTTCCAGTTCACAGCTGTAGTTTCGTTACTGTGTCTGGAAAGCTCTTGTGAACAGGAATTGCCACTCTGGTGTTATGAGTTAATGCCTGAGTTTTAAAGTAATTTCTGGATGGTGTTTTTGATAGGGTTTTCAGCTGACCATGAAAGTGTCCTTTCTGTCTTCTGCTATGTAGTAAGTGGACCTCAAATTTGCTAAACCTATTTTCATACTACGTTTGTTATTTCATCTCAACTCACCGCCAATACATGTGGGGGGCCTCTGTCTCCTTTCGGGGTATTTCTCTAGAGGTGAGCTAGGACTAATATTTTCCTCTGCTAGCTTTATTTAGTCCTCCGGCTGGTGCTGGGCATCTAGAATCAACGTAGGCATGCTACCCGGCCACTGCTAGTTGTGCGTTAGGTTTAGTTCATGGTCAGCTCAGTTCCCATCTTCCAAGAGCTAGTTCCTATATATGCTTATGCTATGTTCTCTTGCCATTGAGATCATGACAGTTTGACCGGCCAGCAAAGTGTTAATTGTTTGGGCTGAAGCAGGAGTAAAAGAAGTGTTGAAGGGAAATTTTTTTTTTTTTTTTTTTTTTTTCCCCTCAGAGTTTTGCTGCCTAGCCCTTAATTGCTGTCTAGCTGCTTCTTACCTCCTCTTAACCCTTGAATGGCTCTGTGTCCACCTGTTTGTAATGGATCTTCAGAGTGTAACTGCAGGTTTGAATAATCTCGCCACGAAGGTACAAAATTTCCAGGATTTTGTTTGTCATGCACCTGTATCTGAGCCGAGAATTCCTTTGCCGGAATTTTTCTCGGGGAATAGATCCGGGTTTCAGAATTTTCGAAATAATTGCAAATTATTTTTGTCCCTGAAATCTCGCTCTGCCGGAGACCCTGCACAGCAGGTCAGGATTGTGATTTCCTTGCTCCGGGGCGACCCTCAAGACTGGGCTTTTTCATTGACACCAGGGGATCCTGCGTTGCTCAATGTGGATGCGTTTTTTCTGGCCTTGGGGTTGCTTTATGACGAACCTCATTTGGAGCTTCAGGCAGAAAAAACTTTGATGTCCCTATCTCAGGGGCAAGATGAAGCGGAAATTTACTGCCAAAGATTCCGTAAATGGTCTGTGCTTACTCAGTGGAATGAGTGCGCCCTGGCGGCGACTTTCAGAGAGGGTCTCTCTGATGCCATTAAGGATGTTATGGTGGGGTTCCCTGTGCCTGCGGGTCTGAATGAGTCCATGACAATGGCTATTCAGATCGATAGGCGTTTGCGGGAGCGCAAACCAGTGCACCATCTGGCGGTGTCCACTGAGAAGTCGCCAGAGAGTATGCAGTGTGATAGAATTCTGTCCCGAAGCGAGCGGCAGAATTTTAGACGGAAAAATGGGTTGTGTTTCTATTGTGGTGATTCTACTCATGTTATATCAGCATGCTCTAAGCGCACTAAAAAGCTTGGTAAATCTGTTTCCATTTGCACCTTACCGTCTAAATTTATTCTATCTGTGACCCTGATTTGCTCTTTGTCATCTATTACCACGGACGCCTATATCGACTCTGGCGCCGCTTTGAGTCTTATGGATTGGTCCTTTGCCAAACGCTGTGGGTATGATTTAGAGCCTTTGGAGACTCCTATTCCTCTGAAGGGGATTGACTCCACCCCATTGGCTAATAATAATCCACAATACTGGACACAAGTAACTATGCGTATTAATCCGGATCACCAGGAGATTGTTCGCTTTCTGGTGCTGTATAATCTACATGATGATTTGGTGCTAGGATTGCCTTGGCTGCAATCTCACAACCCAGTCCTCGACTGGAGAGCTATGTCTGTGTTGAGCTGGGGATGTAAGGGGGCTCATGGGGATGTACCTGTGGTTTCCATTTCATCATCCATTCCCTCTGAAATTCCTGAGTTCCTGTCTGACTATCGTGACGTCTTTGAAGAACCCAAGCTTGGTTCGTTACCTCCGCACCGAGAGTGCGATTGTGCCATAGATTTAATCCCGGGTAGTAAATACCCAAAGGGTCGTTTATTTAATCTGTCTGTGCCTGAACATGCTGCTATGCGAGAATATATAAAGGAGTCCTTGGAAAAGGGACATATTCGTCCATCGTCATCTCCCTTAGGAGCCGGTTTTTTCTTTGTGTCAAAAAAAGACGGCTCTTTGAGACCATGTATTGATTATCGGCTTTTGAATAAAATCACTGTTAAATATCAATACCCATTGCCGTTGCTGACTGATTTGTTTGCTCGCATAAAGGGGGCCAAGTGGTTCTCTAAGATTGACCTTCGTGGGGCGTATAATTTGGTGCGAATCAGGCAGGGGGATGAGTGGAAAACCGCATTTAATACGCCCGAGGGCCACTTTGAGTATTTAGTGATGCCTTTTGGTCTTTCTAATGCTCCGTCAGTTTTCCAGTCCTTTATGCATGATATTTTTCGCGATTATTTGGATAAATTTATGATTGTGTATCTGGATGATATTCTGATTTTTTCGGATGACTGGGACTCTCATGTCCAGCAAGTCAGGAGGGTTTTTCAGGTTTTGCGGTCTAATTTTTTGTGTGTGAAGGGTTCTAAGTGTGTTTTTGGGGTACAGAGGATTTCCTTTTTGGGATATATTTTTTCCCCCTCTTCCATTGAAATGGATCCTGTCAAGGTTCAAGCTATTTGTGATTGGACGCAGCCCTCTTCTCTTAAGAGTCTTCAGAAATTTTTGGGCTTTGCTAACTTTTATCGTCGATTTATTGCTGGTTTTTCGGATATTGCTAAGCCATTGACCGATTTGACTAAGAAGGGTGCTGATGTTGCTGATTGGTCCCCTGATGCTGTGGAGGCCTTTCGGGAGCTTAAGCGCCGCTTTTCTTCCGCCCCTGTGTTGCGTCAGCCTGATGTTGCTCTACCTTTTCAGGTTGAGGTCGACGCTTCTGAGATCGGAGCTGGGGCAGTGTTGTCGCAGAAAAGTTCTGACTGCTCCGTGATGAGGCCTTGTGCCTTCTTTTCCCGTAAATTTTCGCCCGCCGAGCGGAATTATGATGTTGGGAATCGGGAGCTTTTGGCCATGAAGTGGGCTTTTGAGGAGTGGCGCCATTGGCTTGAGGGGGCCAGACATCAGGTGGTGGTATTGACTGACCACAAAAATTTGATTTATCTTGAGACCGCCAGGCGCCTGAATCCTAGACAGGCGCGCTGGTCATTATTTTTCTCTCGGTTTAATTTTGTGGTGTCATACCTACCGGGTTCTAAGAATGTTAAGGCGGATGCCCTTTCTAGGAGTTTTGAGCCTGACTCGCCTGGTAACTCTGAGCCCACAGGTATCCTTAAGGATGGAGTGGTATTGTCAGCCGTTTCTCCAGACCTGCGGCGGGCCTTGCAGGAGTTTCAGGCGGATAGACCTGATCGTTGCCCACCTGATAAACTGTTTGTTCCTGATGATTGGACCAGTAGAGTCATCTCTGAGGTTCATTCTTCTGCGTTGGCAGGTCATCCTGGCATTTTTGGTACCAGGGATTTGGTGGCAAGGTCCTTCTGGTGGCCTTCCCTGTCACGAGATGTGCGAGGCTTTGTGCAGTCTTGTGACGTTTGTGCTCGGGCCAAGCCTTGTTGTTCTCGGGCTAGTGGATTATTGTTGCCCTTGCCTATTCCTAAGAGGCCTTGGACGCACATCTCGATGGATTTTATTTCAGATCTGCCTGTTTCTCAGAAGATGTCTGTCATCTGGGTGGTGTGTGACCGTTTTTCTAAGATGGTCCATTTGGTTCCTCTGCCCAAGTTACCTTCTTCTTCCGAGTTGGTTCCTCTGTTTTTTCAAAATGTTGTTCGTTTGCATGGTATTCCTGAGAATATCGTTTCTGACAGAGGGACTCAATTCGTGTCTAGATTTTGGCGGGCATTCTGTGCTAGGATGGGCATAGATTTATCTTTTTCGTCCGCTTTCCATCCTCAGACGAATGGCCAGACCGAGCGGATTAATCAGACCCTGGAGACATATCTGAGGTGTTTTGTGTCTGCTGACCAGGATGATTGGGTTGCTTTTTTGCCATTGGCGGAGTTCGCTCTCAATAATCGGGCCAGCTCTGCCACTTTGGTGTCCCCGTTTTTCTGTAATTCGGGGTTTCATCCTCGATTTTCCTCTGGTCAGGTGGAATCTTCGGATTGTCCTGGAGTGGATGCTGTGGTGGAGAGATTGCATCAGATCTGGGGGCAGGTGGTGGACAATTTGAGGTTGTCCCAGGAGAAGACTCAGCTTTTTGCCAACCGCCACCGTCGTGTTGGTCCTCGGCTTTCTGTTGGGGATTTGGTGTGGTTGTCTTCTCGTTTTGTCCCTATGAGGGTCTCTTCTCCTAAGTTTAAGCCTCGGTTTATCGGCCCGTATAAGATATTGGAGATTCTTAACCCTGTTTCCTTCCGTTTGGACCTCCCTGCATCCTTTTCTATTCATAACGTTTTTCATCGGTCATTATTGCGCAGGTATGAGGTACCGGTTGTGCCTTCCGTTGAGCCTCCTGCTCCGGTGTTGGTTGAGGGTGAGTTGGAGTACGTTGTGGAGAAAATCTTAGACTCTCGTGTTTCCAGACGGAGACTCCAGTATCTGGTCAAGTGGAAGGGATACGGCCAGGAGGATAATTCTTGGGTGAATGCATCTGATGTTCATGCCTCCGATCTGGTTCGTGCCTTTCATAGGGCCCATCCTGATCGCCCTGGTGGTTCTGGTGAGGGTTCGGTGCCCCCTCCTTGAGGGGGGGGTACTGTTGTGAATTTGGATTCTGGGCTCCCCCGGTGGCTACTGGTGGAATTGAACTGGTGTCTTCATCTTCTCTGTTCACCTGTTCCCATCAAGATGTGGGAGTCGCTATATAACCTTGCTGCTCTGTTAGTTTCTTGCCGGTCAACAATGTTATCAGAAGCCTCTCTGTGCTTGTTCCTGCTCCTAGACAACTACTAGATAAGTTGGACTCTTGTCCATGTTTGTTTTTGCATTTTTGTTCCAGTTCACAGCTGTAGTTTCGTTACTGTGTCTGGAAAGCTCTTGTGAACAGGAATTGCCACTCTGGTGTTATGAGTTAATGCCTGAGTTTTAAAGTAATTTCTGGATGGTGTTTTTGATAGGGTTTTCAGCTGACCATGAAAGTGTCCTTTCTGTCTTCTGCTATGTAGTAAGTGGACCTCAAATTTGCTAAACCTATTTTCATACTACGTTTGTTATTTCATCTCAACTCACCGCCAATACATGTGGGGGCCTCTGTCTCCTTTCGGGGTATTTCTCTAGAGGTGAGCTAGGACTAATATTTTCCTCTGCTAGCTTTATTTAGTCCTCCGGCTGGTGCTGGGCATCTAGAATCAACGTAGGCATGCTACCCGGCCACTGCTAGTTGTGCGTTAGGTTTAGTTCATGGTCAGCTCAGTTCCCATCTTCCAAGAGCTAGTTCCTATATATGCTTATGCTATGTTCTCTTGCCATTGAGATCATGACAGTACCCGGTACCGGGCCTCTGAGTCTCTGCTCTGGGGTTGTCACGGTGGCTAGACCAGGTCCGTGACCCTGCTGAGGGGCGTCCAATGAAAGGTGTGGGTGGTGATGCTGTAGTGGTGCGGTGCAGGTCGCAGTAAATAACGAGGACACCAGGTTGCAGTCTCTTTACCTCTTTACTGAAGGCTTCAGGATCCTCGGTCCGGAATACGGTTAACCGGGCTGTGGGAGTCCGGCCGGTCCGATGGCACCTCCAGAGTTCCCTTTGCAGGTGGAAATCTGTGCCTACCTTCTAGCGCTTGTGTGTTGTGATCCTTCCCTGCTGTGCTTACGGGATAGTCCCCACAACTGCTGTGTCTGTTTCTGAAGTTCCCTCACAACTCGATTATGATGTTCTTCTTCGTCCCCCAGATGATATGGCTAGGACGCACCCGTATGACGGGTAGGCTCGGAGGTCTTCCTGGACCCTAGAGTCGCCCCTCTCCTGTTGTTGCCCCCTATGTCTTCTTAGGTGATTTTAGTGAGACAGCCCGCCTATAACTGACTGTCCTGCCGTAGGTTTGAAGTTTGGCCTGGAGCTCTATACTTCCTCGGCGTTCCGGCCACCGGCTACGCACCTCAGTAGGATGTTGCCTCGTCTTACAGCACGACTCCTACTGGTATTCTCCTTGTTGCGTTGATCTCGTTTCTCACTCAGCACAATAAACCTCGCTTCTTGTCCTTTCTTGGGGTACCGCCGCGATGAAGTGCAGGCGCGGTCCCGTAACATTCTCTCTGTTCGCTAGGCCTCTGTCAGGATCCCACCCCTGACAGGGACCCCCCTGAATCTTCCCCTGCAACACCCTCTGCCACAGGATGTTGCCTGGTTCCAACCCAGTCAGCTTCTCCTTAACTTCCTATCCAATCCCCAGTTTTACCAGAGTGTGAGGAGTGGCCTAATACATAGAACCCTTTGCTCCCCCTGGTGGCCGGAGTGTGAAGTGTAGTGTGACTGTGATACCTGGTCAGGTGAACTCCTTTAGTGCCATCAGACGTAACATCACTCCTCTTAGTGGCGGAGCGTTAGTACTGCAACGACCAGGTCTCTGGTGCGCTGCATATAACTACTATAATACTGCCCCCTATGTACAAGAATATAACTACTATAATACTGCCCCCTATGTACAAGAATACAACTACTATAATACTGCCCCCTATATACAAGAATATAACTACTATAATACTGCTCCTATGTACAAGAATAAAACTACTATAATACTGCCCCTATGTACAAGAATATAACTACTATAATACTGCCCCTATGTACAAGAATATAACTACTATAATACTGCTCCTATGTACAAGAATATGTATACTGTAATACTGCTCCTATATACAAGAATATAACTACTATAATACTGCTCCTATGTACAAGAATATAACTACTATAATACTGCTCCTATGTACAAGAATATAACTACTATAATACTGCCTCCTATGTATAAGAATATAACTACTATAATACTGCTCCTATGTACAAGAATATAACTACTATAATACTGCTCCTATGTACAAGAATATAACTACTATAATACTGCCCCCTATGTACAAGAATATAACTACTATAATACTGCTCCTATGTACAAGAATATAACTACTATAATACTGCTCCCTATGTACAAGAATATAACTACTATAATACTGCTCCTATGTACAAGAATATAACTACTATAATACTGCTCCTATGTACAAGAATATAACTACTATAATACTGCTCCTATATACAAGAATATAACTACTATAATACTGCTCCTATGTACATGAATATAACTACTATAATACTGCTCCTATGTACAAGAATATAACTACTATAATACTGCTCCTATATACAAGAATATAACTACTATAATACTGCTCCTATGTACATGAATATAACTACTATAATACTGCCTCCTATGTATAAGAATATAACAAATATAATACTGCTCCTATGTACAAGAATATAACTACTATAATACTGCCCCTATGTACAAGAATATAACTACTATAATACTGCCCCTATGTACAAGAATATAACTACTACTAGATGGTGGCCCGATTCTATCGCACCGGGTATTCTAGAATATGCATGTCCACGTAGTATATTGCACAGCCCACATAGTATATTGCCCAGCCACGTAGTATATTGCCCAGTCACGTAGTATATTGCCCAGTCACGTAGTATATTGCCCAGCCACGTAGTATATTGCCCAGTCACGTAGTATATTGCCCAGTGACGTAGTATATTGCCCAGCCACGTAGTATATTGCCCAGTGATGTAGTATACAGCACAGAGCCACGTAGTATATTGCCCAGCCACGTAGTATATTGCCCAGCTACGTAGTATATTGCCCAGCCACGTATGTCACAGGTTAAAAAATAAAAAATAAACATATACTCACCTTCCGAGGGCCCCTTGTAGTCCTGTCGCCTGTGTGCGGTGCACGTGGCAGCTTCCGGTCCCAGGGTTGGTATGAGCGCAGGACCTGTGATGACAATGCGGTCACATGACCGTGACGTCATGGCAGGTCCTTCTCGCATACCGTCCTTGCCACCGGAACCTTCCGCTTGCATGGAGCGGTCACCGGAGCATCACGAGGACCTGGAAAGGCGGCGGAAGATGAGTATATAATGATTTTTTATTTTTTTTATTATTTTTCACATTAGATCTTTTTACTATTGACGCTGCATAGGCAGCATCAATAGTACAAACTTGGTGACACAGGGTTAATAGCGGCGTTAACTGAGTGAGTTACCCGCGGCATAATGTGGTCCGTTACCGCTGGCATTAACCCTGTGTGAGCGGTGACTGCGGGGAGTATGGAGCGGGCGCCAGGCACTGACTGCAGGGGAGTAGGGATGGACTGTTATGACCTGGTGGTTAAGAGGCCACACTGATATGACCTGGAGGCTAAAACGCAACATGGAACGAGCTCTGAGAAGGTGGTATCTCTACTGACCGCAGTCCCTAATCCTAACAACAACACTAGTAATAGCCGTGGGATGTTCCTGACTCTCCCTAGACACCTCTTCACAGCCTAAGAACTAACTACCCCTAAAGAAGGAAATAGAAAGCTATCTTGCCTCAGAGAAAACCCCAAAAGGAAAGACAGCCCCCCACAAATATTGACTGTGAGTGGAGAGGGAAATGACGTACACAGAAATGAAATCAGATTTCAGCAAAGGAGGCCAATACTAAACTTGATAGACAGAGAAAAAAGGATACTGTGCGGTCAGTATTAAAAACTACAAAATTCACGCAGAGTTTACAAAAATGAACTCCACACCGACTCACGGTGTGGAGGGGCAAATCTGCTTTCCCAGAGCTTCCAGCTAGCCTGAATATGACATAGTGACAAGCTGGACAAAAAGAGACATATTTGCAGAGCAATAGAGTCCAAGCAAATGGACAAACAAGAACTAGAAAAAACTTATCTTTTGCTGACAAGGACAGGCCATATGAGAAATCCAAGGAGAGAACCAAATCCAACCAAGAACATTGACAGCTGGCATGAACTAAAGCCCAAAGCAGGTTTAAATAACAAACCCAGGCAAGGCGATTAGTGAAGGCAGCTGCTACAGCTACCTAAAGGAGCAGCAGTTCCACTCGAAACCACCAGAGGGAGCCCAAGGGCAGAACTCACAAAAATACCATTAGCAACCACAGGAGGGAGCTCCAGAATGGAATTCACAACAGTACCCCCCCCCCTTGAGGAGGGGTCACCGAACCCTCACCAGAGCTCCCAGGCCGATCAGGACGAGCAAAATGGAAAGCACGAACCAAATCGGCAGCATGAACATCGGCGGCAACAACCCAAGAATTATCCTCCTGGCCATAACCCTTCCACTTGACCAGATACTGAAGCTTCCGCCTCGAAAAACGAGAATCCAAAATCTTCTCCACCACATATTCTAATTCCCCCTCAACCAACACCGGAGCAGGAGGATCAACGGAGGGAACCATAGGTACCACATATCTCCGCAACAAGGATCTATGGAACACATTATGAATGGAAAAAGAAGCTGGAAGGGACAAACGAAAAGACACCGGATTGATAATTTCAGAAATCTTATAAGGCCCAGTAAAGCGAGGCTTGAACTTAGGGGATGAAACCTTCATAGGAACATGACGAGAAGACAACCAGACCAAATCCCCAACACGAAGCCGGGGACCAACACACCGACGACGGTTAGCAAAACGTTGAGCCTTTTCCTGAGACAACGTCAAATTGTCAACAACATGAGCCCAAATTTGCTGCAACCTGTCCACCACAGAATCCACACCAGGACAGTCAGAAGGCTCAAGCTGCCCCGAAGAAAAACGAGGATGAAAACCAAAGTTACAAAAGAAAGGCGAAACCAAGGTAGCCGAACTAGCCCGATTATTAAGGGCAAACTCGGCCAACGGCAAAAAGGTCACCCAATCATCCTGATCAGCAGACACGAAGCATCTCAAATAGGTTTCCAAGGTCTGATTGGTTCGCTCCGTTTGGCCATTTGTCTGAGGATGGAATTCTGAAGAAAAAGACAAATCAATGCCCATTCTAGCACAAAAGGACCGCCAAAACCTAGAAACGAACTGGGAACCTCTGTCAGACACAATATTCTCCGGAATACCATGCAAACGAACCACATGCTGAAAAAATAATGGAACCAAATCAGAGGAGGAAGGCAACTTAGGCAACGGTACCAAATGGACCATCTTAGAAAACCGGTCACAAACCACCCAGATGACAGACATCTTCTGAGAAACAGGAAGATCAGAAATAAAATCCATGGAAATATGCGTCCAGGGCCTCTCAGGAATAGGCAAAGGCAAAAGCAACCCACTGGCACGGGAACAGCAAGGCTTAGCCCGAGCACAGGTCCCACAGGACTGCACAAACGAACGCACATCCCACGACAAGGAAGGCCACCAAAAGGACCTAGCCACCAAATCTCTGGTACCGAAAATCCCAGGGTGACCAGCCAACACCGAACAATGAACCTCAGAAATTACCCTGCTAGTCCATCTATCAGGAACAAACAGTTTCCCCACTGGACAGCGGTCAGGTTTATCAGCCTGAAACTCCTGAAGTACCCGCCGCAAATCAGGGGAGATGGCAGAAAGAATCACCCCCTCCTTAAGGATCCCAGCCGGCTCAAGAACTCCTGGAGAATCAGGCAAAAAACTCCTAGAAAGGGCATCAACCTTCACATTCTTAGATCCCGGAATATACGAGACCACAAAATCAAAACGTGAGAAAAACAGAGACCACCGAGCTTGTCTAGGATTCAACCGCTTAGGAGACTCGAGGTAAATCAGATTCTTATGATCAGTCAAGACCACCACGCGATGCTTGGCTCCCTCAAGCCAATGTCGCCACTCCTCAAATGCCCACTTCATCGACAACAACTCCCGATTGCCGACATCATAATTACGCTCAGCAGGCGAAAACTTTCTGTAGAAGAAAGCACACGGTTTCATCAAAGAGCCATCAGAATTTCTCTGAGACAAAACGGCCCCTGCCCCAATCTCAGAAGCATCAACCTCAACCTGAAAAGGCAGAGAAACATCTGGCTGACGCAACACAGGGGCAGAAGTAAAACGACGTTAAAGCTCCTGAAAGGCCTCAACAGCCGCAGAGGACCAATTCATCACATCAGCGCCCTTCCTCGTCAAATCGGTCAGAGGCTTCACCACACTAGAAAAATTAGCAATAAAGCGGCGATAAAAATTGGCAAAGTCCAAATTTTTCTGAAGGCTCTTTACAGATGTAGATTGAGTCCAATCATGAATGGCCTGGACTTTAACAGGGTCCATTTCAATAGCCGAGGGAGAAAAAATGAAACCCAAAAAAGAAACCTTCTGAACTCCAAAGATTCACTTAGACCCCTTCACAAACAACGCATTAGCACGAAGGACCTGAAATACCATCCTGACCTGCTTCACATGAGACTCCCAATCATCAGAGAAAACCAAAATATCATCCAAATACACAATCATGAATTTATCCAGATAATTCCGGAAGATATCATGCATAAAGGACTGAAATACCGATGGAGCATTAGAGAGCCCGAATGGCATTACAAGATATTCAAAATGGCCTTCGGGCGTATTAAATGCTGTTTTCCATTCATCACCTTGTTTAATACGCACGAGATTATACGCCCCTCGAAGGTCGATTTTAGTAAACCAACTGGCACCCTTAATCCGAGCAAACAAATCAGAAAGTAAAGGTAAAGGGTACTGGAACTTGACAGTGATCTTATTGAGAAGGCGATAATCTATACAGGGTCTCAAGGAGCCATCCTTCTTGGCAACAAAAAAAAATCCCGCTCCCAACGGTGACGAAGACGGGCGAATATGCCCCTTCTCCAAGGACTCCTTTACATAACTCCGCATAGCGGCATGCTCTGGCACAGACAGATTGAAAAGTCGGCCCTTAGGGAACTTACTGCCAGGAATCAAATTAATGGCACAATCGCAGTCCCTATGAGGAGGCAGGGAACTGGACTTGGGCTCATCAAATATATCCTGGAAATCCGACAAAAACTCAGGAACTTCAGAAGAAGGGGACGAGGAAATGGACATCAAAGGAATATCACTATGTATCCCCTGACAACCCCAACCAGTTACAGACATAGATCTCCAATCCAGCACTGGATTATGTACCTGTAACCATGGAAAACCCAGCACAACAACATCATGCAAATTATGCAACACCAAAAAGCGAATATTTTCCTGATGTGCTGGAGCCATGTGCATGGTTAACTGTGTCCAGTACTGAGGTTTATTCTTGGCCAATGGCGTAGCATCAATCCCCCTTAAAGGAATAGGGCTCTGCAAAGGCTCCAAGGAAAAACCACAGCGCTTGGCAAATTCTAAGTCCATTAAGTTCAGGGCAGCGCCTGAGTCCACAAATGCCATAACAGAAAAGGACGACAATGAGCAAATCAGGGTAACAGACAAGAGAAATTTAGGCTGTACAGTACTAATGGTAACAGATCTAGCGACCCTCTTAGTACGCTTAGGGCAATCAGAAATAGCATGAGCAGAATCACCACAGTAAAAACACAGGCCATTCTGACTTCTGAATTTCTGCCTTTCTGCTCTAGTCAAAATCCTATCACATTGCATAGGCTCAGGACTCTGCTCAGAGGACACTGCCATATGGTGCACCACCTTGCGTTCGCGCAAGCGCCGATCAATCTGAATGGCCAAAGACATTGATTCGTTCAAACCAGCAGGCATAGGAAACCCCACCATAACATCTTTCAGGGCTTCAGAAAGACCCTTTCTGAAAATCGCTGCCAGGGCATACTCATTCCATTTTGTGAGCACAGACCACTTTCTAAATTTCTGGCAGTATAATTCTGCTGCTTCCTGACCCTGACACAGAGCCAGCAAAGTTTTTTCTGCCTGATCCACAGAATTAGGCTCATCATACAGCAATCCGAGCGCTTGAAAAAATGCGTCAATATTGAGCAATGCAGGATTTCCTGGCTCAAGGGAGAATGACCAGTCTTGTGGGTCGCCACGCAGCAAAGAAATAACAATCTTCACCTGCTGAATGGGGTCACCAGAGGAACGGGGTCTCAGAGCAAAAAACAATCTGCAATTATTTTTAAAGTTCAAAAATTTAGATCTATCCCCAGAAAACAAATCAGGAATAGGAATTCTAGGCTCTAATACCGGAGTCTGGACAACATAATCTTGGATACTCTGTACCCTTGCAGCGAGTTGATCCACGCACAAGGACAGACCCTGAACCTCCATATCAGCACCAAAATCCTGAACCACCCAGAGATTAAGGGAAAAAAAAGACAAAACAAGCTACAAAGGAAAAAAAAATGACTCAGAACTTTCTTTTCCCTGTTTTGAGATGCATTTAACACATTGAGGGCCAGCTGTACTGTTATGACCTGGTGGTTAAGAGGCCACACTGATATGACCTGGTGGCTAAAACGCAACATGGATCGAGCTCTGAGAAGGTGGTATCTCTACTGATCGCAGTCCCTAATCCTAACAACAACACTAGTAATAGCCGTGGGATGTTCCTGACTCTCCCTAGACACCTCTTCACAGCCTAAGAACTAACTACCCCTAAAGAAGGAAATAGAAAGCTATCTTGCCTCAGAGAAAACCCCAAAAGGAAAGACAGCCCCCCACAAATATTGACTGTGAGTGGAGAGGGAAATGATGTACACAGAAATGAAATCAGATTTCAGCAAAGGAGGCCAATACTAAACTTGATAGACAGAGAGAAAAGGATACTGTGCGGTCAGTATTAAAAACTACAAAATCCACGCAGAGTTTACAAAAATGAACTCCACACCGACTCACGGTGTGGAGGGGCAAATCTGCTTTCCCAGAGCTTCCAGCTAGCCTGAATATGACATAGTGACAAGCTGGACAAAAAGAGACATATTTGCAGAGCAATAGAGTCCAAGCAAATGGACAAACAAGAACTAGAAAAAACTTATCTTTTGCTGACAAGGACAGGCCATATGAGAAATCCAAGGAGAGAACCAAATCCAACCAAGAACATTGACAGCTGGCATGAACTAAAGCCCAGAGCAGGTTTTTTTTTTTTTTAAATTCGTTTATTAAAACACTGACATCACATGTACATACACATTTTACACATTTCCGATTCAGTGCAGGTACATCATAACAATAGATTCATTAACATAGTGTTATTTACACCGATCGGATCATGCAAATTTAAGATATAATAGTATGTCACATACATTGAAAATCCTAAAAAACACAACCTATTTTACTGCCTAAACAAAACTGTCTCCACCACACTAGCATAACGGTTTTTGTACTCAACATGAATCACTCAGGCTCACAAATCTTAACGATACTGAATTTAGGCCCTTAACTACGTGATGATACGGTGAGGTGCGACGAGTTCCATGAGTCCCAGATTTTATTAAACTTCTCCAAACAACCTCTATTCTGGTATAAGGTGCGTTCATATGGCACGATCAGATTTACCAACTCTATCCAGGCCCTAAGGGATGGATGTGAAGTGCCCATCCAGCGCAGGGCAATCAATTTTCTTGCCAGAAAAAGTGTCTCTCTCAAAAAAATTTGAACATGGTGGCCCCACATCTCCTCCTCCAATATCCCAAACAAACACACCGACGGGGTCAAGGGGACAGGAATATGTACAAGGGAAGTCAACAACGAGGCCACCTCATTCCAATATGACATAATAATCGGACACTCCCATATCATGTGTATAAAATCCGCCCCCTCCATATGACATCTATTGCATTCTGAAGACCGGGACAACCCAATTTTAAATAGTCGCAATGGGGTTAGATATGATTGATGCAAAATATATAACTGTATCATTTTATTGTTAGCCGAGGGTGACACCTTGGTTGGGGACTCAAGGGCCATCTCCCAATCCTCACCCTGTAAGTCAGGTATCAGGACCCTCCATTTTTCCCTTATCGGCAACAAAGTAGCATCGGCACCCACGGACAACATATAAGTATACAATGCAGAGATAAGACCACGGGGTCCCTGTGACTTGAAAATCCCTATCAGTGGGAAAGAGGATATTACTTGTACCACCTCCACACTTCGAAGATGTGACTGAATCGCTGATCTGAGTTGAAGATATCGAAAGAACTGAGGTCTCGGTATATCATACTTATGCTGAATTTGTTCAAAGGACATTAGGGTTCCCTGTTCATAAAGATCATTAAGCAACAAAACACCATGTGACGTCCAGAATTGAGCAGAAGGGTGATTCAACAGGCTCGGGAAATATTCACTATCCCACAATGGCATTTCAGCTACAATACCATCAAAACGAATTACCTTTTTCACTTGCCGCCAAATTAACCTTGCCAACCGAAGCAACGGCAATAATCTAGGGACAGAGGGTTTGTTTATTTCCAAGAAACCCAACGGGCAGCTGATCTTGGCAGCATGAGCCAGGTGGTTTTCCGAATTCGGCAAATCTCCCCCAGGCATCCATTTTCCCAGAGCTCTAAGCTGTCCAGCTAAATAATATAAAAAGAAATCTGGTAACGCCGCCCCTCCCATTTGCTTAGATCTATGTAAGGTGGATAATTTGAGTTTGGGTCTAGCCCTTCCCCAAATAAAGGATGTAGTTAATGAGTTCAAGTTGGCAAAAAAGGATTTAGGAACCGGTACTGCACTATGTTGGAGGGAATAATTAAGCTTCGGGAGAAGTATCATTTTTATCAAATTTATGCGGCCCGAGACAGATAAAGGCAGTTTACTCCATATAGCAAACTTATGTTTAACAAACTCCAGCAGCGGGAGAATATTGAGTTGTAAATCAAGTCTACTGTCTTTTGGTATAATTATTCCTAAATATTTAAAGCTAGTGACAACCGGCAATAGGGATAAAGTATTAAGATGTGTTGCCGAGCCATGAAAGAGAGGCATCAAAGCCGATTTATCCCAGTTGATATATAGTCCCGAACGTCTACTGAATCCTTCTATAGTAGTGATCACATGTGGTAGGGTCTCCTCCACCTCATCAAGAAATACAACCATATCGTCCGCATATAGACCGATAGTGTCCACGCGGTCTGTTATCGTAATGCCCTTAATCAATGAGGAGGACCTTATACGAATCGCCAACGCCTCTATTGCAAGGGCGAACAAGGCCGGAGATAGAGGACATCCCTGGCGAGTTCCTCTCTTTAAGGGGAATGAATCAGAAATAGAATTATTAATAATTATCCGGGCTCTTGGTTTCAAGTATAATGCTGCTATCCATTTTTGGAATTTAGGGCCAAATTGAAATCGTTGTAAACATGCAGACAAAAAAGGCCATTCAAGAGAGTCAAATGCCTTGGCCGCATCCAGCGAGGCCAAGGCCCATTTATTCTCAGGTACCAACGTACTATATTGGGCTATTGATTGAACCCTCCTGATGTTAATAGAGGTACTCTTACCCGGCATAAAACCTGTCTGATCTGGATGTATTATATCTAATATTACCGTATTTAATCTAGTAGCTAGAATTTTAGTGAAAATCTTATAATCCACATTAACTAGTGAAATAGGACGATAAGATCCGCAGTCTAGGGGGTCCTTCCCTTCCTTTTTTAAAACTATGATATTTGCTTCATAATAAGAGTCCGGCAAGTGACCACCCTCCCAAACACCCTGAAATACTTCCAAAAGAATTGGAACCAGAGCATCTCTATATTTTCTATATATTTCTATAGGGAAGCCATCCGGGCCCGGTGCCTTGCCAGAAGCCAAATCTGTTATGGCCTTGTTCACCTCATCGAGAGTAAAGTCAGCATCTAAAAAGGCTTGTTGTGCAGCATTCAACGTAGGGAATACTAAGTCTGATAAATAGTTTAGGCATTCCAAGGTATCAGAGTCTCCCTTGGAACTATACAGCTCTTTATAAAAGTCACAAAAGCAGTGAAGTATATCATCTGTCGAGGTCACTATAGAGTCGTCTGACTTCCGAATTTTGAGTATAGTGTTGGACGCATTGTGCTGACGCACCATGTATGCAAGGAGTTTACTGGACTGATTTCCCAGTTCAAAGTATGTCTGTTTAGTAAAAAATAGTTTGCGTTTAGATTTAGTGTCAGAATATTGACTATGTAGTCTGTGCAAGTGTAACCACTCCGTCCTGTTCTCGCCTGTCTGATTAGCTATATATTTCGCCTCCGAGTCTCTCAGACGCTTGTCCATGTCATCGTCTTCCTTTGAGGTCAGTCGCTTAATATACGAGATAGTAGAAGACAAACAACCCCTCAGGTATGCTTTGAGGGCGTCCCAAAGAATATTAATGTTTTGTGGCATAGGGTGGGATGTAATGAAGCAGTCCAGTTGGTCAACAGTCCGGTCCTCAGGGCCTATTAACTTCAGCCAGAATGGATTTACTTTCCAGGTTATATTGTTCCTCACCCGACCCAACTTAAGTTTAAGGATCACTGGACTATGATCTGAGACCCCTCTACTCCCATGACTCACCTCTCCCACCCTTACCGCCAAGCTACTGGAGCCAAAAATATAGTCTAAGCGAGATAAAGTGCGTTTGACAGACGAATGACAAGTAAACTCTCTTACGTCGGGGTGGCATATTCTCCAAAGATCTAACCAACCAGTGCCTTCCATGAATATTGACAATCGAGATGACGAAGAGCCCACACCCGCGATTTCCCCATCAAGCCGGAGTCTATCCATACCTTCATCCATTAACATATTGAAATCTCCCATACATAGAACATGCGCATCTGGATAGTTTAAAGCAAAGTCAACCGCCTTCTTGACAACCGACATATTAGCAGGAGGAGGGTTATATATACACATTATAGTATAGTCTTCTGAATTCATATTCGCATACACAAACACAAAACGACCTTCCGGATCCCTCCGAACTTCTCTGACCTCCCACCTAATATCTTTATGGATTAACAAAGATACCCCTCTAGAATAACTAGTGTGGAATGCATGCACAGACCATTGTACCCAAGGCTTCTGCACATAACGGGCCGAGTCTCTAGTCAGGTGTGTTTCAACCAAAGCTACTATATGAGGGTGATAACGTCTTATCTGAGAAAATACTTTGACTCTCTTACGAGGCGACCCAAGACCTCTCACATTCCAAGTCATGCATGTTACATCAGACGCCATATCTCATCAGTCCAGAAAATGTAATATCACGTCGAGTGTCCGTCACACCAGTGGTGGAGAAAAACAAGGCAGCAATAACTAAGTAACTAACAATAAACAAAATTAAAACATTGAAGAGCAAAAAGTGTTTCATACAGGAGCAAAAATTTGTACTCCACATAACCCAGTCCAAAAAGGGGGATACCATCTCTGAACGCAGAGTTCGGTAAAGTTGTTTCCCAGAACGCTGGTGAAGGAGCTCCCCTCATCAACAAGGAAAATTCCGGTGAGAGAGTTCCAATTCTTGATAGAAAGAAACTAAAAGATCTCCCCGACGAGGAAGCTCCTCCTTTTGTAGATCCAAGTAAATGTAAACAGTAGCCAATTTAGGATTTCTCTCCTCCCCTGTCCACTCCCACACATGACCGTAGCCACTCTTCAGCATCCGCCGGGGTGGTAAAAAAGGAAGAAGAACCTTTATACACGACCCGAAGTCTGGCAGGATAAAGCATTGAATATACGACATTTTTCTCTCTTAGTCGCCTCTTTATCTCCATGAATTGAGCCCGTTGTTTTTGTAACTCCATAGAAAAATCTGGGAATATCGAGACAGTAGCGTTGTTAAATTTGATAGGACTTTTTTGCCTCGCCATACGGAGGGCCGTATCTCTGTCCCTACAATTAAGGAGGCGGGCCAAGAAGGGTCTCGGCGGAGCGCCTGGAGGAGGAGATTTAGTTGGAACTCTGTGGGCCCTCTCCACAGCAAATGTGGGGGAGAATTCATCTCCCAGTATATCTCTGAGCCAGCCCTCCAAGAATTTTTCAGGTAGTTGACCTTCTGAGCGCTCCGGCAGGCCTATAATACGGATGTTATTTCGGCGTAGTCTGTTTTCCAGATCATCCGCCTTCTGTTTCCAGGCATTTATGGAGCCCGCCACTTTTGTCAATTTAGCTTCCATAGGTGTGGAGTTGTCCTCCAGGCGAGACACCCGTGATTCAACCTCTGTAATGCGGCCCCTCATAGACTGCATATCTTGACGAAGGCGCCCCACCTCAGAGTGCACCTCCTCTATCTTCCCAGTTAGAGATGTTCTAGTCAGTGATATAGCTTGCATCAGTTGTTCAGATGCCTGTTTCAGAGTTAAGTCCTCCTGATCTTCATCCCCCTCATCCTCGGAAGCACGATTTAGAACCTGGGTCTCAGATTTCCCCATAGGAGAAGTATTATTCTTTTTTGAGCGCAGATTATCAGGGAGGTCGGACCGTGTAAATTTTTTGAGCTTTTCAGCTGCACTTAGGGATTTGGTGCGATGTGCGGATGACATAGTGAGGTTCAGTTAGTATTTTAATAGGGTACAGTCACAGCCCGAACAATGCACCAATGTGGCACGATGCACAGACAGCTTATAGGGCCCTCTCAGCTGCGCACCACGTTGTTAGTGATATATTATGATCCAGCCCAGTGTATTCTCAGGAGGGAGAGGGATCCAGGAAGTAAATCCAGCGATAAACAAAGAGGACAGTGTCTGTACTAATTCTCAGGATTTCACCCAGGCAGCTATAGTATACACATAGGTCACGGCAGACCCGCACACACTGTGCAGGTAGTGGAGTGGGGGAGAAGATCCACTATGGCAAGCGCCAGGACCTGTCAGCGCTATATGTGGCGTTGTGCGGCACAGAGGAGAGGGAGTCCGGGGCCCGTTTCTCAAGGCACACACCGTGAGACTCCCCTCCCGTACCTTGAAGAGCTGCACAGGAGTCAGTCAGCTCTCTCCCATGCTGCAGGATCAGCTTCGCGCCTCCCGTCGTCAGCGCGCGCAGGCAGTGAAAATGGCCGCCGCTTCTTGTCAGCTCCGTCCTCCGTCCAGGCTCTCCCGGAGTCCGCCCGACCGAAGCCGCACCTCACAGCCTCTCTGAAGCCAGGCACCTCCAGGCACCCAGGGAAGCACAGCGGTGGTTCGGAAGACCCCCGCGGGTAAGTATAAGCAGGGGTTTAAGTCAGGATAATGGGAGCTCCAGCCAGACGCGTCCTCTCAGCTCCGTTACATCGCCACGCCCCCCGAGCAGGTTTAAATAACAAACCCAGGCAAGGCAATTAGTGAAGGCAGCTGCTACAGCTACATAAAGGAGCAGCAGTTCCACTCGAAACCACCAGAGGGAGCCCAAGGGCAGAACTCACAAAAATACCATTAGCAACCACAGGAGGGAGCTCCAGAACGACAACAACGGACTAATTGGACTGTGGCCGTCGCTGATTGGTCGCGGCAGCCATGACAGGCAGCTGGCGAGACCAATCAGCGACTTGCATTCCATGACAGACAGAGGCCGCGACCAATGAATATCCGTGACAGAAAGACAGAAGGACAGACAGACAGAAAGACGGAAGTGACCCTTAGACAATTATATAGTAGATAATACTGCCCCTATGTACAAGAATATAACTACTATAATACTGCCTCCTATGTATAAGAATATAACTACTATAATACTGCCTCCTATGTATGAGAATATAACTACTATAATACTGCCCCTATGTACAAGAATATAACTACTATAATACTGCCTCCTATGTCTAAGAATATAACTACTATAATACTGCTTCTATGTACAAGAATATAACTACTATAATACTGCCCCTATGTACAAGAATATAACTACTATAATACTGCTCCTATGTACAAGAATTTAACTACTATAATACTGCCTCCTGTGTACAAGAATATAACTACTATAATACTGCTCCTATGTACAGTAATATAACTACTATAATACTACCCCCTATGTACAAGAACATAGCTACTATAATACTGCTCCCTATGTACAGGAATATAACTACAATAATACTGCCCCTTATGTACAAGAATATAACTAATATAATACTGCCCTAATGTACAAGAACATAGCTACTATAATACTGCTCCCTATGTACAGGAATATAACTACTATAATACTGCCCCCCATGTACAAGAATATAACTACTATAATACTGCCCCCATGTACAATAATATAACTACTATAATACTGCTCCTATGTACAAGAATATAACTACTATAATACTGCCCCTATGTACAAGAATATAACTACTATAATACTGCCCCTATGTACAAGAATATAACTACAATACTGCTCCTATGTACAAGAATATAACTACAATACTGCTCCTATGTACAAGAATATAACTACTATAATACTGCTCCTATGTACAGGAATATAACTACTATAATACTGCCTCCTGTGTACAAGAATATATCTAATATAATACTGCTCCTATGTACAGTAATATAACTACTATAATACTTCTCCTTATGTACAGGAATATAACTACTATAATACTGCTCCTTATGTACAAGAATATAACTACTATAATACTGCTCCCTATGTACAGGAATATAACTACTATAATACTGCTCCTATGTACAAGAATATAACTACTATAATACTGCTCCCTATGTACAGGAATATAACTACTATAATACTGCCCCCTATGTACAAGAATATAACTACTATAATACTGCTCCTATGTACAAGAATATAACTACTATAATACTGCCCCTATGTACAAGAATATAACTACTATAATACTGTCCCTATGTACAAGAATATAACTACTATAATATTGCCTCCTATGTATAAGAATATAACTACTATAATACTGCTCCTATGTACAAGAATATAACTACTATAATACTGCCCCTATGTACAAGAATATAAATACTATAATACTGCCTCCTATATACAAGAATATAACTACTATAATACTGCTCCTATGTTTAAGAATATAACTACTATAATACTGCCCCCTATGTACAAGAATATAACTAATAATAATAATAATAATAATCTTTATTTATATAGCGCCAACATATTCCGCAGCGCTTTACAGTTTAACAGTTTCAAACACAACAGTCATAGGTAACTGTTGTGAAATTGGATTCTGGGCTCCCCCGGTGGCCACTGGTGGAATTGAACTTGTGTGCATCATCCTCTCTGTTCACCTGTTCCCATCAGGATGTGGGAGTCTCTATATAACCTTGCTCCTCTGTCAGATTCATGCCGGTCAACAATGTAATCAGAAGCCTTTCTTTGCATGTTCCTGCTACTAGACAACTCCCAGCTAAGTTGGACTTTCGTCCTTGTTTGTTTTTGCATTTTGTTCCAGTTCACAGCTGCTGTTTCGTTACTGTGTCTGGAAAGCTCTTGTGATCTGAAATTGCCACTCTGGTGTTATGAGTTAATACTAGAGTCTTAAAGTAATTTCTGGATGGTGTTTTGATAGGGTTTTCAGCTGACCATGAAAGTGCCCTTTCTGTCTTCCTGCTATCTAGTAAGCGGACCTCGATTTTGCTAAACCTATTTTCATACTACGTTTGTCATTTCATCTAAAATCACCGCCAATATATGTGGGGGCCTCTGTCTGCCTTTTGGGGAAATTTCTCTAGAGGTGAGCCAGGACTGTATTTTCCTCTGCTAGGATTAGTTAGTCCTCCGGCTGGCGCTGGGCGTCTAGGGATAAAACGTAGGCACGCTACCCGGCCACTGTTAATTGTGCGGCAGGTTTAGTTCATGGTCAGTTTAGATTCCATCTTCCAAGAGCTAGTTCTTATATATGCTGGGCTATGTTCTCTCGCCATTGAGAATCATGACAGTTTGACCGGCCCAAAAGGGTTAAATTATTGGCTGAGAAAGGAGAGAAAAAAGAAGTCTGCTGAAAATTTTTTTTTTTTTTTTCTCTAGTTCTGAGTGTGCTCATAATTGAATCACTTGCTAGTCTGCCTATACTGCAGCCTTCCTCTCTTTCTCTCCTTCTAATCCTTGAATGGCTCTGTGTTCACCTGTTTGAAATGGATCTTCAGAGTGTAGCTACAGGTTTGAATAATCTCGCCACGAAGGTACAAAATTTGCAAGATTTTGTTGTTCATGCACCTATGTCTGAACCTAGAATTCCTTTGCCTGAATTTTTTTCAGGGAATAGATCTTGCTTTCAAAATTTTAAAAATAATTGCAAATTGTTTTTGTCCCTGAAGTCTCGCTCTGCCGGAGATCCTGCACAGCAGGTCAGGATTGTAATTTCCTTGCTCCGGGGCGACCCTCAAGATTGGGCTTTTGCATTGACACCAGGGGATCCTGCGTTGCTCAATGTGGATGCGTTTTTTCTGGCCTTGGGGTTGCTTTATGAGGAACCTCATTTAGAGCTTCAGGCGGAAAAAGCTTTGATGTCCCTATCTCAGGGGCAAGATGAAGCTGAAATATACTGCCAAAAATTCCGTAAATGGTCTGTGCTTACTCAGTGGAATGAGTGCGCCCTGGCGGCGATTTTCAGAGAAGGTCTCTCTGATGCCATTAAGGATGTTATGGTGGGGTTCCCTGTGCCTGCGGGTCTGAATGAGTCCATGACAATGGCTATTCAGATCGATAGGCGTCTGCGGGAGCGCAAACCTGTGCACCATTTGGCGGTGTCTACTGAGAAGACGCCAGAAAATATGCAATGTGATAGAATTCTGTCCAGAAGCGAGCGGCAGAATTTTAGACGAAAAAATGGGTTGTGCTTCTATTGTGGTGATTCAACTCATGTTATATCAGCATGCTCTAAGCGTACTAAGAAGCTTGACAAGTCTGTTTCAATTAGCACTTTACAGTCTAAGTTTATTCTATCTGTGACCCTGATTTGTTCTTTATCATCTATTACCGCGGACGCCTATGTCGACTCTGGCGCCGCTTTGAGTCTTATGGATTGGTCCTTTGCCAAACGCTGTGGGTATGATTTGGAGCCTTTGGAAGCTCCTATACCTCTGAAGGGGATTGACTCCACCCCATTGGCTAGTAATAAACCACAATACTGGACACAAGTAACTATGCGTATTAATCCGGATCACCAGGAGATTATTCGCTTTCTGGTGCTGTATAATCTACATGATGTTTTGGTGCTAGGATTGCCATGGCTGCAATCTCATAACCCAGTCCTCGACTGGAGAGCTATGTCTGTGTTGAGCTGGGGATGTAAGGGGGCTCATGGGGACGTACCTTTGGTTTCCATTTCATCATCTATTCCCTCTGAGATTCCTGAATTCTTGTCTGACTATCGTGACGTTTTTGAAGAACCCAAGCTTGGTTCACTACCTCCGCACCGGGAGTGCGATTGTGCCATAGATTTGATCCCGGGTAGTAAATACCCTAAGGGTCGTTTATTTAATCTGTCTGTGCCTGAACACGCTGCTATGCGAGAATATATAAAGGAGTCCTTGGAAAAGGGACATATTCGTCCTTCGTCATCTCCCTTAGGAGCCGGTTTTTTCTTTGTGTCTAAGAAAGATGGCTCTTTGAGGCCGTGTATTGATTATCGGCTTTTGAATAAAATCACGGTTAAATATCAATATCCGTTACCACTGCTGACTGATTTGTTTGCTCGTATAAAGGGGGCCAAGTGGTTCTCTAAGATTGATCTCCGTGGGGCGTATAATTTGGTGCGAATCAAGCAGGGGGATGAGTGGAAAACTGCATTTAATACGCCCGAGGGCCACTTTGAGTATTTGGTGATGCCTTTTGGTCTTTCAAATGCCCCTTCAGTCTTCCAGTCCTTTATGCATGACATTTTCCGCGATTATTTGGATAAATTTATGATTGTGTATCTGGATGATATTCTGATTTTTTCGGATGACTGGGACTCTCATGTCCAGCAGGTCAGGAGGGTTTTTCAGGTTTTGCGGTCTAATTCCTTGTGTGTGAAGGGTTCTAAGTGCGTTTTTGGGGTTCAAAAGATTTCCTTCTTGGGATACATTTTTTCCCCCTCTTCCATCGAGATGGATCCTGTCAAGGTTCAGGCTATTTGTGATTGGACGCAGCCCTCTTCTCTTAAGAGTCTTCAGAAATTTTTGGGCTTTGCTAACTTTTATCGTCGATTTATTGCTGGTTTTTCTGATGTTGTTAAACCATTGAGTGATTTGACTAAGAAGGGTGCTGATGTTGCTGATTGGTCCCCTGATGCTGTGGAGGCCTTTCGGGAGCTTAAGCGCCGCTTTTCTTCCGCCCCTGTGTTGCGTCAGCCTGATGTTGCTCTTCCTTTTCAGGTTGAGGTCGACGCTTCTGAAATCGGAGCTGGGGCGGTGTTGTCGCAGAGAAGTTCCGACTGCCCCGTGATGAGACCTTGTGCTTTTTTTTCCCGTAAATTTTCGCCCGCCGAGCGGAATTATGATATTGGAAATCGGGAGCTTTTGGCCATGAAGTGGGCTTTTGAGGAGTGGCGTCACTGGCTTGAGGGGGCCAGACATCAGGTGGTGGTATTGACTGACCACAAAAATTTAATTTACCTTGAGTCTGCCAGGCGCCTGAATCCTAGACAGGCGCGCTGGTCGTTGTTTTTCTCTCGGTTTAATTTTGTGGTGTCATACCTACCGGGTTCTAAGAATGTTAAGGCGGATGCCCTTTCTAGGAGTTTTGAGCCTGACTCCCCTGGTAATTCTGAGCCCACAGGTATCCTTAAGGATGGAGTGATATTGTCTGCCGTTTCTCCAGACCTGCGGCGGGCCTTGCAGGAGTTTCAGGCGGATAGACCGGATCGTTGCCCACCTGGTAGACTGTTTGTTCCTGATGATTGGACCAGTAGAGTCATCTCTGAGGTTCATTCTTCTGCGTTGGCAGGTCATCCTGGAATCTTTGGTACCAGGGATTTGGTGGCAAGGTCCTTCTGGTGGCCTTCCCTGTCACGAGATGTGCGAGGCTTTGTGCAGTCTTGTGACGTTTGTGCTCGGGCCAAGCCTTGTGGTTCTCGGGCTAGTGGATTGTTGTTGCCCTTGCCTATTCCGAAGAGGCCTTGGACGCACATCTCGATGGATTTTATTTCGGATCTGCCTGTTTCTCAGAAGATGTCTGTCATCTGGGTGGTGTGTGACCGTTTCTCTAAGATGGTCCATTTGGTTCCCTTGCCTAAGTTGCCTTCTTCTTCCGAGTTGGTTCCTCTGTTTTTTCAAAATGTTGTTCGTTTGCATGGTATTCCGGAGAATATCGTTTCTGACAGAGGGACCCAATTCGTGTCTAGATTTTGGCGGGCATTCTGTGCTAGGATGGGCATAGATTTGTCTTTTTCGTCTGCTTTCCATCCTCAGACTAATGGCCAGACCGAGCGGACTAATCAGACCTTGGAGACATATTTGAGGTGTTTTGTGTCTGCGGATCAGGATGATTGGGTTGCTTTTTTGCCATTGGCGGAGTTCGCCCTCAATAATCGGGCTAGCTCTGCCACCTTGGTGTCCCCGTTTTTCTGTAATTCGGGGTTTCATCCTCGATTTTCTTCTGGTCAGGTGGAATCTTCGGATTGTCCTGGAGTGGATGCTGTGGTGGAGAGGTTGAATCAGATTTGGGGGCAGGTAGTGGACAATTTGAAGTTGTCCCAGGAGAAGACTCAGCTTTTTGCCAACCGCCGTCGTCGTGTTGGTCCTCGGCTTTGTGTTGGGGACTTGGTATGGTTGTCTTCTCGTTTTGTCCCTATGAGGGTTTCTTCTCCTAAGTTTAAGCCTCAGTTCATCGGCCCGTACAAGATATTGGAGATTCTTAACCCTGTGTCCTTCCGTTTGGACCTCCCTGCATCTTTTTCTATTCATAATGTTTTTCATCGGTCATTATTGCGCAGGTATGAGGTACCGGTTGTGCCTTCCGTTGAGCCTCCTGCTCCAGTGTTAGTTGAGGGTGAGTTGGAGTACGTTGTGGAAAAGATCTTAGACTCCCGTGTTTCCAGACGGAAACTCCAGTATCTGGTCAAATGGAAGGGATACGGTCAGGAGGATAATTCTTGGGTGACTGCCTCTGATGTTCATGCCTCCGATCTTGTCCGTGCCTTTCATAGGGCTCATCCTGATCGCCCTGGTGGTTCTGGTGAGGGTTCGGTGCCCCCTCCTTAAGGGGGGGGTACTGTTGTGAAATTGGATTCTGGGCTCCCCCGGTGGCCACTGGTGGAATTGAACTTGTGTGCATCATCCTCTCTGTTCACCTGTTCCCATCAGGATGTGGGAGTCTCTATATAACCTTGCTCCTCTGTCAGTTTCATGCCGGTCAACAATGTAATCAGAAGCCTTTCTTTGCATGTTCCTGCTACTAGACAACTCCCAGCCAAGTTGGACTTTCGTCCTTGTTTGTTTTTGCATTTTGTTCCAGTTCACAGCTGCTGTTTCGTTACTGTGTCTGGAAAGCTCTTGTGATCTGAAATTGCCACTCTGGTGTTATGAGTTAATACTAGAGTCTTAAAGTAATTTCTGGATGGTGTTTTGATAGGGTTTTCAGCTGACCATGAAAGTGCCCTTTCTGTCTTCCTGCTATCTAGTAAGCGGACCTCGATTTTGCTAAACCTATTTTCATACTACGTTTGTCATTTCATCTAAAATCACCGCCAATATATGTGGGGGCCTCTGTCTGCCTTTTGGGGAAATTTCTCTAGAGGTGAGCCAGGACTGTATTTTCCTCTGCTAGGATTAGTTAGTCCTCCGGCTGGCGCTGGGCGTCTAGGGATAAAACGTAGGCACGCTACCCGGCCACTGTTAATTGTGCGGCAGGTTTAGTTCATGGTCAGTTTAGATTCCATCTTCCAAGAGCTAGTTCTTATATATGCTGGGCTATGTTCTCTCGCCATTGAGAATCATGACAGGTAACAATGTTAACAATACAGCAATAAAGCAAAATAAGACTATATATATAGTATAGTATCTATATAAGAATATAACTACTATAATACTGCCCCTATGTACAAGAATATAAATACTATAATACTGCCTCCTATGTACAAGAATATAACTACTATAATACTGCTCCATGTACATTTTGTTTATGTATTTATGTAAGATTGTATAGACTTCCTAAATTTATATAGTCTTAGGACATCACATTGACCCGTCTTGTCCCGGGCACAGACCATTATTTTGGGACATCACGTGTTCACTCGCCGGTCACATATTATAAGTAGAACAATTTTTAGTGTTGTTCCTTTTTTTACAGTCAAAACATTAGCCTGAAATCTGTTTTAAGGAATGAGAATTTATGTCCGACTCTAGAATTCAAGGCTGAGTTAAATGGAGTGTCTGAAATCTTGGCCAGGCAACGCAAACAAACAGCAAAGCTCAGGCATTTAATCACCGCGACGCTTCAGAAGTTCAGTTTTGAATTAGATTTCCAAGTAAAACAAAGATATTAAAAAAAAAACACAGAGCCCCACCCTAAATAACATCCGCTTGTCAAAGGTCTTTATTGGAAAGAACAAAACAGCCCTTGGTTGATCTAACAGGTCTCGATATAGAGGAAGGAGACCCCGACAGTGATAGATTTGGCTGTGAAGGTTGATCAATAGCTTTCATTTCCAATAGTTTGTTCTGATTGGGAATACGCAGGTTGAAGGCTTGATTCTAGCTCAACTATTATCTGCTGGGGTTTGTGTGTCCTCCAGACCTCCATATAATCAATTTCTATCCACATAAAATGACTTCTCGGCCAAACAGGAGCCCACATTGTGCGTCACTGCACTGCTGCCTGTTATATCTGTACTCCAGGTAGTGTGTAAAGTGATCTCAACCATTCCCTTCCACTTCATTGCCATGTCTTGCTGGAAGGAAGACCACCTTAGGAGGTTGGGATGGATTAAGAACCAGTGGAGCCTTCAGAGGACCTACTGTAGGTCATGGCAGATCCAGTTGGAAGAATGTCTCAAGTGGGGTACCACAGGGCTCTGTCCTGGGCCCTGTATTGTTCAACATCTTTATCAATGACTTAGATGAAGGAATTGAGGGTAAACTGATTAAATTTGCTGATGACACAAAGCTAGGAGGGATAGCTAATACTAGAGAAGAGAGAGAGAGGATTCAAAAAGATATAAATAAACTGGAGCAGTGGGCAGCTACTAACAGAATGATTTTTAACAAGGAAAAATGCAAAGTACTACATCTGGGCAATAAAAATGAAAAAAGCTTATACAGAATGGGAGGAATAGGGCTAAGCAACAGCACATGTGAAAAAGACTTGGGCATACTAATAGATCACAGACTGAACATGAGTCAACAGT
Organism: Ranitomeya variabilis; assembly: GCF_051348905.1. Lineage (NCBI taxonomy): Eukaryota > Metazoa > Chordata > Amphibia > Anura > Dendrobatidae > Ranitomeya > Ranitomeya variabilis. Next base: position 235,404,178 of record NC_135238.1, read on the forward strand.
GTGATGCAGCAGCAAAAAGGGGCAAATACAATTCTGGGATGTATTAACAGAAGCATAGAGTCTAGATCACGTTAAGTCATTATTGCCCTCTACTCCTCTTTGGTCAGACATCATCTGGATACTGGGCTCCACATTTAAAAAAAGATGTCAACAAACTGGAGCAAATTCAGAGAAGAGCGACCAAAATGGTGACCGGTCTGCAAACCATGTCCTATGAGGAACGGTTACAGGATTTGGGAATGTTTAGCTGCAAAAAAGAAGGATGAGAGGAGACTTAATAGCTGTCTACAAATATCTGAAGGGCCGTCACATTGTAGAAGGATCATCTGTATTCTCATTTGCACAAAGAAAAACTAGAAGCAATGGGATGAAACTGAAAGGGAGGAGACACAGATTAGATATTAGAAAAAAAATTTTGACAGTGAGGGTGATCAGTGAGTGGAACAGGCGGCCATGAGAGGTGGTGAGTTCTCCTTCAATGGAAGTCTTCAAACAGAGGCTGGACAGAGATCTGTCTGGGATCATTTAGTGACTCCTGCTTTGAGCAGGGGGTTGGACCAGATGACCCAGGAGGTCCCTTCCAACTCTAACATTCTATGATTCTATGATTCTATGAATAAAGCATAGCTTTGCTCAAGCTTTTCAGAACAGAAGGACACCTCAGCATTGGGCTGGACTGTCCGAAATACAGAGGTCTCTTTAATTGGCCCATTCTATGACAAAGCAATAAGATATTGCCCAATCCCAGTAGGACAGAAGAGCTGCTGTCTGTCCCTTTATCGCGGCACCTCACATCTATGGAGTGGATGGTTCCATACTGTGCCTCCTGATGAACCGTGTGAACGGGGAAACGCGTCGAGGCTGGGAGCTAAGTCTTACCATTGATCAATGACCACTAACTACATATTGATGTGTCTTGATGTGACCTATCATGGTCTATTGGTCTTTCCTATGTGAACCATGCTGTTTACTGTTTGTGTGGCCCCTCTGATGGTGTTTAAGCCCTGGTGCTAAAAAATCCTTCAAATGACCATTAATCATGCTTAATTGCTTAGTCCTTATCTAGTATAACCTACATATATATTTATATATTACTATCTGCCTGTTTTTTCGACAGCTTGATGCAAAAACATATATATCAAAAAATCATATCTAGATTTTTTTACAGGACAGGTTTTCCCTATTAGACCCGATTATTGTAGGGGTACCATAGGAGGGTGCACAACACTACAAATAGCCTGCGTTCCTTTAATTGTTAAGCCCTATCCTTTCATTTCTTTTATATGCTTATTGTTTTCCTACCTTTAGCATAATAGGTTGTATCAGGGCTAGTCTGGGAAAGCCGCCGTGGAGTGGGGGCGCCAAAAAATCGTGCCTATTAGGGTGCCAACCCCCACTGGTAGGAAGGGATAGTAGGCAAGTGTAGGGAATTGGCAGGTTATTATTAGACCTATATCGTAATATTACTATTGTTATGTCTGCACTGGGAAGGTATTTTTAACCAATTTCTATTAAAATTTTCTATTTTTAAAAGGCATTATATGTTATACACTTTAATTTTTTTTCCCTTTTCCATAACATAGTTTTTGTTTCCCTTCCAACTCTACCATTCTATAACTCTATGATTCTATGAATAAAGCATAGCTTTGCTCAAGCTTTTCAGAACAGAAGGACACCTCAACATTGGGCTGGACCATCCGAAATACAGAGGTCTCTTTAATTGGCCCATTCTATGACAAATCAATAAGATATTGCCAAATCCTAGTAGGACAGAAGAGCAGCTCCATGGTAGATTAAATCATAGTGGAACAAGAAAAAGCTTGTGAAGGGCCAGGTGACCGACACTTGCCGATAACACTCAAGTCCCTGGGGATGTTCCTTTGCTTCCTTTCTGCACCGAAGCCGATCCTATGACACAGCAGAGGTAACATCTTACAGAGGTAACATCTTACAGAGGTAACATTACAGCTGTAATGTTTATTCTGTAATTTATGGCTTTCTCTTCCTATCTCTATTTCTGAACTGTGAGCTCTGACATCCTTTTAATATCCAATTTCACCAAAGATGGCTGCTTCAATCCCTGCCTCAGGTTTCATACAGGCAATAATGATCCTTCCTGATTGGCTGCTCAGCACCACGTGATGTGACCCCTGTAATGCATTACAGTGGAAGATCGGGCAGCCGCGTCAAGTGATTCATCTCTGGCTCATACAAATGTCATGACCCTGGACAGGATGGTTCCGCTTCCATCTTGGTCAGGTAAGGGTTAACTCTAGTTCCCCTCTCTTTGGTTCTGGGGCGGTTATTTAATGTTGGCAGTTCCTGGATTGGTGTCGGTGATACTCCCGTATACTCGGCTAGTGGTTGTTGACCCAGGTTAGTGCCTCTGTGCTTGTGTGCCTTGCTGTGTGTGACCCGGTTCGTCCCTGGACTCTCGCCTCTGTATCCTGCTTTGTTCTGCCCTGTCTCTTCGCACCTAATCTTCTGCTTAAGATTTGACTAACAGCGAATAGTTGGCAACTAACCCATGTTTTATATTTTGGGGTGTCTGTCTCCATTGGATCTCCATTCTTCCATTTCGAGTGGTTGATGCAACATCTAAGGTGCCCAATAATTAACTTAAGGATCAGCGAAGGGAGGACCCATGTCTCCAGCTCTCAGGGGCCAATTAAGTTGTAAATCAATTAGACTTAGCCAATCAACTAAAAACCCAACAGCCACCGAAAAAAATATGTCATCTGCTGAGATCGTTAGACTGGCACCTTGGCTGTCAACTTATCCTTCCTGCAGCTGGAGAACGTGGTTGGAAATCGTTCAGGTCTATTTTAATGCTTGCACTGTTAATGGTCTCCGTTTCATTGCAGTTCCTATAACAAGACCCCCTCTCTCGCTCGGTCTCGCACTCTCGCGCTCTCGCTTCCTCTCTCTTTTTCACAACCTGACATTGAAAACAATCTGTGGAATTCTGAATTCCAGCTTTCAGCTGTCACATCCTTAACAAGCAGAAAATGAAGCAGGCATCAGGATGAATTTACCTTGGCTGGAAACTAGCTATGTGCCACATCGTTCAGCCTGAACATGGGGTTCAATGTACTGGGACCATCTGGAGCCCAGCGATTGTAGAACATTTCTCAACTCCTCCAGAAATAACATCATTAAGAGTGAAATGGTTACCTTGTCCATGGAGCGGCATCGCACTCCCTGGAACGTTCACCCTTCTTTAACAAGTGATATCACATGCAAAGTATTTACTGTGAGATAATTAATAGGTGCAGCGATGGATGACATAGATTACATGATTGCACTCCATACATGGATCCGCTCCAAGGATTAAAGCCCCGAGACCTCTCGCTGCAACAGGAGAAGCGGACAACGTGGAAAAACATTATTAAAAGTAAAGTCTTTGTAAGGCAATTAGTAAAAGAGAACAGCGGGGTAATAGAGTTGTATCTGAAAATCTAGCACTTTGGGGTGTTCCTGGCAAATTGGTGGAAACTGCAAAGTTCAGATCCAAATGTAACGGGATCAGGTGGGAGGCTTGGCCGGGGAAGGCACATTTTAATTGGAGCTTGTGATACATTTTCTACGGTTTCATGGTCTGTTTACAAAAAAATGTTGTAGAATAAAAATATTTTAATGAAATTTGATTATTGTAGAGGGAAGTAATAACTGGTAAATCAGTGGTTATTCCTGGAATTTCTTGTCATCTAGTGCCATTTTACTTCTCCAGGCTTGTGAGGGTGTTGACCGCTACTTATTTATTACATTCTCCTGCTTTTATGAAGCTTTGATATAAATTGATGGATGCAACAATTTCCTGAGACCAACGCTGATCTCATATCATAGTTATGAGGTGCCCGTACATGTTGCACAGGCATTCCTCCCGACCCCCCATATACAGGTCCTTCTCAAAAAATTAGCATATAGTGTTAAATTTCATTATTTACCATAATGTAATGATTACAATTAAACTTTCATATATTATAGATTCATTATCCACCAACTGAAATTTGTCAAGTCTTTTATTGTTTTAATACTGATGATTTTGGCATACAACTCCTGATAACCCAAAAAACCTGTCTCAATAAATTAGCATATCAAGAAAAGGTTCTCTAAATGACCTATTACCCTAATCTTCTGAATCAACTAATTAACTCTAAACACATGCAAAAGATACCCGAGGCTTTTAAAAACTCCCTGCCTGGTTCATTACTCAAAACCCCCATCATGGGTAAGACTAGCGACCTGACAGATGTCAAGAAGGCCATCATTGACACCCTCAAGCAAGAGGGTAAGACCCAGAAAGAAATTTCTCAACAAATAGGCTGTTCCCAGAGTGCTGTATCAAGGCACCTCAATGGTAAGTCTGTTGGAAGGAAACAATGTGGCAGAAAACGCTGTACAACGAGAAGAGGTGACCGGACCCTGAGGAAGATTGTGGAGAAGGACCGATTCCAGACCTTGGGGAACCTGAGGAAGCAGTGGACTGAGTCTGGTGTGGAAACATCCAGAGCCACCGTGCACAGGCGTGTGCAGGAAATGGGCTACAGGTGCCGCATTCCCCAGGTAAACAGCGGCAGAAGCGCCTGACCTGGGCTACAGAGAAGCAGCACTGGACTGTTGCTAAGTGGTCCCAAGTACTTTTTTCTGATGAAAGCAAATTTTGCATGTCATTCGGAAATCAAGGTGCCAGAGTCTGGAGGAAGACTGGGGAGAAGGAAATGCCAAAATGCCTGAAGTCCAGTGTCAAGTACCCACAGTCAGTGATGGTGTGGGGTGCCATGTCAGCTGCTGGTGTTGGTCCACTGTGTTTCATCAAGGGCAGGGTCAATGCAGCTAGCTATCAGGAGATTTTGGAGCACTTCATGCTTCCTGGCACCTGCTCACAGTGCCAAAACCACTGGTAAATGGTTTACTGACCATGGTATTACTGTGCTCAATTGGCCTGCCAACTCTCCTGACCTGAACCCCATAGAGAATCTGTGGGATATTGTGAAGAGAAAGTTGAGAGACGCAAGACCCAACACTCTGGATGAGCTTAAGGCCGCTATTGAAGCATCCTGGGCCTCCATAACATCTCAGCAGTGTCACAGGCTGATTGCCTCCATGCCACGCCGCATTGAAGCAGTCATTTCTGCCAAAGGATTCCCGACCAAGTATTGAGTGCATAACTGAACATTATTATTTGATGGTTTTTTTGTTTGGTATTAAAAAACACTTTTATTTGATTGGTCGGGTGAAATATGCTAATTTATTGAGACAGGTTTTTTGGGTTATCAGGAGTTGTAGGCCAAAATCATCAGTATTAAAACAATAAAAGACCTGACAAATTTCAGTTGGTGGATAATGAATCTATAATATATGAAACTTTAATTGTAATCATTACATTATGGTAAATAATGAAATTTAACACTATATGCTAATTTTTTGAGAAGGACCTGTACATGAATGCTTATTTTTGCATGTGTTCACAATGAACATAGGGGTATGAACCGCTACTAAACATGGCGACTAGAGATTGGACATGTGAGGCTGGTCGTTGCGTGGCTGGCTGCCTATCTAAGGTGTATGGGGTGTCCTGATTCTCCACCAACACAGCAATGATTGGCAGTTTAGGCTGATAGGTTAAGGGACTGGAAGTCTACGGGACAAGCAAACGGCACAGCAACAAATCCACCAGAAAGATACATTTAGGAACCCCAGCAATGAGTTCCATCTGCACATTTGGGAAAAACCCTAAAATATCCCCCAATAAGTCAGTAGGGTCTGATGATTTTATCTGTTCTACAATGCACCTGGCAGAGCGTGATGGCTTGTGTTAGATATAGAAGCCATAACGCCAGCCTCAACAGTGGTAGATTTAAAGGGGTTGTCTAGTCCAAATCGATAAGTGGGCAGTCACCGACTTATGAATCTCCCCTGGGCACACACTGGGCACTGCAAGTGTTTGCCAGTGTCTGAGTCAGGAACAGAAGGTTATGTATGAGTTGTGCATACCGCAGGGCAGAAGCCGTCTAGTAGGCATGGCTTCACTCTCCATACACTCGTATTGAGCGAGGCTGTGCCCCATGTAGAGACGCGGCGCACCAGTGGGCACGGATTGCTACAGGGCGCGGCCTCACTCCATACAAGTGTATTGGAGGGGATTCATATCGATTTAGACCTAAACTTGAAGCTAGCGAGTCCCAAACTCTCCTACATGATGCCCAATTTTCACAGGTCAAAGGAACCTAAAACCTAAACAGGTCTTCTCTCAACTCCAGAGCCTGGGTACCACTGCAAATTCTGCACCCACTATAGAGAAACTCCTAGCACTGTGATCTAAAGACCCTTGAAGAACTCAACATGCTTCATGGTTATGGGTTTTTTTTTAATCCACTAATTATTTTGAAGCTCATGCTGGTGGGCTGAAAGCTTCTAGGACTTGTTTTGCACTAATCAAATGTCTATATTTCTTCTTTATCTATTGACCATTGACCATCTAGTCTGATTAAAGGAGGGAGAGGAAACGCAGCTTGACCATCCAGTAAGTGTGACATTTTTAGTACTTACCAGATGGAGGTGCTATGTTCCCCTCCCTCCTACACCCTCCGGTTACAAGGTTCTCGGCTATCTGCAAGATCAGCAAGCGTGGTGAGCTCCTTTTTTTTTCCTTCATTCCTTCCATTATTCTTGTGTTGGCTAAGGTAAAGTCATAAAGTATGAAGGAGGATAAAAGCCAAGCTGGTATGTTCTTCTAAAGTTGAGCATTAGATAACTCCACAGTGATGTCCACCTCTACTGATCTGGTACCTGTGAAATCAAGGCGGGGAAACCTTCTTTTCCATGGCTGTGATTTCAGTCAAGGAACTCATCTGGCTTCAGGGCTGTGTGCCCTCTACTAGCCTGATGTTTGGCTCTCTGAGTGACATCCAATGGAAGCAGAATGGGTTGGAGGTAAAGTTTAGGAGGAAGTCACGGAGCTAGAAGAAGTTAGTTTATGGTCCTACCCTCATCTATACGGTATTGTTCTTTGTAAGTTTTTTCTTGGACACTTGTGGACCTCATTGAGTGACCAGAAACAGGCTGACAATAAGCTCTTGGTTGTATAGTTATTATTTTACTGAATAAGAAATATTTGTAATATTAACAATATTCACATCTACGTGAAACTTCTAGGTTGTATCTAAAATAAAAAACCTGAAAAACCTGATCTTATCTTCGTCCAATTAAACAGAATGTAGGTAAAACCGTACTGGGGTCTTCACCAAAAGATTCCCACACTATTTAGTAGGGATCTAGTAGGAACACATTAACAGTCCTGTACATGCCATGCACAGACCTAAAGATGTCAGAGGTCAGACTTGAAATATAAGGTCAGAACTTTGATGAGACGGAAGACATCCACGGCAACTTGTATTACTTTGGTATGACAGGACGTGAATAGTTCATCCAAACTCCTGTTCTACATGTCTGTCTGCATAGATCTTCTTATCTTTTAGGTTATTTTTACCCCGGCCGTCCTGTTCGGGAGTCTGTGACAGAGTCATCTGACTTATATTTTCATCTCTGCGGTCGCTCTGGGTAAGAGGTATTTAAAATTAGTAATCCATCATTCATTTGGTGGGGGCCAGATTCAAAAATAGTAGCCCACGGTTATTCTATCATGATGGGTTGGGTTCGATAATCTCTTTCCTTGGACTGACTGCATATAGAAGGGTCAACTTTGTTTCATTCGGACACATGCATTGCTCAAAAACAGCTATGTCTCCAGTAGCCGGGATGTATTAGAGCTTTTCCCTGGGGTATGAGTTCATGCCACCAAATACCTGTGAAGACTGATGGCTCCGAGTTTGTTCACTGCCGTCTCAGATTCTGTGCCATCTAGGAATAGATGTCTTTACACCAATTTCTCCACCCCTGGATTCCATTGAAGATGGCGTTCCCATGGGTTGTTTGGGTTGCACAGAGGAACATGAGACATGGCGAGTCCGTGACTCTTAGAATGGCCATAGAGCAGACTATTGACCTTGTATACTCTTGTTCTAAAGTCTATAGAATACAATGACAATAAAGAAGTTACCGAACGAAGACAACCGCCATTCAGGTACATTAAAAGGTCACATGGATGTCATCAACAATGGTCCCTAAAAAGAATCAGCCTCCTTTGAAATACTTTCCAACTTTTTGGAAGTTGTAGGAGGAAATTTAAAGTTTAATGACCAACCTCGCCCCCATTCTCCTTCTGAATTCCAACATTCCATCTGAAGAAGAAGCAATCAGGCACCATCCATGGGAAACCTTTCTGCTTTCTACGAGTTTTCAAGAGAAGAGTCTGGGAGACATATTATGTCTTCCAGGAGGCTCTGAGTTTTCCTGGAATATTTCAAACATTTCAGAAGAGCTGATAAGTTTGGTTCTACAAGCCAGAAATGAGACAGTGTAAGACTACATACCAATCTGGCAAAATTACGCCATCCGTGTCATCGATAACCACTAACCATGGCTTACCCAGGAGAATCAGCCCTGGAATTACGGGACGATCCAAACTGAAAGGAGGGACAATTCCTTCATAATTGCTCAATAGACCCAAGAACACCTTCCAAGTAACCACGACTTCTCAATAGACCATAGAGTGGGCAGTGTGGTGTCTGGTGGTCATGAATGGACTATAAGAACCTTTTCTATGCTCAGCGGAGATACAGGGTAATGGTAACTGTGCAATTCTATGAATATCAGGGATGTTTTACCAAGACCAGCGACTCGCACCATTCAGCTCTCTTTGACTGGTAGGACTTAGAGGGGTTGTCCAATAAATGGTCAACCCCTTCTTATCACAATGTCCCACCAGGCTTGGGAGACGTAGCGCCAACATTACCGGAATGGTGCAGTACATGATCCTTTCTTTTTTTTTTACAATAGGGAATTAGAGATGTTGTAAAAAATAAAAAAAACTGGTTACCAGCATTGTCCCCTGTCTATGGGTTGTGCCTGGTATCGCAGCTCAGCTCTATTGAGGTGAATGGGGCTGTACCACACAACCTATGAAGAAGTGCAATGGTTTTTTTTGTTTATTTTTTAAACATATATTTTTTATCTTATACAATTACCTCAAGAAATAGACACTATCCAATAAGAGAGGAGTAAATGAGCAGATATAGAATCCATGTGATGTCAGGGGAGAGAAGGCAGAATTATAACTTCCGCTTTCCGGAGATGGCCGCTGTGAACCAGCAGAAGACCTGATTTTGGATTTTGGCTATGTCCCCCTGCACCCAAAGTCTACATATAGGCAATCGCCCCTTACCTGTATGATTACAAAGTAAAACAATGGGAGAATATTCCCTGTAAAACTTTTATCGGTTTTTATATTTCATTATTTTCTATGGACATTTTCATGTAACACAAACGCTCAGAAGATAAGGGAATACTGGGGAATCTGTGTATCCAGAACAGAAGTAATATAATGTAGCAGAATAGTGAGTGCAGCTCTGGGGTATAATACAGGATGTAACTCAGGATCAGTAATGTAATGTATGTACACAGTGACTGCACCAGCAGAATAGTGAGTGCAGCTCTGGGGTATAATACAGGATGTAACTCAGGATCAGTAATGTAATGTATGCACACAGTGACTGCACCAGCAGAATAGTGAGTGCAGCTCTGGGGTATAATACAGGAGGTAACTCAGGATCAGTAATGTAATGTATGCACACAGTGACTGCACCAGCAGAATAGTGAGTGCAGCTCTGGGCTATAATACAGGATGTAACTCAGGATCAGTAATGTAATGTATGTACACAGTGACTGCACCAGCAGAATAGTGAGTGCAGCTCTGGAGTATAATACAGGATGTAACTCAGGATCAGTAATGTAATGTATGTACACAGTGACTGCACCAGCAGAATAGTGAGTGCAGCTCTGGGGTATAATACAGGATGTAACTCAGGATCAGTAATGTAATGTATGTACACAGTGACTGCACCAGCAGAATAGTGAGTGCAGCTCTGGGGAATAATATAGGATGTAACTCAGGATCAGTAATGTAATGTACACAGTGACTGCACCAGCAGAATAGTGAGTGCAGCTCTGGAGTATAATACGGGATGTAACTCAGGATCAGTAATGTAATGTATGTGCACAGTGACTGCACCAGCAGAATAGTGAGTGCAGCTCTGGAGTATAATACAGGATGTAACTTGGGATCAGTAATGTAATGTATGTACACAGTGACTGCACCAGAAGAATAGTGAGTGCAGCTCTGGGGTATAATACAGGAGGTAACTCAGGATCAGTAATGTAATGTATGTACACAGTGACTGCACCAGCAGAATAGTGAGTGCAGCTCTGGAGTATAATACAGGATGTAACTCAGGATCAGTAATGTAATGTATGTACACAGTGACTGCACCAGCAGAATACTGAGTGCAGCTCTGGAGTAAAATACAGGAGGTAACTCAGGATCAGTAATGTAATGTATGTACACAGTGACTGCACCAGCAGAATAGTGAGTGCAGCTCTGGAGTATAATACAGGATGTAACTCAGGATCAGTAATGTAATCTATGTACACAGAGACTGCACCAGCAGAATACTGAGTGCAGCTCTGGAGTAAAATACAGGAGGTAACTCAGGATCAGTAATGTAATGTATGTACACAGTGACTGCACCAGCAGAATAGTGAGTGCAGCTCTGGAGTATAATACAGGATGTAACTCAGGATCAGTAATGTAATCTATGTACACAGTGACTGCACCAGCAGAATAGTAAGTGCAGCTCTGGGGTATAATACAGGATGTAACTCAGGATCAGTAATGTAATGTATGTACACAGTGACTGCACCAGCAGAATAGTGAGTGCAGCTCTGGGGTATAATACAGGATGTAACTCAGGATCAGTAATGTAATATATGTACACAGTGACTGCACCAGCAGAATAGTGAGTGCAGCTCTGGAGTATAATACAGGAGGTAACTCAGGATCAGTAATGTATGTACACAGTGACTGCACCAGCAGAATAGTGAGTGCAGCTCTGGAGTATATAATACAGGATGTAACTCAGGATCAGTAATGTAATGTATGTGCACAGTGACTGCAGAAATGACTGTCTGAAGGGGACATGGTCTGGTCAGAGTCTCCGGAATTATGGTTCCTCATCTTAGTCGCTGACCATCTATTCTTCTGATAATTAGGAACAGATTGCAGCGCTCGGCAGTATCAGCAGATGATCTGACGCTTGTATTCATAGCCGGTTCTTGGCTGCAGGTTTTATGATTTGATGGCAATAGATTTGTTTTTAAACTACAAACATAAAACTGGACAATAAAACCGCAGCTGATATGTTTTGGTGTCTATTTTCAGGCCGCGCTGCCAGAGCTGGAATCGATTAAAAGAAGACTCTGAGCTTGGAGGTGCAGGGGTTAATCGTACACAGGAGACCATACAGTGCGGCAGTATATATTGTTACCTCCGCTGTACATGTATGTTGTCGGCCCTTTGCTGCCGCAGAGAAGATGTAGCAGAGCTGAGATGGGTTAAGTGCACTATACAAAACCTAGAATATGGGTCACCTTGACAAATCACAAGTGGCAGGGGTGTAACTACAACAGGTGCAGGGGTTGCAATCGTACCTGGGCCCTGGAGCCTAGGTGGCCCTAAAAGTCCCTTTGGCCTATAGAAAAAGACTATTGCTATTAAAGATTTACAATATTTGGGGGGTCCCGTTGGAGCTTTCGCATCAGGGCCCATGAGTTTCAAGTTACGCCACTGACAAGTGGGGTCCACTTGCAGCGCCCCAGAGTCCTGGTCGTTGCAGTACTGTGGCTCCGCCGCTATGGTGAGCTACGATGCGTCCGATGGCACTGAAGGAGTTCATCTGATCAGGTATCACAGACACCTATACATTTCACAGCTGGGCCTCCGGGGGGAGCTAAGGGTGCTATTCATTAGGCCACTCCCCACCATAGTGGGTAAACTGGGGGTCAGGCAGGAAGTTAGATGAGAAAGCTGACTGGATTGGACGAAGCAACACCTGGTGGCAGAGGGTGTTGTGGAGGAAGAGACAGTAGGGTCTCTGTCAGGGGTGGGATCCTGACAGAGGCTTGGCATTGGAAAGAACGTAACGGGTTCGCGCCTGCTCCGGGTAGCGGCGGTGCCCAAGAAAGGACTAGAAGCGAGATAAATTGTGCTGAGTGAGAAACGAGATCAAGCAATAGGAGAATTCCAGTAGGAGTCGTGCTGTAAGACCGGAGCAACACCCTACTGAGGCGCACTACCGGTGGCCGGAACGCCGAGGGAGTATCATAACATTCGGCTTCAAGCAATACTCTAAACAGCGGCAGGACAGTCAGTTTAAGGCGGGCTGTCTCACACAAATCACCTATGAAGTCTTGGGGGGCACCTTGTGGAGAGGGGCGACTCTAGGGTCCCGGAAGAGCTCCGAGCCTACCCGTCAAACGGGTGCCGTCCCAACCAGAACAACAGGGAGGGACGGAGGATTAGAAGAACATCATTTAATCGAGTTGTGAGGGAACTTAAGAAACAGACACAACGGTTGTGGGGACTTTCCGTAAGCACAGCAGGGGAGGACCGCAACACATAGCGCTAGAAGGAAGGCACCGATTTCCACCTGTGAAGTGAGCTCTGGAGGTGCCATCGGACCGGCCGGACTTGCGCAGCCTGGTGAACCGTATTCTGGACTGAGGGCCCAGAGATCTTCAGTAAAGAGGTAAAGAGACTGCAACCTGGTGTCCTCGTTATTTACTGCACCGCACCAACAACCACCACTGTCATTTATACGTATTATAGACTGTGCGCCCCACGGCAGGGTCACGGACCGGGCCTAGCCGCCGTGACAACCCCAGAGCAGAGACTCAGAGGCCCGGTACCGGGTACCCCTCGGCCCTGCGGCGGTGGGGGCGCTACAACTTGGCGTCACGAACAGGATCTACTTAAGCCTGAAGAATCAGGTCATGTGTGCCTTGGAACTGTAATTTGTTGTGCTTGGACTGTACTTTATTGCAAAGACTGTGCCAAAAGTTCCCGCCAAAAACCGCCGCCATTGCTACGCCAGAGAAGCAGGAGGGCGTGCCATGGGAGGGGACTACCAAAGTGGCGCCAGAAGCGGTGATCGCCCCCTGCGCCTCTTGTTGCAAAGCGATGACCTGCCTCAAAGCAGAGAACCGCCCCCTGACTTGCGATGGCGGGAACGAGGTGAAGGAGGAGCTCGACCTTGGAGAAATGGCAGAGTCAGATGCATGCATTGCCGCCGAATGCCGGACAGCGACGATGAACAGCAGGTGCCCGAACAACGGCGAGGTGATCCCGGTTTGTCCTCACCCATCAGAAGAGGACTCGCATCCACCGCCGGTGAGGGAACTGGACTCCTTGGAGACACCAGTGGAGGAGCCGAGCCTGCCTATCCTAGTCACGGAATCATGGAGGGCGGAGTTACGTCAAGAGATGACTCCGGAGGAGCCGCGGTCCGGGCTGCAGCCGATTCCAGTGTCCTTGTCAACGGACCGGAGCGACATCGGTGGAATCACATCAGGCGCAGGTATGGACGACATCCCTACTCCCCTGGCCGATTCTGCTCTCCCGACCGATCCGGCTCCCCTAATCGATCCCACTCCCGTGACCGCTCCCCACCCCGGCAATGATCGTTCCTTTTTGGTGGAGCGGGTTATCCTCGCCTCCAACGCGATGGGGAAGCTAGTGCCTCCGCTACCAACCAAGATGGGAGAACCCATAGGTGTGGGCCTAGACGGGTGATCCTTCGGTGGGACACCCCCTGGACAGGGCCGGATGGGACCCGGGAGGATGGCCTCACCCTTGCGGTACTTACCTGGGAGCAGTATAAGCAATGTCTGATCCAACACTGGAAAGATCGGGACGAGACCGAACCACCTGACACGCAACGTAAGAAGTCTGCTCCCGGCAGGAAAGACGTGGTAAAGCGGGGAACTGTACTAGCCTACCACCCGAAGAGGGGATGGGGCTCCATACAGGAACCGGGGCTACCAACTGATGTCTTTGTTACTAGCTATAATGTGAAGACCCCCTGCTGCAGTCGAAATGGTGACCCGTTACAAAGAGGGGATCAGGTGACTTACACCCGCCATCGGAGTGCACAAGGATGGTGTGCCCGGAACGTTCGACGGTGTGAGCCTGAGAGAGCGCCCCCTGTTGTCCCGATCATGACTGATCCCGATTTGCCGGACCTCGTTCCCATCACCACGGTACGTCTTGTAGCGGCTACCAAACTCGCAAGCAGGATTAGCCTTCAAATCCAGGCACCGGCTGATCTGATGGCATCTGAGAGACCAACTACCAGTACGGGTGCCACATTGGCTGGGGGACAAAGACCGCCCCCAGACTTAGAAGAATAAACCTCGATACCATGAATCTGTAAATAGTTGCTGTTTTCCTGTGTTCTGCTAAACCCGTCCAGGGTAAACTTTTAAAGGGATCCTTTTGTTGACCCGGGATCCCTAGTGTTTTGTTTTGTTTGTCTTTCCAAAGTTTTTGCACAAGTTTTAGAACTGCTGAAATCATGAACAGTGCATGATCCGAACTCATTGTATATAGTTTGCACCTTATTAAAGGCGCTCCCTACTGGTTTTACTTCAAAAAGGACTCTTTGCGAAGATACCACACTGGAACCTTTGCTGAGTATGGACTGGTAGCTTGAGAAGGCGTGCTACCTCATAGAGACTTGGTCCCCTCTTAAAGGGGATGTTCATTTGCCGCACTTCGATAGTAATATTGCTTAAGACAAGTAGCAATAATGTTGATGAGAGAAAAGTGATGATAATGTTTGTACGAGAAAGTTATATGTGTTCAACTGGTTAATTGTGAAGAAATGTTAATGATGTTATCTGAGAAGAAAAAGGTGAAAGATAGAAGAAGGATGCAGTGGACCCGTAGGGATAGATGTGGTGTCCAGCATGCAAGAAAGAAAGATAATGAGAAGGCTTAATGTTCAGAAGAAAATGCTTGATAATGTTGATAGATAGTTAGGATAGAAGGTAAACCCTGAGTCCTCATAGGAGTCATGCAGAGATGGCTCAGTGCTCTTGAACTGAAAGTAATGTTATGTTCTATACTGTGTATAGTAGTTGAAAAGGCAGTAGGCCCTGGCTGAACGGGGCGGTCCTGTAACAGAAAGGAGAGGCAGTAGGTCTGGTGCCGTTAGGACAGGCGGTCCTGCAGATCCAAAGTAGGAGAATGTAAAAGTTAAATTGCCTTATAATGTGATTATAGGAAGGTCTTTAGTGGATTAAGAGTGTATGTCCTTAAAGGCAAAGTTAAATTATTGTTCAACAATTTTTGCACTTAGTAGAATACCCGGTTGCGTAAGGAAAGCTAATTATAGCATATTGCTATGATATTTAACCATGTTTGTAACGTTCAAGTGTCCTCACCTCCCATAAAGGGAAGCCTGTTCAAGTATACTTATTGTTATTACACTCAACAAATTGTATGTCTTTTTGCTAACTTGTATTGTTGTTTCCTTCCCAGTCCCGGAGTACTGTGTTTAACCAGGGGGGAGTGCAGCGCCCCAGAGTCCTGGTCGTTGCAGTACTGTGGCTCCGCCGCTATGGGGAGCTACGGTGCGTCTGATGGCACTGAAGGAGTTCATCTGATCAGGTATCACAGACACCAATACATTTCACAGCTGGGCCTCCGGGGGGAGCTAAGGGTGCTATTCATTAGGCCACTCCCCACCATAGTGGGTAAACTGGGGGTCAGGCAGGAAGTTAGATCAGAAAGCTGACTGGATTGGACGAAGCAACACCTGGTGGCAGAGGGTGTTGTGGAGGAAGAGACAGTAGGGTCTCTGTCAGGGGTGGGATCCTGACAGAGGCTTGGCATTGGAAAGAACGTAACGGGTTCGCGCCAGCTCCGGGAAGCGGCGGGATCCAAGAAAGGACTAGAAGAGAGATAGATTGTGCTGAGTGAGAAACGAGATCAAGCAATAGGAGAATACCAGTAGGGGTCATGCTGTAAGACCGGAGCAACACCCTACTGAGGCGCACTACCGGTGGCCGGAACGCCGAGGGAGTATCATAACATTCGGCTTCAAGCAATACTCTAAACAGCGGCAGGACAGTCAGTTTAAGGCGGGCTGTCTCACACAAATCACCTATGAAGTCTTGGGGGGCACCTTGTGGAGAGGGGCGACTCTAGGGTCCCGGAAGAGCTCCGAGCCTACCCGTCAAACGGGTGCCGTCCCAACCAGAACAACAGGGAGGGACGGAGGATTAGAAGAACATCATTTAATCGAGTTGTGAGGGAACTTAAGAAACAGACACAACGGTTGTGGGGACTTTCCGTAAGCACAGCAGGGGAGGACCGCAACACATAGCGCTAGAAGGAAGGCACAGATTTCCACCTGTGAAGTGAGCTCTGGAGGTGCCATTGGACCGGCCGGACTTGCGCAGCCTGGTGAACCGTATTCTGGACTGAGGGCCCAGAGATCTTCAGTAAAGAGGTAAAGAGACTGCAACCTGGTGTCCTCGTTATTTACTGCACCGCACCAACAACCACCACTGTCATTTATATGTATTATAGACTGTGCGCCCCACAGCAGGGTCACGGACCGGGCCTAGCCGCCGTGACAACCCCAGAGCAGAGACTCAGAGGCCCGGTACCGGGTAACCCCTCGGCCCTGCGGCGGTGGGGGCGCTACACACTCACCAAATAAAGCAGAGGGGGGCCATAGCAATGCCCAAACGTGTTCCCACGGCCAGAGGAAAAGTACCACGACCAGTGTAACAGTAATTAATAATCATATCATCAAACGTTCTACAACTTTCCCAGCAAACTTTGTGTCTGACTTGGTATTTTCAATATTATTGAAATCCACCGCACTCCCTGTGTGGAATATCTTAGAAACAAAATAGAGCAGTCAGACTATTTAAAGAGCCCCACATGGAACATATCATGCTTTCCCACAGGACGCAGGAGCGCTATCCCCCATCCACTAAGGTAACAAAGCTGAGCACCTTACATTATCTACATTATCTGTTTGAGGAAGCTGATCTGTTTGTGCCTGGTTATGCATGTAATATACTGATTACCGCATTTTGGTGATCCCCTCAGGGTACTAAGCCTACATGTCCACCAGCAAGACGCAGTTGCGCCGCTGTTACCCCACTACAAGGTAAAAACTCACCTTACCTCCCTGAGGACACTGCCCAATACCAACAGCATGGCTGACCAATTATCTATAACATTACAGGCTTTATCCAGAACTGGCAAATCCATTAAACCACATACAACTTACCAGCAATTTAAGGCTGATACATTGGCACCTGCAAGAAAGGTATTTTCTCCCCTCTATCAACCTCTGGACACCACTAACATATATAGTTATCGCCCCTTACCATTGCAATTATACATTCCAGGTTGTCTCCAGTGACATACCAACTTTCCATTTGAATCGCGTATGCAAACAGCAGCAAGACGCTGATGCACCGCTGCTATTCCTCAGCAAGGTGATTATTCATTCTGGATACACCAGGGTGCTACTAGTAACTACCTTTCACTGACACTCATGTAAATGGTATTACAGGTCATACTCAGAGAGAAATCAACTATCAGGCCATACTTGGTATCAAAAAGACTGTACCTGGTAAATCACTATTACTTTTGGACGTATGTTGGGCCTCTATGTAACTGCCTATCCATCACAGGCTACTAACATTACTATCATTCTCCCCAGCCCCTTGACACTACAGGGATAACATCCTCACTACCACAAGAGCCACTCATAAATCCTGGATTAAGGTAACAACTATACTTTTTACTACAGAAGCACTCGTAGACACAATGTCACATGACTGATTCCCGTTTGACAGACCCCATGCTATAACTTAGCCTCATAACATAGTCTATTGGGGTATAATATTGTAAACATACTTTTTATACTGTATATATTGTTTTGTATGTGTTGTCTTGTAATTTCTGTATATTATGTAACTAAAGATCTTGTTTATACTGTTTTGTATTCACAGTGCGACTTTAGAGTAAGACCCGGGAGGGTCGAAACGTCAAATCACTCAGTCGCTTATACTGCCTACTATTTGATCTGTCACATTTGATTTTCTGTTTTTCACTTGAATAAATTAGCAAATTTCAAAAAATTATTTTGTTTCTAAGATATTCCACACAGGGAGTGCGGTGGATTTCAATAATACTGATACTAGACCTTACGGTCTGTCTCACCAGCACCCCGATCTAAATTTAGAGTGCAGGCCAAATTATATTTACATTTTTGGTATTTTCAAGACCTCTGTTTGCTGTCAGTGAATGCTGTTTGCTTATATTTTAACCCTTGCAGTTCCAGATGTAGGCTTTACTTGTCACAACTAAGGTTTTCATTACATTTGGTTACAATTGTATCCATCTGTAGGTAATTCTCATTGTAACAAACTGCTGCCGGTGAGAGGTTTGTGCTGCTGAATGATGTGTTTAGTGCAGAATCAATTGGCCACCGACGACCAGAGAGAACGATACAGGAAAGATATATATCTGTGTCCCGTGTTAGCCAGTAGATAGAAAAATATTTAGAATTGAGCGTCCTCAGTGGTTGAAACCTTTTAATGGCTAACTGAAAAGATGGTAACAAATTGCAAGCTTTCGAGACTACACAGGTCTCTTCATCAGGCAAAGACTAATAGAAATTCTGAAGAATCACATATTTATGCACAAAACATCACAGAAATAATGCCATAGATAAGACAGGTGAGGTGAAGCAGAATTACCATTATGTGAGTGATAAACAGTTGTGTCCATAAATATTGGAACAGTTCATAGATAAGGAATGTTTTATTGTCCTCTGATTGGAGTCTAGTTCTGTGTTATGATGTTATTGCTTAATTGATGTAAAAAGACATAAATCCATGAGACACATTCATTCCTGCACTGAAAAGGGAAGATTCCAGACTGGTACTGGGCTGTACAAAGGGACAGGCGAGGATTTTAGGGGGTTTTTTTACATTTCTTTCCATCTCTATAATTCAGCGACATGACTTCCCACCGCCATTTGTTTTTTTTATTCACTCACAGATAATTCTTAAAATAATTTCTAGTGCATTCGAATAGTTTGCAAAATTCAAGGCAAATTCAACTTGCCTCAAATTGATTCTCTCATCTGTGATAGGAAATTGAAAAAAAACCCAAAGTAACTAAAACTCTGACGGAGCAGAAAGAAAAGAAGGTTTCCAGCATTTTTCCTTGCAGATGTGTCGTCACGTCCCCGGGATATCACACGATCAGAAATTATTTCACTGAATTATCACATAATTAGAGCGGCCAATCGATTCTGGTGCAAATGTACGATGTACAACTCAATTGCTCAATGGTGTTGGTGGAGATTAACTAATATTTTAAATCAAAAGCAAAGGCTTAAAAAAATCCTACTGCAGCCAAAATAAACCATTATAGGCCGTCCATTATCTACCATCCAGGATTGTGTCCTATTGTGTGATATCTAATGACCAGATATAGAGAAAGAACCTCCCCAACATGTTAACATGTTTCGCCCTTACAGGCTTCATCAGAGGTATGAGGCAATCATAAACCAAAATAGCCAAACAAACAATATAACCCCCCCCAAGTGACATCAGACCGGCTTCGTCATTATGGTTCCCAATCTTAGCCTCCATAACGCGGGGCCAATGTGTATCTATCAGACTGAGGTCAGAGATCTACATCCATGTCACATGTGTGATTATTGACCTATCAGCATGGTGTATTGTATGCGACTGACACAGAGCAGATCACCATGTGATCACATCATCAGCGTAAAGGATTGGCTGCAGATTAGGAATCATAATGAATGAGGTTGGTCTGATGTCAGATGGGGAGGTTATAAATGGTTTGCTCCAACATTTTGTTTTGCATTTGCCTATTTCCCCTGATGAAGCCGGTAAGGGTGAAACATGTTGGGGAGAATCTGTCTCAATGTTAATATCTCCATTTTCCTCTGGTTATTAGGAATCACATATTGGATACAATCCCGGATGGTAGATAATGGACGGCTGCCTTCTGCTCTACATAGTTATACAATGTGCGGCTTCTGGAGCGACAGCGAGGTAGATCCATCATACGTAGATTAAAAGTGAGTGACTCCACTGTGTAACAATGTGACCGCTGGGGATACAGTGTAACATAGGTAGGACCAATAAGGAGAGGAATTGTAATCTGCACCTTAACATGTGATTTGCACAAATTGCTCGTCATATCTTTATTTTAACAATTACAAGTAATATTTTATTGTAGATATATTGGGATTTTTTGGTCTTTGGATATTGGATTTAAAATATCTGTGATAAACAATTTTCAATGAAAAAGCCTTATGGTGACAGAGTCCAAAGTGTCAGGGTCTCATTATTAATTCAAATAAAGTTTTATTCCTCTAGAATCCGCTTGTTGCCACACAGGGGTGGATTAAGGGTAGCCAGGGCCCCAGGCTGTTCAGACACTGTGAGCCCCCGGGTCATGTGATGGGGTCATGTGACGGGGTCATGCGATGGGGTCATGCGACGGGGTCATCATATACCTGAACCAGATTATTCCAGAAAAATAGTTTCTGTGTGAAACTATAACCTGTCAAACATCCATTGATCTAGTCAATTTACCCTTCAGTTAGGAAGAAAAAAAACACAATACTATCACCATAAGTGCCAGTATTCACAGGAGATCTGTACTTAGTATGCAGTGTCTGTGTAGAGGTAATACAGTGATCACTGGTGACATTATACACAGGACCTCTGTATATAGTATACAGTGTATAGTGTTAGTGTATAGGTAACACTGACTCACCAGTGACGTCTCTAGGTGAAGTCCTTCATCTGTCATCTTTCATCCAGCACAGACCGCCATCACTTCATCCAGCCAGGACTTGTCTCTGCAGGAAATAACACAGTTATCTCGAGCTCCGCTTGCAGAACACATTACTTAATTTTTCCCAACTTCTACATTACACCACATGAAGAAGAAGAGGCGACATAGTGTCACTCTGCACAGTAACAGGACCGCCCTCCCCATTTAAAACAGTGTACTCAAAAAATAAAATAAATACATCACTGCAGTAATAATATCCCTTAATTAGCCCCTATGGTAATAATATCACCCATCCTGACCCCGTGTGTCTCATTCCTGGCTCCAGCCATATGTTCTCGCATCCTGCCCTCATGAGTATCCATTCTGCCCTATATGATCTCCCCATCCTGCCCCATCAGTCTCCATCGTATCCATCCTGCCCCATGATCCTGCACGATCTGTCTCCAATCCTGCCCCATGTGTTTCATTCTGCCCCGTGTCTCCAATCATGCCCAATCTGTCTCCAGTCCTGCCCCCAGTGTGTCCAGCATGTCTGCCCCCAATGTCCAGCATCTCTGTCCCCAGTGTCCAGCATCTCTGCCCCCAGTGTGTCCAGCATATCTGCCCCCAATGTGTCCAGCATCCTGCCCCCAGTGTGTCCAGCATCCTGCCCCAGTGTGTCCAGCATCCTGCCCCCAGTGTGTCCAGCATCCTGCCCCAGTGTGTCCAGCATCCTGCCCCCAGTGTGTCCAGCAATCTGCCCCAGTGTCTCCAGCATATTGCCCCCAGTGTGTCCAGCATTCTGCCCCAGTGTGTCCAGCATATTGCCCCCAGTTTGTCCAGTATTCTGCCCCCAGTGTATCCAGCATTCTGCCCCCAGTGTGTCCAGCATCCTGCCCCAGTATCCAACATATTGCCCCCAGTGTGTCCAGCATCCTGCCCCCAGTGTGTCCAGCATCTCTGCCCCCAGGGTCCAGCATTCTGGCCTGGGCCCCCCGGATTGCCGTTCGCAATAAAAAAAACCCTAGTTCTCCTCACCTGTCTGCGTTCCTCGGCGATGCTCCCTCCAGCAGCGTGCACTCGCCGGCGACTGACAATGACATCAGATGACGGCTGCGGCTGACTTCAGCTGCCAGCCTCAAATTGGCTGGCGGCTGTTAACTATTACTGCCCTGATGGCGGCGGTCAATCTGAGCGGTTGCCCAGGGCCCCCCCACACCACTGGGCTTTGGGCTACAGCCTAGATTGACCTCATTGTAATCCGCCACTGTTGCCACATGACTGCCCACATGGCTGTAGAAAGGAATGTTCCTTTTTAATTTTACAGTTCTTAGCCAAAGTTACCTGCCACCACTGCAGGCTATCAGAGGTGGCTGATGACATAGACAAGAAATGCACATTTACAAGCTGTTTGCTATACAGCTTACAAGCCCCGCTCTGAGGTTGGTCAGATCACCGGATCCCCCGTTCCAGTGCTGCAACGCTCCTCCGATGCTGCAGAATGTCGTATTATATAGCACCTGTAATGCTGACGCAGCGCAGTATGCACAGCCTCCACCAGGAGGGGCTGGTGGAGTAAGAAAGGTTGCGCTCACAGTGTAGCACCACTGTGCGGCAGGGCAGATGCCGCTAGGTAGCGAGAGAGTGGTCAGACAAGCCAAGTCAGTAACAGACAGGAAACACAGTACCAGAGGAAACAGCAACAAACGTGGTCAGATGCAATCCAGAGAAGTCAAAGCCAGACAGGAACAGAAATGCCAGAGACATGAGACAGATGAATGAGTCAGTAGTCAAGCCGGGTCAGATACGACAAGGTCAGAGTATGGGGAACAAACACTAAGTCAAGCGGGGTAGCAGGAGTGGGAAAGCACAGAGACTGAGCAAAAGGGCAGAGGACAAATCAGGGTGTAACAGGGTCAGCCGCTCAAGCCTGGCCAGGAGCTATAACTGACACTGCCTGCAGACAGCAGCAGGCAGAAATAGCTAAACAGATCCCAGAACGAGGCAGAGGAAAGTTAACCCCTGCATGACCAGACCGGGGAGAGCATAGCAAAAAACAAACCCCAGCCTGGATCATGACAGCAACATTGGAGAGAGCAGAGATCGTGGCTCAGACTAGCCTCCGGACCAGACTGTCAATCATCAGGAGTGCACCACCCCCAGGCAGGCAGGAAGCCTTTAAAGAAGAAATTTTAATGCATCAAGTTGGGATTTATTTCTTTTTTTCCGTTACAATGTAACATCCTCTTATTCTGTCTGCTAAATGGAAGAGACAAATGGATTTCTATTTTGGATGGGGCTGTGGAACAGATGGACGTGTGCGTCACTGACGGCCCTGTCAAAAGTCTCCGACAGAAGAAAGCTAAAGAGGTCTGTGCTGGCAGCAAAAAGCCCAATGTGGCCAAGTGGATGTGATTGAGACGGACTCTGCATGAGCTGAAGAGGATGATAATGGAAGCAGAGCGCGCCGTGATGCAGAACTGAAGATGAATCCCACAACAGCCGCGACTCGGTGAAGTAACACATTACCTGCCTGAAAGTACCGGGAGCAATGCATCCTGGCAACGCAGGAAAAAGAAGAAAGTGCCTAAACCGCCATTCTTGTTATAATGAAGAAATGGCCATTTATTCTTCCATATAGGACAGTTTGGTGACAACTAATGTACTAAGTAATCCCTCTCCTGTCCTTGCAGGTTGTCACAGAACCTTCCCAGGCTCCTCGTTATGCTGGAATAATTGTCTACGTCTCACTGCTAACAAGGTGGATTGATCATTCATCAGTCTGGGAAAGCCGGGTGATCGCACATGTAGAATATTTCATGGCCGGTCATTAGCGCCCCGTAAACGATCCCTTTTAAACACAATTATAGCATTCAGAATTAGGAATCTTAAAAATCAGACATTATCAAAAAATT
Source organism: Ranitomeya variabilis (assembly GCF_051348905.1). Taxonomy (NCBI): domain Eukaryota; kingdom Metazoa; phylum Chordata; class Amphibia; order Anura; family Dendrobatidae; genus Ranitomeya; species Ranitomeya variabilis. The sequence goes on from NC_135238.1 coordinate 235,427,899, forward strand.
AAAACCTAATTGCTAAAACAAAATCAGACATTACTCGTAAAAGACATATAGATCTCACTTGCTGAATTTCAGATTCTACTTATCAAAAAGTCAGACTTTACTTGCTGAGAAATCAGACGTCATTTGCTCAAGAATAAGACTTTACTTGCTTAACAAAACCAGATGCAACTAGATGAAAAAATGGACAAAATCGAGCCTCACTTTATAATCAAACATTATGTCCAAAATCCTTTTTGAAAAATTAGACCTCACATGTTTAAAAAGCGGAAATTAAAAAAATATCAAACTTCTCTTGTTAAAGAATCTGACGTTATTGAGGCATTAGTGAAAAATCGGATTTTGAGAAATCAGATATTACACCGGAGACTTACGTGTAGCCAGTAATACTTTTCTGTTAGATGTTTAACTTTCAGTCATTTCAGGAACCTGCAGAAGTCGCATCACCTAACTCCAAAAAATTACCACTGCAGATAAAATCAATCCATACTTGTCAAGGAACGGAACCTCGCCTGCTGAAAGCTCGTTACTTATTGAAAAACTGACCTTCTATGGACCCGTAGAATAAGTGTTAAAAAATCAAACTGTACTTACTAAAAAAAACGTGATTACTCGTCGAAAGATCAGCCCTCAATGCTGAAGAATCCGAATTTGCATGTCAAAAAATTAGACCGTACTTCTTGAAAAATTTTATCTTCACTTGCTGAAAATTCTGAGATTACTCATTCACAGATCAGCCCTTACCTGCTAAAGAATTAGACATTACGTCTCAAGGAAAATCAAACTTTACTTATTGAAGAATGAAACCTTACCAGATGAAAAATTAGATATTAAATATAAAAAAATAAACCTAATATACTGAAAAATGAAACATAACTTGCGGAAGAACAGTTGATTTTCCATTAGTTCCATTGACTGAAGAAGATGGTCAGGTTTAAAAGGATGTGACATCAGAAAATGACCTATATTTTCAATCCGGTTTTTGAGTTACAATAATTAAAAAAAATGTTTGGCAAATATTATTTCTCATTATCACTGTCAAGGGAACAATCGGGAGATTCCGCAGATATCTCCCTGTCGTTGCTCAATGTTCACGAGCCAGCACTCTGTCGCCTTCAAATGTCAAGACAATTATGTAATTATTGATGAGTGATGGGCAGGAGCATGGCTGCTTTTACCACTAGGCCGGATATTAAGGAGCTCACAATATACATATAGTACATACACATCCGATTCCAACGCATGGAATATACATACGGTGGTGTGAGAATTAAGTGTTTGACCCCTTCCTGATTTCCTGTTCATTCCCATGTTTGTCACAATTAAATGTTTCAGATCACCAAACAAATGTAAATATTAGACAAAGATAGCACAAGTAATCACAAAATGCAGTGTATAAATGAAGGTCTTTGTTATTAAGGGAAAATAAATCCAAACCTACAGGGCCCTGTGTGAAAAAGTAATTGCCCTCCCCCCCTTATAACACACATTAACTGCGCTTTATCACATCTTTGGGAAGCTGAAATCACATTCCCTAGCCAAACCCAGGCCTCATTACTGCCACCCTGTTCTCAATCAAGAAATCACTTAAATAGGAGCTGCCTGACAAAGTGAAGTAGACCAAAATGTCCTCAAAAGCTAGACATCATGCCAAAGAAATTCTGGAACAAATGAGAAACAAAGTACTTGAGATCTTTTAGTCTGGAAAAGGCTTTTAAGCCATTTCTAAAGTGTTGGGACTCCAGCAAATCTTTGGTAGAGTAACAGAAGAGAACATTTCACAACTTTACTGTCCTTGCAAAGTAATTTTCCTCTGATTGAAGCCCCTAGATTAACCTTTCATTCTCCATAAAGTGTGATGCCAATAAAAGTGCCCCCAAACACAGTGAATTCCTACAAATGTGCGGTATGATGACCCAACTGTGCCACAGCTGACCCTAATGGCCCCATATAGTCCTCCATACCTTATAATGGCCCCACATAGTCCTCCATATAGTATAATAGCCCCACATAGTACTTCATACAGTATAATGGCCCCACATAGTACTTCATACAGTATAATGACCCCAGATAGTTCTCCATATAGTATAGTAGCCTGACATAATTCTCCATACAATATAATGGCCCCACATAGTTCTCCATACAGTACAATGGCCCCACATAGTTCTCCATACAGTACAATGGCCCCACATTGCATTCCATACAATATAATAGGTCTCACATAGTCCTCCATGCAGTATAATGGCCCCACATAGTCCTCCATGCAGTATAATGGTACCACATAATCCTCCATATAGTATAATGGCCCCACACAGTCCTCCATACAGTATAATGACCCACATAGTCCTCCATACAGTATAATGGCCCCACATAGTCCTCCATATAGTATAATGGCCCCACATAGTCCTCCATACAGCATAATGGCCCCACATAATGCTCCATACAGTATAATGCCCCTACATAGTCCTCCACACAGTATAAGGGTATGTGCACACGCTGCGGCTTCCGCAGCTGTGGGTCCGCAGCAGTTTCCCATGAGTTTACATTACAATGTAAACCTATGGGTAACAAAAAACGCTGTGCACATGCTGCGGAAAAAAACACGCGGAAACGCAGCGGTTTACATTCCGCAGCATGTCACTTCTTTCTGCGGATTCCACAGCGGTTTTACAGCTGCTCCTATGTAAAACCGCAGTGAAAACCGCAGAAAAACCGCCGTAAATCCGCAATAAATCTGCAGCAAAAACGCAGCATTTTTGCCCTGCAGATTTATCAAATCCGCTGCGGAAAAATCTGCAGTGGACAAGAATACGTGTGCACATAGCCTAATAGCCCCACATAGTCCTCCATATAGTATAATGGCCCCACATAGTCCTCCATACAGTATTATGGCCCCACATAGTCCCCCATACAGTATAATGGCCCCACATAGTCCTCCATGCAGTATAATAGCACCACATAATCATCCATATAGTATAATGGCCCCACATAGTCCTCCATACAGTATAATGGTCCCTCATAGTCCTCCATACAGTATAATAGCCCCACATAGTCCTCCATACAGTATAATGGCCCCACATGGTCCTCCATGCAGTATAATAGCCCCACATAGTTCTCCATACAGTATAATTGCACCACATGGTCCTCCATGCAGTATAATGGCCCCACATAGTCCTCCATAAAGTATAATGGCACCACATAGTCCTCCATATAGTATAATGGGCCTATATAGTCATCCATACAGTATAATAGGCCCCACATTGCGTTCCATAAAGTATAATGGGCCCAACATACTCTTCCAACAGCATAATAGGCCCTACATAAAAAAAAGAACAAAATATCAAAACTCAGCAGCGAGTGCTTTAAATCTTTTTGCTGGTTGGCACAGTGGGCGCAAAATAGTGACATCATCTTGTCCGCTGTACTGAGACATCACACACAAAGCAAGAATGATGGGGAGGGAGTGGCTTCCATCTTCCATCATTGCTTTCATATGTTCTACTACCGCTAGTATGTCGATAGATTTGAAAGTGTGAAACTGGTGTGGCAATGTTGGCATCACGAGTCAAACATAATCTCCCCACGGGCCAGAGTTTGACATTTATCCTTTAAGTGGATTTTCCTTTACTGTCCTATAATAGGAACTTAGAGTTCCTGAACCCCAGTGCAAAATGTTCAGTATACGTTGTGTCTGATCTGTGCTCTGCAGATGATGATTGTGGATGCTATGTATCACAGGTGCACTGCACTGTGCTCTGCAGACGATCATTGTGGATACTATATATCACAGGTGCACTGCACTGTGCTCTGCAGCCAATCATTGTGGATACTATGTATCACAGGTGCACTGCAGACAATCAATGTGGATACTATGTATCACAGGTGCACTACACTGCTCTGCAGACGATCATTGTGGATACTTTGTATCACAGGTGCACTGCACTGTGCTCTGCAGACGATCATTGTGGATACTTTGTATCACAGGTGCAGTGCACTGTGCTCTGCAGTTGATCATTGCGGATACTTTGTATCACCCTCGCTCCAGGGCCTGTGTGTCACTCTAGTGTGTTACTGGTGTTACCAGCGAGCAGTTCACAGCTCCGCACCCTCCTGCCATCTCATACCATCCACTTTGTGAGGATTGTAAAGTTCTAAAAAACAAATCTGATGTAACGTTATGTTTTACAGCCCGTTCCCACATCAGAATCCCTCTTTTGTCTTCGGTCGCTTGGCTTCGGACAGAGGTTTAATGACTGATGGTGATGGGTTAGCGACTGCCAACATATTGTGTGTCACAAATCTGCTCCATTTTCTAAGAAAAACTCAAGGATTCACCTAAAACAAATGGCCTCAGGGGGAAGTGGAAGAACCTGAGAGTGATCGACTGCTGGAGTGTTCTGCTGGAGTGCAGTGCGCTTTATGGCCGCGCCAATCTCCTCTCTCCGCATCCCAACAAAGCCCCAGTGTCCGAACCTTCACCCTCCAGGAATGCGCTGCGTCTGCACCGGCGGCTCATGCCCGACAGCAGCTGCACCAAAACAACTCTCACCCATCGTGTTTCTTTTTGGAATTCTTTCTGTCGCGCACACAACAGCTGCAATTTGCGCCGCGCTCTGACAATTATTTCACAGCCTTCAATTTTTTTTTCTCTCATCATAAAAAGAAGCAAAGTCAGAGATTGAAGGAATGAGCCGGCTAATCCGAAACAGACCATGACAGGCCTGCTGCACTCTACACGACTCCTGCCATCCTACTCATCCTCCTGAGAAAGACATGTGGTTCCACAGTCTAGAGAAGATTCTTATGTCTGGTTTTACAAGCGAGGCGATTAACTGCTACATGTGCCAGCTGAGAAAAGTGAGGGAAAGAGTCAAGGAGTCAGAGATTTTTACAAAGGTGGCAGTATTATAGTAGTTATATTCCTGTACATAGGGGCAGTATTATAGTAGTTATATTCTTATACATAGGGGCAGTATTATAGTAGTTATATTCTTGTACATAGGGGCAGTATTATAGTAGTTATATTCCTGTACATAGGGGCAGTATTATAGTAGTTATATTCCTGTACATAGGAGAAGTATTATAGTAGTTATATTCTTGTACATAGGGGCAGTATTATAGTAGTTATATTCTTGTACATAGAGACAGTATTATAGTAGTTATATTCTTGTACATAGGGGCAGTATTATAGTAGTTATATTCTTGTACATAGGAGCAGTATTATAGTAGTTATATTCTTGTACATAGGAGCAGTATTATAGTAGTTATATTATTGTACATAGGCGCAGTATTATAGTAGTTATATTCCTGTACATAGGGGCAGTATTATAGTAGTTATATTCTTGTACATAGGGGGCAGTATTATAGTAGTTATATTCTTGTACATAGGGGCAGTATTATAGTAGTTATATTCCTGTACATAGGGGCAGTATTATAGTAGTTATATTCCTGTACATAGAAGTATTATAGTAGTTATATTCTTGAACATAGGGGCAGTATTATAGTAGTTATATTCTTGTACATAGAGACAGTATTATAGTAGTTATATTCTTGTACATAGGAGCAGTATTATAGTAGTTATATTCTTGTACATAGGAGCAGTATTATAGTAGTTATATTCTTGTACATAGGGGCAGTATTATAGTAGTTATATTCTTGTACATAGGAGCAGTATTATAGTAGTTATATTCTTGTACATAGGAGCAGTATTATAGTAGTTATATTATTGTACATAGGCGCAGTATTATAGTAGTTATATTCTTGTACATAGGAGCAGTATTATAGTAGTTATATTCTTGTACATAGGAGCAGTATTATAGTAGTTATATTCTTGTACATAGGAGCAGTATTATAGTAGTTATATTCTTGTACATAGGAGCAGTATTATAGTAGTAATATTCTTGTACATAGGAGCAGTATTATAGTAGTTATATTCTAGTACATAGGGGCAGTATTATAGTAGTTATATTCCTGTACATAGGGGCAGTATTATAGTAGTTATATTCTTGTACATAGGAGCAGTATTATAGTAGTTATATTCTTATACATATGGGGCAGTGTTATAGTAGTTATATTCTTGTACATAGGGGCAGTATTATAGTAGTTATATTCTTGTACATAGGAGCAGTATTATAGTAGTTATATTCTTATACATATGGGGCAGTGTTATAGTAGTTATATTCTTGTACATATGAGCAGTATTATAGTAGTTATATTCTTGTACATAGGAGGCAGTATTATAGTAGTTATATTCTTGTACATAGGGGCAGTATTATAGTAGTTATATTCTTCTACATATGGGGCAGTGTTATAGTAGTTATATTCTTGTATATAGGAGCAGTATTATAGTAGATATATTCTTGCTCATGGGGCAGTATTATAGTAGTTATATTCTTGTACATAGGGGGCAGTATTATAGTAGTTATATTCTTGTACATAGGGGCAGTATTATAGTAGTTATATTCTTGTACATAGGAGCAGTATTATAGTAGTTATATTCTTGTACATAGGGATAGTATTATAGTAGTTATATTCTTGTACATAGGGGGCAGCATTACAGTAGTTATATTCTTGTACATAGGAGCAGTATTATAGTAGTTATATTCTTGTATATAGGGGCAGTATTATAGTAGTTATATTCTTGTACATAGTGGCAGTATTATAGTAGTATTATTCTTGCACATAGCAGTATTATAGTAGTTATATTCTTGTACATAGGGGCAGTATTATAGTAGTTATATTCTTTTACATAGGGGGCAGTATTATAGTAGTTATATTCTTGTATATAGGGGCAGTATTATAGTAGTTATATTCTTGTACATAGTGGCAGTATTATAGTAGTTATATTCTTGTACATAGTGGCAGTATTACAGTAGTATTATTCTTGCACATAGCAGTATTATAGTAGTTATATTCTTGTACATAGGGGCAGTATTATAGTAGTTATATTCTTGTACATAGTGGCAGTATTATAGTAGTATTATTCTTGCACATAGCAGTATTACAGTAGTTATATTCTTGTACATAGGAGCAGTATTATAGTAGTTATATTCTTGTACATAGGGGGCAGCATTACAGTAGTTATATTCTTGTACATAGGATCAGTATTATAGTAGTTATATTCTTGTATATAGGGGCAGTATTATAGTAGTTATTTTCTTGTATATAGGGGCAGTATTATAGTAGTTATATTCTTGAACATAGGGGCAGTATTATAGTAGTTATATTCTTGTAGATAGAGGCAGTATTATAGTAGTTATATTCTTGTAGATAGGGGCAGTATTATAGTAGTTATATTCTTGTACATATGGACAGTATTATAGTAGTTATATTCTTGTACATAGGGGCAGTATTATAGTAGTTATATTCTTGTACATAGGGGCAGTATTATAGTAGCTATATTCTTGTACATAGGGGGCAGTATTATAGTAGTTATATTCTTGTATATAGGGGCAGTATTATAGTAGTTATATTCTTGTACATGTGGACAGTATTATAGTAGTTATATTCTTGTATATAGGGGCAGTATTATAGTAGTTATATTCTTGTACATAGGGGCAGTATTATAGTAGTTATATTCTTGTACATAGGGGCAGTATTATAGTAGTTATATTCTTGTACATGTGGACAGAATTATAGTAGTTATATTCTTGTATATAGGGGCAGTATTATAGTAGTTATACTCTTGTACATAGGAGCAGTATTATAGTAGTTATATTCTTGTACATAAGAGCAGTATTATAGTAGTTATATTCTTGTACATAGGGGCAGTAGTATAGTAGTTATATTCTTCTACATATGGGGCAGTGTTATAGTAGTTATATTCTTGTATATAGGAGCAGTATTATAGTAGATATATTCTTGCTCATGGGGCAGTATTATAGTAGTTATATTCTTGTACATAGGGGGCAGTATTATAGTAGTTATATTCTTGTACATAGGGGCAGTATTATAGTAGTTATATTCTTGTACATAGGAGCAGTATTATAGTAGTTATATTCTTGTACATAGGAGCAGTATTATAGTAGTTATATTCTTGTACATAGGAGAAGTATTATAGTAGTTATATTCTTGTACATATGAGCAGTATTATAGTAGTTATATTCTTATACATATGGGGCAGTGTTATAGTAGTTATATTCTTGTACATAGGGGCAGTATTATAGTAGTTATATTCTTGTACATAGGGGGCAGTATTATAGTAGTTATATTCTTGTACATAGGGGCAGTATTATAGTAGTTATATTCTTCTACATATGGGGCAGTGTTATAGTAGTTATATTCTTGTATATAGGAGCAGTATTATAGTAGATATATTCTTGCTCATGGGGCAGTATTATAGTAGTTATATTCTTGTACATAGGGGCAGTATTATAGTAGTTATATTCTTGTACATAGGAGCAGTATTATAGTAGTTATATTCTTGTACATAGGGACAGTATTATAGTAGTTATATTCTTGTACATAGGGGGCAGCATTACAGTAGTTATATTCTTGTACATAGGAGCAGTATTATAGTATGTTATGACCCCAATGGCGAGGGTCTCAGAGGAACGTGGAAGTCTGCAGAATACAAAAATCCAGCTCATAGGGCAGTGGTAACTGGGTTGACCATATATCTACTCCTAACGCCAACACTAGAAGTAGCCGGGGATCATTCCTACGTTGATTCTAGATGACACGCGCCAGCCGGAGAATCTAGCTACCCCTAGTAGAGGAAAACAAAGACCTTTCTTGCCTCCAGAGAAGGGGACCCCAAAGCTGGATAGAAGCCCCCCACAAATAATGACGGTGAGGTAAGAGGAAATGACAAACACAGAAATGAATCAGGTTTAGCACAGAGAGGCCCGCTTACTGATAGCAGAATAAAGAAAGGTAACTTATATGGTCAACAAAAACCCTATCAAAATCCACACTGGAAATTCAAGAACCCCCGAACCGTCTAACGGTCCGGGGGGAGAACACCAGCCCCCTAGAGCTTCCAGCAAAGGTCAGGATATAGATTTGGAACAAGCTGGACAAAAATACAAAACCAAAACAAATAGCAAAAAGCAAAAGGCAGACTTAGCTGATATAACTGGAACCAGGATCAGTAGACAAGAGCACAGCAGACTAGCTCTGATAACTACGTTGCCAGGCATTGAACTGAAGGTCCAGGGAGCTTATATAGCAACACCCCTAACTAACGACCCAGGTGCGGATAAAAGGAATGACAGAAAAACCAGAGTCAAAAAACTAGTAACCACTAGAGGGAGCAAAAAGCAAATTCACAACAATAGTAGTTATATTCTTGTATATAGGGGCAGTATTATAGTAGTTATATTCTTGTACATAGTGGCAGTATTATAGTAGTATTATTCTTGCACATAGCAGTATTATAGTAGTTATATTCTTGTACATAGGGGCAGTATTAGAGTAGTTATATTCTTGTACATAGGGGGCAGTATTATAGTAGTTATATTCTTGTATATAGGGGCAGTATTATAGTAGTTATATTCTTGTACATAGTGGCAGTATTATAGTAGTTATATTCTTGTACATAGTGGCAGTATTATAGTTGTATTATTCTTGCACATAGCAGTATTATAGTAGTTATATTCTTGTACATAGGGGCAGTATTATAGTAGTTATATTCTTGTACATAGTGGCAGTATTATAGTAGTATTATTCTTGCACATAGCAGTATTATAGTAGTTATATTCTTGTACATAGGAGCAGTATTATAGTAGTTATATTCTTGTACATAGGGGCAGTATTATAGTAGTTATATTCTTGTACATAGGGGGCAGCATTACAGTAGTTATATTCTTGTACATAGGATCAGTATTATAGTAGTTATATTCTTGTATATAAGGGCAGTATTATAGTAGTTATTTTCTTGTATATAGGGGCAGTATTATAGTAGTTATATTCTTGAACATAGGGGCAGTATTATAGTAGTTATATTCTTGTACATAGGGGCAGTATTATAGTAGTTATATTCTTGTACATAGGGGGCAGCATTACAGTAGTTATATTCTTGTACATAGGATCAGTATTATAGTAGTTATATTCTTGTATATAAGGGCAGTATTATAGTAGTTATTTTCTTGTATATAGGGGCAGTATTATAGTAGTTATATTCTTGAACATAGGGGCAGTATTATAGTAGTTATATTCTTGTAGATAGAGGCAGTATTATAGTAGTTATATTCTTGTAGATAGGGGCAGTATTATAGTAGTTATATTCTTGTACATATGGACAGTATTATAGTAGTTATATTCTTGTACATAGGGGCAGTATTATAGTAGTTATATTCTTGTACATAGGGGCAGTATTATAGTAGTTATATTCTTGTACATAGGGGGCAGTATTATAGTAGTTATATTCTTGTATATAGGGGCAGTATTATAGTAGTTATATTCTTGTACATGTGGACAGTATTATATTAGTTATATTCTTGTATATAGGGGCAGTATTATAGTAGTTATATTCTTGTACATAGGGGCAGTATTATAGTAGTTATATTCTTGTACATAGGGGCAGTATTATAGTAGTTATATTCTTGTACATGTGGACAGTATTATAGTAGTTATATTCTTGTATATAGGGGCAGTATTATAGTAGTTATACTCTTGTACATAGGAGCAGTATTATAGTAGTTATATTCTTGTACATAAGAGCAGTATTATAGTAGTTATATTCTTGTACATAGGGGCAGTATTATAGTAGTTATATTCTTCTACATATGGGGCAGTGTTATAGTAGTTATATTCTTGTATATAGGAGCAGTATTATAGTAGATATATTCTTGCTCATGGGGCAGTATTGTAGTAGTTATTTTCTTGTACATAGGGGGCAGTATTATAGTAGTTATATTCTTGTACATAGGGGCAGTATTATAGTAGTTATATTCTTGTACATAGGAGCAGTATTATAGTAGTTATATTCTTGTACATAGGGGCAGTATTATAGTAGTTATATTCTTGTACATAGGGGGCAGCATTACAGTAGTTATATTCTTGTACATAGGAGCAGTATTATAGTAGTTATATTCTTGTATATAGGGGCAGTATTATAGTAGTTATATTCTTGTACATAGTGGCAGTATTATAGTAGTATTATTCTTGCACATAGCAGTATTATAGTAGTTATATTCTTGTATATAGGGGCAGTATTATAGTAGTTATTTTCTTGTATATAGGGGCAGTATTATAGTAGTTATATTCTTGAACATAGGGGCATTATTATAGTAGTTATATTCTTGTAGATAGAGGCAGTATTATAGTAGTTATATTCTTGTACATAGGGGCAGTATTATAGTAGTTATATTCTTGAACATATGGACAGTATTATAGTAGTTATATTCTTGTACATAGGGGCAGTATTATAGTAGTTATATTCTTGTACATAGGGGCAGTATTATAGTAGTATTATTCTTGTACATGGGGGGCAGTATTATAGTAGTTATATTCTTGTATGTAGGGGCAGTATTATAGTAGTTATATTCTTGTACATGTGGACAGTATTATAGTAGTTATATTCTTGTACATAGGGGCAGTATTATAGTAGTTATATTCTTGTACATAGGGGCAGTATTATAGTAGTTATATTCTTGTACATGTGGACAGTAATATAGTAGTTATATTCTTGTATATAGGGGCAGTATTATAGTAGTTATACTCTTGTACATAGGAGCAGTATTATAGTAGTTATATTCTTGTACATAGGGGGCAGTATTATAGTAGTTATATTCTTGTACATAGGAGCAGTATTATAGTAGTTATATTCTTGTACATAGGAGCAGTATTATAGTAGTTATATTCTTGTACATAGGGGGCAGTATTATAGTAGTTATATTCTTGTACATAGGGGCAGTATTATAGTAGTTATATTCTTGTACATAGGAGCAGTATTGTAGTATATTCTTGTACATAGGAGCAGTATTGTAGTATATTCTTGTACATAGGGACAGTATTATAGTAGTTATATTCTTGTACATAGGGGCAGTATTATAGTAGTTATATTCGTGTACATAGGGGCAGTATTATAGTAGTAATATTCTTGTACAGAGGTGTAAATATGATAACAGTTTATGTCAGTAATCATACTATGTAGTATGATACTATGCATACTAGGTTTTCCAATAGTTTTAAATTGATGGTCTATCCATAGTATAGTTCATCAATATCTGATCGGCCAGGTTTCGGCACCAGGCATCCCTGCCGATCAACTGCTAACGTCGGCCAGGAGAATTGATCTGTTGAGCTGCTCCTTCTACATGTAGTAGCCGGGTCTTAGTACGGAACATCTGCCTCCTTTTCATATCAATATGAGGCTGATGTGCAGTACTAATTCCCGGCCACTACACGTAGATGGAGCAGCTCGGCAAATCACTACTCCTGGCCGATGGTAACAGCTGATTGGCAGGGATGCCTGGTGCGGACTCCGGCCAATCAGATATTGATCACCTATCCTATGGATAGACCACCAATATAAAGGTACAGGATAACCTCTTTAATTTTAATAATCAGAAATGGTCTCAGGAAAGTTATTATAGAAGTGGATACTTTTTACTCTGTTACAGCAGTTTGCCGCCGTAATCTAAATCTCATTTTGATTGCCTTTCAATACACAGTTTGACACTTGTGTCAACCATCAATTAGGAAAGTAATTAAATAATTAACAGAAATGTCTCCTCCTGGAGTCAATGCCAACCGTACGGAATATTTCTATAGTGAGCATGCTCTGATGTTTTATTTCATTCAGTGCAGAGATATATACAGTGACAGCGTCTCCAGCCTGCAGCGTCGCCATATAGCTGCCGATGTTGTAGTACTGATGATTCTCAACAGGTGGCAGTACAAGGTCGAAGTCACATTTTGATATTTAGAATAATTGGTGTATAATATAATAATATTGGAAGTGAGAATAAAGTTGAATTATAAGAAAAAAATATATAGACCTTAGATATATTATTATTAATATTATTTATCAGGTATTAAGAAAAGGAAAACAGTTTATTGCATTAAAGCTTCCAACATTTTTCAGAATGAATACAATCTATTGAAAATATGTTATCCCTACACATTTATCATATTGTTTTATTATTATAACAGATTATTCATAAAAAAAAGTGCCCCCCAACCACAAATCCAATGTAATGGATTCATCTTAATGAGCACATTATTATCTTAATAAACCCAACAATCATTCTCTATTTGGAATTATTTTTATTATTTTCTGATGACAAAATATCAGTATTTGTAAGTCAAAACCAGGAGAGGTGATAAATACAGAAGTGGGGACGTGTTTTTTTTTTATTAGACTTTTCCTCTGATTGTTCCTTTCCTGATTTTGACAAAAAATACTGATGTAAAATACTGACCAAATACTGAGCGTGTGACCCCGACCTTAGACATGGAGCAATGAAGATACATTTTTAGCCAATGGCAAGTTGCCGGACTGTTTCCAATAATACCCAGTAAAACTATGATTCCAGCAGAATAGTGAGTGCAGCTCTGGCGTATAATACAGGATGTAACTCAGGATCAGTAGTGTAATGTATGTACACAGTGACTGCACCAGCAGAATAGTGAGTGCAGCTCTGGAGTATAATACAGGAGGTAACCCAGGATCAGTAATGTAATGTATGTACACAGTGGCTGCACCAGCAGAATAGTGAGTGCAGCTCTGGGGTATAATACAGGATGTAACTCAGGATCAGTAATGTATTGTATGTACACAGTGACTGCACCAGCAGAATAGTGAGTGCAGCTCTGGAGTATAATACAGGATGTAACTCAGGATCAGTAATGTAATGTATGCACACAGTGACTGCACCAGCAGAATAGTGAGTGCAGCTCTGGGGTATAATACAGGATGTAACTCAGGATCAGTAATGTAATGTATGTACACAGTGATTGCACCAGCAGAATAGTGAGTGCAGCTCTGGGGTATAATACAGGATGTAACTCAGGATCAGTAATGTAATGTATGTACACAGTGACTGCACCAGCAGAATAGTGAGTGCAGCTCTGGAGTATAATACAGGATGTAACTCGGGATCAGTAATGTAATGTATGTACACAGTGACTGCACCAGCAGAATAGTGAGTGCAGCTCTGGGGTATAATACAGGATGTAACTCAGGATCAGTAATGTATGTACACAGTGACTGCACAGCAGGAAGAGGTGGAGCCTGCTTGCCGTGTGCTCTGTGTGCTGCCTAGAGAGAGCTCCTGGGAAGGGAGGTAAAGTTTTTCATCCAGGACTTTTTGTCTTCCCCCTTCCCAGGAAAGAAGGCTCATTTTGGGACTGGCCTCCGGGGCTGGGCCCCCGGCTCCCACCTCCCGGTCCAAGCCGGCGGGGGGTGGGAGGACTCCAACTCCGGCTAGGGCCACAAGATCTGGCCAAGGATCAGGCAAGGGATCCAGTATGAAGACCCGTAGGACCCCTGAGGCCGCGGCGGCTCCTTCCCCTGGAGGTAGGCCGAGTACGAGCAGGGGTGCTGCAGCGGTGCCCCTTGGTTGGGGTACCAAGGCGGCTAGAGAATCCGCCGTGGGCTATGGTTCACGCATCCATGCGCACCTCTGCGAGTATGATGACGCCTCAAGGAAGCTAAAATCCCTCTGGGGGGAGTTGAGGGTAGCTAAGGACAGGTTTGACAGGGCCTCCGGCAATAAGAAGGCTGAGCTATCCGCCGCGGTCAAGAAGATAAAACAATCCATACAAGACCTGGAAAGCCGGAGGTGTGAGATCCTGGATGGCAGCGGGCCCTTCCGTGAAAAGCTGGAGAACGACAACCGGTTCAGAGCCATGACCGGTGGGGCTCCGGAGGGGTCACGGAGCTCCGGCCAGGTGGTGGAGGAGGATGATGAGGAATGCGAGGAGGAGGTCGCGCCCTACCCACCGCCTGGTGGCCTGGTAAGAGATCTCCAGGCGTCGCATAGCGGGATAGTCCCCGAGCAGGTGGCTCTCCCGTCAGATTCTGGCCCTTCAGGGGACAGCGGGAGCGAGGGGGAGGATGAGGATGGTGGTAGTAGCAGCGAGGGGGGCTGCCTCGTCATGCAGCAGATCCGGCAGATCGAGTCCCCGGTCCGTTTTAACCAGCTGAGGTTCGGGGATGAGATCTGTGAGGACGAGGCAACCAGGAGGGGGATGAAGAGGAAGGTTAAGAAAAGTAATAACAAGAAAACATCTACTGTGGAGAAATATGTGTATGTCCCCCTCTCTGGGGCCCCCCGATCCCGCTGTGCGGCACCCGCTACCCACCCCGGCTCGGGCTCTGTTGTGGGTCCGCAGCGAGGGAGCGGGGAGATTACAGGCCATGACACGCAGGGCGCTGCCTCTGTTTGTGGTAACGGAGGGGGTAGTGATGTGTCTGATATGGAGCATGGTGTGGAAGGTGGCCCAGCGGTGGGCAAGAGAGTGGCAGCCGGGACCGCATCTCCGGCGGTGAGCGCTGGGGTGTCCGGGTCCCCCACTTACGGATCCGCTAAATCTGGATCGCTTCTGGGGACCCAGGCACCTAGTAAAGTAAAGGGGGCGGGGCCTGCGGTGAAGGCGGGGTCTGCGGTGAAGTCGGGGCCTCCTGCATTGGGGGCACCGCCGCTGGTGGATGCTGAGGGGGAGTGGCCTAGCCTGGGGCCGGCTGCTGGAGCTGCTGTGGCCAGGCTGTTTGTGGCCCAGGGTGTGGTGGTGGGGGGGTGCTGTGCCTCAGGGGACTGGTACCGCTGGGGGGATTCCTGGGGGTGGATCCAGCTCTGGGTCGGCTCTGGGGGTCCCGCTGCGGCCGGTCTCAGGGGGCGTGGCCTCCTCGGCACCCGCTGCCCATGTAGGAGCAGCTTTGCATAGCTGTGCTGTGCAGCTGAAGGCTGGGGGCGTGGCTTCCCAAGGAAAAGGAAAAAAAATGGTCTTAGCCAGCAATGGAGCAGGGACTGCAGCGGATAGCAGCAAGGGCGCCTGCCTGGTGGGGTCCCCTGAGTCTGGGGGCTTACCTGCGGTGGGGGCTCCGGTGACAAGGCAGGATGGAGCTGGAGGCGGGTCTGCACCTGGCTTCCTACCTGCCAGTGAGGGAGGAGGCTCTGCGCCTGCTGTGGTGGAAAGTCAGGCTGTGCTGCTTAAGTCCCATGGCAGCAGGACTCTTAAAGGGACAGCAGCGCTGTGTGTGCCAAACCCCCCAGCAGGGAGGATGCCACCAGTAGGTGGCGGTAGCAGTGAACCTGGAAATACCCAAAAGGTGAGGCAAAATAATACTGACCCCAGTGTGCATGTGAGTGAGAGTGGGGTGACTGATGGAGTGGATGAGGAGGGTGCGGGTATAGAAGTGTCTATGGTTGAGGATGCGAGTGGCAGTGCGTCTAAGGTGGCAAGTGTGAGTACGGTGTCTGATGGTAGTGGGAGAAGGGGGGAGGGGGCCGGTCCATCTGCCCCCCCAGCCACAGGTTCTCGGAGTTATTCGGGGGTGGTGGCTGGAGCCCCGGCGTCTAGTCAGGGGGTTTCCTCGCCTCTGGACCTCAGGGATAGCGTTTTGCGGTGCCGCTTCCTGGAGGCCCTCAAAAAGGGAGAACGGACGATCGAAGTAGAGGGAAGAGTGGTGGACTTGGCCTTTTGGCTGGATAGACACGGCCAGGCTGCCTTCCAAGATAAAAGGGAAGGGGAAACGGTTTGGTCCCTCCCGACAGCCGGGCAGGGGGTGGCCAGGCGGAATGTGGTCCGTCTTCGGTGGAGGGGCAGTGAAGCGTGCCCGCCAAGGGCGAGGGTTGTGGAGCTCCTTCTGAAGATGGACTTCAGGGCGACGGACATCTTTGCCCTGATTCATCCGTTTGGCACCTCCTTCTTCGATGTCAGTTTTGTTCGGCCAGAGGGCTTGGAGCTTTTCTGGTCGAATTTCGAACTGGCAAAGGGGGAGCCCGGCTGGCGAGACTTTGCCGTGCAGGCGGTGTCTCGCCAAAATAGTGTAAAGAGGGTGACCGTTCTGACAAGTAACGAGTCACTCTCTGGGGTCGACATAATGACGTGGCTTTCCCGTTATGGGGAAGTCACCGAGGTCCCTAAAAAAAATAGGGACGAGTTTGGCATTTGGTCAGGGGGCTGGACCTTCATGGTAAAGTTGAAGGTTTCAGGAGGTACGGTCACCCACATCCCTTCCTCAGCATTTCTGGGGAGGGACAGAATCCAGATCTTCTACCAGGGGCAACCGAAGGTCTGCCACAGGTGCGGTGATCCCCGCCACTTCAGCGCAGGCTGCAAGGTACAGAAATGTGCCTTGTGTGGCGGGGTAGGCCATCTTGCCGCGGCCTGTGGTGACATTAGGTGTCACCTGTGTGGTGACCTAGGTCACCCGTATAGCCGCTGCCCCCGTTCCTTTTCCAGCACCATCTCTGGCCTGGCAGGGGGGAGCCAAGGGGGGGTCCCCGGTGGTGCAACTTCTGCTGTGGCTGAGGGTGGAGGCATGAGGGGAGCTGAGGGGTCGGTGAGGAAAGGCGAGGCTGGTACATCTGCCCACCAGTGGCAACAGGTGAGGAGCCGTAAGGGCAGGGGGCAGGATAAGCCTCAGGCAACTGGGGTGATGACTGCCCCCACCCTGGAGACGGCAGCCGAAGCCTCTGAGGCCCTGGGGGAGAAGGCGGTGAGCGAGGAGATCCGGAGGATGGAGAGGGAGGAGTTGGCTGCTTCTGATAACTCTTCCCAGTATGAAAGTCTGGATGAAGAGGTGGTGGAGCAGCCTAAAAAAACGGGTGACAATCGTACCGGTAAGAGTCGGAAGAAGAGGAAGAACAAGGCTAAAAAATCTAAGCCCCCCCCCCCCTGGCCACTGGGGTGCCTACGGAAGGGCTCGCCGACTCCCCTCTGATCCCCCTCTCCAATCGGTTCCAAGCCCTCGACTCTGCTGTGTCGGAGGTCGGGGGTGAGGGGCCGGTCGCAACATCTGGGGTGCCTTCGGGGAGTGGTGAGGTCTGTCCTCTGGGGGATTCACACTCCTCTGGAGGGGGGACTACCTCGGGGTCCAGGGGCAAGGAATCTATTTCTGGGAAATCCAGTGCTATAAAGGAGGATATGGACACCTCGGTATCTTTAAAGAGGAGGGGTGAGTCGGGCTCCTCCTCAGAAGGGGAGAGGAAATCAGGGGGTACGGTTAAAAAACAGGCCATCTAACTCAATCACCCATGATGGCGGAACCTACCCCGTTGACTCTGGCGTCGATTAATGTCGCCAGCATAAAGTCAGATACGGCTAGATTTACGGCCTTTGATTTTTTCACCCGGGTTGAGGCTGATATTTTATTTTTGCAGGAGACCAGACTAACGGACCTGGGGTCCATCTACAAAGCAAAGAGGGAATGGAGGAGTGGGCCCTCATACTGGTCTCTTGCGGCCGAGCCGTATAGCGGGGTAGCGGTCCTTTTTAAGACCGTGGAGGTGGAATGCAGACGGGTGATCGAGGTAGAAATGGGGAGATGTTTGGTCCTTGACGTCTTCATGAGGGGACAGGAGCTTCGGCTCATCAATATCTATGGCCCACAATCCAAGTGGGACCGTAAATGTCTCTTCCTGAGGATCAAGCCCTATCTTTTTACGAGCCGGCAGGTGGTCTTCGGTGGGGATTTTAATACTGTAACCAGACTCCGTGATAGGGGAGGCCCCGGAGACCGGCTGGCTTATGATAGCGAAGCCTTGAATAGCATAGTAAGCGAAGCTCGCCTGGTGGATGTCCACATCCGGCACACCCCAGGTCACGGGGGTTTCACCTTTTTTAGGGGAAGCAGTAGGTCTAGGATAGATAGGTTTTTTGTAAAGGAGGAAGCTGTCTCTTCTGCAGTGTCCGCTGTTGAGGTGGAGTTCTCCGATCACTGTTTCATTTTCTTTACTTTGAATGTTAGGGTATGTGCACACGTTGCGGATTTCTTGCAGAAATTTCCTGAAGAAAACCGGAAATTTTCTGCAAGAAATCCGCTTTTTTTTTTTTGCGTTTTTTTTCCGTTTTTTTAGCATTCTGCAAGCGTAATTAGCTTGCAGAATGCTAAAGTTTTCCAAGCGATCTGTAGCATCGCTTGGAAAACTGACTGACAGGTTGGTCACACTTGTCAAACATACTGTTTGACAAGTGTGACCAACTTTTTACTATAGATGCTGCTTTTGCAGCATCTATAGTAAAAGATAGAACGTTTAAAAATAATAAAAAAAAATAAAAAAATGCTTATACTCACCCAGACATCTCCTCAGCGGCGTCCGGCTCCTCTTCCTATAGCTGGTCTGTGCGCACAGGACCTTCCGTGACGTCACGGTCACGTGAGCGGTCACATGACCGCTCACGACCAATCACAGGACAGTGACGTCATCGGCAGGTCTTTCGCCGCACACCAGCTACAGGAACCGAACGGCAGCGTGCAGTGGAGGCGGGAAGACATCGAGGGTGAGTATAGGACTGTTTTTTATTTTAATTCTTATTTTTTGACCACTTATATGGTGCCCAGTCCGTGGAGGAGAGTCTCCTCTCCTCCACCCTGGGTACCAACCGCACATAATCTGCTTACTTCCCGCATGGTGGGCACAGCCCCGTGCAGGAAGTAAGCAGATCAATGGACTCCCAGGTGTGTGGAATCCCCTGCAATTCCGCATTTTAATGAACATGTTGCTTTTTTTTCCGCGATGCGATTTTTTCGCGGAAAAAAAGGCTACATTTGCACAAAAAATGCGGAATACACTTAAAATAATAGGAGGCATATGTAAGCGTTTTTTTCGCGTTTTTATCACGTTTTTATAGCGAAAAAACGTGAAAAAAACGCGAAAAATACTGAACGTGTGCACATGGCCTTACAGAGACCCCCCGGATGGGGAGAGGCCTATGGAAGCTGAATTCGTCCCTTCTGGAAGAGGCGGAAGTAAGACAGTCCTTTGAGGAATTTCTTCAGAGCCAGGTACCTCTCTTGGGTCTTTGTAGCAGTAAGTCTGAGTGGTGGGAGATCTTCAAAAGAAGGGTCGCAAGGTTCTTCCGTCAGCTCTCGAGCCTCAGGGGCCTGAACAGGTACCGCCTGTATTGGGAGCTGGGGAGGAAACTCGAGCAGCTCGTCTCGACTGGAGGGGACCGAGAGGAAATCTCCAGGGTGAAGACCTTGCTCAAGGGGTGCCAGTATGATAGGCACACATCCTTGGTTTTTGAGAGGGATTTCGGGAGGTACCGCTCGCCCGACCCTTACAGAAACTGCAGGTTGTCAGTGAATTGTAAGATGGTGAGAGGACTGATTGACAGTACGGGGTCCCTGAACAGATCCAAATCAGGGATCCTGGAGGTGGTCAGATCCTTCTACTTGCACCTCTTGGGGAGGAGGGATCCTGATCGGGATGAGATGTCGGCTTTCCTGACTGAAACCATCCCTGAGCCAGGGGATGACCCCTCTCTTCATGTTTTGGCAGAAGCAATCAGGGAAGAGGAAGCGAGACGGGCGATTGATGGGCTCCGGCCCAAAAAGTCGCCCGGTCCGGATGGCTTAACATCCGAGTTCTACAAGACTTTTAGGGACTCTTTGGTCCCCCTCTTGACTGAGGTTTTTAATGAGTGCCTCTCCTCGGACATTCTACCCAGTTCAATGAGGAAGTCAGCCCTGATTATCCTGTCAAAGGGTAAAGACTCGTCCCGTATTGAGAATTGGCGTCCCATAGCGCTTCTCAATACGGACCGAAAGGTTCTGGCAAAGGTGCTTTTTAATCGGTTGGTGCAGTTTGCGCCCCGGCTCCTTTCGGGGGCCCAGCACTGCTCTGTTCCAGGCCGCAGTACATTTAGTGCTGTGCTCGGTGTCCGGGAGGCAGTGGAGCAGGGCAGGGCAGGTCACTGGAAGGGGTACTTGCTGTCCTTAGACCAGGCGAAGGCCTTTGACCGGGTTAACCATGAGTACCTCTGGTCCGTCCTTCTGAGGTATGGTCTGCCTGGGAGGTTTGTTGATTGGTTGAGAGTTTTATACAATGGGGCAGAGACTTTTCCGCTCGTGAATGGTTGGGTCGGACACCCTTTTGAGGTGAGGTCTGGTGTCCGCCAGGGCTGTCCTCTGAGCCCGCTGTTATACGTGTTTGCGATCGACCCCCTTTTAAGGAGGGTGGAGCGTGGACCGTTGGTGGGAGTCGGGATGGACCAGGCGGAGCCAGAGGCCGCCTTGAGGGTAGTGGCGTACGCTGATGATGTTTCCCTTTTTGTATCCTCGAGAGAGGAGGCAGATTGGGTGATGTCTGAGGTTGAACGCTACTCGGTGGCATCCGGTTCCATGATCAACCGGGACAAGTGTGAGAGTCTCTGGCTGGGAGGGGGAGATCCAAGTTTTGATCTCCCGGACACCCTTCCAGGGCCTCAGGCCACAGCAAAAATATTAGGCATCAGTTTCGGCCCGGGGGACTATCCCCAGCAAAACTGGGAGGGCAGACTTAAGATTGCCACCCAGAAGGTGGATCAGTGGAAGGGTTGGTCTTTGACCCTAAGGGAAAGGGTTAGTCTTGCCAAGGGCTATTTGCTTCCTTTGCTAATATATTTGGGCAGCGTCTGCATCTTGCCAGAGCCTCTTTGGACACGGGTCTACAGCCTGTTTTTCCAATTGTTATGGGGAAATAGGCTGAACCTAATCAAGAGGGAGGTCACGTACCGCACGAGGAGACTAGGAGGGTTGGGTATGGTCAACCCAGTGGTGTTTCTAGTAAACACCTTTCTTAAGGCAAACATCGCCAACCTCTGGTCAGAGAGGGCTCCTCTGTGGGTATTCTCCTGTAGGGGGTGGTTTCGGCCTTTCTTCCAGGAATGGGAGACAGGAGGGCAGGTAAAGGACCTTCGAACACCTCATGGGCATCTTCCGGCTTATGCTACCCCGGTTCTGAAGGTGATCCGTCGGTGGGGTCTGGGAGTGTGGGAGATCAGGACCATGTCGAGAAGGTTACTTGACAATAGGGTCCTGTTGACCCACTTTCAGAAGCCCCTGGAGCTCAGGGATTGCCCAAGCTGGGATCTGGAGGTGGGGCTCGGGTTATTAAACTCTAAGCGGATCCCCTTGAAGTTTTGGGACTTGGCTTGGCGCTGCTTCCATGGGAAGCTGTATGTGAGGGACAACCTGAAGTGCAGATGCTCTGATGACCGGGATTGTCCCCGCGAAGAGTGTGGCGGTATGCTTGAAAGCATGGAGCATTTCCTGCTTCGGTGTCCCTTTAATACAGAGGTCTACAGCAGGGTGGGTGCTTCCATTGGCTGGCCTAGGCTGGCAGGCCTTTCCTATGCGGAGTGGGCCTATGGGGCATTCAGGTCCCTTGGTGGCCGAGATCGGGGCACTGTTTTCTTAGTTAGTTTAGTAACTAGGTTCCACACGTGGAATGCACGGTGTCTAGTGTCTACTCAGCGGAAAGTCCTCCCCAGGGAAGAGGTGATTAGGATCCTGGGTGACCTGGCAAAAGTGCGCTTGCTGGAGTTTGAGAGGCTGGGTGCAGGGAGCGCCTCTCTTCTTTGGAGGGGTTTCTCCTTTAATGTGCCCTAGGGAGAGTTAGGTTCTGTGTGCCTGTGATAGGGTTGAGTTAGTCTTATTTATCATTTTATCTTTATTTTGTAGGGTCAGATAGATGTGTAGGGACAGATAGGGACAGTCTTTAGGGACAGGTAGTTAGTATTAGGTTGGTAGTGAGGGTCAGTGAGGGACAGGTAGGGGCAGGTAGGGAGAGATTGGTAGGGCTATAGGGACATGATTTTCTCTTTTGTGTTGTTAGGGAGGGTCAGGGTGATGTACGGTAGATTAGGGTGAGAGCCTCTGTGGTCTCCAGTTCCTGGTGGTGGGCTGTAACCCTCACTTATAGATTTTTGTTTTGTAATTGGTAACCCGGGTATAGGGCTTGCAAGCATTGAACTTGGGCCTGTTCTCTGGTCATGGTTAAGGTGTGTATTGGTTATTATTATGTTATTATTCATTATATGTTATTATAAGGTTGTATATATATATATGTTACATGTGTACTATCATGCGTGTAGGGGGGATTTAGTTTAGGTGGGGTGGGGGGTTTCTTGGGGGGTGGGGGGATGGGTTTTGGAGAATGGACGTCCGGCGGGATGCCAAGAAGAGGAAAAAAGGGCCATAAACTTCTATGGACCTTGTTGTATAGTGAAGGCCACAAACTTTCGTGGGACCTTGTGTGATAGGCCACAAACTCTCGTGGGACCTGGTGTGATAGGCCACAAACTTTCGTGGGACCTTTGGGGGAATGGTGGTGGTTTAGTTTAGGAGAAAAAAAAAAAAAATATATATATATATATAAAAAAAAAAAAATGTATGTATATGTGTGTGTGTATGTATATGTGTATATATATATATGTATATGTGTGTATGTATATATATATGTATATGCGTAAAATATATGATTAAGTTTCGGCCAGGTGGCCTATTTGCTTTCTTTAGGGCAGTTGGCCGACTTTTGTTTATTTTTCTCGGGGTGAATGCATGGGTATGTGTGTGTATGAGGGAAAAAGGTACAAGGGAAGTGAATAAAGGATATAGGTTGAGGTCTCTTCCCTTGCTGGGGGGCATTAATGAAATGGAGGAACATTTTGTTTGTATAAATATGCTGGACATTGGACTTTTGGGGACTGTGAATAATTTGTTTTGTTATTAAGTTTGTCTGTAAGCTTTGTTTTGTACTTTTATAATAAAAAAGAGATACAGGATGTAACTCAGGATCAGTAATGTAATGTATGTACACAGTGACTGCACCAGCAGAATAGTGAGTGCAGCTCTGGGGTATAATACAGGATGTAACTCAGGATCAGTAATGTAATGTATGTACACAGTGACTGCACCAGCAGAATAGTGAGTGCAGCTCTGGAGTATAATACAGGATGTAACTCAGGATCAGTAATGTAATGTAATGTAATGTATGTACACAGTGACTGCACCAGCAGAATAGTGAGTGCAGCTCTGGGGTATAATACAGGATGTAACTCAGGATCAGTAATGTAATGTATGTACACAGTGACTGCACCAGCAGAATAGTGAGTGCAGCTCTGGGGTATAATACAGGATGTAACTCAGGATCAGTAATGTAATGTATGTACACAGTGACTGCACCAGCAGAATAGTGAGTGCAGCTCTGGGGTATAATACAGGATGTAACTCAGGATCAGTAATGTAATGTATGTACACAGTGACTGCACCAGCAGAATAGTGAGTGCAGCTCTGGGGTATAATACAGGATGTAACTCAGGATCAGTAATGTATTGTATGTACACAGTGACTGCACCAGCAGAATAGTGAGTGCAGCTCTGGGGTATAATACAGGATATAACTCAGGATCAGTAATGTAATGTATGTATATAGTGACTGCAGCAGAATAGTGAGTGCAGCTCTGGGGTATAATACAGGATGTAACTCAGGATCAGTAATGTAATGTATGTACACAGTGGCTGCACCAGCAGAATAGTGAGTGCAGCTCTGGGGTATAATACAGGATGTAACTCAGGATCAGTAATGTAATGTATGTACACAGTGACTGCACCAGCAGAATAGTGAGTGCAGCTCTGGGGTATAATACAGGATGTAACTCAGGATCAGTAATGTAATGTATGTACTCAGTGACTGCACCAGCAGAATAGTGAGTGCAGCTCTGGGGTATAATACAGGATGTAACTCAGGATCAGTAATGTAATGTATGTACACAGTGACTGCACCAGCAGAATAGTGAGTGCAGCTCTGGGGTATAATACAGGATGTAACTCAGGATCAGTAATGTATTGTATGTACACAGTGACTGCACCAGCAGAATAGTGAGTGCAGCTCTGGGGTATAATACAGGATATAACTCAGGATCAGTAATGTAATGTATGTATATAGTGACTGCAGCAGAATAGTGAGTGCAGCTCTGGGGTATAATACAGGATGTAACTCAGGATCAGTAATGTAATGTATGTACACAGTGGCTGCACCAGCAGAATAGTGAGTGCAGCTCTGGGGTATAATACAGGATGTAACTCAGGATCAGTAATGTAATGTATGTACACAGTGACTGCACCAGCAGAATAGTGAGTGCAGCTCTGGGGTATAATACAGGATGTAACTCAGGATCAGTAATGTAATGTATGTACACAGTGACTGCACCAGCAGAATAGTGAGTGCAGCTCTGGGGTATAATACAGGATGTAACTCAGGATCAGTAATGTAATGTATGTACACAGTGACTGCACCAGCAGAATAGTGAGTGCAGCTCTGGGGTATAATACAGGATGTAACTCAGGATCAGTAATGTAATGTATGTACACAGTGACTGCACCAGCAGAATAGTGAGTGCAGCTCTGGGGTATAATACAGGATGTAACTCAGGATCAGTAATGTAATGTATGTACACAGTGGCTGCACCAGCAGAATAGTGAGTGCAGCTCTGGGGTATAATACAGGAGGTAACTCTCTTTTCTAGCATATGATATATTGATCATGTACAGTTTATTATCAGTAGTAATATTATAAATGTTAGCTGTGCTCTGTCACTGCCATTTCTCTTGCCGTGTTTCACTCTTGGTAACTCGATCTTCGCTTTTTCTGAGCTTTTCTTGAGTTCTCAGTGACTGCAGTCGTACATTGGAGCAGCTTTTCTCGGATGTATAAGGAGCCGGGTCCTTTCTAGCAGCTTCCAAGTCGTGATTGTGATTCTGTAGATCGCACAATATCCCGGTGTTCGTGTTCAGACTCCGCTATGTTTGCAGGGACACGACGCGGCCCCTTCGTGATCTTTGGACGCTTTGTATCGGCTTTATTATTATAAAATATATTTTTGTGATCATTTCTTCCTTGATTTTAACCTTGACCATTTCAGGTATTTTCCACCCTGGAGTCGTCCTTACATTTATTTTTTGGAAACACACAATAATAATGGAGGCATCTACAGTGCATGATTTTTTTCAGTACAGTAATGATGTGATGTTGGTTCACAGGGCGACAAGGAAGTTTGTGACCCGACCAAAAGTGACAATGAAATGTATCTGATTGTGGAACCTACAAGCTGAGCCGGGCCGCGGTGTCTGGTGTTTTGTGATTACAGATTAAAATGTAAAAATGTGAATGTTTTAGTGTATTGTGCTTTAATAGGTCGTCGGTTTCAGATTGGTGACGGTCTGACACTCAGTACCTCACTTTTCTACTGTGCTGTGGCCCCTGGAAGCTGTATACACTGAACACAGGCTTTTTTAGATACCGCAGCTCTGCTCCTATTGAACTGGATGCGAGTGGAGTTGCAGTACCAAAAACGACCACTACACAGTTTCTGGAGCTGTGGTGCCTTAGATTCATGCACTAAGGACCGCCAGCCGCGCAACATTGTAACAGATGATTGGTGCCTGGTCATCATCTAATCTGATATTGATGACCTGTCCTGTGAATAAGTGATCTCAGATCAAGCCAAGTCCCTTTAATTTGGCACCCATGACACCATCAGTAATCTTATTCCATAAACAGTTTTGTTTGTTTTTTTAAATATAGACAAACAGAAATTAGAATTATTTTGGTGAAAGGGGCTTTTTTCCATTTTATTGGGAACCTGTTATTATTTTGTTGCTAGAGATAAGTGAACCCGATCAGACAAGTTCAGCATTTGTGCCTGACAGTTACAGTGCTAATCGGCAAACACGGACTGAGATAGATGGATAATAGATAGATAATAGATAGATGATAGATAATAGATAGATAATAGATAGAAAGATAGATAGATAATAGATAGATAGATAGATAGATAATAGAGAGATAAATATATAATAGATAGATAATAGATAAATGATAGATCAATAATAGATAGATAGAAAATAGATAGATAATAGATAATAAATAGATAAAGAGATAGATACATGATAGATAGATAGATAGATAGATAATAGATAGATAATAGATAGATAGATAGATAGATAGATAATAGATAATAGATAGATAGATAGATAATATAGAGATATAAATAGATAATAGATAAATGATAGATAGATAATAGATAGATAGAAAATAGATATAGATAGATGATAGATGATAGATAAATAGATGATAGATAGATAGATAGATATATAGATGATAGATAATAGATAGAAAGATAGATATATGATAGATAGATAATAGATAATAGATAGATATATGATAGATAGATATAGATAGACTAGCTATTGAACCCGTTCTACGCCCGGGTGGCGAGCATTTATATTGGTATATGGTCTCCATCCTGGTATGTGCTACTCCATCCTGCATCCCCATCCTGTCATGTGCTCCCATCCTGCGCCCCCATCAGTGCGGGCGGCTGTGCTGAGTGCGGGCAGCTGTGCTGAGTGCGGGCGGCTGTATGTGGCTGTGCTGTGCGTGGGCGG
Organism: Ranitomeya variabilis; assembly: GCF_051348905.1. Taxonomy (NCBI): domain Eukaryota; kingdom Metazoa; phylum Chordata; class Amphibia; order Anura; family Dendrobatidae; genus Ranitomeya; species Ranitomeya variabilis. The sequence continues at coordinate 235,455,220 of NC_135238.1, forward strand.
CTGGGCGTGGCTGTGCTGGGTGCGGGCGGCTGGGCGTGGCTGTGCTGGGTGCAGGTGGCTGTGCTGGGTGCGGGCGGCTGTGCGTGGCGGTACTGAGTGCGGGCGGCTGTGCGTGGCTGTGCGTGGCTGTGCTGGGTGCGGGCGGCTGTGCGTGGCTGTGCTGGGTGCGGTGGCTGTGCTGGGTGCGGTGGCTGTGCTGGGTGCGGTGGCTGTGCTGGGTGCGGTGGCTGTGCTGGGTGCGGTGGCTGTGCTGCTCCATCCTGCGCCCCCATCCTGTCATGTGCTGCTCCACCCTATCATGTGCTGCTCCATCCTGCACCCCATCAGTGCGGGCGGCTGTGCTAAGTGCGGGCGGCTGTATGTGGCTGTGCTATGCGTGGGCGGCTGTGCGTGGCGGTGCTGAGTGCGGGCAGCTGTGAGTGGCGGTGCTGAGTGCAGGCGGCTGTGCGTGGCTGTGGGCGGCTGTGCGTGGCTGTGCTGAGTGCAGGCGGCTGTGCTGGGTGCGGGCAGCTGTGCTGGGTGCGGGCGGCTGTGCGTGGCTGTGCTGGGTGCGGCGGCTGTGCGTGGCGGTGCTGGGTGCGGGCGGCTGTGCGTGGCTATGCTGGGTGCGGCGGCTGTATGTGGCTGTGCTGTGCATGGGCGGCTGTGCGTGGCGGTGCTGAGTGCGGGCGGCTGTGCGTGGCGGTGCTGAGTGCGGGCGGCTGTGCTGGGTGCGGGCGGCTGTGCGTGGCTGTGCTGGGTGGGCGTGGCTGTGCTGGGTGCGGTGGCTGTGCTGGGTGCGGCGGCTGTGCTGGGTGCGGCGGCTGTGCTGGGTGCGGCGGCTGTGCTGGGTGCGGCGGCTCAGGCTGTGCTGGGTGCGGGCGGCTGTGCTGGGTGTGGCCGGCTGTGCGTGGCTGTGCTGGGTGTGGGCGGCTGTGCGTGGCTGTGCTGGGTGCGGCGGCTGTTTGTGGCGGTGCTGGGTGCGGCGGCTGTGCGTGGCTATGCTGGGTGCGGCGGCTGTGCGTGGCTATGCTGGGTGCGGCGGCTGTGCGTGGCTATGCTGTGCGTGGGCGGCTGTGCGTGGCGGTGCTGAGTGCGGGCGGCTGTGCGTGGCGGTGCTGAGTGCGGGCGGCTGTGCGTGGCGGTGCTGAGTGCGGGCGGCTGTGCGTGGCGGTGCTGAGTGCGGGCGGCTGTGCGTGGCGGTGCTGAGTGCAGGCGGCTGTGCGTGGCTATGCTGAGTGCAGGCGGCTGTGCGTGGCTGTGCTGAGTGCAGGCGGCTGTGCGTGGCCGTGCTGGGTGGGCGTGGCTGTGCTGGGTGCGGTGGCTGTGCTGGGTGCGGCAGCTGTGCGTGGCTGTGCTGGGTGCGGTGGCTCAGGCTGTGCTGGGTGCGGGCGGCTGTGCTGGGTGCGGTGGCTGTGCTGGGTGCGGTGGCTGTGCTGCTCCATCCTGCGCCCCCATCCTGTCATGTGCTGCTCCACCCTATCATGTGCTGCTCCATCCTGCGCCCCCATCAGTGCGGGCGGCTGTGCTAAGTGCAGGCGGCTGTGCTGAGTGCGGGCGGCTGTATGTGGCTGTGCTGTGCGTGGGTGGCTTTGCGTGGCGGAGCTGAGCGCGGGCAGCTGTGCGTGGCGGTGCTGAGTGCAGGCGGCTGTGCGTGGCTGTGCTGGGTGCGGCGGCTGTGCGTGGCTGTGCTGGGTGCGGCGGCTGTGCGTGGCTGTGCTGGGTGCGGTGGCTCAGGCTGTGCGGTGGCTCAGGCTGTGCTGGGTGCGGCGGCTGTGCGTGGCTGTGGGCGGCTGTGCTGGGTGCGGTGGCTCAGGCCGTGCTGGGTGCGGTGGCTCAGGCCGTGCTGGGTGCGGTGGCTCAGGCCGTGCTGGGTGCGGTGGCTCAGGCCGTGCTGGGTGCGGTGGCTCAGGCCGTGCTGGGTGCGGTGGCTCAGGCCGTGCTGGGTGCGGTGGCTCAGGCCGTGCTGGGTGCGGTGGCTCAGGCCGTGCTGGGTGCGGTGGCTCAGGCCGTGCTGGGTGCGGTGGCTCAGGCCGTGCTGGGTGCGGTGGCTCAGGCCGTGCTGGGTGCGGTGGCTCAGGCCGTGCTGGGTGCGGTGGCTCAGGCCGTGCTGGGTGCGGTGGCTCAGGCGGTGCTGGCTGCGGTGGCTCAGGCGGTGCTGGCTGCGGTGGCTCAGGCGGTGCTGGCTGCGGTGGCTCAGGCGGTGCTGGCTGCGGTGGCTCAGGCGGTGCTGGCTGCGGTGGCTCAGGCGGTGCTGGCTGCGGTGGCTCAGGCCGTGCTGGGTGCGGTGGCTCAGGCTGTGCTGGGTGCGGTGGCTCAGGCTGTGCGCGGCGGTGCTGGGGGCCTGAGCAGGCGGGGACACCGGCGCGCTGTGGGGGTCAGGTGCCGGAGTCGCCGCTAGCTCAGGCCCCCGGCACTTGCTATAGTTACCTGGCCCTGATCCAGCGCTGCGCGCCGGTCTGTCTTCCGGGTCCTCTGCCTGTGACTGTTCAGTCAGAGGGCGGCGCGCATTAAGCGCGTCATCGCGCCCTCTGAACTGTGAACGTCACAGGCAGAGGATGTGGACCGGAGGACGGAGGGGCAGCGCGCAACGGAGGAACGGGACAGGTAAATATATCATACTTACCCTCCTGGCGGTCCCTGCTTCTCCGTTGGAGATCGCGGTGAGCGTTCAGTGTTTACGCATACCGCGATCTCCTGGGAGCGTCGCTCTGTGGGGCCTAGACTGCGCCGGCGCGTGCGCTTGCGCAGTCTATAGAGGCTTCGGACAGAGTGACGCTCCCAGCGTTATATTATAGATATAGATAGATGATAGATAATAGATAGATAGATAGATAGATAGATAATAGATAGATAGAAAATAGATAGATAATAGATAGATAGATAGATAATAGAGAGATAGATGATAGATATATAATAGATAGATATATGATAGATAGGTAATAGATAGCTAATAGATGATAGATAATAGATAGATGATTGATAGATAATAGATAGATAATTGATTGATAGATAATAGATAGATAGATAATAGATAGATAATAGATAGATAGATAGGTTCTGGTTCACGTTTGGGTACAGTTCTGGTACTTGAACTGTACTTCCACGGTTCTGCTCATCCTTACTTGTTACATGTGGGAATAGCAGAATGACCGTATAGGTGTTTGTACATCAATGAAACTTACACCTTTCTTGTAGGGATCCGATGTACCAGTCATAAAATCTAGTTTAGAAACCACATGCATATCAGGTTGGGAGTGCATTGGGGGGTGTCAGTGCACTTGGACTGTTTCTTCCGTCTTGACTCGCCCCCTGTGCATTTCCAACCTAATTTGCATGTGACCTTACATTAGATTTCTCATTGTCTTTTTACCACTTCTGACTCATCACTATAGACCAATACTTGATTTGTTTGCTCTGAATTTAGTCTATTTATGAAGGCTTTTAGTCTCTATGTTAAGACTTTGACAGAGGGAGAAGAGATTCATCTGAAGTGTGCAGAGATGATCTTCATTCTCATACATCCTCAGCAATAGATAAGTTATCACCTCTGGATAGTTGATGATGAACCCCCTTCTTTAAGCCACTGTAGTCCCCACTAAGAACTCCAGCTATACAACCCCAACAACTGGAGTTTAGAGGATTTACTGTGACTGTCATCCAGCTTAAGAGGACATTTGGGAGGAGCAATAGCCGCTGTTTGGTAATAAGCTGCTGTTATCCAATCAGGATTGCCAGTTGCGCTCTCCGCAGTTCTGATTGGCAGCTGACATACAGGCCACGCCTCTCAGTGCTCCTGTCATTTTCAGATTGATATCAGCCGGCGCTTCTGGTTACTTTTGTAGCACGCGAAGCTTTTCCTTCTGTTGTGGATTTCAGGCTTTCACGGCACTCGATTGTTCAGACTTGTATCTTTTAGAATCCAGGCCCAGGAGCGACATCACCTCGTATCACCGCTTCTTCCTATATCAGAACTATTCACTGTCTATATGTGTTTGTAGTGAGATCAGGGCTGCATTCGTGCAGCGTCTGCTGATGATCGGTGGCCCCGTGACCCTGGTTATGCTGCGTTTGTAATGGTCGCTCCTGTACATGCCTTGCCTTCCATTCATCTTGTATGGCATAATGATAATGCAGGTAATTCACAGCCAAAAGCCCCGGGGTCGGCAGTGGCAGCTTCCAAGGAATTTACGTGTACGGTTTGTAGTAATAAAAGGGGAGACAACACGTGTGTCCTCGCTGTCAGCTACACGGATGAAGTGAAAACCACCACAAGGAAATTGCAGTTAAGAGGTCCAAATGAATGTATATACACATAGTATATACACAAATACTGCAGTGGGTTTGCTGTGTAATATAGGACAGACCAGGTCCTCCAGAATCAAGGACACACTTTATAACCAATCATTAACCTTGCCAAAAGATGAGGAGCCTGAACAGCAGACTCCTCTTTATGACATCAGGATTTTCTATTAAGGTATAAAATAAGGGTTTTCAAAATCAGAAAGTCCAATATTGTGATGGTGAACAGTAAATCGTCAGATTCTGGGTTATAGAAATATTATTCTTAGTGCAGAACCTCAGGGGCGGAGCATGAGAAAGGGAACATAAAGACCCGTAAATAGAATGCTGTCCTGCCCCGCCCACTCAGTCCTGGACTTGACACAATGTATCTGTTTCACTTGCAGGGCTCCTGTAATTGGGATTGAGACAACTCTTCCATTAGATTCTAGACTCAATAAATAACATGGGATCTACACAATTTGCCTGATTTATCCACCAGGATAAAAAAAAGATTGAATTTAGTTTTTATTTTAGAATTTTAAAAAATGTGTCCATGAATAGGAAATAATTTTAAAAAAATAAAGTAACTTATGCTTTTGACGAGAACTGCTCCAGTCGTCTCTGCGTACTATCTGCTCTTATGCTGTTGATTCTAATGTGCAGAGATCTGAAAATCGATTTGAAGTGAATTAAATTCTTTCAAATTTTATTACAAAAAATGGATTTGCCAGATGCAATTTTGTTGTGATTCAACTCCTTGAAATCCAGCAAAATTGTGGCCGTACTCTCCTCTCCCCTCCTGAACCTCACTCTTTAGGGCTCTTTGGCTCCTCATGACATCTTGTCCTTCGCAAAATCAAAGCCCTGAAGAGAGACCGGAGCTGGAGGATTGGCGCAGCAGGACAGGTGAGAGCCGGGGAGGTATATACTGTATATATATGTGGATTAACCCTACCGTACATCTTTACTGTGCTAGAGGCTCCGCAGAGATCTCACAGGGACATAAACATTGTTAAACTTTCTAGACAGTTTTGGAGAATCTGCGATTCAGCACTGGGCTCGTTACTTGTATATATTTTATACCATTTCTTTCTGGTGAAAAACCCTTTTAAAGTCTAAGAAACCTGTGACAAGACTCATGATGGGCGGACCACTGACAGAATGAATCAGAGCCGGGCTGTGCGACTGCTGCCAGACATGAAACAGCATTTCAGAAAAAATGTAAAAGCCGATCGTTGAGAGACAAGACTGGTCCGGTCAGGACCCCGGCCAGGGACTACCCCTCTACCTCCAGGTGATGGACAGGTCTCTCCCATGTGTCTGCTCAGTCTGTCAATTAACTGGATTGGAGAGAGAGCTGTCAATCAATACATGTGTACATAGGGAGAGAGCTGTCAATCAATACGTGTGTACATAGGGAGAGAGCTGTCAATTAATAAATGTGTACATAGGGAGAGAGCTGTCAATCAATGCGTGTGTACATAGGGAGAGAGCTGTCAATCAATACGTGTGTACATGGGGAGAGAGCTGTCAATCAATACATGTGTACATAGGGAGAGAGCTGTCAATCAATACATGTGTACATGGGGATAGAGCTGTCAATCAATACATGTGTACATAGGGAGAGAGCTGTCAATCAATACGTGTGTACATGGGGAGAGAGCTGTCAGTCAATACATGTGTACATAGGGAGAGAGCTGTCTATCAATACGTGTGTACATAGGGAGAGAGCTGTCAATCAATACGTGTGTACATAGGGAGAGAGCTGTCAGTCAATACATGTGTACATGGGGAGAGAGCTGTCAATCAATACATGTGTACATGGGGAGAGAGCTGTCAATCAATACATGTGTACATAGGGAGAGAGCTGTCAATCAATACGTGTGTACATAGGGAGAGAGCTGTCTATCAATACGTGTGTACATAGGGAGAGAGCTGTCAATCAATACGTGTGTACATAGGGAGAGAGCTGTCAGTCAATACATGTGTACATGGGGAGAGAGCTGTCAATCAATACATGTGTACATGGGGAGAGAGCTGTCAATCAATACATGTGTACATAGGGAGAGAGCTGTCAATCAATACGTGTGTACATAGGGAGAGAGCTGTCAATCAATACGTGTGTACATAGGGAGAGAGCTGTCAATCAATACATGTGTACATAGGGAGAGAGCTGTCAATCAATACATGTGTACATGGGGAGAGAGCTGTCAATCAATACATGTGTACATGGGGAGAGAGCTGTCAATCAATACATGTGTACATAGGGAGAGAGCTGTCAATCAATGCATGTGTACATAGGGAGAGAGCTGTCAATTAATAAATGTGTACATAGGGAGAGATCTGTCAATCAATGCATGTGTACATGGGGAGAGAGCTGTCAATCAATACGTGTGTACATGGGGAGAGAGCTGTCAGTCAATACATGTGTACATAGGGAGAGAGCTGTCAGTCAATACATGTGTACATGGGGAGAGAGCTGTCAATCAATACATGTGTACATGGGGAGAGAGCTGTCAATCAATACATGTGTACATAGGGAGAGAGCTGTCAATCAATACGTGTGTACATAGGGAGAGAGCTGTCTATCAATACGTGTGTACATAGGGAGAGAGCTGTCAATCAATACGTGTGTACATAGGGAGAAAGCTGTCAGTCAATACATGTGTACATGGGGAGAGAGCTGTCAATCAATACATGTGTACATGGGGAGAGAGCTGTCAATCAATACATGTGTACATAGGGAGAGAGCTGTCAATCAATACGTGTGTACATAGGGAGAGAGCTGTCAATCAATACGTGTGTACATAGGGAGAGAGCTGTCAATCAATACATGTGTACATAGGGAGAGAGCTGTCAATCAATACGTGTGTACATGGGGAGAGAGCTGTCAGTCAATACATGTGTACATAAGGAGAGAGCTGTCAATCAATGCGTGTGTACATAGGGAGAGAGCTGTCTATCAATACATGTGTACATAGGGAGAGAGCTGTCTATCAATACGTGTGTACATAGAGAGCTGTCAATCAATACGTGTGTACATAGGGAGAGAGCTGTCAATCAATGCATGTGTACATGGGGAGAGAGCTGTCAATCAATACATGTGTACATAGGGAGAGAGCTGTCAATCAATACGTGTGTACATAGGGAGAGAGCTGTCAATCAATACGTGTGTACATAGGGAGAGAGCTGTCTATCAATACGTGTGTACATAGAGAGAGAGCTGTCAATCAATACGTGTGTACATAGGGAGAGAGCTGTCAATCAATGCATGTGTACATAGGGAGAGAGCTGTCAATCAATGCATGTGTACATGGGGAGAGAGCTGTCAATCAATACATGTGTACATAGGGAGAGAGCTGTCAATCAATGCATGTGTACATAGGGAGAGAGCTGTCAATTAATAAATGTGTACATAGGGAGAGAGCTGTCAATCAATGCATGTGTACATGGGGAGAGAGCTGTCAATCAATACGTGTGTACATGGGGAGAGAGCTGTCAGTCAATACATGTGTACATGGGGAGAGAGCTGTCTATCAATACGTGTGTACATAGGGGGAGAGCTGTCAATCAATACGTGTGTACATAGGGAGAGAGCTGTCAGTCAATACATGTGTACATAGGGAGAGAGCTGTCAATCAATGCATGTGTACATGGGGAGAGAGCTGTCAATCAATACATGTGTACATAGGGAGAGAGCTGTCAATCAATACGTGTGTACATAGGGAGAGAGCTGTCAATCAATACGTGTGTACATAGGGAGAGAGCTGTCAATCAATACATGTGTACATAGGGAGAGAGCTGTCAATCAATACGTGTGTACATGGGGAGAGAGCTGTCAGTCAATACATGTGTACATAAGGAGAGAGCTGTCAATCAATGCGTGTGTACATAGGGAGAGAGCTGTCTATCAATACATGTGTACATAGGGAGAGAGCTGTCTATCAATACGTGTGTACATAGAGAGCTGTCAATCAATACGTGTGTACATAGGGAGAGAGCTGTCAATCAATGCATGTGTACATGGGGAGAGAGCTGTCAATCAATACATGTGTACATAGGGAGAGAGCTGTCAATCAATACGTGTGTACATAGGGAGAGAGCTGTCAATCAATACGTGTGTACATAGGGAGAGAGCTGTCTATCAATACGTGTGTACATAGAGAGAGAGCTGTCAATCAATACGTGTGTACATAGGGAGAGAGCTGTCAATCAATGCATGTGTACATGGGGAGAGAGCTGTCAATCAATACATGTGTACATAGGGAGAGAGCTGTCAATCAATGCATGTGTACATAGGGAGAGAGCTGTCAATTAATAAATGTGTACATAGGGAGAGAGCTGTCAATCAATGCATGTGTACATAGGGAGAGAGCTGTCAATCAATACGTGTGTACATAGGGAGAGAGCTGTCTATCAATACGTGTGTACATAGAGAGAGAGCTGTCAATCAATACGTGTGTACATAGGGAGAGAGCTGTCTATCAATACATGTGTACATGGGGAGAGAGCTGTCAATCAATACATGTGTACATAGGGAGAGAGCTGTCAATCAATACATGTGTACATAGGGAGAGAGCTGTCAATCAATACATGTGTAAATGGGGAGAGAGCTGTCAATCAATACGTGTGTACATGGGGAGAGAGCTGTCAATCAATACGTGTGTACATGGGGAGAGAGCTGTCAGTCAATACATGTGTACATGGGGAGAGAGCTGTCTATCAATACGTGTGTACATAGGGAGAGAGCTGTCAATACGTGTGTACATAGGGAGAGAGCTGTCAGTCAATACATGTGTACATAGGGAGAGAGCTGTCAATCAGTACGTGTGTACATGGGGATAGAGCTGTCAATCAATACATGTGTACATGGGGAGAGAGCTGTCAATCAATACGTGTGTAAATGGGGAGAGAGCTGTCAATCAATACGTGTGTACATGGGGAGAGAGCTGTCAATCAATACGTGTGTACATGGGGAGAGAGCTGTCAATAAATACGTGTGTACATGGGGAGAGAGCTGTCAATCAATACATGTGTACATAGGGAGAGAGCTGTCAATCAATATGTGTGTACATAGGGAGTGAGCTGTCTATCAATACGTGTGTACATGGGGATAGAGCTGTCAATCAATACATGTGTACATGGGGAGAGAGCTGTCAATCAATACGTGTGTACATGGGGAGAGAGCTGTCAATCAATACATGTGTACATAGGGAGAGAGCTGTCAATCAATACATGTGTACATAGGGAGAGAGCTGTCAATCAATACGTGTTTACATAGGGAGAGAGCTGTCAATCAATATGTGTGTACATAGGGAGAGAGCTGTCAATCAATACATATGTACATAGGGAGAGAGCTGTCAATCAATACGTGTGTACATAGGGAGAGAGCTGTCAATCAATACGTGTGTACATGGGGAGAGAGCTGTCAATACGTGTGTACATGGGGAGAGAGCTGTCAATCAATACGTGTGTACATGGGGAGAGAGCTGTCAATCAATACGTGTGTACATGGGGAGAGAGCTGTCAATCAATACATGTGTACATGGGGAGAGAGCTGTCAATACATGTGTACATGGGGAGAGAGCTGTCAATCAATACATGTGTACATGGGGAGAGAGCTGTCAATCAATACGTGTGTACATGGGGAGAGAGCTGTCAATCAATACGTGTGTACATGGGGAGAGAGCTGTCAATCAATACGTGTGTACATAGGGAGAGAGCTGTCAATCAATACGTGTGTACATAGGGAGAGAGCTGTCAATCAATACGTGTGTACATGGGGATAGAGCTGTCAATCAATACGTGTGTACATGGGGAGAGAGCTGTCAATCAATACGTGTGTACATGGGGAGAGAGCTGTCAATCAATACGTGTGTACATGGGGAGAGAGCTGTCAATGAATATGTGTGTACATAGGGAGAGAGCTGTCAATCAATACGTGTGTACATGGGGAGAGAGCTGTCAATCAATACGTGTGTACATGGGGAGAGAGCTGTCAATCAATACATGTGTACATGGGGAGAGAGCTGTCAATCAATACGTGTGTACATGGGGAGAGAGCTGTCAATCAATACATGTGTACATGGGGAGAGAGCTGTCAATCAATACCTGTGAACATAGAGAGAGCTGTCAATCAATACATGTGTACATAGGGAGAGAGCTGTCAATTAATACATGTGTACATGGGGAGAGAGCTGTCAATCAATACGTGTGTACATGGGGAGAGAGCTGTCAATCAATACCTGTGAGCATAGAGAGAGAGCTGTCAATCAATACCTGTGAACATAGAGAGAGCTGTCAATCAATACATGTGTACATGGGGTGAGAGCTGTCAATCAATACATGTGTACATGGGGAGAGAGCTGTCAATCAATACATGTGTACATGGGGAGAGAGCTGTCAATCAATACATGTGTACATAGGAAGAGAGCTGTCAATCAATACCTGTGAACATAGAGAGAGAGCTGTCAATCAATAGATGTGTACATGGGGAGAGAGCTGTCAATCAATACGTGTGTACCAATACGTGTGTACATGGGGAGAGAGCTGTCAATCAATACGTGTGTACATAGAGAGAGAGCTGTCAATCAATACCTGTGAACAAAGAGAGAGAGCTGTCAATGAATACGTGTGTACATGGGGAGAGAGCTGTCAATCAATACGTGTGTACATAGGGAGAGAGCTGTCAATCAATACGTGTGTACATGGGGAGAGAGCTGTCAATCAATATGTGTGTACCTATGGAGAGTGCTGTCAATCAATACGTGTGTACATAGAGAGAGAGCTGTCAATCAATACGTGTGTACATAAGGAGAGAGCTGTCAATCAATACATGTGTACATGGGGAGAGAGCTGTCAATCAATATGTGTGTACATAAAGAGCTGTCAATCAATATGTGTGTATACAGAGCTGTCAATCAATACATGTGTACATAGGGAGAGAGCTGTCAATCAATATGTGTGTACATAAAGAGCTGTCAATCAATATGTGTGTACACAGAGCTGTCAATCAATACATGTATACATAGGGAGAGAGCTGTCAATCAATACCTGCGTGCATAGAGAGAGCTGTCAATCAATACTCAGATGCATCTGTTCATCTGACACATAAAGGCTTAGATACACAATGGCTCCACACCACAATATCAGGCAGCAAATGCTTAGATAAAAAGGCCCCATACATCAAGGTCAACAGTATCACACATGATGATATGAAGAGATACACTGCTTCACTACACTTCAAATACACTGTTTCTTTGTTTAGATACACTGCAAAGCACACAGTATCACCCAAAGATAGCTTGAATGCACAATGGCTGAACTTACTGCATCCAACACATTAGACCCAGAACCTCTGTAGTCAGTATCACATGCAGTACGATGAGCTCAGATACACTGGTGGCACTTCAGCTTAGATGCACATTGGCTGAGCAGACTGTACCGCAGGATAATAAGATGGTGTAATATCATTGGCTCAGGTTCGTTTCTCAACCGGCAGAATCACAGCGGCTGATAAGGCCGTATCACATGTGATAGTCTTGGATACATCATTGTATATTACAGTCATTTTAAATATTTCCACTTCTGAAACTTCACGGCTCCAGGTCGCAGAAAACTTCGAGCTCAGCACTTTGTAGATCTCAGAAAATACCAAGCAGGATCCAACAGGCAGAAACAAATAAAGCCGCAGGCGGAGCGTTCCCCCGAAACTCACGCTCCAACTAACAAGACCAATATCTCAGGATTGTCTGAACCACTCGTCATAATGTGAGGTGCACAAAAGAAAAGAGAATTACACGGAGGAGAAACAGGTAAAGGAGTGCAAAAAAGGAGAAACTGCAGACATTCCCTAGTGAAGGGCAAAGAATATCTAAAATACATTTTATATGTTAAATATTCCTCTCACACTAAAGAGGAAAGAAAGCCGACTGCACATCATCGACATATAGTATATGCTGCTATACTGCTGACATACATATGTAAACATATACATATTATAGTACATTCCCCCCTCTGTGCAAGAATATGACTAATACTAGATGGTGGCCCGATTCTAACGCATTGGGTATTCTAGAATATGTATGTATGTATATAGCAGCCACATAGTATATAGCACAGGCCACAGCATATTGTAGAATAGCTGATGCATTAATACAGGTCACGCAGTATATAACACAGCCCAAACAGTATATAAAATTTCCCACGCAGTATATAGCAGCCATGTAGTATATAACACTGCACATGTAGTATATAACATTTCCCACGCAGTATATAACACAGCACACGTAGTATATAACACAGCCCACATAGTATATAACACTGCCCACATAGTATATAACACTGCCCACATAGTATATAGCAGCCATGTAGTATATAACACAGCCCACGTAGTATTTAGCAGTGTGGGCACCATATCCCTGTTAAAAAAAAATAATTAAAATAAAAAATAGTGATATACTCACCCTCTGTCGTCCAGCGGTCTCTCGCGAGACCGCTACTTCTTCTGGGTAATTTCGCAATGCATCCTGGGAACGGAAGCTGGCAGCAGCCACGCGCGGATCGGCGGACAACGGATGGTGAGAATAGCATTTTTTATTATTATTATTATTTTTAACATTAGATCTTTTTACTATTGATGCTGCATAGGCAGCATCAATAGTAAAAAGTTAGTCACACAGGGTTAATAGCAGCGTTAATAGAGTGCATTACCCGCAGCATAACATGGTCCGTTACCGCTGACATTAACCCTGTGTGAGCGCTGACTGGAGGGGAGTATGGAGCGGGCGCCCGGCACTAACTGGGAGGGACTAATCGGGCTGTGCCCGTCGCTGATTGGTCGCGGCAGCCAGGACAGGCAGCTGGCAAGACCAATCAGCGACGCGGGATTTCCGTGACGGAAGTTGCAGACAGACAGAAGGACAGACAGAAAGACGGAAGTACCCCTTAGACAATTATATAGTAGATAATACTGCTCCTTTATACAAGAATATAACTACTATAATACTGCTCCTATGTACAAGACTATAACTACTATAATACTGCTCCTTTATACAAGAATATAACTACTATAATACTGCCCCTATGTACAAGAATATAACTACTATAATACTGCTCCTATGTACAAGACTATAACTACTATAATACTGCTCCTATGTACAAGACTATAACTACTATAATACTGCTCCTTTATACAAGAATATAACTACTATAATACTGCTCCTATATACAAGACTATAACTACTATAATACTGCTCCTATGTACAAGAATATAACTACTATAATACTGCCCCTATGTACAAGAATATAACTACTATAATACTGCCCCTATGTACAAGAATATAACTACTATAATACTACTCCTATGTACAGGAATATAACTACTATAATACTGCTCCTATGTACAAGAATATAACTACTATAATACTGCTCCTATATACAAGAATATAACTACTATAATACTGCTCCTATATACAAGAATATAACTACTATAATACTGCTCCTATGTACAAGAATATAACTACTATAATACTGCTCCTATGTACAAGAATATCACTTCTATAATACTGCCCCCTATGTAGAAGAATATAACTACTATAATACTGCTCCTATGTACAAGAATATAACTACTACTAGATTGTGGCCCGATTCTAACGCATCGGGTATTCTAGAATATGTATGTCCCCGTAGTATATGGACAATGATGATTCCAGAATTCGCGGCAAACTGTGACCGTCGCTGATTGGTCGAGGCAACCTTTATGACATCATCGTCGCCATGGCAACCATTATGACATCTACGTCGATACTGTGCCCGTCGCTGATTGGTCGAGGCGAATTCACGGCAGACTGTGCCCGTCGCTCATTGGTCGAGGCAACCTTTATGACATCATCGTCGCCATGCTGTGCCCGTCGCTGATTGGTCGAGGCCTGGCGGCCTCGACCAATCAGAGACGCGGGATTTCCAGGACAGACAGACAGACAGAAAAACCCTTAGACAATTATATATATAGATACTGCTCCTATGTACAAGAATATAACTACTATAATACTGCTCCTATGCACAAGAATATAACTACTGTAATGCTACCCCCATGTACAAGAATATAACTACTATAATACTGATCCTACGTACACGAATATAACTACTATAATACTGCCCCCTATGTACAAGAATATAACTACTATAATACTGCCCCTATGTACAAGAATATAACTACTATAATACTGCTCCTATGTGCAAGAATATATCTATTATAATACTGCCCCTATGTACAAGAATATAACTACTATAATACTGCCCCCTATGTACAAGAATATAACTACTATAATACTGCCCCTATGTACAAGAATATAACTACTATAATACTGCTCCTATGTACAAGAATATAACGACTATAATAATGCCTCTATGTACAACAATGTAACTACTATAATACTGCCCCTATGTACAATAATATAACTACTATAAATCTGCCCCTATGTACAAGAATATAACTACTATAATACTGCTGCTATGTACAAGAATATAACTACTATAATACTGCTGCTATGTACAATAATATAACTACTATAATACTGCCCCTATGTACAAGAATATAACTACTATAATACTGCCCCTATGTACAAGAATATAACTACTATAATACTGCCCTATGTACAAGAATATAACTACTATAATACTGCTGCTATGTACAAGAATATAACTACTATAATACTGCCCCCTATGTACAGGAGTATAGCTACTATAATACTGCCTCCTATGTACAAGAATATAACTACTATATTACTGTTTATATGTATAAGAATATAACTACTATAATACTGTCCCTTATGTACAGGTATACAGTAGTTTGCGTAAGTATTCACCCCCTTGGTAGTTTTCTACCCCACAACCTGGAATTTCACTGTTTTTTAGGATTTGTATCAGTTCATTTAAAGAACATGTCTACAACTGTGAACATTTGGTTTTCTTTTTATTGTGAAGAGATATTCCTCTCTTTGAAGACACCAACCATTTTCCCCTCGACTTGGACCATTTTCCCTGTACCTGCTGTCTAAAAACATCACCATAGCATGAGGCTGCCACCACCATGTTTAACTGTGAGGATGGTGTTCTTGGAGTGATGAGTTGTGTTTGTTTAGCGTCAGACATAGCGTTTGATTTGATGGCCAAAAAGGTTCAATTTTGATCTCATCTGACCACTGCCCTTATCATCTTACATTTGGGGAGACTCCCACATTTCTTCTGGAAAACGCAAAACAAGCCTTACAAATTTTGTGTGTAAGTTAACCCCTTTACCCCCAAGGGTGGTTTGCACGTTAATGACCGGGCCAATTTTTACAATTCTGACCACTGTCCCTTTATGAGGTTATAACTCTGGAACGCTTCAACGGATCCTGGTGATTCTGACACTGTTTTCTCGTGACATATTGTACTTCATGATAGTGCTAAAATTTGTTTGATATTACCTGCGTTTATTTTTGAAAAAAACGGAAATTTGGCGAAAATTTTGAAAATTTCGCAATTTTCCAACTTTGAATTTTTATGCCCTTAAATCACAGAGATATGTCACACAAAATACTTAATAAGTAACATTTCCCACATGTCTACTTTACATCAGCACAATTTTGAAAACAACATTTTTTTTGTTAGGGAGTTATAAGGGTTAAAAGTTGACCAGCAATTTCTCATTTTTACAACACCATTTTTGTTTTAGGGACCACATCACATTTGAAGTCATTTTGAGGGGTCTATATGATCAGGGCTGGCGTTATGGGCAGGCAGACCAGGCAGCTGCCTGGGGCCACCGCTCCCCCAGGGGCCCCCAGCTAGCGGCAAGTCACGCAGCCGCTATGGGGCCCCTGTGAGGCAGGGGGGCCCGCCTGCCGCATGCGCTGAATCCCCCGCCGCATTGAACTATACCAGCGTCTGCCGGTACAGTTCAAAGCAATGATAGAGGAGAGAGCATCACCTGACGCTCCCTCTCCCATCATTTCCCGCTCTGCCTCTGACACAGAGGGTGCGCGTCATCGCGTACTCACTGTGTGCAAGGCAGTGTAGCGGCAGCCGCCGACACAAGCAGGGAGCAGTGCAGGCTCCGGGAGAGGTGAGGAGCTTGTGTTTTTTTGTTTTTTTTACTGGACTGTGCGGTCAGTCTCGGGAGGAGAGAGGCGGGGAGGGAAGGGGAGATGTGGGCTGTGCTGTATACTACTGTGTGGGAAGTGCTGTATACTACTGTGGGCAGTGCAGTATACTACTGTGGGCAGTGCTGTATACTACTGTGGGCAGTGCTGTATACTACTGTGTGGGCAGTGCTGTATACTACTGTGGGCAGTGCTGTATACTACTGTGTGGGCAGTGCTGTATACTACTGTGGGCAGTGCTGTATACTACTGTGGGCAGTGCTGTATACTACTGTGTGGGCAGTGCTGTATACTACTGTGGGCAGTGCTGTATACTACTGTGGGAAGTGATGTATACTACTGTGTGGGCAGTGCTGTATACTACTGTGGGCAGTGCTGTATACTACTGTGTGGGCAGTACTGTATTCTACCGTGGGCAGTGCTGTATACTACTGTGAAAAGTGCTGTATACTACTGTGTGGGCATTGCTGTATACTACTGTTGGCAATGCTGTATACTACTGTGGGCAGTGCTGTATACTACTGTGTGGGCAGTGCTGTATAGTACTGTGTGGGCAGTGCTGTATACTACTGTGGGCAGTGCTGTATACTAGTGTGGGCAGTGCTGTATACTACTGTGTGGGCTGTGCTGTACACTACTGTGTGGGCTGTGCTGTACACTACTGTGTGGGCTGTGCTGCATACTACTGTGTGGGCATTGCTGTATACTACTCTGTGGGCTGTGCTGTATACTACTGTGTGGGCAGTGCTGTATACTACTGTGTGGGCAGTGCTGTATACCACTGTGGGCAGTGCTGTATACTAGTGTGGGCAGTGCTGTATACTACTGTGTGGGCTGTGCTATACACTACTGTGTGGGCTGTGCTATACACTACTGTGTGGGCTGTGCTGTACACTACTGTGTGGGCTGTGCTGTACACTACTGTGTGGGCTGTGCTGTATACTACTGTGTGGGCATTGCTGTATACTACTCTGTGGGCTGTGCTGTATACTACTGTGTGGGCAGTGCTGTATACTACTGTGTGGGCAGTGCTGTATACTACTCTGTGGGCTGTGCTGTATACTACTGTGTGGGCAGTGCTGTATACTACTGTGTGGGCTGTGCTGTATACTACTGTGTGGGCAGTGCTTTATACTACTGTGTGGGCTGTTCTATATACTACTGTGTGGGCTGTGCTATATACTACTGTGTGAGCTGTGCTATATACTAAGTGGCTGTGCCATATACTACTATGTGGGCTGTGCTATATACTACTATGTGGGCTGTGCTATATACTATGGGGTATATTATATTCTATGGGGGAGGCTGTGTTATATACTATGTGGCTGTGTTATATATTTGGGGGGTACATTATACATTATATTCTATGGAGGAGGCTGTGTTATATACTATGGGGGGCTGCATTACATTCTGTGGGGGGCTTTATTAGATTTTATGAGGGATGATTTCATAATACCCTTTGCTGGGGCTACATTATATTCTATGGGGAGGTGGGCTGTATTATATCTTGTTCGGGGCTACATTATATTCTATGGGGAGGTGGGCTGTATTATATTTATATTCTATGAGGGGTGATTGCCTCATACTCTATGAGGGGGCTATATTATACTATATGGGGGGGCTGCATTATATTCTATGGGGAGGTTACATTATACTCTGTGGGGGGTTACATTATACTCTGGGGTGACTGCATTATACTCTGTGGGGTGGTGGCTGCATTATACTATATGTGGGCTGAATTATACTGTATCAAGGACTATGGGGAATACATTATACTATATGAAGAACTATGGGGTGCATTATACTATGGGTAGTGAATGTACTACATGGGTGACTATGGCGGTGCATTATACTATATGGAGCCCTGTGAGGAGTGTATTATGCTATATGGAGGACTACGATGAGTGTATTATACTATATGGAGGACTATGGGAAGTGTATAATACTATATGGAGGACTATGAGGAGTGTATTATACTATATGGAGGACTATGGGGCACATTATATTATATGGAGGACTATGGGGTGTGCATTTTACAATATGGAGGACTGTGGTGCACATTATAATATATGGAGGACTATGGGGTGTATTATACTAAACAAGCAAAATGCTGCATATTCATTGGGTGATTGGATTGTTTATGCCGGAATAAAAATCATTGTTCTCAGCAGGACATCGCCGGTGTAAACTGTAGATGTGCTGCTGATAACATGATACTGTATGGTGATCTGTTAGTGATCTATTAGTGATCGTTCTGTCCCCTTCATTCTTTCTCAGATGGTGGAAAGAGGCCGGGAAACAAGCGTCCAACGACTTCAGTATTGTCGATCACACTCGTTTAGCGGCCTGAGATCAGCGCATGTAAATACAACCAAAATGCTTCTGTATGATGCGCAATATGTTAGCATTTGGGGCCCCATTTTAAACTTTGCCTAGGGCCCCATTTTGCCTAAAGCCAGCCCTGTATATGATAGAAAATACCCAAGTGTGACACCATTCTAAAAACTGCACCCCTCCAGGTGCTCAAAACCACATTCAAGAAGTTTATTAACCCTTCAGGTGTTTCACAGGAATTTTTGGAATGTTTTTTTTTTTAAAAAAAGAACATTTAACTTTTTTTCACACAAACTTTACTTCAGCTCCGATTTGTTTTATTTTACCAAGGGTAACAGGAGAAAATGGACCCCAAAAGTTGTTGCACAATTTGTCTTGAGTACCCGGATACCCAATATGTGGGGGTAAACCACTGTTTGGGCGCATGGCAGAGCTCAGAAGGGAAGGAGCGCCATTTGACTTTTCAATGCAAAATTGGCTGGAATTGAGATGGGACGCCATGTTGCGTTTGGAGAGCCCCTGATGTGCCTAAACATTGAAATCCCCCACAAGTGACACCATTTTGGAAAGTAGACCCCCTAAGGAACTTATCTAGATGTGTGATGATTACTTTTACCCATCAAGTGCTTCACAGAAGTTTATAATGTAGAGCCGTAAAAAGAAAAAATAATATTTTTTCACAAAAATGAACTTTTCGCCCCCAATTTTTTATTTTTTTAAGGTTACTAGAACAAATTGTACTGCAAACATTGTTGCGCAATTTGTCCTGAGTATGCTGATGCCCCATATTTGGGGGTAGACAACTGTTTGGGTGCATGGTAGAGCTCGGAAGGGAAGGAGAGCCGTTTGACTTTTCAATGCAAAACTGGCTGGAATTGAGATGGGACGCCATGTTGCGTTGGGGAGCCCCTGATGTGCCTAAACATTGAAACCCCCCAAAAGTGACACCATTTTGGAAAGTAGACCCCCTAAGGAACTTATCTAGATGTGTGGTGAGCACTTTGACCCACCAAGTGCTTCACAGAAGTTTATAATGTAGAGCCGTAAAAATAAAAAATAATATTTTTTAACAAAAATGAACTTTTTGCCCCCAATTTTTTATTTTCCCAAAGGTACCAGAAGAATTGTACCCCAAAAGTTGTTGTGCAATTTGTCCTGAGTATGCTCATACCCCATATGTGGGGGTAAACCATGGGTTTGGGTGCATGGCAGAGCTCGGAAGGGAAGGAGCGCCGTTTGACTTTTCAGTGCAAAATTGGCTTTAATTGAGATGGGACGCCATGTTGCGTTTGGCGAGCCCCTGATGTGTCTAAACATAGAACCCACCCACAAGTGACACCATTTTTGAAAGAAGACCCCCTAAGGATCTTATCTAGATGTGTTGTGAGAGCTTTGAACCACCAAGTTTTTCACTACAGTTTATAACGCAGAGCCGTGAAAATAAAAATTATTTTTTTCCACAAAAATTATTTTTTAGCCCCCCGTTTTGTATTTTCCCAAGGGTAACAGGAGAAATTGGACCCCAATCGTTGTTAAGCAATTTGTCCTGAGTACGCTGATACCCCATATGTGGGGGGAAACCACCGTTTGGGCACATGGCAGAGCTCGGAAGTGAAGGAGCGCCATTTGGAATGCAGACTTAGATGGATTGGTCTGCAGGCATCACGTTGCATTTGCAGAGCCCCTGATGTACCTAAACAGTAGAAACCCCCCCACATGTGACCCCATATAGACCCCCCAAGGAACTTATCTAGATGTGTTGTGAGAACTTTGAACCCCCAAGTATTTCACTACAGTTTATAATGCAGAGTCGTGAAAATAAAAAATAATTTTTGTCCCCCATAAACATTTTTGTAGCCTCCCAAATTTTTATTTTCCCAAGGGTAACAATAGAAATTGGTCCCTAGAAGTTGTTGTCCAATTTGTCCTGAGTACAATGATACCCCATATGTTGGGGTAAACCCCTATTTGCGCAACCGGGAGAGCTCGGAAGGGAAGGAGCACTGTTTTACTTTTTCAACGCAGAATTGGCTGGAATTGATATCGGACGCCATGTCGCATTTGGAGAGCCCCTTATGTGCCTAAACAGTAGAAACCCCAAATTCTAACTGAAACCCTAACCCAAACACACCCCTAATCCCAACCACACCCCTAACCCCAACCCTAATTACACCCCTAACTCCAACACACCCCTAACCCTAATCCCAACCATAACCCTAACCACACCCCTAACCCTGACACACCCCTAACCCTAATCCCAACCATAAATGTAATCCAAACCCTAACCCTAGCCCCAACCCTAACCCTAGCCCCAACCCTTGCCCCATCCCTAGCCTCAACCCTAACCCTAGCTCTAACCCTAACCCTAGCCCTAATAAAAAAATGGAAATAAATACATTTTCTTAATTTTATTATTTTTCCCTAACTAAGGGGGTGATGGAGAGGACTTTTATGATTGGCAGCTGTCACACACAAAAAGACGCTTTTTATTGCAAAAATATTTTTTTGCGTTACCACATTTTGAGAGCTATAATTTTTCCATATTTTGGTCCACAGAGTCATGTGAGGTCTTGTTTTTTGCGGGACGAGTTGACGTTTTTATTGGTAAGATTTTCAGGCACGTGGCATTTTTTGATCGCTTTTTATTCTGATTTTTGTGAGGCAGTATGACCAAAAACCAGCTATTCATGAATTTCTTTTGGGGGGGGGCGTTTATACCATTATGCGTTTGGTAAAATGGATGAATCAGTTTTATTCTTTGGGTCAGTACGATTACAGCGATACCTCATTGATATCATTTTTTTATGTTTTGGCGCTTTTATACGATAAAAACTACTTTATAGAAAAAATAATTATTTTGGCATCGCTTTATTCCGAGGACTATAACTTTTTTATTTTTTCACTGATGATGCTGTATCGTGGCTCGTTTTTTTGTGGGACAAGATGACATTTTCAGCGGTACCATGGTTATTTATATCTGCCTTTCTGATCGCGTGCTATTCCACTTTTTGTTCGACCATATGATAATAAAGCGTTGTTTTTTGCCTCGTTTTTTTATTTTTTTTACGGTGTTCACTGAAGGGGTTAACTAGTGGGACAGTTTTATAGGTGGGGTCGTTACGGATGCGGCGATACTAAATATGTGTACTTTTATTGTTTTTTTTTTATTTAGATACAGGAATGTATTTATTGGAACAATATATATATATATATATATATTTTTTTAATTTATTTAGGATTTTTTTTTTTTTTACACATGGAAATATTTTTTTTTAAACTTTTTTACTTTGCCCCAGGGGGGGACATCACAGTAAAGTGACAGATCGCTGATCTGACACTTTGCTGTGCACTGTGTCAGATCAGCGATCTGACGTGCACAGCAGGGAGGCTTCCCGGCGCCTGCTCTGAGCAGGCGTTGTGAAGCCACCTCCCTGCAGGACCCGGATGCAGCTCCACGGCCATTTTGGATCCGGGGCCTGCAGGGAGAAGAAGGTAGGAGACCCTCGGAGCAACGCGATCACATCGTGTTGCTCCGAGGGTCTCAGGGAAGCCCGCAGGGAGCCCCCTCCCTGCGCGATGTTTCCCTATACCGCCGGATCATGTTTGATCGCAGTGTGCCGGGGGTCAATGTGCCGGGGGTGGTCAATGACCGCTCCTGGCACATAGTGCCGGATGTCAGCTGCGATAGTCAGCTGACACCTGGCTGCGATCGGCCGCACACCCCCCCCCCCGTGAGCACAGCCGATCGTTATGACGTACTATCCCGTCGGTGGGCATACGGGCCCACCCCACCTCGACGGGATAGTACGTCTAATGTCAGAAAGGGGTTAAGGCTTTTTCTGCCCACTCTTCCATAATGGCCACTTCAATGGAGTGTATGGCTTATTGTTTGTGGTTGTATGGACAGATACTCCAGTCTCTGCTTGGGAACTCTGCAGCTCCTTCAAGGTTACCTTTGGTCTCTGTGCTACCTCTCTGATTAATGCCTTCCTTGTCCGGTTGAGAGTTTTGGTGAGCGCCCTCTTTTGGCAGGTTTGTTGTGGTATCATGTTCTTTCCCTTTGATGATAAAGGATTTGATGGTGCTCGGTGGATCATCAGAGATTGGGATATTTTTTATAACACAACCCTGGCTTGTACTTCTCAACAATTTTGTACTGACTTGTTTGAGTATCTTCTTGGTCTTCATGGTGTTGTTTGGAGATCTCCTTGGTCTTTATTGTGTTTTTGGAGATCTGTTTGGTCTTCATGGTGTTGTTTGGAGATCTCCTTTGTCTTCATGATGGTGTTTGAAAATCTCCTTGGTCTTCATTGTGGTGTTTGGAGATTTTCTTGGTCTTCATGGTGTTGTTTGGAGGTCTCCTTGTTCTTCATGGTGTTGTTTGGAGATCTCCTTGGTCTTCATGGTGATGTTTGGAGATCTCCTTGGTCTTTATGGTGTTGTTTGGAGATCTCCTTGGTCTTCGTGGTGGTGTTTGGAGATCTCCTTGGTCTTTATGGTGGTGTTTGGAGATCTCCTTGGTCTTTATGGTGTTGTTTGGAGATCTCCTTGGTCTTCATGGTGGTGTTTGGAGATCTCCTTGGTCTTCATTGTGGTGTTTGGAGATTTTCTTGGTCTTCATGGTGTTGTTTGGAGATCTCCTTGGTCTTCATGGTGGAGTTTGGAGATCTCCTTGGTCTTCATGGTGGTGTTTGGAGATCTCCTCGGTCTTCTTTGTGATTTTTGGAGATCTCCTTGGTCTTCATGGTGGTGTTTGGAGATCTCCTTGGTCTTCATTGTAGTGTTTGGATATTTGTTTGGTCTTCATGGTGGCATTTGGTTAATGGTGCTGCAGCCTCTGTGGCCTTTCAGAGAAGGTAAAGTGTGTATACTGACAGACATGTGACACTTAGGAAGTCATGAGTCATGAGTAAGACTGTCTAGTGCAGTCGAAACGCGTTGACTGGGTCATGTCGACCATGTAAATTTTTTCTTTTGTATGCACCATATTTTCTTTTGAAAAAGAAAAAGAAAAGGAAAATCAATTCCTGTTGAGCCAGACTCCAATTTTTTCTATTTTTCTTGATGTGAGGCGAGAGCGAGGCCGGTGTCTGAGCCCCAGGTGGATGGGCATAGAGCAACTGGGTGAGCTGGAATCAAGTTTCTACTGTGTGACACTTAGATTGCACACAGAGAGACGTCTGGTCACTAAGTGTGGGACTTGCGAAGGGAATTGCTTGCACCAGAAATTTTTAGGGGCTTTATTGCAAAGCGGGTGAATACGTATGCACAGGCCAATTTTAGGTATTTCATCCAATAAATTTAATTCATGCCTGTATTTTTTGCACTTCACCTACTTAGACTATTTAGTGCTAATACATCACACACAAATAAGATTATAAAAATATTTATACACAGGCTGTAATGTGACACAATAGGTAAATAGATGAATAATTTTGCAAGCTACTGTATAACTTCTACAACGCTGACCACCATAAATTAAATTATTGTTGGGAAAAGGTAATATCTTCTGAGATTTGGTTACATAGATACGGTAATAACACTCGCATGCAGATGATGGTGACTTTCTACTTGCTGATCTGTGGGATTACCGATAATCCTGGAGATGGGTGCGTTTGAGGTCACCTCAGCACTTTGTTCTCTGGGAAGACGAGTGCGGTAACCTCGGTGCCTCCTGCGGGGCTATGACACCCGTCCGTTGTGGATTTAGCTGCAGTCAGACGTGTGGACGATGGAACAATACGGAGTTATTAATAGCAGGCGTCTTTTCTCAGCTGTACACATGATCCCTCGGGGCTGAGATACCTGCTCGCTGCCGAGTCAAAATATTAGCTGAAGGTAGAACTTCCATGTGGGCAGGAGCGAGCGTGGCTGCCAAACTACACATGCCAGTTACATGTTATACCGAGTCCTGGTTTCATCAGGCACATTCTGTAATTAACCAGTTGGGAATGCCGCCTGGGTGGCCTCGACAAGCAGAAAGTGTAAAACTATCACACTAATTATCCCAACAAGTATCCAAAGTATTAAAGGGGAAATACACATTAACTCAGGAAACTTTTACCGAAACTTTCTCTACAAAAACGAGAACGTAACAAGTACATGGTAATGGAGCAGCGGTGCAGGCACCATGTGCCATCTGGTGCCAGTAAGTATGGGCTGCCCATAGTCTGCTGGACTGTTAGATTAGACCCTACCAAGTTATCACCACCGGGCGGCTGGATACTTTCTGGGGGTCACCGATCCTGAGAATTGTGCAGTGAAGCTTTGTATTTGAATGGAGAAATGTCCGCGCGTGCGCAGCTTCATCCATTGTGTGGCATTGATGACGGCCCCGTGCTTTCTGGAGTTGGTTGTCCCATGCTATCTGGAGTTGGTGGTCCCGTGTTTTCTGGAGTTGGTGGTCCCGTGCTTTCTGGAGTTGGTGGTCCTGTGCTTTCTGGAGTTGGTGGCCCCGTGCTTTCTGGAGTTGGTGGCTACGTGCTTTCTGGAATTGGTGGCCACATGCTTTCCGGAGTTGGTGGCCCCGTGCTTTCCGGAGTTGGTGGCTCTGTGCTTTCTGCAGTTAGTGGTCCCGTTCTTTCTGGAGTTGGCGGTCCCGTGCTTTCTGGAGTTGGTATTCCCATGCTTTCTGGAGTTGGTGGCCCCGTGCTTTCTGGAGTTGGTGGTCCCGTGCTTTCTGGAGTTGGTGGCCCGCTGCTTTCTGGAGTTGGTGGCCTGGTGCTTTCTGGAGTTGGTGGCCCGGTGCTTTCTGGAGTTGGTGCCCAGTGCTTTCTGAAGTTGGTGGCCCCGTGCTTTCCGGAGTTGGTGGCCCCGTGCTTTTTGGAGTTGGTAGTCCCGTGCTTTCTGGAGTTGGTAGTCCCGTGCTTTCTGGAGTTGGTGGTCCCATGCTTTCTGGAGTTGGTAGTCCCGTGCTTTCTGGAGTTGGTGGTCCCGTGATTTCTGGAGTTGGTGGTCCTGTGCTTTCTGGAGTTGGTGGTCCCCTGCTTTCTGGAGTTGGTGGTCCCCTGCTTTCTGGAGTTGGTAGTCCCGTGCATTCTGGAGTTGGTGGCCCCGTGCTTTCTGGAGTGGGTGGTCCCCTGCTTTCTGGAGTTGGTAGTCCCGTGCTTTCTGGAGTTGGTGGCCCGGTGCTTTCTGGAGTTGGTGCCCAGTGCTTTCTGAAGTTGGTGGCCCCGTGCTTTCCGGAGTTGGTGGCCCCATGCTTTCTGGAGTTGGTAGTCCCGTGCTTTCTGGAGTTGGTGGTCCCGTGCTTTCTGGAGTTGGTAGTCCCGTGCTTTCTGGAGTTGGTGGTCCCGTGCTTTCTGGAGTTGGTGGTCCTGTGCTTTCTGGAGTTGGTGGCCCCGTGCTTTCTGGAGTTGGTGGCCACGTGCTTTCTGGAATTGGTGGCCACATGCTTTCCGGAGTTGGTGGCCCCGTGCTTTCCGGAGTTGGTGGCTCTGTGCTTTCTGCAGTTAGTGGTCCCGTTCTTTCTGGAGTTGGCGGTCCCGTGCTTTCTGGAGTTGGTATTCCCATGCTTTCTGGAGTTGGTGGCCCCGTGCTTTCTGGAGTTGGTGGTCCCGTGCTTTCTGGAGTTGGTGGCCCGCTGCTTTCTGGAGTTGGTGGCCCGGTGCTTTCTGGAGTTGGTGGCCCGGTGCTTTCTGGAGTTGGTGCCCAGTGCTTTCTGAAGTTGGTGGCCCCGTGCTTTCCGGAGTTGGTGGCCCCGTGCTTTCTGGAGTTCGTAGTCCCGTGCTTTCTGGAGTTGGTAGTCCCGTGCTTTCTGGAGTTGGTGGTCCCATGCTTTCTGAAGTTGGTAGTCCCGTGCTTTCTGGAGTTGGTGGTCCCGTGATTTCTGGAGTTGGTGGTCCTGTGCTTTCTGGAGTTGGTGGTCCCCTGCTTTCTGGAGTTGGTGGTCCCCTGCTTTCTGGAGTTGGTAGTCCCGTGCATTCTGGAGTTGGTGGCCCCGTGCTTTCTGGAGTGGGTGGTCCCCTGCTTTCTGGAGTTGGTAGTCCCGTGCTTTCTGGAGTTGGTGGCCCGGTGCTTTCTGGAGTTGGTGCCCAGTGCTTTCTGAAGTTGGTGGCCCCGTGCTTTCCGGAGTTGGTGGCCCCGTGCTTTCTGGAGTTGGTAGTCCCGTGCTTTCTGGAGTTGGTGGTCCCGTGCTTTCTGGAGTTGGTAGTCCCGTGCTTTCTGGAGTTGGTGGTCCCGTGCTTTCTGGAGTTGGTGGTCCCGTGCTTTCTGGAGTTGGTGGTCCCGTGCTTTCTGGAGTTGGTGGCTCCGTGCTTTCTGGAATTGGTGGCTCCGCGCTTTCTGGAGTTGGTGGTCCCGTGCTTTCTGGAGTTGGTGGTCCCGTGCTTTCTGCAGTTGGTAGTCCCGTGCTTTCTGGAGTTGGTAGTCCCGTGCTTTCTGGAGTTCGTGGTCCCGTGCTTTCTGGAGTTGGTGGCCCGCTGCTTTCTGGAGTTGGTGGCCCGGTGCTTTCTGGAGTTGGTGCCCAGTGCTTTCTGAAGTTGGTGGCCCCGTGCTTTCCGGAGTTGGTGGCCCCGTGCTTTCTGGAGTTGGTAGTCCCGTGCTTTCTGGAGTTGGTGGTCCCGTGCTTTCTGGAGTTGGTAGTCCCGTGCTTTCTGGAGTTGGTGGTCCCGTGCTTTCTGGAGTTGGTGGTCCCGTGCTTTCTGGAGTTGGTGGTCCCGTGCTTTCTGGAGTTGGTGGCTCCGTGCTTTCTGGAATTGGTGGCTCCGCGCTTTCTGGAGTTGGTGGTCCCGTGCTTTCTGGAGTTGGTGGTCCCGTGCTTTCTGCAGTTGGTAGTCCCGTGCTTTCTGGAGTTGGTAGTCCCGTGCTTTCTGGAGTTCGTGGTCCCGTGCTTTCTGGAGTTGGTGGCCCGCTGCTTTCTGGAGTTGGTGGCCCGGTGCTTTCTGGAGTTGGTGCCCAGTGCTTTCTGAAGTTGGTGGCCCCGTGCTTTCCGGAGTTGGTGGCCCCGTGCTTTCTGGAGTTGGTAGTCCCGTGCTTTCTGGAGTTGGTGGTCCCGTGCTTTCTGGAGTTGGTAGTCCCGTGCTTTCTGGAGTTGGTGGTCCCGTGCTTTCTGGAGTTGGTGGTCCCGTGCTTTCTGGAGTTGGTGGTCCCGTGCTTTCTGGAGTTGGTGGCTCCGTGCTTTCTGGAATTGGTGGCTCCGCGCTTTCTGGAGTTGGTGGTCCCGTGCTTTCTGGAGTTGGTGGTCCCGTGCTTTCTGCAGTTGGTAGTCCCGTGCTTTCTGGAGTTGGTAGTCCCGTGCTTTCTGGAGTTCGTGGTCCCGTGCTTTCTGGAGTTGGTGGCCCGCTGCTTTCTGGAGTTGGTGGCCCGGTGCTTTCTGGAGTTGGTGGCCCGGTGCTTTCTGGAGTTGGTGGCCCCGTGCTTTCCGGAGTTGGTGGCTCCATGCTTTCTGGAGTTGGTGGCCCTGTGCTTTCCGGAGTCGGTGGCTCTGTGCTTTCTGGAGTTGGTGGCCCTGTGCTTTCTGGAGTTGGCTTTCCCGTGCTTTATGGAGTTGGTGGTCCCGTGCTTTCTGGAGTTGGTAGTCCCATGCCTTCTGGAGTTGGTAGTCCCGTGCTTTCTGGAGTAGGTGGCCCCGTGCTTTCTGGAGTTGGTGGTCCCGTGCTTTCTGGAGTTGGTGGCCCGCTGCTTTCTGGAGTTGGTGGCTCCGTGCTTTCTGGAGTTGGTGGCTCCGTGCTTTCCAGAGTTGGTGGCCCCGTGCTTTCCGGAGTTGGTGGCCCCGTGCTTTCTTGAGTTGGTGGCCCCGTGCTTTCTGGAGTTGGTGGTCCCGTGCTTTCTGGAGTTGGTGGTCCCGTGCTTTCTGGAGTTGGTGGTCCCGTGCTTTCTGGAGTTGGTGGCCCGCTGCTTTCTGGAGTTGGTGGCCCGGTGCTTTCTGGAATTGGTGGCCCTGTGCTTTCGGGAGTTGGTGGTCCCGTGCTTTCTGGAGTTGGTGGTCCCGTGCTTTCTGGAGTTGGTGGTCCCCTGCTTTCTGGAGTTGGTGGTCCCCTGCTTTCTGGAGTTGGTAGTCCCCTGCTTTCTGGAGTTGGTAGTCCCGTGCTTTCAGGAGTTGGTGGTCCCGTGCTTTCTGGAGTTGGTAATCCCGTGCTTTCTGGAGTTGGTGGTCCCGTGCTTTCTGGAGTTGGTGGTCCCGTGCTTTCTGGAGTTGGTGGTCCCGTGCTTTCTGGAGTTGGTAGTCCCGTGCTTTCTGTAGTTGGTGGCTCCGTGCTTTCTGGAGTTGGTGGTCCCGTGCTTTCTGGAGTTGGTGGTCACGTGCTTTCTGGAGTTGGTGGTCCCATGCCTTCTGGAGTTGGTAGTCCCGTGCTTTCTGGAGTTGGTGGCCCCATGCTTACTGGAGTTGGTGGTCCCGTGCTTTCTGGAGTTGGTGGCCCGCTGCTTTCTGGAGTTGGTGGCTCCGTGCTTTCTGGAGTTGGTGGCTTCGTGCTTTCCAGATTTGGTGGCCCCGTGCTTTCCAGAGTTGGTGGCCCCGTGCTTTCTTGAGTTGGTGGCCCCGTGCTTTCTTGAGTTGGTGGCCCCGTGCTTTCTGGAGTTGGTGGTCCCGTGCTTTCTGGAGTTGGTGGTCCCGTGCTTTCTGGAGTTGGTGGCCCGCTGCTTTCTGGAGTTGGTGGCCCGGTGCTTTCTGGAATTGGTGGCCCCGTGCTTTCGGGAGTTGGTGGCTCCTTGCTTTCCGGAGTTGGTGGCTCCGTGCTTTCTGGAGTTGGTGGTCCCATGCTTTCTGGAGTTGGTAGTCCCGTGCTTTCTGGAGTTGGTGGTCCCGTGATTTCTGGAGTTGGTGGTCCTGTGCTTTCTGGAGTTGGTGGTCCCCTGCTTTCTGGAGTTGGTGGTCCCCTGCTTTCTGGAGTTGGTAGTCCCGTGCATTCTGGAGTTGGTGGCCCCGTGCTTTCTGGAGTGGGTGGTCCCCTGCTTTCTGGAGTTGGTAGTCCCGTGCTTTCTGGAGTTGGTGGCCCGGTGCTTTCTGGAGTTGGTGCCCAGTGCTTTCTGAAGTTGGTGGCCCCGTGCTTTCCGGAGTTGGTGGCCCCATGCTTTCTGGAGTTGGTAGTCCCGTGCTTTCTGGAGTTGGTGGTCCCGTGCTTTCTGGAGTTGGTAGTCCCGTGCTTTCTGGAGTTGGTGGTCCCGTGCTTTCTGGAGTTGGTGGTCCTGTGCTTTCTGGAGTTGGTGGCCCCGTGCTTTCTGGAGTTGGTGGCCACGTGCTTTCTGGAATTGGTGGCCACATGCTTTCCGGAGTTGGTGGCCCCGTGCTTTCCGGAGTTGGTGGCTCTGTGCTTTCTGCAGTTAGTGGTCCCGTTCTTTCTGGAGTTGGCGGTCCCGTGCTTTCTGGAGTTGGTATTCCCATGCTTTCTGGAGTTGGTGGCCCCGTGCTTTCTGGAGTTGGTGGTCCCGTGCTTTCTGGAGTTGGTGGCCCGCTGCTTTCTGGAGTTGGTGGCCCGGTGCTTTCTGGAGTTGGTGGCCCGGTGCTTTCTGGAGTTGGTGCCCAGTGCTTTCTGAAGTTGGTGGCCCCGTGCTTTCCGGAGTTGGTGGCCCCGTGCTTTCTGGAGTTGGTAGTCCCGTGCTTTCTGGAGTTGGTAGTCCCGTGCTTTCTGGAGTTGGTGGTCCCATGCTTTCTGGAGTTGGTAGTCCCGTGCTTTCTGGAGTTGGTGGTCCCGTGATTTCTGGAGTTGGTGGTCCTGTGCTTTCTGGAGTTGGTGGTCCCCTGCTTTCTGGAGTTGGTGGTCCCCTGCTTTCTGGAGTTGGTAGTCCCGTGCATTCTGGAGTTGGTGGCTCCGTGCTTTCTGGAGTGGGTGGTCCCCTGCTTTCTGGAGTTGGTAGTCCCGTGCTTTCTGGAGTTGGTGGCCCGGTGCTTTCTGGAGTTGGTGCCCAGTGCTTTCTGAAGTTGGTGGCCCCGTGCTTTCCGGAGTTGGTGGCCCCGTGCTTTCTGGAGTTGGTAGCCCCGTGCTTTCTGGAGTTGGTGGTCCCGTGCTTTCTGGAGTTGGTAGTCCCGTGCTTTCTGGAGTTGGTGGTCCCGTGCTTTCTGGAGTTGGTGGTCCCGTGCTTTCTGGAGTTGGTGGTCCCGTGCTTTCTGGAGTTGGTGGCTCCGTGCTTTCTGGAATTGGTGGCTCCGCGCTTTCTGGAGTTGGTGGTCCCGTGCTTTCTGGAGTTGGTAGTCCCGTGCTTTCTGGAGTTCGTGGTCCCGTGCTTTCTGGAGTTGGTGGCCCGCTGCTTTCTGGAGTTGGTGGCCCGGTGCTTTCTGGAGTTGGTGGCCCGGTGCTTTCTGGAGTTGGTGGCCCCGTGCTTTCCGGAGTTGGTGGCTCCATGCTTTCTGGAGTTGGTGGCCCTGTGCTTTCCGGAGTCGGTGGCTCTGTGCTTTCTGGAGTTGGTGGCCCTGTGCTTTCTGGAGTTGGCTTTCCCGTGCTTTATGGAGTTGGTGGTCCCGTGCTTTCTGGAGTTGGTAGTCCCATGCCTTCTGGAGTTGGTAGTCCCGTGCTTTCTGGAGTAGGTGGCCCCGTGCTTTCTGGAGTTGGTGGTCCCGTGCTTTCTGGAGTTGGTGGCCCGCTGCTTTCTGGAGTTGGTGGCTCCGTGCTTTCTGGAGTTGGTGGCTCCGTGCTTTCCAGAGTTGGTGGCCCCGTGCTTTCCGGAGTTGGTGGCCCCGTGCTTTCTTGAGTTGGTGGCCCCGTGCTTTCTGGAGTTGGTGGTCCCGTGCTTTCTGGAGTTGGTGGTCCCGTGCTTTCTGGAGTTGGTGGTCCCGTGCTTTCTGGAGTTGGTGGCCCGCTGCTTTCTGGAGTTGGTGGCCCGGTGCTTTCTGGAATTGGTGGCCCTGTGCTTTCGGGAGTTGGTGGTCCCGTGCTTTCTGGAGTTGGTGGTCCGGTGCTTTCTGGAGTTGGTGGTCCCCTGCTTTCTGGAGTTGGTGGTCCCCTGCTTTCTGGAGTTGGTAGTCCCCTGCTTTCTGGAGTTGGTAGTCCCGTGCTTTCAGGAGTTGGTGGTCCCGTGCTTTCTGGAGTTGGTAATCCCGTGCTTTCTGGAGTTGGTGGTCCCGTGCTTTCTGGAGTTGGTGGCTCCGCGCTTTCTGGAGTTGGTGGTCCCGTGCTTTCTGGAGTTGGTAGTCCCGTGCTTTCTGGAGTTCGTGGTCCCGTGCTTTCTGGAGTTGGTGGCCCGCTGCTTTCTGGAGTTGGTGGCCCGGTGCTTTCTGGAGTTGGTGGCCCGGTGCTTTCTGGAGTTGGTGGCCCCGTGCTTTCCGGAGTTGGTGGCTCCATGCTTTCTGGAGTTGGTGGCCCTGTGCTTTCCGGAGTCGGTGGCTCTGTGCTTTCTGGAGTTGGTGGCCCTGTGCTTTCTGGAGTTGGCTTTCCCGTGCTTTATGGAGTTGGTGGTCCCGTGCTTTCTGGAGTTGGTAGTCCCATGCCTTCTGGAGTTGGTAGTCCCGTGCTTTCTGGAGTAGGTGGCCCCGTGCTTTCTGGAGTTGGTGGTCCCGTGCTTTCTGGAGTTGGTGGCCCGCTGCTTTCTGGAGTTGGTGGCTCCGTGCTTTCTGGAGTTGGTGGCTCCGTGCTTTCCAGAGTTGGTGGCCCCGTGCTTTCCGGAGTTGGTGGCCCCGTGCTTTCTTGAGTTGGTGGCCCCGTGCTTTCTGGAGTTGGTGGTCCCGTGCTTTCTGGAGTTGGTGGCCCCGTGCTTTCTTGAGTTGGTGGCCCCGTGCTTTCTGGAGTTGGTGGTCCCGTGCTTTCTGGAGTTGGTGGTCCCATGCTTTCTGGAGTTGGTGGCCCGCTGCTTTCTGGAGTTGGTGGCCCGGTGCTTTCTGGAATTGGTGGCCCCGTGCTTTCGGGAGTTGGTGGCTCCTTGCTTTCCGGAGTTGGTGGCTCCGTGCTTTCTGGAGTTGGTGGTCCCATGCTTTCTGGAGTTGGTAGTCCCGTGCTTTCTGGAGTTGGTGGTCCCGTGATTTCTGGAGTTGGTGGTCCTGTGCTTTCTGGAGTTGGTGGTCCCCTGCTTTCTGGAGTTGGTGGTCCCCTGCTTTCTGGAGTTGGTAGTCCCGTGCATTCTGGAGTTGGTGGCCCCGTGCTTTCTGGAGTGGGTGGTCCCCTGCTTTCTGGAGTTGGTAGTCCCGTGCTTTCTGGAGTTGGTGGCCCGGTGCTTTCTGGAGTTGGTGCCCAGTGCTTTCTGAAGTTGGTGGCCCCGTGCTTTCCGGAGTTGGTGGCCCCATGCTTTCTGGAGTTGGTAGTCCCGTGCTTTCTGGAGTTGGTGGTCCCGTGCTTTCTGGAGTTGGTAGTCCCGTGCTTTCTGGAGTTGGTGGTCCCGTGCTTTCTGGAGTTGGTGGTCCTGTGCTTTCTGGAGTTGGTGGCCCCGTGCTTTCTGGAGTTGGTGGCCACGTGCTTTCTGGAATTGGTGGCCACATGCTTTCCGGAGTTGGTGGCCCCGTGCTTTCCGGAGTTGGTGGCTCTGTGCTTTCTGCAGTTAGTGGTCCCGTTCTTTCTGGAGTTGGCGGTCCCGTGCTTTCTGGAGTTGGTATTCCCATGCTTTCTGGAGTTGGTGGCCCCGTGCTTTCTGGAGTTGGTGGTCCCGTGCTTTCTGGAGTTGGTGGCCCGCTGCTTTCTGGAGTTGGTGGCCCGGTGCTTTCTGGAGTTGGTGGCCCGGTGCTTTCTGGAGTTGGTGCCCAGTGCTTTCTGAAGTTGGTGGCCCCGTGCTTTCCGGAGTTGGTGGCCCCGTGCTTTCTGGAGTTGGTAGTCCCGTGCTTTCTGGAGTTGGTAGTCCCGTGCTTTCTGGAGTTGGTGGTCCCATGCTTTCTGGAGTTGGTAGTCCCGTGCTTTCTGGAGTTGGTGGTCCCGTGATTTCTGGAGTTGGTGGTCCTGTGCTTTCTGGAGTTGGTGGTCCCCTGCTTTCTGGAGTTGGTGGTCCCCTGCTTTCTGGAGTTGGTAGTCCCGTGCATTCTGGAGTTGGTGGCCCCGTGCTTTCTGGAGTGGGTGGTCCCCTGCTTTCTGGAGTTGGTAGTCCCGTGCTTTCTGGAGTTGGTGGCCCGGTGCTTTCTGGAGTTGGTGCCCAGTGCTTTCTGAAGTTGGTGGCCCCGTGCTTTCCGGAGTTGGTGGCCCCGTGCTTTCTGGAGTTGGTAGTCCCGTGCTTTCTGGAGTTGGTGGTCCCGTGCTTTCTGGAGTTGGTAGTCCCGTGCTTTCTGGAGTTGGTGGTCCCGTGCTTTCTGGAGTTGGTGGTCCCGTGCTTTCTGGAGTTGGTGGTCCCGTGCTTTCTGGAGTTGGTGGCTCCGTGCTTTCTGGAATTGGTGGCTCCGCGCTTTCTGGAGTTGGTGGTCCCGTGCTTTCTGGAGTTGGTGGTCCCGTGCTTTCTGCAGTTGGTAGTCCCGTGCTTTCTGGAGTTGGTAGTCCCGTGCTTTCTGGAGTTCGTGGTCCCGTGCTTTCTGGAGTTGGTGGCCCGCTGCTTTCTGGAGTTGGTGGCCCGGTGCTTTCTGGAGTTGGTGGCCCGGTGCTTTCTGGAGTTGGTGGCCCCGTGCTTTCCGGAGTTGGTGGCTCCATGCTTTCTGGAGTTGGTGGCCCTGTGCTTTCCGGAGTCGGTGGCTCTGTACTTTCTGGAGTTGGTGGCCCTGTGCTTTCTGGAGTTGGCTTTCCCGTGCTTTATGGAGTTGGTGGTCCCGTGTTTTCTGGAGTTGGTAGTCCCATGCCTTCTGGAGTTGGTAGTCCCGTGCTTTCTGGAGTAGGTGGCCCCGTGCTTTCTGGAGTTGGTGGTCCCGTGCTTTCTGGAGTTGGTGGCCCGCTGCTTTCTGGAGTTGGTGGCTCCGTGCTTTCTGGAGTTGGTGGCTCCGTGCTTTCCAGAGTTGGTGGCCCCGTGCTTTCCGGAGTTGGTGGCCCCGTGCTTTCTTGAGTTGGTGGCCCCGTGCTTTCTGGAGTTGGTGGTCCCGTGCTTTCTGGAGTTGGTGGTCCCGTGCTTTCTGGAGTTGGTGGTCCCGTGCTTTCTGGAGTTGGTGGCCCGCTGCTTTCTGGAGTTGGTGGCCCGGTGCTTTCTGGAATTGGTGGCCCTGTGCTTTTGGGAGTTGGTGGTCCCGTGCTTTCTGGAGTTGGTGGTCCCGTGCTTTCTGGAGTTGGTGGTCCCCTGCTTTCTGGAGTTGGTGGTCCCCTGCTTTCTGGAGTTGGTAGTCCCCTGCTTTCTGGAGTTGGTAGTCCCGTGCTTTCAGGAGTTGGTGGTCCCGTGCTTTCTGGAGTTGGTAATCCCGTGCTTTCTGGAGTTGGTGGTCCCGTGCTTTCTGGAGTTGGTGGTCCCGTGCTTTCTGGAGTTGGTGGTCCCGTGCTTTCTGGAGTTGGTAGTCCCGTGCTTTCTGTAGTTGGTGGCTCCGTGCTTTCTGGAGTTGGTGGTCCCGTGCTTTCTGGAGTTGGTGGTCACGTGCTTTCTGGAGTTGGTGGTCCCATGCCTTCTGGAGTTGGTAGTCCCGTGCTTTCTGGAGTTGGTGGCCCCATGCTTACTGGAGTTGGTGGTCCCGTGCTTTCTGGAGTTGGTGGCCCGCTGCTTTCTGGAGTTGGTGGCTCCGTGCTTTCTGGAGTTGGTGGCTTCGTGCTTTCCAGATTTGGTGGCCCCGTGCTTTCCAGAGTTGGTGGCCCCGTGCTTTCTTGAGTTGGTGGCCCCGTGCTTTCTTGAGTTGGTGGCCCCGTGCTTTCTGGAGTTGGTGGTCCCGTGCTTTCTGGAGTTGGTGGTCCCGTGCTTTCTGGAGTTGGTGGCCCGCTGCTTTCTGGAGTTGGTGGCCCGGTGCTTTCTGGAATTGGTGGCCCCGTGCTTTCGGGAGTTGGTGGCTCCTTGCTTTCCGGAGTTGGTGGCTCCGTGCTTTCTGGAGTTGGTGGTCCCATGCTTTCTGGAGTTGGTAGTCCCGTGCTTTCTGGAGTTGGTGGTCCCGTGATTTCTGGAGTTGGTGGTCCTGTGCTTTCTGGAGTTGGTGGTCCCCTGCTTTCTGGAGTTGGTGGTCCCCTGCTTTCTGGAGTTGGTAGTCCCGTGCATTCTGGAGTTGGTGGCCCCATGCTTTCTGGAGTGGGTGGTCCCCTGCTTTCTGGAGTTGGTAGTCCCGTGCTTTCTGGAGTTGGTGGCCCGGTGCTTTCTGGAGTTGGTGCCCAGTGCTTTCTGAAGTTGGTGGCCCCGTGCTTTCCGGAGTTGGTGGCCCCATGCTTTCTGGAGTTGGTAGTCCCGTGCTTTCTGGAGTTGGTGGTCCCGTGCTTTCTGGAGTTGGTAGTCCCGTGCTTTCTGGAGTTGGTGGTCCCGTGCTTTCTGGAGTTGGTGGTCCTGTGCTTTCTGGAGTTGGTGGCCCCGTGCTTTCTGGAGTTGGTGGCCACGTGCTTTCTGGAATTGGTGGCCACATGCTTTCCGGAGTTGGTGGCCCCGTGCTTTCCGGAGTTGGTGGCTCTGTGCTTTCTGCAGTTAGTGGTCCCGTTCTTTCTGGAGTTGGCGGTCCCGTGCTTTCTGGAGTTGGTATTCCCATGCTTTCTGGAGTTGGTGGCCCCGTGCTTTCTGGAGTTGGTGGTCCCGTGCTTTCTGGAGTTGGTGGCCCGCTGCTTTCTGGAGTTGGTGGCCCGGTGCTTTCTGGAGTTGGTGGCCCGGTGCTTTCTGGAGTTGGTGCCCAGTGCTTTCTGAAGTTGGTGGCCCCGTGCTTTCCGGAGTTGGTGGCCCCGTGCTTTCTGGAGTTGGTAGTCCCGTGCTTTCTGGAGTTGGTAGTCCCGTGCTTTCTGGAGTTGGTGGTCCCATGCTTTCTGGAGTTGGTAGTCCCGTGCTTTCTGGAGTTGGTGGTCCCGTGATTTCTGGAGTTGGTGGTCCTGTGCTTTCTGGAGTTGGTGGTCCCCTGCTTTCTGGAGTTGGTGGTCCCCTGCTTTCTGGAGTTGGTAGTCCCGTGCATTCTGGAGTTGGTGGCCCCGTGCTTTCTGGAGTGGGTGGTCCCCTGCTTTCTGGAGTTGGTAGTCCCGTGCTTTCTGGAGTTGGTGGCCCGGTGCTTTCTGGAGTTGGTGCCCAGTGCTTTCTGAAGTTGGTGGCCCCGTGCTTTCCGGAGTTGGTGGCCCCGTGCTTTCTGGAGTTGGTAGTCCCGTGCTTTCTGGAGTTGGTGGTCCCGTGCTTTCTGGAGTTGGTAGTCCCGTGCTTTCTGGAGTTGGTGGTCCCGTGCTTTCTGGAGTTGGTGGTCCCGTGCTTTCTGGAGTTGGTGGCTCCGTGCTTTCTGGAATTGGTGGCTCCGCGCTTTCTGGAGTTGGTGGTCCCGTGCTTTCTGGAGTTGGTGGTCCCGTGCTTTCTGCAGTTGGTAGTCCCGTGCTTTCTGGAGTTGGTAGTCCCGTGCTTTCTGGAGTTCGTGGTCCCGTGCTTTCTGGAGTTGGTGGCCCGCTGCTTTCTGGAGTTGGTGGCCCAGTGCTTTCTGGAGTTGGTGGCCCGGTGCTTTCTGGAGTTGGTGGCCCCGTGCTTTCCGGAGTTGGTGGCTCCATGCTTTCTGGAGTTGGTGGCCCTGTGCTTTCCGGAGTCGGTGGCTCTGTACTTTCTGGAGTTGGTGGCCCTGTGCTTTCTGGAGTTGGCTTTCCCGTGCTTTATGGAGTTGGTGGTCCCGTGTTTTCTGGAGTTGGTAGTCCCATGCCTTCTGGAGTTGGTAGTCCCGTGCTTTCTGGAGTAGGTGGCCCCGTGCTTTCTGGAGTTGGTGGTCCCGTGCTTTCTGGAGTTGGTGGCCCGCTGCTTTCTGGAGTTGGTGGCTCCGTGCTTTCTGGAGTTGGTGGCTCCGTGCTTTCCAGAGTTGGTGGCCCCGTGCTTTCCGGAGTTGGTGGCCCCGTGCTTTCTTGAGTTGGTGGCCCCGTGCTTTCTGGAGTTGGTGGTCCCGTGCTTTCTGGAGTTGGTGGTCCCGTGCTTTCTGGAGTTGGTGGTCCCGTGCTTTCTGGAGTTGGTGGCCCGCTGCTTTCTGGAGTTGGTGGCCCGGTGCTTTCTGGAATTGGTGGCCCTGTGCTTTTGGGAGTTGGTGGTCCCGTGCTTTCTGGAGTTGGTGGTCCCGTGCTTTCTGGAGTTGGTGGTCCCCTGCTTTCTGGAGTTGGTGGTCCCCTGCTTTCTGGAGTTGGTAGTCCCCTGCTTTCTGGAGTTGGTAGTCCCGTGCTTTCAGGAGTTGGTGGTCCCGTGCTTTCTGGAGTTGGTAATCCCGTGCTTTCTGGAGTTGGTGGTCCCGTGCTTTCTGGAGTTGGTGGTCCCGTGCTTTCTGGAGTTGGTGGTCCCGTGCTTTCTGGAGTTGGTAGTCCCGTGCTTTCTGTAGTTGGTGGCTCCGTGCTTTCTGGAGTTGGTGGTCACGTGCTTTCTGGAGTTGGTGGTCACGTGCTTTCTGGAGTTGGTGGTCCCATGCCTTCTGGAGTTGGTAGTCCCGTGCTTTCTGGAGTTGGTGGCCCCATGCTTACTGGAGTTGGTGGTCCCGTGCTTTCTGGAGTTGGTGGCCCGCTGCTTTCTGGAGTTGGTGGCTCCGTGCTTTCTGGAGTTGGTGGCTTCGTGCTTTCCAGATTTGGTGGCCCCGTGCTTTCCAGAGTTGGTGGCCCCGTGCTTTCTTGAGTTGGTGGCCCCGTGCTTTCTTGAGTTGGTGGCCCCGTGCTTTCTGGAGTTGGTGGTCCCGTGCTTTCTGGAGTTGGTGGTCCCGTGCTTTCTGGAGTTGGTGGCCCGCTGCTTTCTGGAGTTGGTGGCCCGGTGCTTTCTGGAATTGGTGGCCCCGTGCTTTCGGGAGTTGGTGGCTCCTTGC
The DNA here is from genome assembly GCF_051348905.1 of Ranitomeya variabilis. Taxonomy (NCBI): domain Eukaryota; kingdom Metazoa; phylum Chordata; class Amphibia; order Anura; family Dendrobatidae; genus Ranitomeya; species Ranitomeya variabilis. The sequence continues at coordinate 235,493,632 of NC_135238.1, forward strand.
TTTCTGGAGTTGGTGGCTCCGTGCTTTCCGGAGTTGGTGGCTCCATGCTTTCTGGAGTTGGTTGTCCCATGCTTTCTGGAGTTGGTAGTCCCGTGCTTTTTGGAGTTGGTGGTCCCGTGCTTTCTGGAGTTGGTGGTCCCGTGCTTTCTGGAGTTGGTGGTCCCGTGCTTTCTGGAGTTGGTGGCCCGCTGCTTTCTGGAATTGGTGGCCCGGTGCTTTCTGGAATTGGTGGCCCGGTGCTTTCTGGAGTTGGTGGCCCCATGCTTTCTGGAGTTGGTGGCCCCATGCTTTCCGGAGTTGGTGGCTCCGTGCTTTCTGGAGTTGGTGGCCCTGTGCTTTCTGGAGTTGGTTTTCCCGTGCTTTATGGAGTTGGTGGTCCTGTGCTTTATGGAGTTGGTGGTCCCATACTTTCTGGAGTTGGTGGTCCCGTGCTTTTTGGAGTTGGTAATCCTGTGCTTTCTGGAGTTGGTGGTCCAGTGCTTTCTGGAGTTGGTGGTCCCGTGCTTTCTGGAGTTGGTGGTCCCGTGCTTTCTGGAGTTGGTGGTCCCATGCATTCTGCAGTTGGTAGTCCCGTGCTTTCTGGAGTTGGTGGCTCCGTGCTTTCTGGAGTTGGTGGTCCCGTGCTTTCTAGAGTTTGTGGTCCCGTGCTTTCTGTAGTTGGTAGTCCCATGCTTTCTGGAGTTGGTAGTCCCGTGCTTTCTGGAGTTGGTGGCCCCGTGATTTCTGGAGTTGGTGGTCCCGTGCTTTCTGAAGTTGGTGGCGCGGTGCTTTCTGGAGTTGGTGGTCTCGTGCTTTCTGAAGTTGGTGGCCCGCTGCTTTCTGGAGTTGGTGGCGCGGTGCTTTCTGGAGTTGGTGGCCCGCTGCTTTCTGGAGTTGGTGGCCCCGTGCTTTCCAGAGTTGGTGGCTCCGTGCTTTCCGGAGTTGGTGGCCCCGTGCTTTCTGGAGTTGGTGGCTCCGTGCTTTCTGGAGTTGGTGGTCTCGTGCTTTCTGGAGTTGGTGGTCCCGTGCTTTCTGGAGTTGGTGGTCTCGTGCTTTCTGGAGTTGGTGGTCCCGTGCTTTCTGGAGTTAATGGCCCCATGCTTTCTGGAGTTGGTGGCCCCATGCTTTCTGGAGTTAATGGCCCCATGCTTTCTGGAGTTGGTGGCCCCGTGCTTTCTGGAGTTGTTGCATGTGCATTGATGTTTCTTCAGCAGTGTTGCGCATGCGGCGTTCCCTCTTTTTCCTGCACAGGCAATTCCTCCACCTCTGCTCTCTTTCATGCATTTTTCTAGCAGCCTGTGCTAAATACTTCCATTAGGATAAGGACACAGCAACACCAACACTCAGAAGGTGCTCAGAAATGCTGTGCTGCATAAGAAACCCTGCGTCATGGAGGACAAAGCAGCTAGAGACGAGGATCGTAGCTCCAGCAGCAGACTCTACCCTCTGGTCACTCTGCACCCAGCAGCAATGGTGGCCCACGGGCAATCTCCTGTGACTTCTATGTGGGCAGACTTCCATTAGCCATGCTGATATTTCAGTGGTGCTGTGTAGGAGATCTGTAAAGGAGCTGCAGCCAATTATAAAAATATATCTGCAATCTTCCTAAGACAGCTCCCCCCCATCCACAGGTTGCTTATTGTACTGCACTTAATAAGGCTCAGCTGCAATCCCACAAACAACCTGTGCGCAGGTGTGGCGCTGTTTTTTGGAAGCAGATATGTTTTCTAATCCTGGACAACCCCTAGTAAGGACCTGCCTGATTTTTGGGATATTAGGTGCCAGACTGCAGCAATGTTACTGAGGTTTAGGATGACGTGGTCATTAGTCCGGCACAACTTTAGTAAATGAGGCCGGCCTCGTATTGCTGTGCGGGCCGCAGCGCGGGGTGTGATGTCTCAGTGGCAGGGGTTACATTGGAGCATCTTTGACCGATGTAGATTGACAGAGTGAAAGTCTCAAGTGTGAGAAAATCTAGTTGTGATAACAGTAAATGGGATCTGATCCACGACCACCTCCTCCCAGGCCTCCTGCTCTTCAGAGACTTGCCATTTCATTCCACTTGGCATATGTATATGTTTTACCCTTGGAAATCGAAGCTGGAAGCCATCATGCTTCAGTTTATTTGTATATCCGTCACTGCAGCAAATATTCCTGAGAAAATTTATCATAAAAGTTCATGGATGACCTGAAAAATACGCAGAAAACTAAGCCCAACATACATATAATGCACACATAGAATAACATACAACATACATATAATGCACACATAGAATAACATACATATAATGCACATATAGAATTACATACAACATACATATAATGCACACATATAATAACATACAACATACATATAATGCACACATAGAATAACATACAACATACATATAATGCACACATAGAATAACATACAACATACATATAATACACACATAATAACATACAACATACATATAATGCACACATAGAATAACATACATATAATGCACATATAGAATTACATACAACATACATATAATGCACACATAGAATAACATACAACATGCATATAATGCACACATATAACATACAACATACATATAATGCACACATAGAATAACATACAACATACATATAATGCACACATAGAATAACATACAACATACATATAATACACACATAATAACATACAACATACATATAATGCACACATAGAATAACATACATATAATGCACATATAGAATTACATACAACATACATATAATGCACACATAGAATAACATGCAACATACATATAATGCACACATAGAATAACATACAACATGCATGTAATGCACACATATAACATACAACATACATATAATGCACACATAGAATAACACAACATACAAATAATGCACACATAGAATAACATACAATATACTTATAATACACACATAATAACATACAACATACATATAATGCACACAAATAATAACATATAGCATACATATAATGCACACATAGAATAACATACAACATACATATAACGCACACAAATAATAACATATAGCATACATATAATGCACACAGAATAACATACATATAATGCACATATATAATAACATACAACATACATATAATGCACACATAGAATAACATACAACATACATATCATGCACACATACAATAACATATAGCATACATATAATGCACATATAGAATAACATACAACATACATATAATGCACACACAGAATAACATACATATAATGCACACATAGAATAACATACAACATACATATAATGCACACATAGAATAACATACAACATACATATAATGCACACATATAATAACATACAACATACTGTACATATAACATATAATGCACACACAGAATAACATACATATAATGCACACATATAATAATATAATAACATACAACATACACATAATGCACACATAGAATATCATACATATAATGCACATACTGTACATATACATATAGTTGAAACCAGAAGTTTCCATTCACTTTATATAAAGACACATCTGCAGGTTTTTCTCAATATCAGACAAGAAATCAGAATAAACCTTTCTGGTTTTAGGTGAATTAGGATTACCATAATTATTAATATTTGCCCAATGCCAGAATAACGAGAGAGAGAGAATGTTTTAAGAAATTTTTATCACTTACTGCAAAGTCAAAAGTTTCCATCCATGTCATTAGTATTTGGTACTACTGTCCTTACACTGGATGACTTGGGTCAGACGTTTGGGATTTCCTTCCACAAATTTCTCACAATAGTTGATCAGAATTTGGGCCGATTCCTCCTGACAAACCTGGTGTAACTGATCCAGGTTTGTAGGTCGCCTCGCTCGCACCGGAATTTTCAGCTTTGTCCATACATTTTCCATAGTATTGAGATCAGGGCTTAGTGATGGCCGCTCCAAAACATTGACTTTGTTATCCTGAAGACACTTAGTTACCATTTGGGCAGAATGCTTTGGCTCATTGTCCATGTGGAAGACCCATTTCCGTCCAAGCTTTAACTTCCCAGCTGATGTTTTGAGATGTTGCTTCAGTGTTGCCACATAATCTTCTTTTCTCATGATCCATCTATTTTGTGAAGTGCATCAGTTCCTTCCACAGCAAAACAACCCCACAACATGATGCTGCCACCGCCGTGCCTCATAGTAGGGATGGTGTTCTTAGCCTTCCAAGCTTCTCCCTTTTTCCTCCAAACGTAACGATGGTCATTATACCTTCAGTTTCCGTTTCATCAGACCACAGGACATGTCTCCAGACATTAAGGTCTTTGTTCCTGTGCGCATTTGCAAACATTAATCTGGCTTTTTTATGTTTCTTTTGGAGTAATGGCTTCTTCCTGGCAGAGTGGCCTTTCAGTCCATGTTGATACAGTACTCATTTCACTGTAGATATTGACACAATCTCACCAGCTTCTGCCATCATCTTCACATGGTCTTTTGCATTTGTCCTTTGGTTGATATGCACATGTTGGACCAAAGCACGCTCATCTCTGGGACACAGAACCTGTCTCCTTCCTGAGCAGTGTGATAGCTGGACATTCCCATCTTGTTTGTACTTGCGAATGATTGTTTGTACAGATGAATGAGGCACCTTCAGGTATCTTGAAATTGTACAAAAAGGATGAGCCACACTTGTGCAAGTCCACAATTCTCTTCCTGATATCTTGGCTGATTTCATTAGACTTTCCCATGATGCTACACAACGAAGCAGTGTGTTTCAGGTGTGCATTAAAATAAATCCACAGGTGTGTCTCTAAATCAGAAGCTACCAAACACATGACACCATCATATGGGCAGTCCAGAATTGTTCAAAGACATACAGTCATGGCCAAAAGTATTCACACCCCTGCAATTCTGTCAGATAATACTCAGTTTCTTCCTGAAAATGATACCAAACACAAATTCTTTGGTATTATTATCTTTATTTAATTTGTCTTAAATGAAAAAACACAAAAGAGAATGAAGCAAAAAGCAAAACATTGATCATTTCACACAAAACTCCAAAAATGGGCCAGACAAAAGTATTGGCACCCTCAGCCTAATACTTGGTTGCACAACCTTTAGCCAAAATATTTGCGACCAACCGCTTCCGGTAACCATCAATGAGTTTCTTACAATGCTCTGCTGGAATTTTAGACCATTCTTCTTTGGCAAACTGCTCCAGGTCCCTGATATGTGAAGGGTGCCTTCTCCAAACTGCCATTTTTAGATCTCTCCACAGGTGTTCTATGGGATTCAGGTCTGGACTCATTGCTGGCCACCTTAGAAGTCTCCCGTGCTTTCTCTCAAACCATTTTCTAGTGTTTTTTGAAGTGTGTTTTGGGTCATTGTCCTGTTGGAAGACCCACGACCTCTGAGGGAGACCCAGCTTTCTCACACTGGGCCCTACATTATGCTGCAAAATTTGTTGGTAGTCTTCAGACTTCATAATGCCATGCACACGGTCAAGCAGTCCAGTGCCAGAGGCAGCTAAGCAACCCCAAAACATCAGGGAACCTCCGCCATGTTTGACTGTAGGGACCATGTTCTTTTCTTTGAATGCTTCTTTTTTTCTCCTGTAAACTCTATGTTGATGCCTTTGCCCAAAAAGCTCTACTTTTGTCTCATCTGACCAGAGAACATTCTTCCAAAACGTTTTAGGCTTTTTCAGGTAAGTTTTGGCAAACTCCAGCCTGGCTTTTTTATGTCTCGGGGTAAGAAGTGAGGTCTTCCTGGGTCTCCTACCATACAGTCCCTTTTCATTCAGACGCCGACGGATAGTACGGGTTGACACTGTTGTACCCTCGGACTGCAGGGCAGCTTGAACTTGTTTGGATGTTAGTCGAGGTTCTTTATCCAACATCCGCACAATCTTGCGTTGAAATCTCTTGTCAATTTTTCTTTTCCGTCCACATCTAGGGAGGTTAGCCACAGTGCCATGGGCTTTACACTTCTTGATGACACTGCGCACGGTAGACACAGGAACATTCAGGTCTTTGGAGATGGACTTGTAGCCTTGAGATTGCTCATGCTTCCTCACAATTTGGTTTCTCAAGTTCTCAGACAGTTCTTTGGTCTTCTTTCTTTTCTCCATGCTCAATGTGGTGCACACAAGGACACAGGACAGAGGTTGGGTGTTGTGATTCGGTTCGTGGGCTCCCCCGGTGGTCTCTTGTGGTACTGGTGTCCTGCAAGCTTTGTCTTCTCAGTTCACCTGTTCCTATCAGGATGTGGGAGTATCCTATTTAACCTTGCTCCTCAGTCATTCTAATGCTGGCCATCAATGTATCCAGAGTGATTCTGTTGCATGTTCCTGCTCCCAGTTTTCTGCTCAGCTAAGTTGGACACTTTAGTCCTTAAGCCTATTTTTGTATGTTTTGTCCAGTTTGCACTTATGTGAATCTCTGCAGCTGGAAGCTCTTGTTGGGCTGAAATTACCACTCCAGTGGCATGAGTTGTCACATGAGTTAAGGTAATTTCAGGATGGTGTTTTGAAGGGTTTTGCAGCTGACCGCGAAGTCCTCTGTTGTATCTTTCTGCTATTTAGTTAGCGGGCCTCTCTGTGCTAAATCTGCTTTCATACTACGTGTGTCTTTTCATCTGCTCTCACCGTTATTATATGTGGGGGGCTGCTATCTCCTGTGGGGACATTCTCTGGAGGCAAGCCAGGACTGTGTTTTCTTCTACCAGGGGTAGTTAGTTCTCCGGCTGGCGCGCGGCATCTAGAGACAACGCAGGAATGTCCCCTGGCTACTTCTAGTGTGGTGTGTAGGTTTAGCATCGCGGTCAGCTCTAGTTTCCATCACCCGAGAGCTTGTCCGTTTATTCTATGCTTCTGATGTTTCCTTGCCATTGGAAACCATAACAGTTGGGTCAACTTTAATCCATGTCAACTGGCTGCAAGTGTGATTTAGTTATTGCCAACACCTGTTAGGAGCCACAGGTAAGTTACAGGTGCTGTTAATTACACTAATTAGAGAAGCATCACATGATTTTTCCAACAGTGCCAATACTTTTGTCCACCCCATTTTTTATGTTTGGTGTGGAATTATATCCAATTTGGCTTTAGGACAATTCTTTTTGTGTTTTTTCATTTAAGACAAATTAAGTGAAAATAATAATAGCAAAGAATTTGTGTTTGCAATCATTTTCAGGAAGAAACTGAGTATTATCTGACAGAATTGCAGGGGTGTGAATACTTTTGGCCATGACTGTAGTAATCTTAGTGTATGTAAACTTTTGATTTTGCAGTAAGTAATAAAAACGCCTTGAACATTCTCTCTCTCTCTTATTCTGGCATTTGGCAAATATTAATAATTATGGTAATCCTAATTCACCTAAAATGGGAAAGATTTATTCTGATCTCATGTTAGGTATTGAGAAAAACCTGCACATGTGTCTTTATTAGTGTTGAGCGATACCGTCCGATACTTGAAAGTATCGGTATCGGAAAGTATCGGCCGATACCGGCAAAGTATCGGATCCAATCCGATACCGATACCCGATACCAATACAAGTCAATGGGACTCAAGTATCGGACGGTATTCCTGATGGTTCCCAGGGTCTGAAGGAGAGGAAACTCTCCTTCAGACCCTGGGATCCATATAAATGTGTAAAATAAAGAATTAAAATAAAAAATATTGCTATACTCACCTGTCCGACGCAGCCTGGACCTCAGCGAGGGAACCGGCAGCGTTGTTTGTTTAAAATTCGCGCTTTTACTTGGTTACGTGAAGTCCCGGCTTGTGATTGGTCAGGGCGGCCATGTTGCCGGGACGCGGACCAATCACAGCAAGCCGTGACGAAATTACGTCACGGCTTGCTGTGATTGGTCCGCGTCCCGGCAACATGGCCGCCATTAACCAATCACAAGCCGTGACGTCACGGGAGGCTGGACACGCGCGCTTTTTAAAATACGCGCATGTCCAGCCTCCCGTGACGTCACGGCTTGTGATTGGTTAATGGCGGCCATGTTGCCGGGACGCGGACCAATCACAGCAAGCCGTGACGTAATTTCGTCACGGCTTGCTGTGATTGGTCCGCGTCCCGGCAACATGGCCGCCCTGACCAATCACAAGCCGGGACTTCACGTAACCAAGTAAAAGCGCGAAATTTAAACAAACAACGCTGCCGGTTCCCTCGCTGAGGTCCAGGCTGCGTCGGACAGGTGAGTATAGCAATATTTTTTATTTTAATTCTCTCTTTTACACATTATTACATTAATGTTGTTGCGATACCCAATACCCGGTACCACAAAAGTATCGGATCTCGGTATCGGAAATTCCGATACAGCAAATATCGGCCGATACCCGATACTTGCAGTATCGGAATGCTCAACACTAGTCTTTATATGTAGTGGATGGAAACTTCTGGTATCAGCTGTATAATATGCAACATATATAATGCACACACACATAGAATAACATACAACATACATATAATGCACACACATAATAACATACAACATACATATAATGCACACATGTAATAACAGACATACAGTATAATGCACACATAAAATAATGTACAACATACATATAACATATAATGCACACATATAATAATGTACAACATACATATAATGCACACATAGAATTACATACATATAATGCACACATATAATAACATACAACATACATATAATGCACACATATAATAACATACAGCATGCATATAATGCACACATAGAATAACGTACAACATACATATAATGTGGAGCCTCCAGATATGTGTGCATTATATGCTGTATGTTACTATATGTACACTGATGAGCAAAAAGGTACAGTAACAATGTTTTGAACTTTTAACTTTCAGCCTCCATATCTCACCATCTACTTCTGCTTTGATCGTGAGACTTCCATCATTTTCAGACGATCATCGTTTCTATCTGATACATAAATGTGACCTGCAGCTATTTAGGGGATGATTAGTTCTGCAGAATCTTTTCATGTCGCTGCATTGTTTCTGTTTTGCTCCTGGTGGCGGAAAAATCTTTTTCACCCCGAATATTACAAATTACAACCTGTTCTCACATTCTCTAATCGCTCAGTGTGTTGTTAGGTTGATTCCGAAGAAAAAGGTCACTGGTTCGTATCGAGGAGCCGCCATGAAGAAGGTTTCCCAAGAAAAGAGACGCAGCATCATCCCGCTCATCGATAGCGATCTATCGGCCAAGAAAATTGCTGAACTGCATCATGTGAGCGCCATGACAGTATGAAGAATATGAAATAAAATCTGTCCATCTATTCAGAAGCCAAGAGGTGACGTCCAGGCAAAATATCGGAGTCACCAAGTCGGCTCATCACAAGGTCTATCAGTTCTGGCGCTGCAAACATGGCCATAGAGGAGGCTCGAAAGCTTCGTTATAGACGTCCATGGAAGCGTCATACAACCCCATGTTATACAAGTCTGGAATGGTGGCCCGAAAAAAGATGAAGAAGCCTTGAATTCAATATCATCATAACACGCATCGGCTCGAGTTTGCAAAAAAGTCCGAAAAGTCCGATAGAAGATTGGAAATGGGTGATTTGGAGCGATGAGATGAAAGTCAATAGACGGCTCTGATGGCTGCAAATGGGTCTGGAAGAAACAAGGGAAAAAGGGGCTAACGGATCGAGAAATGGAAGGAACCGTGAAGTATACAGTATATACCCTTGCGACTGTTTTCCATTTTTTGCTTGCAGCGGTCCCTATTGTCCAATATTTCTGGCCTCAGAGCAAAGTATTACATCCCATAGAAATGTCCTGAGTCGCCCCACAGGGCGGCCACCCCATTGCACCTAGCAGATGGGCCTTTTGGCCATTGACTTTACCTACCTATAAGGACCGGTTTTATGATTTCATCTGTCATTTTTCTGAATATTTTGCATTTCTACAGAGAAATCACACAATTTTTCTTGGATATTAATAGGACCTGAAAACCCTTTAACCTCTCTCCCTGATGAGATGCTGTTTGTATGGGAAATTCACATGCCCAAATTATAGAAGTCCTATAGCAACCGGCCAAAATATTTCATTTTTTTATTGCGTGTCTGTGGTGCCTGGGACGTAAGACAGAGCCCATTACAGAAAGAAAAAATGTAACAAGAAGAAAAAGGAAAATAGCCGCCGACGAGAATATTTTGTAGCACCGCAGCACACGAAAATGTCAAAATGGATCATACTTCTGATATCATCATACGAGGGGGCACAGAAAGGGCAGGGAGCGTGAGGAGTTTATATTTCTAACTATTGTTCCATATATTTTCTTAAAAATATTGTCATTTTTTTATTTAGCTATTTTTGAGATTTGTAGATTTTCTGTTTTGGTCGCAGATACTGACGGCATCTTACATAGAGGCTTCCACAGACTTTGAGTCATTCTATCAAACGTGCAGTGGAGTAACTATATTAGGTGTAGGGGTTGCAATCGCACCCTGGCCCTAGAGCCTAAGGGCCCATAATGTCCCTTTGGCCCATATGAAAAGGCCATTACTAATAAAGATCTGTGATAATTGGGGGCCTGTTAGAGGTTACACCACTGCATATGTGAGTGCCCTGGACCCACCAGAGAAAAGGACCTAATGCTCGTAGCCCCAGGGAGAAGAACATTCGGTATGTACCATCATGTCATGGCACAATTGGGTTAGAGGACCTTCTCCACTGGCATCTTCTGGTGATTCCGTTCCTGGTGCCGATTCTCCATCACACTCTCGCCCATCTGGGGTATGAAGGACAGAACTTGTTTGGTCCCCAACCGTTTCTAATGTTGAGCTGAAAATAAAGATGGGGATTCACAGAGTCACTAATTACTGGGAAACAGGCTTGACCCGTAGGCTCCAGCACCTCCGACCTCTAGACTATGCACACTTTTTGTTGCATAGTTCACATTCTCTTTCTAGAACTTATTTATAGGGATGAGCAGACCTGTGGAAGTTCGGGTTCAGCCGAACTTTAGTCCAAAGTTCTTTTCCGGTACCAGAACTTGACTTACATGTGAACCCCATGAAATCCAATGGGGTGCTGTAAAATGGCTGTAAATTGATCCTAGTAAGGGCTAGGGGGCTGCATAAGGAAGCAAAATGAGGGTAAAAAGCAGGATAATCCCCTGGATGAATGAAGCAGTGCCTTTGTGTGTAGTTTATTGTACTTGTTAATAAATGAATAAATGAAAAAACTTACATAGGGTACCACCTATTTTGAATAACCAGCCAAGGGAAAGCAGATTGCTGTGAGCTTATTATGGTGGAAAGAAGCCATCAATGTCCATGGAGCTTCCGAGGCTATTAATTTTAACCCGCAGCTGTCTGTTTTGCCTTAGCTGGTTATTAAAAACTAGCTATTGAACCCGTTCTATTCCTGGGTGGCGAGCATTTATATTGGTATATGGTCTCCATCCTGGTATGTGCTGCTCCCATCTTGCTCTCCCATCCTGTCATGTGCTGCTCCATCCTGCGCCCCCATCCTATCATGTGCTGCTCCATCCTGCGTCCCCATCCTGTCATGTGCTCCCATCCTGCGCCCCATCCTGTCATGTGCTCCCATCCTGCACCCCCATCCTGTCATGTGTGCGCCCCCATTCTGTCATGTGCTGCTCCCATCGTGCGCAACCATTCTGTCATGTGCTGCTTCCATCCTGCGCCTCCATTCTGTCATGCGCTGCTCCCATCCTGTGCCCCCATTCTGTCATGTGCTGCTCCCATCCTGTGCCCCCATTCTGTTGTAATGTGCTGCACCCATTCTGCCTGTTCCTGTTTCCATTCTGCCATATGTTGCTCCCATCTTTCTCTCTCTGGCTCTACTGCCCGAGTGCGGCTGTGCTGAGTGCGGGCGGCTGTGCTTAGTGCGGGCGGCTGTGCTGAGTGCGGGCGGCTGTGCTGAGTGCGGGCGGCTGTGCTGAGTGCGGGTGGCTGTGCTTAGTGCGGGCGGCTGTGCTGAGTGCGGGCGGCTGTGCTGAGTGCGGGCGGCTGTGCTGAGTGCGGGCGGCTGTGCTGAGTGCGGGCGGCTGTGCTTAGTGCGGGCGGCTGTGCTGAGTGCGGGCGGCTGTGCTGAGTGCGGGCGGCTGTGCTGAGTGCGGGTGGCTGTGCTGAGTGCGGGCGGCTGTGCTGAGTGCGGGTGGCTGTGCTGAGTGTGGGCGGCTGTGCATGGCGGTGCTGAGTGCGGGCAGTTGTGCGTGGCTGTGGTGAGTGCAGGCGGCTGTGCGTGGCGGTGCTGAGTGCGGGTGGCTGTGCGTGGCTGTGCTGAGTGCGGGCGGCTGTGCTGAGTGCGGGCGGCTGTGCGTGGCTGTGGTGAGTGCGGGCGGCTGTGCGTGGTTGTGGTGAGTGCGGGTGGCTGTGCGTGGCTGTGGTGAGTGCTGGCGGCTGTGCGTGGCTGTGGTGAGTGCAGGTGGCTGTGCGTGGCTGTGGTGAGTGCGGGCGGCTGTGCGTGGCTGTGGTGAGTGCAGGCGGCTGTGCGTGGCTGTGGTGAGTGCGAGCGGCTGTGCGTGGCTGTGGTGAGTGCGGGCGGCTGTGCATGGCTGTGCTGGGCGCCGAGTGCCGGGGGCCTGAGCAGGCGGGGACACCGGCGCGCTGTGGGGGTCAGGTGCCAGAGTCGCCGTTAGCTCAGGCCCCCGGCACTTGCTATAGTCACCTGTCCCCCGTTCCACCGATGCGCGCCGCTCCATCTTCCGGGTCCTCTGCCTGTGACTGTTCAGTCAGAGGGCGGCGCGCATTAAGCGCGTCATCGCGCCCTCTGAACTGAACGCCACAGGCAGAGGATGTGGAGGACGGAGCAGCGCGCATCGGTGGAACGGGACAGGTAAATATTGCATACTCACCCTCCTGGCACGTCCCTGCCTCTCCGTTGGAGATCGCGGTGTGCGTTCAGTGCTTACGCATACCGCGATCTCCTGGGAGCGTCACTCTGTGGGGTCCAGACTGAGCCGGCGCTTGTGCTTGCGCAGTCTATAAAGGCTTCGGACAGAGTGACGCTCCCAGCGTTATATTATAGATAGGGGAGACCCTTAAAAAATCACATGGGGTTTCCCCTATTTTTAATAACCAGCTAAGGCAAAGCAGACAGCTGTGAGATAGTATTAAAAGGCTGGAAAGGTACATGGATATTGGCCCTTTCCCAGCATAATAAAACCAGCTCACAACTTTCCCTTGGCTGGTTGCTAAAAATAAAGAGGACCCCACATCCTTTTTTTAATTATTTAATTTACAATGTCCCTATGCTCGTCAGACCACAATGGCAGTGCCACCCATGATCCAGCATTTATGCAGGCCAATCACAGCCATGCATATACTTAGCATGACTGTGATGACTCCACAAGTGCCTACAGCCTAAAGCTTGCAGATTGGCTGCGCTGCAGCCTTTCAACAAACTTTATTAGGCACCGAACCCAAACAGTAAAATGGACTTCCGGGAAAATGTCTGTGTTCGGAATTCGGTACCACACACTAGGTGTCTGGTTCGAACCCCAAACTTTTGCAGTTTGGGTTTGCTAATCCCTACTCATTTACTTTTATGTTACAAAATAACTTGCGTTGTACTTGTGAATCGGAGGGCTCAGGATGAACAATTCTGATATTTTAGGTGAGGGGGTCATGACTGGCCCGTGACACTTTTCATCTTTATCTACAATCCCCACTGCTGCACTCAATTCCGCGGTTTAATGTCCTCCATGCAGCTGCAGCTTGTGAACATACGCTACATAGAGACACGAGAGCATGAGTTCTTCATGTCTATGGTTGGGAGATATCATAACAACTGGTCTACACCCACTAGCTTAGAGACAACAGAAAATTAGATAGCGCCTGTACAGGGGAAACCTGGTGAAAACTGAAGGAAACAAGTCATATATTCTCCTCCGTGCCACTGCTACTTGTTAATATGAGCTACATAACGACAGGAGAGCAGGAAATCCTCATGTCTGTGTGTGCTGTGTATGGGAGACATCATAACAATTAGTCTACACCCACAAGCTCAGAGACAACTGAAAATTAGAGACAAAGCCTGCAGAGGGGAAAACTGATGAAAATGCCGGATGCAAGTAATATAATGTTCTCACTGCAGCTGCTTCTGAACATGAGCTATATAGAGACAAGAGACCATTAATCCCTCACGCCTGTGTGTGCTGTGTATGGGAGACATCAGAGCAGCTTGTCTACACTCACCAGCTCAGAGACAACTGATTATTAGAGATTTAGTTTTCAGAGGAAAACTGGTGAAAACTGCTGGAGACAAGTCATATGACGGCTGGAGATAGTGTTATTTCTCATGTACTCATATAGGTCCACTATAAATGGTGCAATTACAACTTGTCCAGCACATGTCCATAGTGCAATAAAATAGCTATGGCTCTTAGAGGACAGGAGCAAATTAAAAGAAAATGCCCTGGTCTGTAGAGGGTTTAAGAGGAATTTTAACGTTTTTCTGATCTTTATCCTTGAAATTCAGCTACAGTTACATAAGAATATTAGAATGGACACGCGTGTGCAGCGCCAAATGCATTATGTTCCATGTGCCAGGCATAAGGTCCCAGCACCTGCCAGGTCCGAATAATGGCGGATTACAGGAATTTTCTGCAGGTCCACCGCTCATCCTCCAGTTATAGCGCTGACTCGCTCGCTGCAGACGGAACCGTGCAGAACTGATGCATCTGCAGTAAAACAGCTGCGGCACCAGCACATTGCACTGTAATCTGGACGACCGCAGCCCTGGCATCCTCTTTCAGTCCCAGCCGTGTAAGCCGAGTATTAATGCACATTAAGGGGGATCATATTAGCAGCGTAATTACTGAGCTGTTTTTATTTTCAGATGCTGCCCTGGTCGGGGGCTGGTGCCAACAAGGGGCCTTTTATTCAATGTGACCTGCCGCAGAATAGCAGCCCTGACCAGGTGGAAACAGTCCTGATAATATCTCCTGCAGGAACAGTCAGCCGATCCCTGTAGGGGAAGAATCGCGGCCTTTGTGCGTATAATCGGAGGCGTTTTATGGGATCTGTTCCGTCTAGCGCAGCAGATGGCGAGGGATGGGGGGCTGCCGCATGGTACAGTACAGGTGGCTACAAAAAGTAACAATTAGTAACAAAGATTTCCTATTGTGACAGTCTGCCCTTATAATCCTATGAGCAGAATTACCTGTATAACCCCCACAGTGTCTACTACTACTACTCCCACTGTGCAATTACATCTTCATATAATTTACATAGAATGCGGAAGAACTTTGGTAACTTCTACAAGTTCATAGTTACTTTAGGTTTTCTACTCTAGTTAGTTCCAAATCTGCATTTGTACTATTTGGGGTCAAGGCAGATCACATAATCCATCACCCTCAAAGCTTCGATTTGGCTTTTGCCAAATCTTGACATCTTGATATCGTTTACATATTATTGGGAAGAACTTTAATGACTTGTACAAGTCTTGAGTAACTTTATGCTACCTACTCTAGTTACCTCCAAAGCTGCACTAAATAGTTTTTGGTCACTGCAGAACATTGGTCACATCCCTAATAGGTTTGACTTTTGGCAGTGCGCTGCATAAATCACTTGTTGCTGGTAGAATCCGAGATGGGACAGTCAATGGGCTGAAGTTCAGATTCGCACAAATTAGATCTGGAAATTCAATTTGCAGTTCATTTATTTGATGTGAATCAAATGTGGCACATTATAGTCTGAGGCCAAAGTATCAGAAAAATAAAGACCATACTCACTGCGCCCTCACCTGCCCCGCGGTGCAGCGCCACTCCGGTCTTTTATCTCGTCCACCGACATCTTCAGCACGTCTGCTCCATCTAATCCAATCTTTCATCTCATTAACAGTCATCTTTGGCGACTTCGTCACTCACTAGACCCAGTTGCATCATGACAAAATCATGACATGCATCATGTGATGTCATAACGTGCAATGTCATGACATCACTGGGTCTAGTCCACACCGGAGGTGTGGGCAAACATGAAAGTCCAGACCGGTGTGAAGGTTCTGAAGATGCTAGTGAGAAGACACCAGAGGCGCGAGGAAACATGAAAGAACAGACCAGTGTGGAGGTTCTGAAGGTGCTAGTGAGAAGACACCAGAGGCGTGAGGAAGCATGAAAGATCGGACCGGTGTGGAGGTTCTGAAGATGCTAGTGAGAAGACACCAGAGGCGTGAGGAAGCATGAAAGATCGGACCGGTGTGGAGGTTCTGAAGATGCTAGTGAGAAGACACCAGAGACATGAGGAAACATGAAAGACCAGACCGGTGTGGAGGTTCTGAAGATGCTAGTGAGAAGACACCAGAGGCGTGAGGAAACATGAAAGACTGGACCGGTGTGGAGGTTCTGAAGGTGCTAGTGAGCAAGACACCAGAGGTGTGAGGAAACATGAAAGATCGGACCGGTGTGGAGGTTCTGAAGGTGCTAGTGAGAAGACACCAGAAGTGTGAGGAAACATGAAAGGCCGGACCAGTGTGAAGGTTCTGAAGATGCTAGTGAGAAGACACCAGAGGCGCGAGGAAACATGGAAGACTGGACCGGTGTGGAGGTTCTGAAGATGCTAGTGAGAAGACACCAGAGACGTGAGGAAACATGAAAGACCAGACCGGTGTGGAGGTTCTGAAGATGCTAGTGAGTAAGACACCAGAGGCGCGAGGAAACATGAAAGACCGGACCGGTGTGGAGGTTCTGAAGATGCTAGTGAGAAGACACCAGAGGCGTGAGGAAACATGGAAGACCGGACCGGTGTGGAGGTTCTGAAGATGCTGGTGAGCAAGATGGAAGACTGACGTGAGGCTTGCCTAGGATAGGTGAAGGCCAGGGTTGGGTAAGTATACGCTTTTTACTCCTTCCCAAGCTCCAAAAACGAATCAAGCAAAATACCGGCCAACCAGCTTTGGCCAAAGCAAATCACAGAAAAAAAAAACATTTTGCCTTGAATCGATTTTCTCATCTCTAGAGCGCCACCGTCTGACCGGTGTATCTGGTAAACCCATGTAAGTGCTAAGCCAGCAGGAGGCAGCAGAGATCTATCAACCCCATCAGAAGGAGAGCTAAAAGAAAATCTGCAGAATTTTGAATGCAGCTCTGGATGTGATTGCAGCTGCAGATGTGTTGGGTAAAAATGTAGTAACAGAAAGAATCTTTGTTCAATTTTATTTATTGCTCATAAAATCCAAATTGTGTCCCTTGAGGTGCACTGGACGACGTGCACCGGAGCCTTCATCTCAGGACGCAATGGCTCAGACGCTGTTGCCCCTTCCCATCCCGTCACGGTGCAGCTTCCTCTTGCTTGCTGATGACGGTGGCGGGGGCGGAGGGTCAGCTGCGCAGGTTTACAGAGCTGCGTTCCCATTTTTCTCATTAGCCCAAAAATCACATGGGCGACCAACCTATCACCCATCTGTCCCGATTTGGGCTGTGTTCTGTTGTGACCTGTAAGTTTGGGGAGCCCGTGCCCGGTTATCGGACAGAGGAGCATTCACGGTACATACAATTCTCATTCTTTCCAATACCTTGTGATTTGGGGGTCGATACATGAAATGTAAAGGGATGGTTTATTCTCCAGATATTACGGAAATTCCCTCTGGTTAGCCAATGCTCCACATCGCGCTGCCCCAAGTAATGTGCTGAGTGACACAGCTGCCGCAGCGCTCAGTGTCGGAGGCACGCCCCGAGATTTGGCTCCTGCGAAAGGTCAGAATTATAATAAAAGCAGCATTCCTTGGATATATCTTAGATTTATGTTTTTATTATTGCAACATGGAATTAACCTTTAATCTCATAATCCAGTCCAGTTGTCGGGATCTAGAGGGGGGTCTGAACCGTAAACCCCCCGTGATGGAATCAGTGCCCCCTGGATATGTCCGGCTCCTGCCTCCCCGTCCACTAGTAGGTGGCGGTAAACTTGTCACAATGTAACCAATGATGGAATAGTAACCAGTTGGGGGGCTTCCCTCGGGGCGATGACATATCTGGCCCCAAAGTCTATCATTCCATCATCTTCTCTGGGTCCTCGCACCACCTGCTCCATCTGAAGTCATTGGACGCAGACCAGTCCGCATCTATCCAGCCCCGGAGGATTCTTTACTTTCTTCTGGATTTTTATGACGCCACACAAGAATAATCAGATAATCAAGTGTAAGTTCAGCGAGCGGCTCTAATCCTGGCCACGCGATCGGCACCAGGGGGAAAAAAATGGGAAAACACTGATAAAGTTCAACATAAATATCCGAGCCGCCATCTTTCTTATTCCCGCACCTGTTCCTCATTGATTTACATGTTTTCTGAGGTTTCCTACTGACTGTGTGGGAGGAACCAAAAACAAGTCTGTGTGACATGTAGAGGCAGTATAATGTATAGCAACAGAACAGGTATCTGCTAGAAAACCAGAAGCTAGGCCGTCTTCAGAGTACACTCAGAAAGAAAAATAAGGTGCAAACAGTCTATAAAAGATATATTATCTATATGGAATCACTGTCATGAAGTTGGCCTTAAAGGGGTTGGCCCATCAGGGACATTAATGTCTGTTCACTGGTGTAAGAGAGAGGCGAAACAATAATAATAAGAGAATCAAAAGTTGCAGACTGCCCTCCAAAAGTTTTCCTTAAAACCTGAAATGAAGCTGCACTTTTAAATAACAAAGTGACAACCCCTGTAAAAGCTTTATTGGCGTCCATATTGGTTGTCACTTTGCTTATTAAAGGGGAAGCATCCTGATGAATCATTCTTCCTCCGTTAAATGGACTCTTCTATCCAAGTGTTGAAAATCCCTGAGTTACTCTTCTCACCCACTGAACTCTCTTTGCCCTCTGCACAAGAGCGAGTGGGGCGAGCCCTAAAATGACCTTTTTCAGGTAAAATATTAAAGTCTCAGACTGCAGAAGTACAAACATTACAATGTATCTATGGAGCCAGACCAATTCCACAAAGCCGATCCAAAGCATGATCCCTGTCTGCTCCAATTCAGCCACATGTAACAGTTTGTATCAAAACGTATTCCGGAACATTCTTCAAGGACGTTCGGAGGAGATTTGTGCATGTGCTTGGAACGGCCTGCGGGTTTTGGGACAGGACGATTTATAAAGTTAAGCCCCACCAGTGTTCCTGAATGGCTTTTCTCTAGGGGAGCGAGGACAGGAGAGGTTTATATTTTCCCTTCACTCCACACCCATAAAATCTCCAGCAAGAAACCCTTACAAGGATGCCAGTGGAGGATCCATTACATAGGGCACGGAGAGTGCGTCACGGCTTGTGAAAGGAGGGCGCTGAGATCCCTATCTGCCATAGACATCACACTCCGACCCCGACTCAATGGTTTCTCAGAGGTCACCGGAATGTGACGCCGAGAACGTTCCACTGCGGAAACCCGATGGCTAAAATCCAGTGACTTCCTTATGACGTATCAGAAAACTTGTGCAGACGTCAACTGTTGCCTGATCCCTTGGAGAACTTTCTCTTCTGACACCTAAGGCCAAAGGCAAACTTTGGAAAATGAACCATGAAGAATTCGATGACTTTGCCCTCGATGTGGAAAACTCCAAAAACTCAATAAAAACTGTCCACACAACAGAACGGTTGATGTGATCATTTACCGGACCACATTGAGGCTCCGGTAAAAGGGGCAAATAACTTGGGACTGGGACTTCCATGACCCCATCCTCAGCGCTTCCTTCGTATCGGGTCACGTTGATGATTGTGGTGTTATTGGGGCAGTTACTTGGCCACTCCATAGAACTATTCTATGGGCACTATTTCATTGGAAACAATGTAACACTCAATATTTTGCGGAGCTGGAGGGAAACTGGACATTTCATTTTGCAGATTACAACACTGAGGTTGATAGCAATGGGGCGACCTGGGGACTGTACATTTTTAAGGACCCCTTTAAGTATAAATTGGTTGCCCCCCATCAGTCAATCCCTTTATCTTTCACAGTGGGGATACTATGTATAAAAAACGGCTTCTCGGTATTCCAGCGCATTCCATCACCTATAAGTCTTTCCAAAAACATTTACAAAAAAAGAACTATTGAAATTCACCCGGAAATGCAGGCGCGGATAGAGCGAAGTCCCAGCGTGCGGCTGATAAACGTCCTATTTCCTAGAAATTGAATTCTTGTAAAGCTCCTGTGGATGAAGCTGCACCGCAGGATTTACGATGTGTGTCGGGAGATGGTGCGACCTTCACAGCTTCATTTATTTATCAGAATTTCCGTAAACAGCGTTCATGAAACCTTAAAGGGATTTTCAGATTTTATGCAAATAAACTTTAATCCCCATATAATGGAAAGTTCTGCAACTTTGTAACATACTTTGGGGGTCTTGTCAAGGGCTTTTCACTAATGGTTTAACTAGATTTGATGCAAAATTTGCAACTTTTCTCAACTTTCAAGACTTTGTTCCTCCAAAGCAGAACGTGCCCCTCTCCACTCTGGCCAAGAGATGAGGAGGAGTTTGAACAAAGGACCCTCCAAGATGAACCCAGAAATTCCCAATAAGATGTATGAAAATATGTTTTTTAAACTGGAAACTATTTGACATCTTAGGCCGTGTTCACAAGATGAACTTTTGGTGAGTTTTTCACACTGCGTGTTTAAGAAAAAATAGGTGCAGAAAATGTGCGATATCAAAAACTCAAAAAGCTCATCGTGGGAACGTAACCTTGGAGTTTTTACTCAATCACACTTTATATATTTTTGCTATATTTGGTAACGCCAATATAATGTTGTATGTCATGTTTGCTACAAGAATTGTATTTATTAATATCTATTCATCTACCCATGTACCTAAGCAAAGAAAATGGAAAAACGCTGATAATGGAAAAAAGAGAGAAAAAAAAGGATGCAACACACTCTACACAAGTATCCAGATAATATCAAATCAGACAGCACTCCAAAATTAGCAAAGGAAAAAGGACCTTTAATAGTCCATATCTATCTATTATTTATTATCTATTATCTATCTATCATTTATTATCTATCTATTATCTATCATCGATGTATTATCTATCTATTATCTATCTATCTATTTATCTATCTATCATCTATATATCTATCTCTATCTATCTATCTATCTATTATCTACCTATCATCTATCTATCATCTATCTAGTATCTATCTATCTATCTATTATCGATCTATCTATCTCTATCTATTATCTATCTATTATCTATCTATCTACTATCTATTTATTATCTATCTATCTTTCTATATATCTTATTTTTCTATCTATCATCTGTTATCTATCTATCTATCTATCTATCTATCTATATATTATGTATCTATCTATTATCTATCTATTATGTATCTATCTATCTAGTATCTATTTATTATCTATCTATCTTTCTATATATCTATTATTTATCTATATATTATCTATCTATTTATCTATCTGTCATCTGTTATCTATCTATCATCTATCTATTATCTATCTATCTATCTATCTACCTATCTATCTATCTATTTATCTATCTATCGCTATTGACTTGTAGCTTTTGGCTCCTCCAATAAACCTGTCCTCTCCCCTGTGACTATGGAGTAATCACCTCCTGACTCTCTGATTCTGTTTTCTGATGGATCTGACACAATTTCGCTGTAAATTCTTCTTTTTTCCATCCATCTTTGTTCTATTTTTTTTTACTTATAAATCACAAGCAGCGGCCAACGACTTCCCCCGAGTGGATTGAATTCTTGATCCTTGCGCTGGGTCTGACACAGAGGATGATGACTCACTGATGACACTCGGCCAAAGATGACTTTTACATGTCATTCCTAATCATTCATTTCTGTTTTTCAAGAAGGAGAAAAGACTAATGTGCGTTCTTACAAAGATGACGTTGGAGCTGATGTTTCCTGATTGTTCGGGTCAAGGCCGCACAGGTTCTCCAACTCCAGCTCAGTTGCCCAAAGCTGAACTCCTTCTCCAGTGTCCGTCACCGGTCCGATTATGTATGACATGGGCAGCTCTTCAGAACGCCTCGTGCTATACTACATGTGACCTGTAGTGGCCGCCACAGAGCAAACAACTCATCCAGTGTTTGTCATCTCAGTCTCACTAATTAGCTATCCTTCCAAGGACAATAAATAACGACCAAGATTCATCGATTCTTCATTTTTCCTGCAACTTTTTCTGTAGTCAAATTGGTTCTAATTTGTCTGGACATTTGTCAGGTCAGCAGTCTTCCCCATGATTGTGGAGCTACTGAAACAGACTAAGGGACCTTTATAAACACTTAGGAAACCTTTATAGGTGTTTTTTGTTAATTATTCTAATTTACTGAGATAATAACTTTTGGGTTTTCATTGGCTGTAAGCCATAATCATCAACATTAACAGAAATAAACACGTGAAACAGATCACTCTGTGTGTAATGACTCTATAGAATATAGGAGATTCACTTTTCGTATAGAAGAACTGAAATAAATGAACTTTTTGATGATATTCTAATTTTGTGAGAAGCACCTGTATCTAAGGTCAGTCAATATTTTGGGGATTTTTGAAATGTAAACTTCCACTTTGAAAAATAAATAGTAGCTTCATAAAGTTACATTTCTTTCCTGGGAATATGAGTGCTGACCATTTTGGGCACATATAAAGCACAACTCTCGGAAGTTTGTGAAAGTTACAAAGTTGCCGTTCTTCAGGGCCCACAATGTTGCGGTTAGGCAGAATCTTCTCTGCAGCAGCTGAGTTGATCGTGTGTGCGGGAAACTTCCCAGTAATGTGTTTACGGCCTGCAGAATACCTGGGAGGATGGGCCGCGATTGGGTTTTGGGATATGGATGACCCATAAGTGGAGATCCAGCTGAAGACCCAGGAGCACATCTAAGTGTTGATACAAGTGAGACTGCTCAAGTAACAAGACGATGGCCTGAAGTCCTCACTCTGCACCAGTCCAGCTGGTCAGACAGAGTCAGAAGAAATGTC
Organism: Ranitomeya variabilis; assembly: GCF_051348905.1. Classification (NCBI taxonomy): domain Eukaryota; kingdom Metazoa; phylum Chordata; class Amphibia; order Anura; family Dendrobatidae; genus Ranitomeya; species Ranitomeya variabilis. Next base: position 235,516,459 of record NC_135238.1, read on the forward strand.
CGTCTTATCAATAGGCACGGATTATCAGTCTTACCTTACTAATGGAGGCTGCATGTCTTCATCCGGCGAGGAAATAGAGCACATTGCTCGCTTAATGGAAATGTCACTGATATGGATGAGATTCTCGCGGTCACACAGCCGGCAACAGGTGACAGAATTAAGTGACCGATCCGCACGGCTCTTCTGAAATCTTCATTATAAGGAGAAAATTACATGAAGAGTCGTCTTACAACAGATAATTTTTTATAGCAAAATTCCATGTATTTATACAAGTGTGTACTCCATATACATTGTATATACTGTGTGTTATAAATAGCGGAAGAGACAGACAAAACTGCAACAATGTAAGTAAAACTTTGAAGTTGCTTTTTGGAACAAAGATTAAAAAATGGAATCCATCAGCATGGTGTGACTGCCTGATCTGCTATTTCATACTTTCTACATGTATTTATTGCTTTATGTTTTATGGATGTTAAATAATAATAATAATTGATTGCTTTGCATCAATGAGGATATTCTGCTGCCTGATTCATTATTACGGCTCATTCAGAAATCTTTGATTATTCTCATCAGATTTCCATCAGTGTTTGGTCCGGGTCTCAGCTTTTACTCAGTATTTCATCAGTCATTTTCTCATACACTTTAAAAATAAAATAAAAGCAAAGTTTCTCCTACCCAGTGACGGCATCTGTGCGCTGTCCATGATCCTCACGGACCGATACACTTGCATTGGCGAGATTGATCTTGGATCAAAAATGGGACTTGTCTCCATTTTTTTGCAGATCAGTCAGTCAGCAAAATATGGAAATGTGAACAGGCTCATAGTCTAAGAAAGATGGTTCTATTAATGAAAAACACATACATGAAAACAACGGAGCGAGGCCTCAATCAGATGTTTGTGTTAATGACTTTAAGATATTCACAGAAGATGGAAAAAGAATCAAAATAAATCTTTAATAAGATCCATCAACAGCAACTTGCTGATGATTTCTAAGCAGAAACTGACTTTAAGCAATAGGTGAAACTAAGAAAAAACCAAAGGAAGAGTAGGCAGACACCATTACGATTAAGAACCAGGGAGCCCACAGGTTCAAAACGTGTAAATGTTCCCATATCTGACATTGATTCTTAAGTCCTCATTGTTTTGTTTTTCAAATAATTTTTATTAAACATTTTGACATTTTTACAATAAAGGATAAGGGGAGAAAGGGAAAGGGAATGAGGGAGGGGAAATAAAGGGAAAGAAAACCCCAAACGCAGTGGGGTTTGAAAAACAGGCATTCAAAAACAGACTAAATTATAGTTGCTTAAAAAAATACTACACATATGAAACTTATAAATAAAAATAAGGAAAAAAAGTAATAAATATTCTAGCATTATTTGAAGTGGTTATAGATTTTAGGAAAATAAGATGTTGCTTAGAAGTTAGGCCTAGCAGTAACAATGACAGTACACAAGTCAAAAATAACATAGCCCAAACTCAAGAAATAAAATAAAGGAACTGTGAACCTAATGCTTAAGCGTTAGACAAATAAAAAGGTTATAAAATAGCGTCAATATCTAGAAAACATATACAGTGCTCAGTAGTATTAGTATTCTAAATTAGTAGTCCGTGCAATGAGAGTAGAGTAGAAAATTGTATAAAAAAAAATAATGCCTGTAATAGGTCCGAGAGTGCACCCGACACCCCAAAGACCTAGTGGAGGAAAGTTCGGTTTTGATCCAATAAACAAAAAGGTAAGGAAAAAAAAAGAAAAATACAAAGTGAGTTTTGAAGTGGAATTAAGCTGCTGCAGTTACTCAGATAGTCAGTCGTTGATTGATTGTAGAGTATTCAACCAGGACAGCTGTCTTTCAAATTGTAGATGGGAAACTGGATGCGGCCCCAGAGGAATAAATTCCAATGCGTTTTAACAGTTCAATACCCTCGCCTGGGGAGGAAACATAGTAAAAACCTGACGGAAGTCTCACCCGGAGAGTTGATGATCTTGTCCAGGAGTAGGGGAAGCCTGCTCGCAGTAATTCTCTTGTAGTGTGCAAAAAAACTCTCCTATTTTGAAGCGTAATTTTTGACAAATCCTTATAAAAAGACAGATGTTTGTAAGGGGAAGAGAGGAATCCCTGATCTCTCGAAATACCCAAAAGTGCGTTCCTCACCCAATTAGGATAAAAGGTAACAATGACGTCGCATGACAGGTCCTTGGGAAGTGTGGGCGGTCTACGTATTCTGACAACTCTCTCTATCAAAGGGCCTTCAGTGGAATTGGGCAGTAAATTAGAAACCAGTGAGGATACGTAACTCTCCAGCTGGGAAGCCTGAATTGAATCTGGTATACCCCTGATCTTAACGTTATTCTTCCTTTTAAAGTCTTCAAAATTATTTAAATTTGTTTGTAAGATATCCAATTTTTTCTGGATCCCCTCCAATGAATCTAAAGGCTTAGGAATGGCTTGACAAATGTTTTGTTCGTTTTTTCCAAAATTGCGTTTATGTGCAACTGAATCTTGAACGAAAGAGGTTCCAGTATTTATGATCGGGGGGATTATTTCAGCTGCAGATTTTACGGATGTAATTATTTCTTGGAAAAGCTTTTTAATAAACGTTTGAGACGCTTTTGAATTGAATGACAGTTTAGGCTCAGTCATTACATCCTTCCTGCAAATGTTCAAGGTGGTAAGAAATGATTGGATAAGACACACCATAAACCCCTCTGTTGGAAGATCTTCAGATGCTGGAATACCGTCAAATTTTACTAAAGCTGGGGAAGACTTTTTTAAACTGCGTTTTACAGGCTTTTTAGGTGGTTCACCAGAAACGTCACTTGAAGAAGAGTAACTGGAGTAATTAACCGTATCATAATCAGAATATTCAAGATCATCACTATTCATGTATGCCTCCTCTAGGTCTGATCCCTCCGATCCGTCTACTGATCCAGTCAAACCACCAGATAGATCCGATCGCTCATCCTCCAGTTCTCCCCCCTCCTGCATACCCGCTAAAATTTCGGATCTATTAAATGAGTCAATTAAGGACCTATAGGGCTCCATGTCAAATATAGGGTTATTAGAAGTAAATTTTTGGCTCTCAGATTCTTCCCCTAAATGAGTAAAACTAAGCTTCTCTTTCTGCGTATCCGTGGCTTTAAAAGAGGAGGGACCCGCAATAGAGGGGATGTGGCTTTGGTGACCTTTAGTGAAATCATGGCCCCCGTTAATGTTGGGAAGCCCAGCTAAGTCCCCTATAGTATTGGTGCTGGGGGAAGATTGTTCACATAAATTGGGGTGATTTAGAAAGCTTCTTACCCACACCGGTGTCCCTCGGTCCTTTTCATACTGAAGCGCTGATGTCCCTTGATCTGCTCCTATATCAGCGACGTCCTCTCCCCTGTGCATGTTCTTTTCAACCAGCGGCTCCACGTTCTCTTCTAGGTGCTGCGGCGCTACCTCTTGTCGCTCCTGCAAGAGGTCTCCCCGGCGCTTCTGCGGCTCCCCGCTACTCTTCAGATGCTGCAGCGCTACTTCCTGTCTCTCCAGTGAGGGAGCTCCCCGGCGCTTCAGCAACTCGTCGCTCCTCACCAAGCACTGCGGCTCTGCCTCTTGTTCCGCCGGAGAGAGATCTCCCCGGCACGAACCCTTCACCACTTCCTGTTCAGGAAGCGGCTCTTCTTTCATCGGCTCCTGCTCTGCGATCGTAGTCACTTTCTCCGTACAGGTCCCGACGGCTGTCAGACTCTTCGGCACAAATACCTGTGCCTTGTAGTTTAAATTGCTCCTCTTGGCTTGGGTGGGTGGCTGCAGCTTGTCAGGCGCCTGCGAGGGGTGAGTCATCCCTTTGTTACCGGCGGCCGCTTGCTTCTTCCCGGCGCCCGATTCCACCGCAACTCCCTGCTTCTTGCTGCTGCCACTTGCTGGCAGCAGCGACGCTGGAGAGGGAGCTTTTTTGCCGGTCTGTACCCTGGAGGTCCGCTGAGCTGCAGAGGTCCTCGGCTTAGCTGGGGTCTGATGGGGTGTCAGCTTCAGCATGGCAGATCCGCCATGTTTTCCCCCATGGAGGGGCAGCGCTCCTCCAGAGCCACGGCTGTGTTTCTGTCCTGGAGAAGGGTTCCTCTTCACAGGACTGGATCCATTCTTCTTAGAATCGGTTCTAGGCATCTTCATAACGCTGTAGAGTCCAATTAATCCACTTTTTGTAGCTTTTTTAGTAGTTTTGGATCTGGAAGTTACAGGAGCTCCTGTAACACAGGACTGCTCCTGCTCCCGTGCAAACCACGCCCCCCTTAAGTCCTCATTGTATCATTCATTTATACACCTGCGAGTGCTGGATCTTCTACTACCTCCTCAATGCTGATACAATGTATAGGGGAGATTGGGCGATTTACTCAGAATTCTGAGAAGTTGGACATCACACACCGAGATGTCACACTGTCTACACAAACCATCAGAGACGTCTGCTCCACATTGGGCTGCCATGCCGACGTCCGGCTACAGGTGTCCATTGACCTCACGCCACCACCCTCAAAGACCACCGTGGTGCAGAGCAAGATGGCAATGGAAGCTGGAATGGAGATGTGTCCTCTTCAGCACTAGTGTCTTTTTACTCTTTGATGCAATAATAGCCAGAGATGGAATCCAATGCCACGTGAGAAACTCCATGAAGAGGCTTTATGAGGGGACGTTAGACCATTCGAACGTTGAGATTATGGTGTGGGGAACATAATGTCCGGTAGCCGGACCCCACTGCCCTAACAGCTCAGCATTATATTAACTTGGTGGTGGAACCAATGGGGCTGCCATTTCTCCAAAGTGTCCCAGGAGAAGCTGCAACATGACATCCCCAGGTCATGTGTTCCTCGCACTACTGTGTGCTGCCTAAACTTGCCCCCCCGTGGCTGCAGCGTCTCCAGACTTGTCTCCATCTAGCACATTGGGGACATCATTGCTCGGTGATTACACAGGAGCTGCCACAGTATCTCTGGACTTATCGAGCACATCTGAGACGTCATTGCTCGGTGATTATACAGGAGCTGCTGGCAGCGTCTCCAGACTTGTCTCCATCGACCACATCAGGGACATCATTGGTCGGTGATTATACAGGAGCTGCTGGCAGTATCTCCAGATTTGTCTCCATCAACCACAACGGGGACATCATTGGTCGGTGATTACACAGGAGCTGTCAGCAGCATCTCCAGACTTGTCTCCATCGATCACATCGGGGACATCATTGGTCGGTGACTCTACAGCAGTGGCCGGCAGCAGTTCCTGATGATTTGTACATTCAGAGACAGAAACTTCCTCAGACGACCATTAATGACCTCAGTGACGGCAGCCGAGGCCGGAGGTGCCGGGATTCCTGAACGTGGCTCACACTCCAGACTGTGCACATTGAGAAGTTTTGAAAATGTTGTTTCCTTTTTTCCATCATTTGCAGATCGGTGACGTCTCCATCCTGCGATTTCTTGGTTACAGTTTCAATGTTGATGAATATATAAGATGCCTTTCACAAATTGAGAGGACAGGTGCACTTTATAGACCCATAAAACAAGGTTTAGGGATAGGTTTTCCATTTTTACACATCTTTTGCATGACCCTCAAGGAGAAATGTCATCCCACCTCCTGTAATTAGTTTCTAAAAAAGACATTGAAAAAATGGAGCAAGTTCAGAGAAGAGCTACAAGAATGGTGAGCGGACTGCAAACTATGTGCTATGAGGAATAATTACAGGATCTGGGAATGTTTAGCTGCAAAAAAGAAGAGGAGACTTATTGGCTGTCTACAAATATCTGAAGGGCTGTCACAGTGTAGAGGGATCATCATTATTCTCATTTGCACATGGAAACACCAGAAGCAATGGGATGAAACTGAAAGGGAGAAGATACAGATTAGATATTAGAAAAACTTTTTGACAGTGAGGGTGATCAATGAGTGGAACAGGCGGCCACGAGAGGTGGTGAGTTCTCCTTCAATAGAAGTCTTCATCCAGAGGCTGGACAGACATGTGTGTGAGATGGTTTAGTGACTGCTGCATTGAGAAGGGGGTTGGACACGATGACCCCGGAGGTCTCTCCCAACTCTAACATTCAAGGATTCTAGTGGTAATTTGTGTTTCAATTACTTATCAATTTCAAGAACTCTATTTGCTGTAAGTGAATTGAAACATGTCTACTAACAATGCATTGGCTTCACCCTGTGTAAAGCTTATTATTACTCATGTCATCACAGTAGAGGAAAGAGTATGATAATAATAATAATAATAATAATAATACACATAGGATAGAAATAGGTGTAAATTCATGACAAATGTCACATGTACTGTATGATTTCTGTCTATTTGTTTTGTATAACTATTTTTTATATATTTTGTTTTGTGTGGTTGCATATCACACTGATTTGTTTTTCATCATCCGCTGTTGTGCGGCCACTGCGCTTGTTTAGAAGTTTAGAATCCAGAAGTTGGTCCAAGAACTCCCCCTCTATAACCGCCCCATGAACGCTTTATAACAAGTAGGAGCACATTATATTATGTTGCTATGGTAAACTCCAGCTTTTATATTTAGAAATTAAGAAAGATTCCATCTGTACTGGTAACAGATAAACAAGAAGGAAGCCCCGAGCCAGGACATCCTCACAGCGCCTGCCAAATCTCCACACTGCAAGAGCTTTCTCCTATCTGACTGATCTGAGTTCTCATCCAGATCCACAAATCTTTATTACATTATTCATCTGTAATATAGAGAAGCTCCAGAAGGAAAATCATCACACAAATCAATCAAAACCATGATCTTATAATTAGTCATTCCTGCCCATAGGAGCAGTATTATAGTAGTTATATTCCTGTACATAAGAGCAGTGTTATAGTAGTTATATTCCTGTACATAGGAGCAGTATTATAGTAGTTATATTCTTGTACATAGGGGCAGTATTATAGTAGTTATATTCTTGTACAGAGGGGCAGTATTATAGTAGTTATATTCTTGTACATAGGAGCAGTATTATAGTAGTTATATTCTTGTACATAGGGGCAGTATTATAGTAGTTATATTCTTGTACATAGGGGGCAGTATTATAGTAGTTATATTGTTGTACATAGGGGCAGTATTATAGTAGTTATATTCTTGTACATAGGGGGCAGTATTATAGTAGTTATATTCTTGTACATAGGGGGCAGTATTATAGTAGTTATATTCTTGTATATAGTGGGCAGTATTATAGTAGTTATATTCCTGTACATAGGGGGCAGTATTATAGTAGTTATATTCTTGTACATAGGAGCAGTATTATAGTAGTTATATTCTTGTACATAGGGGCAGTATTATAGTAGTTATATTCTTGTACATAGGAGCAGTATTATAGTAGTTATATTCTTGTATATAGTGGGCAGTATTATAGTAGTTATATTCCTGTACATAGGGGGCAGTATTATAGTAGTTATATTCTTGTACATAGGAGCAGTATTATAGTAGTTATATTCTTGTACATAGGGGCAGTATTATAGTAGTTATATTCTTGTACATAGGAGCAGTATTATAGTAGTTATATTCCTGTACATAGGAGCAGTATTATAGTAGTTATATTCTTGTACATAGGGGCAGTATTATAGTAGTTATATTCTTGTATATAGTGGGCAGTATTATAGTAGTTATATTCCTGTACATAGGAGCAGTATTATAGTAGTTATATTCTTGTACATAGGAGCAGTATTATAGTAGTTATATTCTTGTATATAGTGGGCAGTATTATAGTAATTATATTCCTGTACATAGGAGCAGTATTATAGTAGTTATATTCTTGTACATAGGAGCAGTATTATAGTAGTTATATTCTTGTACATAGGGGCAGTATTATAGTAGTTATATTCTTGTACATAGGGGCAGTATTATAGTAGTTATATTCTTGTATATAGTGGGCAGTATTATAGTAGTTATATTCCTGTACATAGGAGCAGTATTATAGTAGTTATATTCTTGTACATAGGAGCAGTATTATAGTAGTTATATTCTTGTACATAGGAGCAGTATTATAGTAGTTATATTCTTGTACATAGGAGCAGTGTTATAGTAGTTATATTCTTGTACATAGGAGGCAGTATTATAGTAGTTATATTCTTGTACATAGGGGCAGTATTATAGTAGTTATATTCTTGTACATAGGAGCAGTATTATAGTAGTTATATTCTTGTACATAGGAGCAGTATTATAGTAGTTATATTCTTGTACATAGGAGCAGTATTATAGTAGTTATATTCTTGTACATAGGGGCAGTATTATAGTAGTTATATTCTTGTACATAGGGGCAGTATTATAGTAGTTATATTCTTGTACATAGGAGCAGTATTATAGTAGTTATATTCTTGTACATAGGGGCAGTATTATAGTAGTTATATTCTTGTACATAGGAGCAGTATTATAGTAGTTATATTCTTGTACATAGGAGCAGTATTATAGTAGTTATATTCTTGTACATAGGAGCAGTGTTATAGTAGTTATATTCTTGTACATAGGAGGCAGTATTATAGTAGTTATATTCTTGTATATAGTGGGCAGTATTATAGTAGTTATATTCCTGTACATAGGGGGCAGTATTATAGTAGTTATATTCTTGTACATAGGAGCAGTATTATAGTAGTTATATTCTTGTACATAGGGGCAGTATTATAGTAGTTATATTCTTGTACATAGGAGCAGTATTATAGTAGTTATATTCTTGTACATAGGGGCAGTATTATAGTAGTTATATTCTTGTATATAGTGGGCAGTATTATAGTAGTTATATTCCTGTACATAGGAGCAGTATTATAGTAGTTATATTCTTGTACATAGGAGCAGTATTATAGTAGTTATATTCTTGTACATAGGGGCAGTATTATAGTAGTTATATTCTTGTACATAGGAGCAGTATTATAGTAGTTATATTCCTGTACATAGGAGCAGTATTATAGTAGTTATATTCTTGTACATAGGAGCAGTATTATAGTAGTTATATTCTTGTACATAGGGGCAGTATTATAGTAGTTATATTCTTGTACATAGGGGCAGTATTATAGTAGTTATATTCTTGTACATAGGAGCAGTATTATAGTAGTTATATTCTTGTACATAGAGGGCAGTATTATAGTAGTTATATTCTTGTACATAGGAGCAGTATTATAGTAGTTATATTCTTGTATATAGGGGGCAGTATTATAGTAGTTATATTCTTGTACATAGGAGCAGTATTATAGTAGTTATATTCTTGTACATAGGGGCAGTATTATAGTAGTTATATTCTTGTACATAGGAGCAGTATTATATAGTATTACATATATATATTACATTATATAGTATTACTTTTTTTTATATAGTATTACTTTTTTTATATTCTTGTACATAGGAGCAGTATTATATAGTATTACATATATATATTACATTATATAGTATTACATAGGGGGTAGTATTATAGTAGTTATATTCTTGTACATAGGAGCAGTATTATAGTAGTTATAGTCTTGTACATAGGGAGCAGTATTATAGTAGTTATATTCTTGTACATAGGAGCAGTATTATATAGTATTACATATATATATTACATTATATAGTATTACATAGGGGGTAGTATTATAGTAGTTATATTCTTGTACATAGGAGCAGTATTATAGTAGTTATAGTCTTGTACATAGGGAGCAGTATTATAGTAGTTATATTCTTGTACATAGGAGCAGTATTATAGTAGTTATATTCTTGTACATAGGGGCAGTATTATAGTAGTTATATTCTTGTACATAGGAGCAGTATTATATAGTATTACATATATATATTACATTATATAGTATTACTTTTTTTTATATAGTATTACTTTTTTTTATATTCTTGTACATAGGAGCAGTATTATATAGTATTACATATATATATTACATTATATAGTATTACATAGGGGGTAGTATTATAGTAGTTATATTCTTGTACATAGGAGCAGTATTATAGTAGTTATATTCTTGTATATAGGGGGCAGTATTATAGTAGTTATATTCTTGTACATAGGAGCAGTATTATAGTAGTTATATTCCTGTACATAGGAGCAGTATTATAGTAGTTATATTCTTGTACATAGGGGCAGTATTATAGTAGTTATATTCTTGTATATAGTGGGCAGTATTATAGTAGTTATATTCCTGTACATAGGAGCAGTATTATAGTAGTTATATTCTTGTACATAGGAGCAGTATTATAGTAGTTATATTCTTGTACATAGGGGCAGTATTATAGTAGTTATATTCTTGTACATAGGAGCAGTATTATAGTAGTTATATTCCTGTACATAGGAGCAGTATTATAGTAGTTATATTCTTGTACATAGGAGCAGTATTATAGTAGTTATATTCTTGTACATAGGGGCAGTATTATAGTAGTTATATTCTTGTACATAGGGGCAGTATTATAGTAGTTATGTTCTTGTACATAGGAGCAGTATTATAGTAGTTATATTCTTGTACATAGGGGCAGTATTATAGTAGTTATATTCTTGTACATAGGAGCAGTATTATAGTAGTTATATTCTTGTACATAGGAGCAGTATTATAGTAGTTATATTCTTGTACATAGGAGCAGTGTTATAGTAGTTATATTCTTGTACATAGGAGGCAGTATTATAGTAGTTATATTCTTGTATATAGTGGGCAGTATTATAGTAGTTATATTCCTGTACATAGGGGGCAGTATTATAGTAGTTATATTCTTGTACATAGGAGCAGTATTATAGTAGTTATATTCTTGTACATAGGGGCAGTATTATAGTAGTTATATTCTTGTACATAGGAGCAGTATTATAGTAGTTATATTCCTGTACATAGGAGCAGTATTATAGTAGTTATATTCTTGTACATAGGGGCAGTATTATAGTAGTTATATTCTTGTATATAGTGGGCAGTATTATAGTAGTTATATTCCTGTACATAGGAGCAGTATTATAGTAGTTATATTCTTGTACATAGGAGCAGTATTATAGTAGTTATATTCTTGTACATAGGGGCAGTATTATAGTAGTTATATTCTTGTACATAGGAGCAGTATTATAGTAGTTATATTCCTGTACATAGGAGCAGTATTATAGTAGTTATATTCTTGTACATAGGAGCAGTATTATAGTAGTTATATTCTTGTACATAGGGGCAGTATTATAGTAGTTATATTCTTGTACATAGGGGCAGTATTATAGTAGTTATATTCTTGTGCATAGGAGCAGTATTATAGTAGTTATATTCTTGTACATAGAGGGCAGTATTATAGTAGTTATATTCTTGTACATAGGAGCAGTATTATAGTAGTTATATTCTTGTATATAGGGGGCAGTATTATAGTAGTTATATTCTTGTACATAGGAGCAGTATTATAGTAGTTATATTCTTGTACATAGGGGCAGTATTATAGTAGTTATATTCTTGTACATAGGAGCAGTATTATATAGTATTACATACAGTGCCTACAAGTAGTATTCAACCCCCTGCAGATTTAGCAGGTTTAATAAGATGAAAATAAGTTAGAGCCTTCAAACTTCAAACAAAAGCAGGATTTATTAACAGATGCATAAATCTTACAAACCAAAAAGTTTTGTTGCTCAGTTAAATTTTTATAAATTTTAAACATAAAAGTGTGGGTCAATTATTATTCAACCCCTAGGTTTAATATTTTGTGGAATAACCTTTGTTTGCAATTACAGCTAATAATTGTCTTTTATAAGACCTGATCAGGCCGGCACAGGTCTCTGGAGTTATCTTGGCCCACTCCTCCATGCAGATCTTCTCCAAGTTATCTAGGTTCTTTGGGTGTCTCATGTGGACTTTAATCTTGAGCTCCTTCCACAAGTTTTCAATTGGGTTAAGGTCAGGAGACTGACTAGGCCACTGCAACACCTTGATTTTTTGCCTCTTGAACCAGGCCTTGGTTTTCTTGGCTGTGTGCTTTGGGTCGTTGTCTTGTTGGAAGATGAAATGACGACCCATCTTAAGATCCTTGATGGAGGAGCGGAGGTTCTTGGCCAAAATCTCCAGGTAGGCCGTGCTATCCATCTTCCCATGGATGCGGACCAGATGGCCAGGCCCCTTGGCTGAGAAACAGCCCCACAGCATGATGCTGCCACCACCATGCTTGACTGTAGGGATGGTATTCTTGGGGTCGTATGCAGTGCCATCCAGTCTCCAAACGTCACGTGTGTGGTTGGCACCAAAGATCTCGATCTTGGTCTCATCAGACCAGAGAACCTTGAACCAGTCAGTCTCAGAGTCCTCCAAGTGATCATGAGCAAATTGTAGACGAGCCTTGACATGACTCTTTGAAAGTAAAGGTACCTTACGGGCTCGTCTGGAACGGAGACCATTGCGGTGGAGTACGTTACTTATGGTATTGACTGAAACCAATGTCCCCACTGCCATGAGATCTTCCCGGAGCTCCTTCCTTGTTGTCCTTGGGTTAGCCTTGACTCTTCGGACAAGCCTGGCCTCGGCACGGGAGGAAACTTTCAAAGGCTGTCCAGGCCGTGGAAGGCTAACAGTAGTTCCATAAGCCTTCCACTTCTGGATGATGCTCCCAACAGTGGAGACAGGTAGGCCCAACTCCTTGGAAAGGGTTTTGTACCCCTTGCCAGCCTTGTGACCCTCCACGATCTTGTCTCTGATGGCATTGGAATGCTCCTTTGTCTTTCCCATGTTGACCATGTTTGAGTGCTGTTCACAAGTTTGGGGAGGGTCTTAAATAGTCAGAAAAGGCTGGAAAAAGAGATAATTAATCCAAACATGTGAAGTTCATTGTTCTTTGTGCCTGAACTACTTCTTAATACTTTAGGGGAACCAAACAGAATTCTGGTGGGTTGAGGGGTTGAATAATAAATGACCCTCTGAAAAAACTTTTCCCAATTAAAAAAAAAAATAAACAAAGAAATAACATTCTTTTTTGCTGCAGTGCATTTCACACTTCCAGGCTGATCTACAGTCCAAATGTCACAATGCCAAGTTAATTCCAAATGTGTAAACCTGCTAAATCTGCAGGGGGTTGAATACTACTTGTAGGCACTGTATATATATTACATTATATAGTATTACTTTTTTTTATATAGTATTACTTTTTTTTATATTCTTGTACATAGGAGCAGTATTATATAGTATTACATATATATATTACATTATATAGTATTACATAGGGGGTAGTATTATAGTAGTTATATTCTTGTACATAGGAGCAGTATTATAGTAGTTATAGTCTTGTACATAGGGAGCAGTATTATAGTAGTTATATTCTTGTACATAGGAGCAGTATTATATAGTATTACATATATATATTACATTATATAGTATTACATAGGGGGTAGTATTATAGTAGTTATATTCTTGTACATAGGAGCAGTATTATAGTAGTTATAGTCTTGTACATAGGGAGCAGTATTATAGTAGTTATTTTCTTGTACATAGGAGCAGTATTATAGTAGTTATATTCTTGTACATAGGGGCAGTATTATAGTAGTTATATTCTTGTACATAGGAGCAGTATTATATAGTATTACATATATATATTACATTATATAGTATTACATAGGGGGTAGTATTATAGTAGTTATATTCTTGTACATAGGAGCAGTATTATAGTAGTTATATTCTTGTATATAGGGGGCAGTATTATAGTAGTTATATTCTTGTACATAGGAGCAGTATTATAGTAGTTATATTCTTGTACATAGGGGCAGTATTTTAGTAGTTATATTCTTGTACATAGGAGCAGTATTATATAGTATTACATATATATATTACATTATATAGTATTACTTTTTTTATATTGTATTACTTTTTTTATATTCTTGTACATAGGAGCAGTATTATATAGTATTACATATATATATTACATTATATAGTATTACATAGGGGGTAGTATTATAGTAGTTATATTCTTGTACATAGGAGCAGTATTATAGTAGTTATAGTCTTGTACATAGGAGCAGTATTATAGTAGTTATACTCTTGTACATAGGAGCAGTATTATAGTAGTTATACTCTTGTACATAGGGGCAGTATTATAGTAGTTATACTCTTGTACATAGGAGCAGTATTATAGTAGTTATATTCTTGTACATAGGGGCAGTATTATAGTAGTTATATTCTTGTACATAGGAGCAGTATTATAGCAGTTATATTCTTGTACATAGGGGCAGTATTATAGTAGTTATACTCTTGTACATAGGAGCAGTATTATAGTAGTTATATTCTTGTACATAGGGGCAGTATTATAGTAGTTATATTCTTGTACATAGGGGCAGTATTATAGTAGTTATATTCTAGCACATAGGGGCAGTATTATAGTAGTTATATTCTTGTACATAGGGGCAATATTATAGTAGTTATATTCCTGTACATAGGGGCAGTATTATAGTAGCTATATACTTGTACATAGGAGCAGTATTATAGTAGTTATAGTCTTGTACATAGGGGCAGTATTATAGTAGTTATATTCCTGTACATAGGAGCAGTATTATAGTAGTTATATTCTTGTACATAGAAGCAGTATTATAGTAGTTATATTCTTGTACATAGGAGCAGTATTATAGTAGTTATATTCTTGTACATAGGGGCAGTATTATAGTAGTTATATTTCTGTACATAGAAGCAGTATTATAGTAGTTATATTTTTGTATATAGAAGCAGTGTTATAGTAGTTATATTCTTGTACATAGGGGCATTATTATAGTAGTTATATTCTTGTACATAGGGGCAGTATTATAGTAGTTATATTCTTGTACATAGGGGCAGTATTATAGTAGTTACATTCTTGTACATACGGCAGTATTATAGTAGATATATTCTTGTACATAGGGGCAGCATTATAGTAGTTATATTCTTGTACATAGAGGGTAGTATTATAGTAGTTATATTCTTGTACATAGGAGCAGTATTATAGTAGTTATATTCTTGTACATAGGCGGCAGTATTATAGTAGTTATATTCTTGTACATAGGAGCAGTATTATAATAGTTATAATCTTGTACATGGGGGCAGTATTATAGTAGTTATATTCTTTTACATAGGAGCAGTATTATAGTAGTTATATTCTTGCACATAGGGGGCAGTATTATAGTAGTTATATTCTTGTACATAGGGGCAGTATTATAGTAGTTATATTCTTGTACATAGGAGCAGTATTATAGTAGTTATATTCTTGTACATAGGAGCAGTATTATAGTAGTTATATTCTTGTACATAGGGGCAGTATTATAGTAGTTATATTCTTGTACATAAGAGCAGTATTATAGTAGTTATATTCTTGTACATAGGGGCAGTATTATAGTAGTTATATTCTTGTACATAGGGGCAGTATTATAGTAGTTATATTCTTGTACATAGGAGCAGTATTATAGTAGTTATATTCTTGTACATAGGGGCAGTATTATAGTAGTTATATTCTTGTACATAGGGGCAGTATTATAGTAGTTATATTCTTGTACATAGGGGGCAGTATTATAGTAGTTATATTCTTGTACATAGGAGCAGTATTATAGTAGTTATATTCTTGTACATAGGGGCAGTATTATAGTAGTTATATTCTTGTACATAAGAGCAGTATTATAGTAGTTATATTCTTGTACATAGGGGCAGTATTATAGTAGTTATATTCTTGTACATAGGGGCAGTATTATAGTAGTTATATTCTTGTATATAGGGGCAGTATGATAATAGTTTTATTCTGTGACATGTTTATGTCTTAAACCCTATAATTTTATAAGAATTTTTTTATGTATCGCTTCGCCCTATAACTGGTGTCGTTTCCTTCTTCCATCTCCTTTCCTCTTGTTTCCTCCACTTTCAGGTTGGATCTGGCCTCGTATTCGATGTGTAAGACGTTTTATGTACTTCCTTCAAACCTGAGACGTTTCTGCTTTGCCCATAAATTCCCTGCCGATAGGTCGGGTTTTCTGGTCCGGCACACGACACTTCTGCTTTTACCATTAGTTCTCGCGTTCTCGTTGCTCGCTGTCAGGAGGGGACGTGCAATCAAACCCAATGTCGCCTTCTCTTTCCCCGTTCCCACAGTAACCAGTGATAATCTCCGAGGCTGGATATAGCACTGAGCTGTATACAAGGACACGGGGCTGAGATGTGAGACGGGATCTCTGGTCCTCCACATCAGGACAGCGGGAGCCTTGGGCATGGACAACAAAGTCGCTTCATTAACACATAATGGTCAGATTTACATCAAGATCTGCTCAGATA
Organism: Ranitomeya variabilis; assembly: GCF_051348905.1. Classification (NCBI taxonomy): domain Eukaryota; kingdom Metazoa; phylum Chordata; class Amphibia; order Anura; family Dendrobatidae; genus Ranitomeya; species Ranitomeya variabilis. The sequence goes on from NC_135238.1 coordinate 235,532,678, forward strand.
GGTGAAACAGGAGCTTCTTTAAAGGGATTGTCCCAACTTCCTTAAAGGGATTATGTCATATTCCATCACATTTGTTAATATTTGGATCTCTCATAGAAATCAATAGAGGAAACCTGGCATCCCTGCCACCACGGATATAATGGGGTCTCATTACTGTAATAACTGTGGATTTATAATAGTTTGTGACCAATGTGGCAGAACCAAGTAGCATTGCCCCCATACATCTGCGTGGGGCTTCCTTCTGCTATATCCACTATTATATTGTCCTATATTAGCAGAGACTGGAGCATTTTGGGTCCTCAGATGACATAATTAATGCATTATCCACGTGTCTGAATGTGGAGGACAGATAATCTGATGATGGTTTATCTACAGCAGAAGCGGAAAATGCTTAGACTTTGTGGAGAAATCTAATATCTGAAACAGTGAGAAAATAAAAAAAGAAAAAAAACTTAAAGAAAAACTAATTTCATTATTTTCATACTTTTGTCCACCTTAGAAAGTTTTGAAACTTTGCAAATCACTTTATTAGGGAATTTATCATCATTCCTGTGAAAAAAGAATGCATATAATGTATCTTCCTAATCTCTGCCGTTGCCATCACTGCCATCATCTGCACTCCACAAGAACGCACTCTGATATCAATGCAGCTGAAGGCAGCAAACAGATTGGAGAAAGCCGCGCTTTGGGAGCCATTTACATTTATTTTTTATGTAAATAAATTAAAATACCCTCATTAACTGATTTGCAAAGTTTATAACTTTCCAGGCTGGACAACATTATACAAAAACTGTAGCTACTCTTTAAATCTTGAAAATGAATCTTTTCTTAACAAGTAATATATTGAGACAAGTTTTCTTAGCTTTTGCGGAGAATGGTTGTCGTTGAGGAGCGCAGCTACGTTTGGGGGAGACATTGGCAATGCTCCAAAGGATAGTATGCAAATTAGCTTTCTTTAAAGGAAAGAATGTATCTTTGAGGTATCACCTATTGACTTACCATTGGTGCAACCTGTACAGCCGCACAGGGGCCCAGGAGGTCAGGGGGCCACTTCTTGTTCTTTAGTAGCTTCTGTTACAGATGCATTATGGGACAGCAATGGGCCCCTACAGTGTTCTTGCAGCGGGTCCTCCTCTGTCTGTGTTTGGACCCTTTAGGGTTACGTCCCTATAAGTCTTCTTAGAGCCTTGCATCATGACTTGAAATATTAGCCAATAATGACACATATCAACTAACAGCTGATTTCGGGGGGCTTGTCCCACATTGGGGTTTGGCTGGCTGGAAGGATCCCGCTTCATACAGCTTCGGGGAATTATTTTTGTATGGAGTCTTAATGGCCGCACTTTGCAAAAGAAAGAAATCCAGCATAGTCCCATGTGCTATCCTACAAAAAGTCAATGTCCGACCTTTAAAGGCGCTTCCTCTTCAGTATGAACATTCCCCGCCGTCTGCTCGGTGCGGTCCCGATGATTGACAGCTCAGACCAGTGATCTCGTCATGCTGCTGGCCATAAGGCCGGCCTCACACTCAGCGTATGTAAACACGGTCCGTTTTTTACGGCCGTAATACGTAGAAAAGTCCCCAAAGTAGTGATCCGTATGTCATCCGTAGGCAGGGTGTGTCAGCGTATTTTGCGCATGGCATCCTCCGTATGTAATCCGTATGGCATCCGTACTGCGAGATTTTCTCGCAGGCTTGCAAAACCGACATCTAATGGATTTATGTGCTCAAATGTTCGGGAAAACATATATACAGTATATATATATATATATATGTCATTGAGACACATATATATATATTCTGTATTTATATTTAATTCAGCGCGATATATGTGAAAAGCCGGTAATTCAATTGCCGGCTTTTCATTTCTCCTTCCCAAACCCGACAGGATATGAGACATGATTACATACAGTAAACCATCTCATATCCCCTTTTTTTTGCATATTCCACACTACTAATGTTAGTAGTGTGTATGTGCAAAATTTTTGGTGCAGTCACACTGCTGGTCCGTGTGGAATCCGTAATTTTCTCGCCCCCATAGACTTTCATTGGCGATTTTTTTGCGCAATACGGTGACAAACGCAGCATGCTGCGATTTTCTACGGCCGTACAAGACCGTATATTACGGATGCGTAATATACGGCAGATAGGAGCTGGGCCATAGAGAATCATTGGGCCGTGTGTAATGCGAATTTTACAGACGTAGTTTATGCGCTCATACGTCCGTAAAACTCGCTAGTGTGAGGCCGGCCTAAGTGTGCGCCCCCTGGCCCTGCAGCATGGGACATACGCAGGGGCACTGAAGATGGCGGGATCCTGTAAGAGGGACACTGTAAGCATTGGACTTCTAGCCTAAGAGACCGGCCACCTCTGAAAAACTGCAGCAGTGGTCGGTGACCGAGGCCATGAGCACTAAACTAAAAATCCGACTATTTTTGAGAACAAAGAGATTTTTTAATGAGAAGTAAACTGTGAAGTTGTTTGTTTTCCCCCAGCATTCCCATTAAGTCTGCTATGTTGCACAAGCCGTGCTCCCTGGAGACGCGCATGTCCCTGGCACATGGGGCATTGCCCTCGGACTTGTGGTGACAATCATGAATTTGGCTCCAAAAGAGTCTTGGGCTCAGTATCGCTCCCGTACACTTCAATGAAAAAGATTACAGGATGCTCCTTATATGCGATGCACTAAAGAGTCAGGTAAGGTCAGGGACCCCCAAGCCTTTAGCTGAGGGGTCCAAAGTGATCTTAAGACTGCCGAGGCCATAGAACAGTACAAATGATGCCTTTTTTTTTGTAGTAATCTGATTTGCCAGCGCTGAGAAATCCAGATCTGAAGCCGCTTGTAAATGATACAAGAAGTGCATTGGGGGTGTGTCCAGCACTCAGAATACATCAACACTCCCACAATGCACTTCACGGCTATTTTGCAAGTGATTTCTCAGCGCTGAATCATCAGATTACTACAAGACAGGCGTCATTTTTATTCATCTTTTATGATCTATACAGCCGAAGCGCTAGCTTGATTAGTAAAACAATACTGGTAGGTTTCCTTTAAGGTGGGCATGCACATTACACTTATGAAGTATAAATATTCTGTTTTCAGCAAGACCAGACGATGATCAAATGAGAATAAAATGTTTTAATGGCATCCATTTTGCAAGTGTTGGAAATATAAATGACTGGACATGTTGAGCTTCGATATGCCCAATACTATAGTTGGAGTAAAAACTGATCAACCATGTTTAATTTCAACTTGTCCGATCCTTTATTACTAAGGAAGATTAGTGATAGCCAGAGGTGTCTGAAAGTGGCCTAGCCCTCGCTTTACATTCAGAACACACGCACACTCAGCTGAACCGAGCATCCGAGTGTCTGGGGAGTTGGTTAAGAACCGCTGATCGGTCACCTTTATTCCAGGGCTACTAAGTGAAGGATAGTTGGCTAAAATTGGCCTTACACATGATACAACATTGACAGCGATCTCTCAATCATGTTTCCACCTAAGAGACAGGACTCCTCAGGTAGGGGATAATTATTCTTGAAAACAAAAGGATGGGGCATCAAAAATTCCATCTGCCCGACCTTCCCCCCTGACACCGTCCATCGGAGGAATTAGGAAGACTCATACATGTCCGATGGTGACTGTCCCTCCAAATTCAGCAGGTGAGGCCGCTGTTTAATGCATATGGAGGCCTACACTTAGACTATGCAGGATCTGAACAGTGGCACCGATGGCGGATTACACAACGTCCTGGTTATACAAGACACCGCCGTGAGAGAAGATCTTGATCGGTGCCAGTAATGGAGCTCATCCATCAGGATTATCACAAACCGCATTCATAACACCATAATTCTTGCTCCGGGCAACGCAACATGGCGAAGACAAGAACATGATTGCAAGTCTGACAGCAACAGGAAATGAGGGAGGTGAGAAGAATATCACCGGTACACCGCCATGTACTAATGGCCATTCTGAACCGATCATTAGCCAACGCCAGGGATTCTACATGGTGATGGTGCACACAGGACTCATGGCAGGTTGTTACCCTCCATAAAATCCGGACTGACTCAGAAGCTGTCTGTACGGACCACCTTAGGTTATATCATATTAAAGTGGGACAACAAGTCCCAGTGTTCCAATGACAGCGCCAAGCATAATAGCAGCCATGATGGCCCCATCGCTGGTGATGATGATCAAGATACAAGTGCAGATGTATCCACAGTGCCATCTACCTCCTATCTATATGTTCTCCATCTATGTCCACTCTCCTCAGGCTTCTGTAAGAGCAGAGCTGTCAATCAACAAGAGGTGTCGGAGATAGAAGCAATATAAGTAGCTGGGAAATAGCACTGAACTGCTCGGCCGCACCCAGGCTGCACCAGCGCTTCATCTGATAGACGCCCTTTAAAAGGAGCTCAAATGCTCGTGTGCCCCATAATAAGACACCAGTATTATAACTGGTGCATGGAGGGTATTGACCTCTTGAAGGTTTTGCACTTGGGACCATGAACTTAATTGTTCCCCAATAATATTTTATTCCACCAGTTTCAGCCTCCTGCTGTCTTTCTATGCCACCAGAAGAAAGTTACAAGTGCTGCCACGAATAGTTACTAATTGCTCACAATCTGCAGAGTTATCGGAAAAGATGGTATTGATGGATTCCTGGGGTAACAATGTAGATTATAATCCCCCCTCCTCCAGCATCTGTTGCACTATAGGGTCCCGACTGCCACCGAAAAGGCTCAGATCGTGCTCTGATGGTTCCACTTGTTACACACATAGATTCTCAGTTTTAAAAAATTATATTACAAAAATATTAGCAAATTAAAAATACCGTATATTTATTTCTCATTTTCCACAATAGGATATTACAGCAGCCCGGGTATAATATTACTGATCACATCCTGATCTCTATTTGGAGGCTATGTTTTCAGTGAAAGCTGTCTGAAGAACAATCTTCAGGAGAGCAGCGCTCCCTCCGCCGGCCGCCTGCTTTGCCGGGCTCTTCCGGACTATGCTTTCTCCAGCAGAGACAGCGTTACCTCTGCAGTACAGGAGAGGCGCAGAGGGACTGATGATAGATCCATCGATGTGTCCAGCTTTAGAGCATCGTGAACAGGCTATAATAACGCATAATGTCTGCTCGTGTTGCGATGTCCTTGCCATGCTGGGACTGCAGGACGGATGTAACCTCAGCTATGAGCTGTACACTATTACATGAAAAATCCATCGATTTTTGAGAACAGAGAGGATATTTTAGAACAAATAGATTGCAAAGTTGCTGTTTTTTTCCAATCTTTTTGCAATCTCACCCATTAACGACCTTCAGACGACCCCTTTAAGGACAGGGTTGCTTCTCCAACTCTCCGAAGCACAAGGCGGGAGAAGAGACAGCGCTGACCACACTGACCTTTCTGAAAAAGCACAAGACAAAAATGAATCCATTTATTTTGAGAAAATTAATATTATTCTTTCCAAATTGAAAACATTCTGTCAAAACTGTTAGCAGAAAAGAACAAAACGATCCATCTCCTGCAATACTGACATACTCTGCGCTGTTTGCACAATGCACTTGGCCTGGAAACGACCAACTTGCTGCATCATTTCATCAACTCGCCTGATAGGTTTCCAGGCGATTGGTTTCTTATGTTGGGGTCATATTTTCTGGAGCAAGGAGCGTTGTTTCCCCAGGAACACGGCAGGTGACGTATCTGATATTCTCCTTATTATATAACAGCCATATCGCCGCTGCTTTACTGCATGCTTCTCGTTGTGCCGGCAACTTATAAATGTTCGCTGCCCCTGATCCTGATGTTGTTTCTGGACTGCGCTGCCTGGAAAACAACAGTAAATCAACTTTCTGCATCGTCCCAAGGAATATAAAATCTTGGTGCAGATAAAGAAGAGGCGGCTCATAAGTGGAGAAAGAAGCAGATTTCCCCGATAACCTGTATCACAAACCTTCTTGTAGTGTCCTGTACTATTGATTTATGCATCTTCTATTGAAACACCAGCGACCCCCGTAAATCGCACTGCGCACCCTGACCAGTAACGACACATTTTCTGGATCATCAGTTATTAAAACTGAATATTTTTGGTTTCCGCTGTTTACGTTTCCAATCATGCAGCCGATGACTAGCAGAGCCGATGAAGTGTGATGGACTCTTTTTTCCATAATGTATCCTAATAAAATGTGACAATTGGTGTTTTTAATTACAATTAGAAGAAAATTGAAGACAACGGATTCTTGGAAAAATGACGCCGCAATAAGGAATTTTCGTAAGAAAACGCCAAGAAGACAGATGGTAAAAACAATGTACTTGTACAACCACAGCAATAAAATTCTTTATTAATAGGCGACCACAATTCCCGATGCGAAACTAATTCCTCCGCTCGACATGTTGACTTGTTTTTGTTTGCGTTTTTTGCGTGTAGAATGCGTTTATACTCGGGACCACATTTTATGGCTCTGATATAAGGACATTAGATACTTTCATTTCTCCACTTTACATTTTTGATGCAACTTCTGAGAGTGTTGAAGTTCCAGTACTTTGCACCTGAGTAACAAGTGGAGAAATGTTACATTTGCTATTATATTAATTTTTGAAACTTTTTTTTAAGTTCCTCCTTTTGCTTTCTCACACCGACAAAAGAATAGTTTCACTTATTAGTCACGATTTTGAACAAATCTGTTAGAAGTTTATCAAATCGATTCCATGCAGATTGAATTTGTGTTGAATTTTAGGAAATTCGCTGCGCCCACGGAATTCTTACTGTTTGCATTTTCATTTTGTGCAAATTGCAGAAAGTGCAAAGAGAAATTTTACAGAAAGCAGAAGATTTCAATAGTCAAAGAAGTCTCACATGACCTCAGGTGTGGCCATGTAGGAGTCACATCATATCTTTAAGCGGAGCCAATCAGGAGGGAAAATCACAGACTATATAAAAGCCAAGGTAGGGAATGCAACTGACATTTTATGGTGAATCTGGATAGTGACAGGACGTCACAGATCAGCAATGGAGATAGTGAGAAAAAGTTAAAAAATCCTGAATACACGTTACAGATAATGTGTGACAGTTCAGCAGTGATTAGCAGCTATCACCCATTTACCAATAGCCTTATAATCTGAGCACACGTGGAAATTACTTTGGCTTTGTTTGTGTTAGAGAGCGTGGAAAGTGTTCAATAGACTCCAAGGAGACCTCCGAGACTTTTCGGGGCAATTGGAGCCATTTAAGTTCTTGAAATTTACTGCAAATCAAATAAAAAAAATAGTGAAAGCTGATGAGTATCAAACATTTTGTTCATGTTCAGTCTTAATCATTTTCATTAAACTGTACCCTGCAAAAAATCAGCTGTGGTTCATCTGACACCCCCAGCTCTGCTACATCTGACACCCCCAGCTCTGCTACATCTGACACCCCCAGCTCTGCTACATCTGACACCCCCATCTCTTCTACATCTGACACCCCCAGCTCTGCTACATCTGACACCCCCAGCTCTGCTACATCTGACACCCCCAGCTCTGCTACATCTGACACCCCCAGCTCTGCTACATCTGACACCCCCAGCTCTGCTACATCTGACACCCCCAGCTCTGCTACATCTGACACCCCCATCTCTTCTACATCTGACACCCCCAGCTCTGCTACATGTGACACCCCCAGCTCTGCTACATCTGACACCCCCAGCTCTGCTACATCTGACACCCCCAGCTTTGCTACATATGACACCCCCAGCTCTGCTACATCTGACACCCCCATCTCTTCTACATCTGACACCCCCAGCTCTGCTACATCTGACACCCCCAGCTCTGCTACATCTGACACCCCCAGCTCTGCTACATCTGACACCCCCAGCTCTGCTACATCTGACACCCCCAGCTCTGCTACATCTGACACCCCCATCTCTTCTACATCTGACACCCCCAGCTCTGCTACATGTGACACCCCCAGCTCTGCTACATCTGACACCCCCAGCTCTGCTACATCTGACACCCCCAGCTCTGCTACATATGACACCCCCAGCTCTGCTACATCTGACACCCCCATCTCTTCTACATCTGACACCCCCAGCTCTGCTACATCTGACACCCCCAGCTCTGCTACATCTGACACCCCCAGCTCTGCTACATCTGACACCCCCATCTCTTCTACATCTGACACCCCCAGCTCTGCTACATGTGACACCCCCAGCTCTGCTACATCTGACACCCCCAGCTCTGCTACATCTGACACCCCCAGCTCTGCTACATATGACACCCCCATCTCTTCTACATCTGACACCCCCAGCTCTGCTATATCTGACACCCCCAGCTCTGCTACATGTGACACCCCCAGCTCTGCTACATGTGACACCCCCATCTCTTCTACATCTGACACCCCCAGCTCTGCTACATCTGACACCCCCATCTCTTCTACATCTGACACCCCCAGCTCTGCTACATTTGACACCCCCAGCTCTGCTACATCTGACACCCCCAGCTCTGCTACATCTGACACCCCCAGCTCTGCTACATGTGACACCCCCAGCTCTGCTACATCTGACACCCCCAGCTCTGCTATATCTGACACCCCCAGCTCTGCTACATGTGACACCCCCATCTCTTCTACATCTGACACCCCCAGCTCTGCTACATCTGACACCCCCAGCTCTGCTACATCTGACACCCCCAGCTCTGCTACATCTGACACCCCCAGCTCTGCTATATCTGACACCCCCAGCTCTGCTACATCTGACACCCCCAGCTCTGCTACATATGACACCCCCAGCTCTGCTACATCTGACACCCCCATCTCTTCTACATCTGACACCCCCAGCTCTGCTACATCTGACACCCCCAGCTCTGCTACATCTGACAACCCCAGCTCTGCTACATCTGACGGTATTTGTAACACTCGTGCATTTCTCGCATCCTCAGACGTATTTATTTTTGCTCTCCCGGGTTACAGCGCTGAGATCCCTTCTAGACACAATTGTATCCAAAGCAGTGAGCACAGCAGACCAGCGTCGTGTCCAAGGAAAACAACATAAACAGCTCAGCCAGGCCATTTTACTCTCCGTAGTTAGATATAAAAGACGGAAAGCCAGAAAGAAAAAGGGAAATGTCTAGTAACACTCACAGGGTAGCGCATAGAGGGGGCTACAAGGTTTTGCTAAGTTTTGTATTCACGCGGCCTGCCAATCAACCCCCCCATCTAGTGCAGGGCCAGGGTCCACAATACCTGAGTGGACTAACAAGTTGCTTGATACTTTTTATCTGTTGTTTGCTGGTCTGGATTCTTCTCAGTTCATGCATTATTTGCAGAAAACTAAAACTACCAAACATAACCCGGATGGAGGATAGAGCTCCAGGACTAGTTTATTTCCAACCACTTGACCAACGGCAACAATCTAACTAACTAGCCACGATAACAATTTACTATGTTGCTATTGGCATGCATTAAGCCTAAACAGTCCGATCCTTATTCATTAATCCTTTTTTGCCAATTTTCTGGAGTGAATCTGCTTGAACATTGTATGTGATTGGTTCCAAAACAGTGAGAGACATTCGTCAGGAGATTCCTGCTTTGGGTTCCCATTTTCAGGACGCTCCACGTGCTGTGCCAAGTGTTAGCTCCAGGTCCAAAAATTATCCCGCTTCCTGGCGGCTGCATTACAGCGATGCGCTGTGTGTCATTCACTAAGCCCCACCCCTGCAGAATAACGTGAGTACGCCCCTGCTTACACAATATATCCATGGTCAAACTTCATTAAATGTTTCCGCTTCATCTTTTTTTGCAGTGTTATTTTCTAAGCATGTTTCTACCCCATCAGCCTTGTAGAGCTGCCAATAGGAAGCAAATATTTTACTGTCAGGATCTGAAAGCGATCTAATAAGCGGAAAATCTGTGAAACATTCTCGATGTCTGATATATATATATATATATATATATATATATATATATATATATATATATATATTCCCTCATGTTTTATTTGACTCAGTTACAAGACTCCTGACCACTCACATTTACATAGATATTAAACTATCTCCACTGTATAGATCAGTGCAGCATCAACTCTAATGATTAATATGGTGATGACAGGAGGAAAACCAGAGCACATTGCACTTTATACCAAGGACATTATGTTCAATGCACCTAAGAAGAGAATGTGAAGCGGTAAAATTATGACTAAGAGTCTCAAAGGGTTGACATTATGCAGTAGTACTGAGCAGTGTAGCTGTGAGTCCCACACTCAGGTGAGATAAAACACTTACTAGAAATTAGCAGCACAGTTCTCCATTTGCTGCTCTACATAGACTTCAATATAGAGCTGTAATCTGATTCATAATTGAGCGGACACTTATGTTTTGATCAAGACAAGGTTCAGCAGTTTTTCAGAATGAATGATGAGTTCATCAGGTGAGAGAGGAGAAGAAGTGGCTGATAAGTGGAGAAAGAAGTAGAATTCTCTGATAACACAAAGTACAAAATTTATGTTTGACTGTATTTTTGATTTACGAAAATGTTGATAAAAAGACGGTGTCTAGGGATACAAATGGAACGTGTGAAGAAATTTAGGAATTTAGCTAGACCAGGTGAATTTGAAAAATTTGCCATTCGATTCATAAGAAAGAAGGTTCACATGACCTCAGACGCAGTCGTGCGGGATTTTCCATAATGCCTTGAACCTATAACATTACATGGCATAGCACAGTCAATCTGGAGGAACTGTCATAGCCTGTATAAAAGTCCGAGGCAGGGAATGCAGCAGCCATTTTAATGCTAATCTGCATAGTGAGTAAACGTCACAGTTCAGCAATAGAGCTAGGTAGAAGAAGCCATAAAACACAGAATAAACATTACAGATAGTGTGTGAGGGCACAACAGTGATAAACATCCGCCCATAGTCAGATATGTTAAGGTCACATTGACATTGCTGAAGCCGTCTATGCCAGGGGTCGGGAACCTATGGCTCGCGAGCCAGATATGGCTCTTTTGATGGCCGTATCTGGCTCGCAGACAGGGCTCCTACCTGTCTATGGGAAGGATCAGTGGCGTAGGAAGGGGGGTGCGGGGGGGGCGGTCCGCCCCGGGCGGCACAATGCGGGGGGCGGCACAATGCGGCGGTGAGTCAGTGGCGTATCTAGGGGGGCGCAGCCGGCAGGGGGGCGCAGTCGGGCCGCCTAAAGCGGCGGTCCGCAGTGTCTCCCCCGGCGGCTGCATTCTGTCACCCCCCGCACTGGGAGTCAGCTGTTCTCTGTGCCGACTGTCAAGCTGACAGCCGGCACAGAGAAGCTGCGGCGCGCCGGCTCCCAGTGTTCAATTGTACTCGTATCTGTGATGCGAGTACAATTGAAGCTCTGACTGCCGGGTCAGAGCGACGCCAGCAGCGTGATCAGGTCATGTGATCACGCTGCTGACGTCACTCACCTGCGCGGCAGAGCAGGAGCTGCAGATCGACCAGGAGACACAGAGCGGTGGAAAGTGCTCCAGTGGAGCTGAAGACACCGAAGGTGCAGGGGGGGATTTACTGTGAGTGGGGATGGGGGGTGTTGTGATTTTGCTTTTTGCTCCCTCTAGTGGTCATTAGTGATTTGACTCTGGAGCTTCTGTCTTTTCCTATATCCTCACCTGGGCCGTTAGTTCAGGGGCGTTGCTATATAAGCTCCCTGGACCTTCAGTTCAATGCCTGGCATCGTTGAAATCAGAGCTAATCTGTTGTGCTCTTGTCCTATGATCCGGGTTCCTGTATTTCAAGCTAAGTCTGCTTCCTTGCTTTTTGCTTTTGTTTTGTTTGGTATTTTTGTCCAGCTTGTTCCAATCTGTATCCTGACCTTTGCTGGAAGCTCTAGGGGGCTGGTGTTCTCCCCCTGGACCGTTAGACGGTTCGGGGGTTCTTGAATCTCCAGCGTGGATTTTTATAGGGTTTTTGTTGACCAGATAAGTTATCTTGCTATATTCTGCTATTAGTAAGCTGGCCTCTCTTTGCTGAACCTGGTTCATTTCTGTGTTTGTCATTTCCTCTTACCTCACCGTTATTATTTGTGGGGGGCTTGTATCTTGCTTTGGGGTCCCTTTCTCTGGAGGCAAGAGAGGTCTTTGTTTTCTTCTCCTAGGGGTAGTTAGATTCTCCGGCTGGCGCGAGTCATCTAGCGATCACCGTAGGCATGATCCCCGGCTACTTCTAGTGTTGGCGTTAGGAGTAGCTATTTGGTCAACCCAGTTACCACAGCCCTATGAGCTGGATTTTTGAATCTCGCAGACTTACACGTTCCTCTGAGACCCTGTCCACTGGGGTCATAACAGGGGGGCATATAATATTGTGGGGGGATTTACTGTGAGTGGGGATGGGGGGCATATAATATTGTGGGGGGATTTACTGTGAGTGGGGATGGGGGCATATATTGTGGGGGGGGATGGGGGCATATATTGTGGGGGGGATTTCATGTGAGTGGGGATAGTGGGATATATTATTGGATTGGGGATATTTAATATGAGTGGAGATGGGGGGATTTATTGTGGGGGGAAATTTAATGTGAGTGGAGATGGGGTATTTATTGTGTGTGGGGGGAGATTTGTCATGGGGATGGGGGGATTTAATGTGTGGGGGAGATCTGAGGACACAAAATGAAGAGCAAAGGGGGAGATGGGGGGGGCATATATGAGGAAACAGTATGGGGGATGGGTGCAGACAGCTTGGGGTCAAACGGGGGAATGTATGCGGACACAGTATGAGTAGCGATGTGAAAAACGTATGTGGACAGAGTACGGGGAGTGAGGGTGTTGGGATGTGTGCATGCGTAGCATGGGGGACAGTGTAAGGGCACAGCCAGGAGGGGACAGTATACAAAGGAGGGGGAGTGTGATGAGAGAGTACAGTATAAATACTGGGCCCTATAGGGGGGACACAGTGTGAGAGGTCAGTGTGAAGAGGGGTCCGGTATAGAAAGGGGAGGTCAGTGTGAAGAGCAAGTACCATAAGACGGACAGTGTGGGGGTCATATTTTATGCAGACAATATAGTGAGGGGAAATTTTTTATTCAGGAGCATTATAATGACACTTGTATCTTTAAGGGCGTCATGTGGAGATTTTCTGCAAAAGAACGGAGAAGATGGAAGTCTGCAGAGACAGCTGTGGATGAGAAAACTCAACATGGGGAGAACGGCTCCAGAGGAGACGTCATCTATCAGGTACCTGGATGTAAATGTTATTTGTGATACTAACTCTCATGTTTTTATTTATGTTAGGAGCATTAAAGGGGATGTCCAGGTTTGTGATGAGTCTGCAGTCATTCTTTGTGACTGCAGACTTCTGACTTCTCACAGTGCGCCCTGCACACTGTCAGGATTCTCTGGTGCTGGCGATTTACATACATGCGGTCACGTGCTGACTAGACATGTATGGCCTCACTCTATGAAAATGAACTGAGCGAGGCCAGGCACGTCTAGTCGGAATGTGGTCAGAAGTATACAAATCCCATGCTTGTGCTGACATGACTGTCCACCGGCAAGGGAGAATCCTAAAAGTGTGCAGTGCATGCGTTGTGAGAATTCAGAAGCTGCGATGTCAGGATTCAGCTCCGCAGGTTCCAGTCGTCGACACATGGAAACTTCACTCATATGCGATTTTCATACTCATGGTCCTGTGACAACGAGCTTCTCTTCTGCTTCTCTCAGTTTTTCACTGAACATTGGGAGCTTAAGGGAGAGGAGCTCGTCGGTACATGACTAAGTGTGAAAATCGCATACGTTCTGGGGGGGGCGCCAAACTCGGGAACAGCCCCGGGCGGCAAAAGCTCTAGCTACGCCCCTGGGAAGGATGCATGCACCGCGCTCCATCAGGCCGCGGTGCACGCTGATATTGGTAGTTCTTTGATGGCCTGATAAGCATTGGCGGCAGTGGTGAGCGGCAGGGAGCATGGACTACATTTCCCATAACTCCCTGCATAGCCGCGCCGTCTGCAAGCACGTACGGCTCTCGCGGAATTATATTTCAAAATATGTGGCGTTTACGGCTCTCTTAGCCAAAAAGGTTCCTGACCCCTGGTCTATGCGAAAGAGCTTGAAACTGGTTGGATTGAGCCCCAGGAGGCCGCAGAGGTATATACACGTTTATTCACGGCAATCGGATTCTTTGCAGCACTTGCAATTTCCTGTGAATCGACTTTTAAAGAAAAAATTGGTCGAATTCGCATTTCACAAATGTAACTCATCTCTACCAGTAGCCACCGTCCTCCAGCTGCAGAAGGAGCATCGCCGGACAAACATCAAGCCTTTCTACAAGGTCGGAAGTTAATTTTCGATGCACATTTTGTAAAGAATCTGCAGATAATCCACAACAAATTCAACGCAAAACTAAACACCATTTTGCCATATGTCGTTTTCTGCACTGAAATGGTCTCTGGAAACTCAATCTGTTGTACAAGAGACTGCCTCTCTATGCTGCACAGACTTGTTTCAGGTCCCTCACACTTTTCTATGTTATCGTTAGGATTAGGAAGCTACTAGAAGAAAAAGAAGAGCATGAATTCTTAATTTTTAGGAGCGATACTAGTAGTTCCATCAGGGCGAGGATGCAGGATTCCTGATTCTTAGAAAATGGATTGCTAAATAATAGAAGATTTCATAATGTTTTACGGTGGCGACTTTTCCTGGAAGGCAAATTTCATATTTCAACATGAAATCTAAATTATATTTTTATTGAAAGTGACTTTAATTGTTGCCATGTGTCACTTCTAATACTGGTGTATTCATGTGGCAGAGAAGCCTTGGGGGGCGCTGCGTCTGCCCCCCTAGAGCGGCACCCCTGATTGGACACATATTTCAGCTACTTTCTTCCTGATCGAGTGATCGATATTCCAATACCTGAAGTCACAACCATAGTCGAGATCAAAGCAGTAGAAGAGGCTTCCTCTCAGTGCTGAACAGACTTGTTTCGGTTTTAATGTTTTGTAAAATATTTCTGAGATCGAGGAAACTTGTTCGAGGTGAAAGAAATTTTCCTTGAATATTAGAAAAATTCTAATTTTGCAGAATTTTTTTTTTTTTCGTTTGTGGAAAACAGTGGCCAGTCGGATTCTTATCTGCTGAATTGTAATGAGCAAAATGGTAAAAAGAGAAATACATTACCATGTACCTGACCTGCCGCTGTAGCTGCTGCGCACCTCTTCATTCACCACTATGCAGATAATGTGATGCAGGTCAAAAGCTCAGGACATTGCTGACCCCAGGACTAAAGAAATAATGGAAAACCCTAAGGCCATGTGCACACGCTGTGGATTCCATTGCGGAATTTTCCGCAGCGTTTTTAATAAATTCCGCAGTGCAAAACCTCTGCGGTTTTTACTGCGGTTTACGCTGCGGTTTTTCACCTGCAGTTTCCTATTGGAGCAGGTGAAAAACCGCTGCGGATTCCGCACAAAGAATTGACATGCTGCGGAAAATAAACCGCTGCGTTTCCGCACGTTTTTTTCCACAGCATGTGCACTGCGGATTTCATTTCCCATAGCTTTACATGGTACTATAAATGCATGGGAAACCGCTGCGGATCCGCAGCTGCGGAAACGCTGCGGATCCGCAGCAAAATCCGCAGCGTGTGTACATACCCTAAAGCATCACTAGGACCATATGATTCACATCTCTGCCAATGGCTGAGCTGCAGCACCGAGAGCACGGCCACGACACGGAGCGCAGGGTTCTGCTGCTTCACTTCTGGTAACGACAGCGCTTGTGGTGGCAGGTTCCCAAAAAAAATCATATCAATGACCAATCTAAAAAGGAACGTGTCATCAGAAAATGACCTATTGTTAAAAATCAGGTTTTTGTGTTATATGTATTTTTTTTTTTTTTTTTTAAATATTGGCAATGGTTTTTTTCCATGTCATGATCTTTATGAAAAAATAAATTTAGTAACATTGCAATTTTCACACTGGTGATTGGGGGTATTTCAGGCTCATAATTCCTCTCTTTTCAGGAAGAGCTTACACCCACATAGTTATCAGAGGCAGGAATCCAATGAATGATAACACCTCTATACACAGTAGATTACACAGGATCCACCATTCACAATAGTTGATGTCACAGTTCACCTCCTCCTCCTGTACAATGACTGATAACACCTCTATATACAGTAGATAACACAGGATCCACCATTCACAATAGGTGATATCACAGCTCACCTCCTCCTCCTGTACAATGACTGATAACACCTCTATATACAGTAGATAACACAGGATCCACCATTCACAATAGGAGATATCACAGCTCACCTCCTCCTCCTGTACAATGACTGATAACACCTCTATATACAGTAGGTAACACAGGATCCACCATTCACAATAGGTGATATCACAGCTCACCTCCTCCTGTACAATGACTGATAACACCTCTATATACAGTAGATAACACATGACCGTGTATGGTCAATATGGCTCCCCCTAATATCCCAACCTCACCCACCATTTTTTGATAACCAATCAATAATACAAATAAAAACGTAACACCAATTTCAATTTTGGATAATTATGGCCACAGCGGCCAGTTTATTAACAAACAACAAAAACCTTTTATTAAACATTAGCATAATTTTATGCAAAATTAGAAGGGAGGGTTCTTGGAGCCCAACGGGAAAATTCTGGCTTAAAATATTTTTGGCAAAACCAAAAAACATAAGAACACCTCAATTTACCCCCAGCCGTACCACCAGCTCGAGGGCACCATAATTCCCGTTTTGGGAAGAAATTAACCACCACCAGCTCCCAGGGTAAACACCCCGTCCAGAGCCTGTAACCAAAAATGCCAGAACACCAAACCCGTTTAACTGTCCGGAATTTCCTTCAAATTCCTTAGCCGCTGAATCCGCATAAACTCCAAGAACCCCACCCCCCGCAACAGCCACTGTGACAAGAAAATTAACAACCTTAAAAAACTTGACCTACTAACGATCCCTACTCTAACTCAAAATACCCTGCCAACCCCATCTACCCCTGACCCTGTAAACACTATAAAAAAGAGGGAGGGCGGGTGGGTCTCTTCTCAGGGGTTCCTAACTGGCAATGTGCCTACTTTTCCCGCACTTTTACCTATATAGCCCCCACCCCCCCACACCCTACAAACCCCTCCCACCCCACAGGAAACGACCAATCCCTGCAAAACAATTATTTTTAAAAAGGGGAGCCCATGACCCAAGCACGGTCATGGGGGGCCTCCATTTATCTCTGCCTATTCCAGCACCCTCCTGGATCCACCATTCACAATAGATGATGTCACAGCTCACCTCCTCCCCCTGTACAATGACTGATAACACCTCTATATACAGTAGATAACACAGGATCCACCATTCACAATAGGTGATGTCAGAGCTCACCTCCTCCTCCTGTACAATGACTGATAACACCTCTATATACAGTAGATAACACAGGATCCACCATTCACAGTTGGTGATATCACAGCTCACCTCCTCTTCCTCCTGTACAATGACTGATAACACCTCTATATACAGCAGATAACACAGGATGCACCATTCACAATAGGTGATGTCACAGCTCACCTCCTCCTGTACAATGACTGATATCACCTCTATATACAGTAGATAACACAGGATCCATCATTCACAATAGGTGATATCACAGCTCACCTCCTCCTCCTGTACAATGACTGATAACACCTCTATATACAGTAGATAACACAGGATAAAACAAGACCTCACATGACTCTGTGGACCAAAATATGGAAAAATTATAGCTCTCAAAATGTGGTAACGTAAAATATATTTTTTTGCAATAAAAAGCGTCTTTTAGTGTGTGACAGCTGCCAATCATAAAAATCCGCTAAAAAACCCGCTATAAAAGTAAATCAAACCCCCTTCATTACCCCCTTAGTTAGGGAAAAATTTAAAAATTAAAAAAATGTCTTTATTTCCATTTTCCCATTAGGGTTAGGGCTAGGGTTAGGGTTAGGGTTAGGGCTAGGGTTAGGGCTAAGGTTAGGGCTAGGGCTAGGGTTAGGGTTATGTAGCGCCCCCACCGCCGCAGGGCCGAGGGGTACCCGGTACCGGGCCTCTGAGTCTCTGCTCTGGGGTTGTCACGGCGGCTAGGCCCCGGTCCGTGACCCTGCCGTGGGGCGCACAGGGGATTACTAGGAGTGGATGGTGTTGGAAAGGCTGTGGTGGTGCGGTGCAGTAAATAACGAGGACACCAGGTTGCAGTCTCTTTACCTCTTTACTGAAGATCTCTGGGTCCTCAGTCCGGAACACGGTTCACCAGGCTGCGCAAGTCCGTCCGGTCCAATGGCACCTCCAGAGTTCTCTTCACAGGTGGAAATCGGTGCCTTCCTACTAGCGCTATGTGTTGTGGTCCTTCCCTGCTGTGCTTACGGAAAGTACCCCACAACTGTTGTGTCTGTTTCTGATGTTCCCTCACAACTCGATTAGATGATGTTCTGCTAATCCTCCATCCCTCCCTGATGTTCTGGTTGGGATGGCACCCGTTTGACGGGTAGGCTCGGAGCTCTTCCGGGACCCTAGAGTCGCCCCTCTCCACAAGTTGCCCCCCAAGACTGCATAGGTGATATGTGTTAGACAGCCCGCCTTAGACTGACTGTCCTGCCGCTGTTTGGAGTATTGCTTGAAGCTGAATATTATTCTACTCCCTCGGCGTTCCGGCCACCGGTAGTGCGCCTCAGTAGGATGTTGCTTCGGTCTTACAGCACGACTCCTATTGGTATTTCTCCTTTGCGTGATCTCGTTTCTCACTCAGCACAATCTATCTCTCTTCTAATCCTTTCTTGGGGACTGCCGCTACCCGGAGCAGGCACGGTCCCGTTACGTTCTTTCTTGTTGCCAAGCCTCTGTCAGGATCCCACCCCTGACAGAGACCCTACTGTATCTTCCCCCACAACACCCTCTGCCACAAGGTGTTGCCTGGTTCCAACCCAGTCAGCTTTCTGATCTAACTTCCTGCCTGACCCCCAGTTTACCCACTATGGTGGGGAGTGGCCTAATGAATAGCACCCTTAGCTCCCCCCGGAGGCCCAGCTGTGAAATGTATTGGTGTCTGTGATACCTGATCAGATGAACTCCTTCAGTGCCATCAGACGCACCGTAGCTCCCCATAGTGGCGGTGCCACAGTACTGCAACGACCAGGACTCTGGGGCGCTGCACTCCCCCCTGGTTAAACACAGTACTCCGGGACTGGGAAGAAAACAACAATACAAGTTAGCAAAAAGACATACAGTTTTGTTGAGTGCAATAACAATAAGTATACTTGAACAGGCTTCCCTTTATGGGAGGTAAGGACACTTGAACGTTACAAACATGGTTAAATATCATAGCAACATGCTATAAATAACTCTTCTTACCCAACCGGGTATTCTACTAAGTGCAAAATTGTCGAACAATAACTTAACATTGCCTTTAAGGACATACACTCTGAATCCACTAAAGACCTTCCTATAATCACATTATAAGGTAATTTAACTTTTTCATTCTCCTTCTTTAGATCTGCAGGACCGCCTGTCCTATCGGCACCAGACCTTCTGCCTCTCCTTTCGGTTACAGGACCGCCCCGTTCAGCCAGGGCCTACTGCCTTTTCAACTACTATACACAGTATAGAACATAACATTACTTTCATTTTAAGAGCACTGAGCCATCTCTACATGACTCCTATGAGGACTCAGGGTTTACCTTCTATCCTAACTATCTATCAACATTGTCAAACCATTTTCTATTGAACATTAAGCCTTCTCATTTTCTTTCTTTCTATCATGCATGCTGGACACCACGTCTATCTCTACGGGCCCACTGCATCTTTCTTCTATCTTTCACTTTTTCTTTTTAAAGAACATCATCAGTATTTCTTCACAATTAACTAATTAAATACATATAACTTTCTCATGTAAACATTATCATCTCTTTCTTTGGTCAAGACATTATTGCTTCCTATCTTAAGCAATACCACAGGTTAAGCGCAACAAATGAACATCCCCTTTAAGAGGGGACCGAGTCTCTATGAGGTAGCACGCCTTCTCAAGCTACCAGTCCTTACTCAGCAAAGGTTCCAGTGTGGTATCTTCACAAAGAGTCCTTCTTTAAGTAAAACCAGTAGGGAGCACCTTTAATAAGGTGCAAACTATATACAAGAAGTTCGGATCATGCACTGTTCATGATTTCAGCAGTTCTTTTCAACTATAAACTTGTGCAAAACTTTTGGAAAAATCAAACGAAAGCAAAACAATAGGGATCCCAGATCCACAGAAGGATCCCCTTAAGAGTTAACCCTAAACGGGTTTAGCAGCACAACAGTAAACTATTTACATTGCTCAGGGTATCGAGGTTTACTCTTCCAAGTCTTGGGGTGGCTTCCGTGAGCACCGCCCTCCTCCTGCCACCACATAAAGGGCGTCTGCACCCCGGATTGGGGTCTGGGCACTCACGGTTCTCCTTGGGGTGATGGTCCGTAAACATTTAGCACACAAGGAGATTGGGGGGATGGCCGCTGGCCTCGGTGAATCGTCGGAGGATGGTACGGTCACTTCTGGCTTGTATTTGCGCACATGCAGGGCATACCACCCCTTATCTCCCCAGTGGCGAGTGTACCGAACTCGGTCTCCTGGGTAGAGATCCCGGCCTGGGTGTCCCTCCATGAGGTGTGCCTCTACATCCCGCCGGTTGACAAATACTTCCAAAGCAAGACCGGGCTCTTTAATGAAGCCCCAACCTCCCTGCAGCCGGAAGGTGCTGATCATGCCGTGGCGCTGCGGGCCCCAGTTCTCCTCAGCAGCCTGCCTGACCTGGGCTTTAATTTGGAGGTCTTTCTCCCGCTCTGCCTGATGCCGGAGTTCCTTCTTGCGGGCCCACTCCTCTTCTTGCTGGCGCAGCTGCTGGCGGTATTCCCTCTGGCGAATGACCTCGATACTCTCCCCTTCCTCCTGGGCATTCCCCGGAAACCCCATCAGGTTGGTGGTGGCCGCGCGGGTCCACTTGAAGGTGACCCATTCTCCCTGGAGCTGCGGGGACTGCTTGATGGGTTGCAGGGGCCTATCGGCCGTCTGCAGGGTTTCCCAGGGCCTCTCGCACTCGATGCGGCTACACACCCGTCCGGGTGGTCGTGGTGGGGGCGAGTCTACATCCACCAGCAGGGGCTCTTCAATCGCCACGCCCGGGTCGGCGCCGTTACCTGCTTCCGCCGCATCTCCGGTGCCGGTCTCCTCTGTAGTTGGCTGCGGGATCGATGCCTGGTGCAGGTGCGGCTCCTCCCCAGGGACGGTTGCTCGCTGACAGAGACTCCGGAACTGCCGGCACAGCTCCTCCACCTCTGCCCCGAGGATCTCCTGATTAGCGCAGCCTGGTACGAACTCCGTCGGCTCCCATTGGTGGAGCCTAGTACGGGTCTTCTCTCCCTCTCCGGGGTGACTTCCGCGCTCCATGCTGCCAATCGGATTCTGCCTCGTGGCATCCAGAGGCTCTGGCTCCTCCCCGTCCGGAGGACGGCCTTTCTCCCCTCCACCATCCCACACTAGGAGGCGGGCCCTTCTCCTTGATGGGCAGATTTTCTGAACATAGTAGTATCTATGAGGGGCGGGCTCCATCTTCGCGCCGCTCTTCCAAGCTACGCCCACGATGACACGCCCCATGTTCCCTGCGCGCCACATATTATTATAATGGCGACAGTTTTGGCGGGGAATGTCATAGCACAGTCTTTGCAACATAATACAGTCCCAGCACAACAAATCTCAGTTCCAAGGCACACATGACCTGATTCTTCAGGCTTAAGTAGATCCTGTTCGTGATGCCAAGTTGTAGCGCCCCCACCGCCGCAGGGCCGAGGGGTACCCGGTACCGGGCCTCTGAGTCTCTGCTCTGGGGTTGTCACGGTGGCTAGGCCCCGGTCCGTGACCCTGCCGTGGGGCGCACAGGGGATTACTAGGAGTGGATGGTGTTGGAAAGGCTGTGGTGGTGCGGTGCAGTAAATAACGAGGACACCAGGTTGCAGTCTCTTTACCTCTTTACTGAAGATCTCTGGGTCCTCAGTCCGGAACACGGTTCACCAGGCTGCGCAAGTCCGGCCGGTCCAATGGCACCTCCAGAGTTCTCTTCACAGGTGGAAATCGGTGCCTTCCTACTAGCGCTATGTGTTGTGGTCCTTCCCTGCTGTGCTTACGGAAAGTACCCCACAACTGTTGTGTCTGTTTCTGATGTTCCCTCACAACTCGATTAGATGATGTTCTGCTAATCCTCCGTCCCTCCCTGATGTTCTGGTTGGGACGGCACCCGTTTGATGGGTAGGCTCGGAGCTCTTCCGGGACCCTAGAGTCGCCCCTCTCCACAAGTTGCCCCCCAAGACTGCATAGGTGATATGTGTTAGACAGCCCGCCTTAGACTGACTGTCCTGCCGCGGTTTGGAGTATTGCTTGAAGCTGAATATTATTCTACTCCCTCGGCGTTCCGGCCACCGGTAGTGCGCCTCAGTAGGATGTTGCTTCGGTCTTACAGCACGACTCCTACTGGTATTTCTCCTTTGCGTGATCTCGTTTCTCACTCAGCACAATCTATCTCGCTTCTAATCCTTTCTTGGGGACTGCCGCTACCCGGAGCAGGCACGGTCCCGTTACGTTCTTTCTTGTTGCCAAGCCTCTGTCAGGATCCCACCCCTGACAGAGACCCTACTGTATCTTCCCCCACAACACCCTCTGCCACAAGGTGTTGCCTGGTTCCAACCCAGTCAGCTTTCTGATCTAACTTCCTGCCTGACCCCCAGTTTACCCACTATGGTGGGGAGTGGCCTAATGAATAGCACCCTTAGCTCCCCCCGGAGGCCCAGCTGTGAAATGTATTGGTGTCTGTGATACCTGATCAGATGAACTCCTTCAGTGCCATCAGACGCACCGTAGCTCCCCATAGTGGCGGTGCCACAGTACTGCAACGACCAGGACTCTGGGGCGCTGCAGTTAGGGCTAGGGTTAGGGCTAGGGTTAGGGTTAGGGTTGGGGCTAGGGTTAGGGCTACAGTTAGGGTTGGGGCTAAAGTTAGGGTTGGGGCTAAAGTTAGGGTTAGGGTTTGGATTACATTTATGGTTGGGAATAGGGTTGGGATTAGGATTAGGGGTGTGTCAGGGTTTAGGGTGTGGTTAGGGTTACCATTGAGATTAGGGTTAGGGGTGTGTTTGGATTAGGGTTTCAGTTATAATTGGGGGGTTTCCACTGTTTAGGCACATCAGGGGCTCTCCAAACGCGACATGGTGTCCGATCTCAATTCCAGCCAATTCTGCGTTGAAAAAGTAAAACAGTGCTCCTTCCCTTCCGAGCTCTCCCATGTGCCCAAACAGGGCTTTACCCCAACATATGGAGTATCAGCGTACTCAGGACACATTGGACAACAACTTTTGGGGTCCAATTTCTCCTGTTACCCTTGGGAAAATACAAAAACTGGGGGCTAAAAAATAATTTTTGTGGAAAAAAAAGGATTTTTTATTTTCACAGCTCTGCGTTATTAACTGTAGTGAAACTCTTGGGGGTTCAAAGTTCTCACAACACATCTAGATAAGTTCCTTGGGGGGGTCTAGTTTCCAATATGGGGTCACTTGTTTGGGGTTTCTACTGTTTAGTGACATCAGGGGCTCTGCAAATGCAATGTGACGCCTGCAGACCAATCCATCTAAGTCTGCATTCCAAATGGCGCTCCTTCCCTTCCAAGCTCTGCCATGTGCCCAAACGGTGGTTCCCCCCATATGAGGTATCAGCGTACTCAGGACAAATTGGTCTACAACTTTTGGGGTCCAATTTCTCCTGTTACCCTTGGGAAAATACAAAACTGGGGGCTAAAATATAATTTTTGTGGGAAATATTTTATTTTTTTATTTTTATGGCTCTACAATATAAACTTATGTGAAGTACTTGGTGGGTCAAAGTGCTCACCACACATCTATATAAGTTCCTTATGGGGTCTACTTTCCAAAATGGTGTCACTTGTGGGGGGTTTCAATGTTTAGGCACATCAGGGGCTCTCCAAACGCAACATGGCATCCTGTCATGGTTCTCAATGGCAAGAGAACATAGAAAAGCATACAAAAGGACTAGCTCTTGGAAGATGGGAACTCGAGCTGACTGTGAGCTAAACCTACCGCACAACTAACAGTGGCCGGGTAGCGTGCCTACGTTTTATCCCTAGACGCCCAGCGCCAGCCGGAGAACTGACTGACCCTAGCAGAGGAAAATACAGACCTGGCTTACCTCTAGAGAAATTTTCCCCAAAAGGCAGACAGTAGCCCCCACATATATTGTCGGTGATTTCAGAGGAAATTGACATACGAAGTATGAAGATAGGTTTAGCAAATTGAGGTCCGCTTACTAGATAGTAGGAAGACAGAAAAGGGAACTTCACAGTCAGCTGAAAACCCTTTTCAAAACACCATCCTGAAATTACTTTAAGACTCTAATATCAACTCATGACACCAGAGTGGCAATTTCAGCTCACAAGAGCTTCCAGCCTCAGAAATAATCAATCACAGAGAACTGGAACAAAAATGCAAAACAAACTTAGGACTACAAGTCCAACTTAGCTGATAGTAGTCTAGGAGCAGGAACATGCAACAGAAAGGCTTCTGGTAACATTGTTGGCCGGCATAGAAATGACTGAGGAGCCAGGTTAAATAGAAAACTCCCACATCCTGATGGAAACAGGTGAACAGAGGAGATGAAGCACACAAGTGCAGTACCACCAAAAACCACCGGGGGAGCCCAGAAACCAAATTCACAACAGCATCCCATCTCAATTCCAGTCAATTTTGCATTGGAAAGTCAAACGGCGCTCCTTCCCTTCTGAGCTCTCCCTTGCGCCCAAACGGTGGTTTACCCCCGCATATGGGGTATCAGCGTACTCAGGACAAATTGTACAACAACTTTTGGGGTCCAATTTCTTCTCTTACCCTTGGGAAAATAAAAAATTGGGGGCGAAAAGACAATTTTTGTGAAAAAAATATGATTTTGTATTTTTACGGCTCTTCATTATAAACTTCTGTGAAGCACTTGGTTGGTCAAAGTGCTCACCACACATCTAGATAAGTTCCTTAGGGGGTCTACTTTCCAAAATGGTGTCACTTGTGGGGGGTTTCAATGTTTAGGCACATCAGGGGCTCTCCAAACGCATCCCATCTCAATTCCAGTCAATTTTGCATTGAAAAGTCAAATGGCGCTCCTTCCCTTCCGAGCTCTGCCATGCGCCCAAACAGTGGTTTACTCCCACATATTGGGAATCCGGGTACTCAGGACAAATTATACAACAACTTTTGGGGTTCATTTTCTCCTGTTACCCTTGGTAAAATAAAACAAATTGGAGCTGAAGTAAATTTTTTGTGAAAAAAAGTTAAATGTTCATTTTTTTTTAAACATTCCAAAACTTCCTGTGGAACACCTGAAGGGTTAATAAACTTCTTGAATGCGGTTTTGAGAACCTTGAGGGGTGCAGTTTTTAGAATGGGGTCACACTTGGTTATTTTTTATCACATAGACCCCTCAAAATGACTTCAAATGAGATGTGGTCCCTAAAAAAAATGGTGTTGTAAAAATGAGAAATTGCTGGTCAACTTTTAACCCTTATAACTCCCTAACAAAAAAAATGTTGGTTCCAAAATTGTGCTGATGTGAAGTAGACATATGGGAAATGTTACTTATTAAGTATTTTGTGTGACATATCTCTGTGATTTAAGGGCATAAAAATTCAAAGTTGAAAAATTGTGAAATTTTCACAATTTTTGCCAAATTTCCATCTTTTTCACAAATAAACGCAGGTAATATCAAAGAAATTTTACCAATATCATGAAGCCCAATATGTCATGAGAAAACAGTGTCAGAATCACTGGGATCCGTTGAATCATTACAGAGTTATAACCTCATAAAGGGACAGTGGTCAGAATTGTAAAAATTGGCCCGGTCATTAACGTGCAAACCACCCTTGGGGGTAAAGGGGTTAATATAAAAGATCAGGTCAGCATCTGTTCATTGCTGCTAATGAACATGTGCATTTCCTGAAATGAAAGGAAATTGGAGTCTAGAATTGTCCCAGTGGCCAATATGAAAATGACAAGATTCACAGTTTTTGTTTTTAATAAATGTGATATTCAAAATAAAATATTTAAAAAAACACATAATACAGAAACCTGATGTGTCATTATCTTATGCCACAAGCTCTATGTGAAGCTCTTCGGTGTCTTAGCCCTCTGCTGACTTTCTTTAGCACTTTGGCTTTGTCAGCTTGGTTTGCATTGTACTAATGTGCTTTCAATCAGGTTGGAGACACAGAAGATCTGACCTCGTCCTGATGACTCAACCGAAGGAAAACAGGTAGCAGCTCCAACAAAAAGAGCTGAAACAATGACTGGTTGTTTGGTGAAGACTGACTGACGTAAATGATTCTTCTCTGTGGGGTGACGGCCTCCGCTCACTGAGTCCACCATACGTGCATTGGAGGTGATGGGACGGTGCACCTCTGGGTCTACGACAACCCCTGCCGGCCATGAAGAAGAAGCCAAAAAAGTCAGCAACCAGCCAGATGCAAGCGCAAGCTGAAACATTAACAAAGGGTCTCACATTGATTGTTTTGGCAGAACGCAGCCTCTACAGCAGCTGCACACTTATGTAATCTCACTCATTTGCATATCTGTTAAGAAACTTTTGACTTTGATTGATGATGTGCAAAACTGAAATGTACGTAAAAGGAAAAAATATCAGAAAAAAACTAATGTAAACATACACAGTCATCAGGATGGTTCGGGGCATCGATGACACAATCAAGAGGTTCAGTGGGATGGTCCAATGATACATTCTCTAAATATTACTGAATACATTGTAACAATGTCTGTTCAACTGTCTCTGCAGCGCCACCGCAGGTGAGATGGCGTATTACACAGGGCCCATTCATCTGGACAGGCCCTCTGGGGAAAGGGGCGCACTTTGCTGCAGAAAAAAGACGCTGAAAAAACGCCTAGTGTGAACTTATGCTAAAAGATTTATCCACTTTACTAACAATGACAACTATTGCTCCGGACCCAAGTGGCAAAGTAATAACAATAAGACTGAAACTGGAAAAATAAAGTTTTGAAATCTTTTACAAAGTTAATATTTTCTTTTATTATTTCCCCTTTTATGTCTCAGATTTTGTTATTTATTATTGAATTCTTCACAGAAAACCCCATAGCAAAATATGTAGCAGTCATAGAACTGGCTGCTGCTTGGTCAATTGACTTTTCAAAAATCCCCAATATTCTGATATCCCATTTTATGACTAAACAGTGATGGGAAAATCTTTACAAAAAGGACAATGGACATTCAAAGGATTAACAACATAAAATGTAATTAATATTATACTAAACGACCATTGTAAAAAGCTCCATAAATAAAACAAAATATATTTACAAACACAACACATTTTATCTGTATCCAACACCTGAAGAAGGCGAAACGCGTTGTGTTTTTAGATACATTTTTATTTTAGTTACTTTTTTGGCAATTTTTCCATTTGATTACAACCTCTGCAACCTCATTTCATACTGCTGAACTTTCTTGGAGGAATTTCCATCAGGTCAGGATTTATTTCATGCATTTTTAGGAGTTGGGCCAAAACTCCATCATGTGTGCAAATTCCTATTTTTTATTTTAATTTTTCTTTTCTTTTAAACTTACTTCTTTCCTTTGTCCCTTAAGGGAATTTCACTATAGATGCATTGTGTGTCTAATTCAGCACAAAAATTTGGTGAAAGAACCTTCCAGAAATAGGGCCATTTTTATTTAGTGCTAAGTTTTATTGTTTTTATCAAGTGGGCGTGTCTTAGCTTAAAGATTAGCGTGATTAGCTTAAAGACACACCCCCAGAGACCCCCCTACGCCCACTTGATAAACACCCTAAAAAATACCACTAAATAATGATCTCTAGAATTGCATGGCAGATTTGAAAAAATATAAAAAAGAGAACACTCCAGAGAGCAGCTGGAATAAAATAGAATAAAATCTGACTTGGTTTCAGGTCGTCTTTTAGGGGCTCGTAGCTTTAGATAACACTTTTTTATTCAAGGTGATTGTGTCAGCTGTAATGTCTGTAGGATTTAAGCAGCCAGTGTGTCATCACACAGCACCCCCGCAGGAGGAGTGAAGCATTACACCTCTTATGGGATTCTCCGCAGTGCAGGCATGTGGGAAAAAGTTGTTTTTCATGTCCGCTCTCCATTGTGGTTAATAGATCGGGATAAGTGGAGTTTGCCCTTTTCTAGTAGAGTCAAGAATCTGAGACTAGAAGAACATTCACCAATAATATCAGAACCGATAAATGAGGGATAATTCGGAGATGATTTCACTCTTCTGATGGTTTTCGGGTGGGAACTAATTCTTCCCGATAATAGAGGACGGTTGGCCACCATTGACCATGCGGAGGTCCATCATGCACTTTTTCCTCTCATGCTGAATGGGTTAGACCTGATTGACCTTCATCTTTTCATAAACCTTCATGTCTCTGAAGCTAATAATTGGCGACAGGTGAAGGTTCATGTCCCCATTGAAGGTGGAACCTCCATAACTCAATGTCACTTTGCCGGTCCTCCTTCTTCTCAGGCGATCCTGCTGCACTAAGCATTTCACAAGTTCAGATATTATTTCCTCCCTTATGGAGGGAGACATTGAGCACCAGCGCGGCGACTCAGAACCTACTTGGCCGGGAGGGTGGAAAACCGTTCCTTGCTTCTCTCAGCTCGAATGTTCAGGATCTGCTCCAAGCTGGACCATGAAAGACTTCTGCTGCGCGAGGACAAATGAGCTGGTCAAAAAAACTCATGGAGTCTCCACCCTGTGCCCTCCGTCCCTCGTTTTCCCAAGAAATGATTCAAAGCTGTTGCTTTCATCTAGTTGCCATCTCATAATCTGGGCACTACACCAGACTGGAATGATTAAATCTCCTTAGAAGATTTTTCTCCATTTTTTTTCTCTTTTGCATCCCTTATGTCTCGGCTGGAAAAAAAAAGAGAGGCTTAAGATTGTGTCGTGGCCTCCAGGAAGTTTTTGGAAGGACTCCCAGATTTTTGGGACTTGGTTCTATACTGTAGCATAAAAGCTCTCATAACTCGCCTCTGGTATGTTAATTTCAGCCGACTACACCTGCGCTAAGCCCTAAATTGTTTCACATTCTTCCAAATCTTACATATTGTTACACAGACTTCGCTGATCTCTCCGGACCCTTTGAACAAGGTCCCATCCACATTTTGTAAAGTTGTAGCTTATTGAGTTATTAAATGGAAAAAAAGAACATGGAATAAGAAGATCACAATATTAAGAGCCAAGAGCACGATATGGCCCCGGGATAATGCCAGATGCAGGGTTACTGCCTGCTATGAGGGCAAACCGCCTAAGCAGGGGTGGGACAAGTGGCCAGGGGCAGTGGGCAGGGGAGGGATAAAAAGAGTATCATGCCTTTACATTTCTGCACAACTACTGGGATATGGTGTCCGAGCTGCTAATTATGTGCGTGCCCGGGAAGCTGCTCTGCTTTATGCATTGATAGGAGGGCCACGTCTATCTTATGCATCGGTAGGGCCACTGTCTTGCTCCCATTTGGAAGGGTCTAAAAAGAAAACCAAGATGTCAGACCTGTGAGCCATGAAAACCAATGGGCACAGTGTGAATGGGTAGCTGTGCGGTGACAAAGACGTTCCCTTGGCTTAGATTATGTGGCATCTCAAGCCATTGATCGCCGAGTGCTCTCTGATCTTGGGTGTTTTACAACTAGCTACAGTACCATGTATGAGCGGGATTAATTCATGAGCTGCTCTGTGTACGTGCCCTGCAACTTCTGCAGCACAAATACAGAAGATGTCGGGAATGCGTGAACACTATGCACCAGGCTCTTAAACTCCATCTAGTGGTGGCTACTGGTACTGGTGGCTGAGCAGTGTTGCTGTGAATCCAGCACCAAGATTAACTAAATTCCATTTATTTCTGTCTCTATATACACTATATCCCTCCAAGCCCTGACACAGCAGTTCCGTGCTCCGAATATTCAGAGATGTCAATTATGGTGAGCTGGACTTTGCTTTGCTCTATATACACACAGGAAAATTTCCTTCACTGACAGGAAGCAGAGGTTTGTGAGGAATTGCATGACATTGTGTCTATGATAGCTGCTGATAAGCACCTGCTTCATGGCATTACTATTTGCATCATTAATGATATAATGTATAATTATAAAAAAAAACTTTTCTTGTAGTCTTTTTTTTGTATTTTCAGAGTTGTGTTCTTTAGTTGCAGTCGTTAGACATCTCACTTACTGCAATAACATTTCCATGATATAACTTCAGCCAGGTCATTGGATGAGAGACAGGGAGATTAATCCCCATCAGAGCGTTTATTAACCTCCAGCTACATAAAGAGATGCCTGAGATAATTCCTCTATCTGGACGTGTTTTCTCTCCAGCACTGTAAATCCATCATAAAACACTCACAGGTGTAAGATCAGATGCAGGACGGCAGTGTGCTGGCTGCAAACCCAATGTGGTTTCCATTGGATACAATATCAGACTCCGGCAATACGTGACTGAGAACAGACATGTACTTATCTACCTGACCACATTGATTCTCCTTCCCAAATTTTCCCATAGGTACTGCTTTCCCCAACTGTTTCCATAGGTTCTACCTCACCAGCTGTCCCCATAGGTGCTGCTCCCCCAGCTGTCCCCATAGGTGCTGCTCACTTAGCTGTCCCCATAGGTGCTGCTCCCTTAGCTGTCCCCATAGGTGCTGCTCACTTAGCTGTCCCCATAGGTGCTGCTCCCCCAGCTGTCCCCATAGGTGCTGCTCCCTCAGCTGTCCCCATAGGTGCTGCTCCCCCAGATGTCCCCATAGGTGCTGCTCGCTTAGCTGTCCCCATAGGTGCTGCTCCCCCAGCTGTCCCCATAGGTGCTGCTCCCCCAGCTTTTCCCATAGGTGCTGCTCCCCCAGCTGTCCCCATAGATGCTGCTCCCCCAGCTGTCCCCATAGGTGCTGCTCCCTCAGCTGTCCCCATAGGTGCTGCTCCCCCAGCTGTCCCCATAGGTGCTGCTCGCTTAGCTGTCCCCATAGGTGCTGCTCCCTCAGCTGTCCCCATAGGTGCTGCTCCCCCAGCTTTTCCCATAGGTGCTGCTCCCCCAGCTGTCCCCATAGATGCTGCTCCCCTAGCTGTCCCCATAGGTGCTGCTCCCCCAGCTGTCCCCATAGGTGCTGCTTCCTCAGCTGTCCCCATAGGTGCTGCTCCCCCAGCTGTCCCCATAGGTGCTGCTCACTTAGCTGTCCCCATAGGTGCTGCTTCCCCAGCTGTCCCCATAGGTGCTGCTCCCCCAGCTGTCTCCATAGGTCCTGCTTCCCCAGCTGTCCCCATAGGTGCTGCTCCCTCAGCTGTCCCCATAGGTGCTGCTCCCTCAGCTGTCCCCATAGGTGCTGCTCGCTTAGCTGTCCCCATAGGTGCTGCTCCCCCAGCTGTCCCCATAGGTGCTGCTCCCTTAGCTGTCCCCATAGGTGCTGCTCACTTAGCTGTCCCCATAGGTGCTGCTCCCCCAGCTGTCCCCATAGGTGCTGCTCCCTCAGCTGTCCCCATAGGTGCTGCTCCCCCAGATGTCCCCATAGGTGCTGCTCGCTTAGCTGTCCCCATAGGTGCTGCTCCCCCAGCTGTCCCCATAGGTGCTGCTCCCCCATCTTTTCCCATAGGTGCTGCTCCCCCAGCTGTCCCCATAGATGCTGCTCCCCCAGCTGTCCCCATAGGTGCTGCTCCCTCAGCTGTCCCCATAGGTGCTGCTCCCCCAGCTGTCCCCATAGGTGCTGCTCGCTTAGCTGTCCCCATAGGTGCTGCTCCCTCAGCTGTCCCCATAGGTGCTGCTCCCCCAGCTTTTCCCATAGGTGCTGCTCCCCCAGCTGTCCCCATAGATGCTGCTCCCCTAGCTGTCCCCATAGGTGCTGCTCCCCCAGCTGTCCCCATAGGTGCTGCTTCCTCAGCTGTCCCCATAGGTGCTGCTCCCCCAGCTGTCCCCATAGGTGCTGCTCACTTAGCTGTCCCCATAGGTGCTGCTTCCCCAGCTGTCCCCATAGGTGCTGCTCCCCCAGCTGTCTCCATAGGTCCTGCTTCCCCAGCTGTCCCCATAGGTGCTGCTCCCTCAGCTGTCCCCATAGGTGCTGCTCCCTCAGCTGTCCCCATAGGTGCTGCTCGCTTAGCTGTCCCCATAGGTGCTGCTCCCCCAGCTGTCCCCATAGGTGCTGCTCCCTCAGCTGTCCCCATAGGTGCTGTTCCCTCAGCTGTCCCCATAAGTGCTGCTCCCTTAGCTTTCCCCATAGGAGCTGCTCCCCCAGCTGTCCCCATAGGTGCTGCTCCCCCAGCTGTCCCCATAGGTGCTGCTCCCCCAGCTGTCCCCATAGGTGCTGCTTCCCCAGCTGTCCCCATAGGTGCTGCTCCCTCAGCTGTCCCCATAGGTGCTGCTCCCTTAGCTGTCCCCATAGGTGCTTTTTCCCTCAGCTGTCCCCATAGGTGCTGCTCCCTCAGCTGCCCCCATAGGTGCTGTTCCCCCAGCTGTCCCCATAGGTGCTGCTCCCTCAGCTGTCCCCATAGGTGCTGCTCCCTTAGCTGTCCCCATAGGTTCTGCTCCCCCAGCTGTCCCCATAGGTGCTGCTCCCTCAGCTGTCCCCATAGGTGCTGCTCCCTTAGCTGTCCCCATAGGTTCTGCTCCCTCAGCTGTCCCCATAGGTGCTGCTCCCTCAGCTGCCCCCATAGGTGCTGTTCCCCCAGCTGTCCCCATAGGTGCTGCTCCCTCAGCTGTCCCCATAGGTGCTGCTCCCTTAGCTGTCCCCATAGGTTCTGCTCCCCCAGCTGTCCCCATAGGTGCTGCTCCCTCAGCTGTCCCCATAGGTGCTGCTCCCTTAGCTGTCCCCATAGGTTCTGCTCCCTCAGCTGTCCCCATAGGTGCTGCTCCCTCAGCTGTCCCCATAGGTGCTGCTCCCTCAGCTGTCCCCATAGGTGCTGCTCCCCCAGCTGTCCCCATAGGTGCTGCTCCCCCAGCTGTCCCCATAGGTGCTGCTCCCTTAGCTGTCCCCATAGGTGCTGCTCCCCTAGCTGTCCCCATAGTCCATAGATGCTACTTCCTTTTTTTCTAGTCCTTCGAGGTGACTTCACTCTTTAACCCCTTCCCGACCCATGACGCCTATGCGGCGTCATGGAATGATCGCATCCCTGCAGATCGGGTGAAAGGGTTAATTCCTATTTTACCCGATCTGCAGGGAGAGGGGGAGTTATACTTCAGCCTAGGGGGGGTGGCTTTGCCCCCACGTGGCTACGATCGCTCTGATTGGCTGTTGAAAGTGCAACAGCCAATCAGAGCAATTTGCAATATTTCACCTATGAAAATGGTGAAATATTGCAATCCAGCCATGGCCGATGCTGCAATAGCATCTGCCATGGCTGGAAATCATGTTCTGGCCCCCCCCACCGCCCCCGATCTCCTCCCCAGTCCTCCGTTCTGTCCGGTACCCCCCTCCGTCCCCCTGTTCGCTCCCCCGTGCTCCTGTCCGCTCCCCCATGCTCCTGTCCGTTCCCTGTTGTGAATTTGGATTCTGGGCTCCCCCGGTGGCCGCTTGTGGAATTGGACTTGTCATCCTCTTTCCTGTTTCACCTGGTTCCATCAGTAGTGGGTGTCGCTATTTAAGCTCATTTCTCTGGTGGTTTCTTGCCGGTCAACAATGTTATCTGATGCCTCTCAGTGCTTGTTCCTGCTTCTAGACTACTACTAGATAAGTTGGACTTTTGTCCATGTTTTGTTTTGCCTATTTGTTCCAGTTCACAGCTGAAGTTTTGTTACTGTGTCTGGAAAGCTCTCGTTGATCAGGGATTGCTACTCTGGCGTTATGAGTTAATGCCAGAGTTTAAGGTAATCTCTGGATGGTGTTTTGTTAGTGTTTTTCTGCTGACCATGAAAGTATACTATCTGTCTTCTGCTATCTAGTAAGCGGACCTCAAATTTGCTAAGACTATTTTCCTGCTGCGTTTGTTGTTTCATCTGAACTCACCGTCATTATATGTGGGGGGCTACTGTCTTCTTTGGAATATTTCTCTAGAGGTGAGCCAGGCCTTATATTTCCCTCTGCTAGCTATTTAGGTCTTAGGCCAGAGCTGGGCATCTAGCGATAAATAGGAAATGCTACCTGGCTATTTCTAGTTGCGCGGCAGGCTTAGTTCATGGTCAGTATAGTTCCATCTTCCGAGAGCTTGTCCCTCTATAGGCTTGCTATGATCTCTGCCTGCAGAGATCATGACAGTTTGACCGGCCAATAAAGTGTTAAAGACCCAGGTTTAGAAAGGAGAGTTATAAGAAGTCTGCTGGAATTTTTTTTTTTTTTTTTTTTCCTCCAGTCTGCCTTGCTGCAGTCTTTTTTCTCTCTCTCCTCCTAATCTCTGTAGGCTCTGTGTGCACCTGACAATAATGGATCTCCAGAGTGTAACTACGGGTTTGAATAATCTCATCACGAAAGTACAAAATTTACAAGATTTTGTGGTACATGCTCCGGTATCTGAGCCGAGAATTCCTTTGCCGGAGTTCTTCACAGGGAATAGAGCTAGCTTCCAGAATTTCCGAAATAATTGTAAGCTTTATTTGTCCCTGAAGTCTCGTTCAGCTGGAGACCCTGCTCAGCAGGTTAGGATTGTGATTTCCTTGCTCAGGGGTGACCCTCAAGAT
Source organism: Ranitomeya variabilis (assembly GCF_051348905.1). Classification (NCBI taxonomy): domain Eukaryota; kingdom Metazoa; phylum Chordata; class Amphibia; order Anura; family Dendrobatidae; genus Ranitomeya; species Ranitomeya variabilis. Next base: position 235,567,390 of record NC_135238.1, read on the forward strand.
TGGGCCTTCTCATTGCCAGCAGGGGATCCTGCGTTACGCGATGTGGATGCGTTTTTTCTGGCCTTGGGCTTGCTTTATGAGGAACCTCATTTGGAACTTCAGGCAGAAAAAACTTTGATGGCACTATCTCAGGGGCAAGACGAAGCTGAAGTTTTCTGCCAAAAATTCCGTAAATGGTCTGTGCTTACTCAGTGGAATGAGTGCGCCTTGGCGGCAACTTTCAGAGAAGGTCTCTCTGATGCCGTTAAGGATGTTATGGTGGGGTTCCCTGTGCCTGCAGGTCTGAATGAGTCCATGACAATGGCTATTCAGATTGATAGGCGTCTGCGGGAGCGCAAACCGGTGCACCATCTGGCGGTGTCTATGGAAAAGACGCCAGAAAGTATACAGTGTGATAGAATTCTGTCCAGGAGCGAGCGACAGAATTTTAGACGGAAGAATGGATTGTGTTTCTATTGTGGGGATTCTACTCATGTTATATCAGCATGCTCTAGGCGTACAAAGAAGCTTGATAAGTCTGTTTCCATTGGCACCATTCAGTCTAAGTTTATTTTGTCTGTAACCCTGATTTGCTCTTTGTCATCCATTGCCACGGACGCCTATGTTGACTCTGGCGCCGCTCTGAGTCTTATGGATTGGTCCTTTGCCAATCGTTGTGGTTTTGATTTAGAGCCTTTGGAGACTCTTATTCCTCTGAAGGGGATTGACTCCACCCCATTGGCTAATAATAAACCACAATACTGGACACAAGTAACCATGCGTATCAATCCGGATCACCAGGAGATTATTCGTTTCCTGGTGCTGTATAATTTACATGACGATTTGGTACTGGGATTGCCATGGTTGCAGTCTCACAACCCAGTCTTGGACTGGAGAGCAATGTCTGTGTTGAGCTGGGGATGTAAGGGTATTCATGGGGACTTACCTTTGGTTTCTATTTCGTCGTCCATTCCCTCTGAAGTCCCTGAGTTCCTCTCTGATTATCAAGATGTCTTTGACGAACCCAAGCTTGGGTCGTTACCTCCGCACCGTGAGTGCGATTGTGCCATAGATTTGATACCGGGTTGTAAATATCCCAAGGGTCGTTTGTTTAATCTGTCTGTGCCGGAACATGCTGCTATGCGGGAATATATAAAGGAGTCTTTGGAAAAGGGACATATTCGTCCATCTTCTTCTCCCTTGGGAGCTGGGTTTTTCTTTGTCTCAAAAAAAGACGGCTCTTTGAGACCATGTATTGATTATCGGCTTCTGAATAAGATCACTGTTAAGTATCAATACCCATTGCCATTGCTTACTGATTTGTTTGCTCGTATAGAGGGTGCTAAGTGGTTCTCTAAAATTGATCTTCGTGGGGCGTATAATTTGGTGCGGATCAGGCAGGGGGATGAGTGGAAGACCGCATTTAATACGCCCGAGGGCCACTTTGAGTATTTGGTCATGCCTTTTGGTCTTTCTAATGCCCCTTCAGTTTTCCAGTCTTTTATGCATGATATTTTCCGCGATTTTCTGGATAAATTTATGATAATATATCTGGATGATATTCTGATTTTTTCTGATGACTGGGACTCTCATGTCCAGCAGGTCAGGAGAGTTTTTCAGGTTCTGCGGTCTAATTCTTTATGTGTGAAGGGGTCTAAGTGCGTTTTTGGGGTCCAGAAAATTTCCTTTTTGGGGTATATTTTTTCTCCCTCTTCCATTGAGATGGATCCCGTCAAGGTGCAAGCTATTTGTGACTGGACTCAGCCCTCCTCTCTTAAGGGTCTTCAGAGATTTTTGGGCTTTGCCAACTTTTACCGCCGATTTATTGCTGGTTTTTCGGATGTCGTTAAACCACTGACTGATTTGACCAGACAAGGCGCTGATGTTGCTAATTGGTCCCCTCATGCTGTAGAGGCCTTTCAGGAGCTTAAGCGCCGTTTTGCCTCTGCCCCTGTGTTGCGTCAGCCTGATGTGAATCTGCCTTTTCAGGTTGAGGTTGACGCTTCGGAGATCGGAGCTGGGGCAGTGTTGTCGCAGAAAGGTTCCGACTGCTCCGTCATTAGGCCTTGTGCCTTCTTTTCTCGCAAATTTTCGCCCGCAGAGCGGAATTATGAGGTTGGGAATCGGGAGCTTTTGGCCATGAAGTGGGCGTTTGAGGAGTGGCGCCATTGGCTCGAGGGGGCTAGGCATCAGGTGGTGGTATTGACTGACCACAAAAATTTGATTTATCTTGAGACGGCCAGACGCCTGAATCCTAGACAGGCGCGCTGGTCTTTATTTTTTTCTCGCTTTAATTTTGTGGTGTCATACCTACCGGGTTCTAAGAATGTTAAGGCAGATGCCCTTTCTAGGAGTTTTGACCCGGACTCTCCTGGTAATTCTGAACCCACAGGTATCCTTAGGGAGGGAGTAATTTTGTCGGCCGTTTCTCCTGATCTGCGGCGGTCCTTGCAAGAGTTTCAGGCGGATAGACCGGATCGTTGTCCGCCTGATAGACTGTTTGTTCCGGATGATTGGACCAGCAGAGTCATCTCTGAGGTACATTCTTCTGCATTGGCAGGTCATCCCGGAATTTTTGGTACCAGGGATTTGGTGGCAAGATCCTTCTGGTGGCCTTCCCTGTCACGAGATGTGCGAGTCTTTGTGCAGTCATGTGACGTTTGTGCTCGGGCCAAGTCTTGTAGTTCTCGGGCTAGCGGACTGCTGTTGCCCTTGCCTATTCCTAAGAGGCCTTGGACACACATCTCGATGGATTTTATTTCAGATCTGCCTGTTTCCCAGAAGATGTCTGTCATCTGGGTGGTCTGTGACCGTTTCTCTAAAATGGTCCATTTGGTTCCTCTGCCCAAGTTGCCTTCTTCTTCTGAGTTGGTTCCTCTGTTTTTTCAGAATGTTGTCCGATTGCACGGTATTCCTGAGAATATTGTTTCTGACAGAGGTACCCAATTTGTGTCTAGATTTTGGCGGGCATTCTGTGCTAGGATGGGCATAGATTTGTCTTTTTCATCTGCTTTTCACCCTCAGACTAATGGCCAGACCGAGCGGACTAATCAGACCCTGGAGACATATCTGAGGTGTTTTGTCTCTGCTGACCAGGATGATTGGGTTGCTTTTTTGCCATTGGCAGAGTTCGCCCTCAATAATCGGGCCAGCTCTTCCACCTTGGTGTCCCCGTTTTTCTGTAATTCGGGGTTTCACCCTCGATTTTCCTCCGGTCAGGTGGAATCCTCGGATTGTCCTGGAGTGGATGCGGTGGTGGAGAGATTGCATCACATCTGGGGGCAGGTTATGGACAATTTGAAGTTGTCCCAGGAGAAGACTCAGCGTTTTGCCAACCGTCATCGTCGTGTTGGTTCTCGGCTTTGTGTTGGAGATTTGGTGTGGTTGTCTTCTCGTTTTGTCCCTATGAGGGTCTCTTCTCCTAAGTTTAAACCTCGGTTCATCGGCCCTTATAGAATATTGGAGATTCTTAATCCTGTTTCTTTCCGTTTGGACCTCCCTGCGTCCTTTTCCATTCATAACGTTTTTCATCGGTCGTTATTGCGCAGGTATGAGGTACCTGTGGTACCTTCAGTTGAGCCTCCTGCTCCGGTGTTGGTTGAGGGTGAGTTGGAGTACGTTGTGGAGAAAATTTTGGACTCTCGTGTTTCCAGACGGAGACTCCAGTATCTGGTCAACTGGAAGGGTTACGGCCAGGAGGATAATTCTTGGGTCAATGCATCTGATGTTCATGCTTCTGATCTTGTTCGTGCCTTCCATAGGGCTCATCCTGGTCGCCCTGGTGGATCTGGTGAGGGTTCGGTGCCCCCTCCTTGAGGGGGGGGTACTGTTGTGAATTTGGATTCTGGGCTCCCCCGGTGGCCGCTTGTGGAATTGGACTTGTCATCCTCTTTCCTGTTTCACCTGGTTCCATCAGTAGTGGGTGTCGCTATTTAAGCTCATTTCTCTGGTGGTTTCTTGCCGGTCAACAATGTTATCTGATGCCTCTCAGTGCTTGTTCCTGCTTCTAGACTACTACTAGATAAGTTGGACTTTTGTCCATGTTTTGTTTTGCCTATTTGTTCCAGTTCACAGCTGAAGTTTTGTTACTGTGTCTGGAAAGCTCTCGTTGATCAGGGATTGCTACTCTGGCGTTATGAGTTAATGCCAGAGTTTAAGGTAATCTCTGGATGGTGTTTTGTTAGTGTTTTTCTGCTGACCATGAAAGTATACTATCTGTCTTCTGCTATCTAGTAAGCGGACCTCAAATTTGCTAAGACTATTTTCCTGCTGCGTTTGTTGTTTCATCTGAACTCACCGTCATTATATGTGGGGGGCTACTGTCTTCTTTGGAATATTTCTCTAGAGGTGAGCCAGGTCTTATATTTCCCTCTGCTAGCTATTTAGGTCTTAGGCCAGAGCTGGGCATCTAGCGATAAATAGGAAATGCTACCTGGCTATTTCTAGTTGCGCGGCAGGCTTAGTTCATGGTCAGTATAGTTCCATCTTCCGAGAGCTTGTCCCTCTATAGGCTTGCTATGATCTCTGCCTGCAGAGATCATGACAGTTCCCCCCGTCCTCCGATCCCCCCCCTGTGCTCCGATCCACCCCCCCACCACCCCCTCATACTTACCGATCCTCCCGAAGTCGGTCCGTCTTCTCCCTGGGCGCCGCCATCTTCCAAGATGGCGGGCGCATGCTCAGTACGCCCGCCGAATCTGCAGGCTGGCAGATTCGTTACAGGTACATTTTGATCGCTGTGGTAGGTTCTACCACAGCGATCAAAATAAAAAAAATAATAAATAAACCCCCCCCTTTATCACCCCCATAGGTAGGGACAATAATAAAATAAAGAAAATATTTTTTTTTCTTTTTCCACTAGGGTTAGGGTTAGAACTAGGGTTAGAACTAGGGGTAGGGTTAGGGGTAGGGTTAGGGTTACGGGTAGGGTTAGGGTTAGGGGTAGGGTTATGGCATGTGCACACAGAGCGGATCGGCCGCGGATCTGCAGCGGATCGGCCGCGGATCCACAGCGGATCGGCAGCGGATCCGCAGCGGATCGGCCGCGGATCGGCAGCGGATCCGCAGCGGATCGGCCGCGGATCCGCAGCGGATCGGCCGCGGATCCGCAGCGGATCGGCCGCGGATCCGCAGCGGATCGGCCGCGGATCCGCAGCGGATCGGCAACGGATTGGCCGCGGATCTGCAGCGGATAGGCAGCGGATTGGCCGCGGATCCGCATCGGATCGGCAGCGGATCGGCAGCGGATTGGCCGCGGATTTGCAGCGGATTGGCAGCGGATTGGCCGCGGATCCGCAGCGGATCGGCAGCGGATCCGCAGCGGATTGGCCACGGATCTGCAGCGGATTGGCAACGGATTGGCCACGGATCCGCAGCGGATTGGCAGCGGATTGGCCGCGGATCCGCAGCGGATTGGCCGCTGCGAATTCGAAGCAGTTTTCCATCAGGTTTACAGTACCATGTACACCTAAGGAAAACCAAATTCGCTGTGCCCATGGTGCGGAAAATTCCGTGCAGAAACGCTGCATTGTATTTTCCGCAGCATGTCAATTCTTTGTGCGGATTCCGCAGCGTTTTACACCTGTTCCTCAATAGGAATCCGCAGGTGAAATCCGCACAAAAAAACACTGGAAATCTGCTGTAAATCCGCAGGCAAAACGCAGTGCTTTTACCTGCAGATTTTTCAAAAATCGTGCGGAAAAATCTCACACGAATCCGCAACGTGGGCACATAGCCTTAGGGTTAGGGTTGGAATTAGAGTTAGGGTTGGAATTAGGGCTAGGGTTTGAAATAGGGTTAAGATTAGGCTTGTGGTTAGGGTTATGGATAGGGTTAGGGGTGTGTTGGGGTTACAGTTGTGGTTAGGGTTGGGATTAGGGTTACGGTTGGGATTAGGGTTAGGATTAGGGTTGGAATTAGGGTTACGGTTGTGTTGCGGTTAGGGTTGTGGTTAGGGGTGTGTTGGGGTTAGGGTTGTGATTAGGGTTATGGCTACAGTTGGGATTAGGATTAGGGGTGTGTTGGGGTTAGTGTTGAAGTTAGAATTGAGGGGTTTCCACTGTTTAGGCACATCAGGGGTCTCCAAACGCAACATGGCGCCACCATTGATTCCAGCCAATCTTGCGTTCAAAAAGTCAAATGGTGCTCCCGCCCTTCCAAGCCCCGACGTGCGCCCAAACAGTGGTTTACCCCCACATTTGGGGTACCAGCGTACTCAGGACAAACTGGGCAACAACTGTTGGGGTCCAATTTCTCCTGTTACCCTTGCAAAAATAAAAAATTACTTGCTAAAACATAATTTTTGAGGAAAGAACAATTATTTTTTATTTTCACGGCTCTGCGTTATAAACTTCTGTGAAGCACTTGGGGGTTGAAAGTGCTCACCACACATCTAGATAAGTTCCTTCGGGGGTCTAGTTTCCAAAATGGGGTCACTTGCGGGGTGTTTCTACTGTTTAGGCACATCAGGGGCTCTGCAAACGTAACATGATGCCCGCAGACCATTCCATCAAAGTCTGCATTCCAAAACGTCACTACTTCCCTTCCGAGCCCCGGCATGTACCCAAACAGTGGTTTACCCCCACATATGGGGTATCAGCGTACTCAGGAGAAACTGGACAACAACTTTTGGGGTCCAATTTCTCCTGTTACTCTTGCAAAAATAAAAAATTCTGGGCTAAAAAAATATTTTTGAGGAAAGGAAACACATTTATTATTTTCACGGCTCTGCGTTATAAACTTCTGTGAAGCACTTGGGGGTTCAAAGTGCTCACCACACATCTAGATAAGTTCCCTTGGGGGTCTAGTTTCCAAAATGGAGTCACTTGTGGGGAGTTCCTACTGTTTAGGCACATCAGGGGCTCTGCAAACGCAACCTGATGCCCGCAGAGCATTCCATCAAAGTCTGCATTTCAAAACGTCACTACTTCCCTTCCGAACCCCGACGTGTGCCAAAACAGTGGTTTACCCCCACATATGGGGTATCAGCGTACTCAGGAGAAACTGGACAACAACTTTTGGGGTCCAATTTCTCCTGTTACTCTTGCAAAAATAAAAAAATTCTGGGCTAAAAAAATATTTTTGAGGAAAGGAAACACATTTTTTATTTTCACGGCTCTGCGTTATAAACTTCTGTGAAGCACTTGGGGGTTCAAAGTGCTCACTACACATCTAGATAAGTTCCCTTGGGGGTCTAGTTTCCAAAATGGAGTAAATTGTGGGGAGTTCCTACTGTTTAGGCACATCAGGGGCTCTGCAAACGCAACCTGACGCCCGCAGAGCATTCCATCAAAGTCTGCATTTCAAAACGTCACTACTTCCCTTCCGAACCCCGACGTGTGCCAAAACAGTGGTTTACCCCCACATATGGGGTATCATTGTACTCAGGAGAAACTGGAAAACAACTTTTGTGGTCCAATTTCTCCTATTACCCTTGGGAAAATAAAAAATTGTGGGCTAAAAAATCATTTTTGAGAAAAGAAAAATTATTTTTTATTTTCATGGCTCTGCGTTATAAACTTCTGTGAAGCACTTGGGGGTTCAAAGTGCTCACCACACATCTAGATTAGTTCCTTGGGAGGTCTAGTTTCCAAAATGGGGTCACTTGTGCAGGAGCTCCAATGTTTAGGCACACAGGGGCTCTCCAAACGCGACATGGTGTCCGCTAATGATTGGAGCTAATTTTCCATTCAAAAAGTCAAATGGCACGCCTCCCCTTCCGAGCCTTGCCGTGCACCCAAACAGTGGTTTACCCCCACATATGAGGTATCGGCATACTCAGGAGAAATTGCCCAACAAATTTTAGGGTCCATTTTATCCTGTTGCCCATGTGAAAATGAAAGAATTGAGGCTAAAAGAAATTTTGTGTGAAAAAAAAGTACTTTTTCATTTTTGCGGATCAATTTGTGAAGCACCTGGGGGTTTAAAGTGCTCACTATGCCTCTAGATGAGTTCCTTGGGGGGTCTAGTTTCCAAAATGGGGTCACTTGTGGAGGAGCTCCAATGTTTAGGCACACAGGGGCTTTCCAAACGCGACATGGTGTCCGCTAACGATGGAGATAATTTTTCATTCAAAAAGTCAAATGGCGCTCCTTCCCTTCCGAGCCTTACCATGTGCCCAAACAGTGGTTTACCCCCACATGTGAGGTATTGGTGTACTCAGGAGAAATTGCCCAACAAAATTTAGGATCCATTTTATCCTGTTGCCCATGTGAAAATGAAAAAATTGAGGCTAAAATAATTTTTTTGTGAAAAAAAAGTACTTTTTCATTTTTACGGATCAATTTGTGAAGCACCTGGGGGTTTAAAGTGCTCTCTATGCTTCTAGATAAGTTCCTTGGGGGGTCTAGTTTCCAAAATGGGGTCACTTGTGGGGGAGCTCCAATGTTTAGGCACACGGGGGCTCTCCAAACGCGACATGGTGTCCGCTAAAGATTGGAGCCAATTTTTCATTGAAAAAGTCAAATGGCGCTCCTTCCCTTCCGAGCCCTGCCGTGCGCCCAAACAGTGGTTTACCCCCACATATGAGGTATCAGCGTACTCAGGACAAATTGGACAACAACGACCGTGTTCCAGTTTCTCCTTTTACCCTTGGGAAAATAAAAAAAATTTCGCTAAAATATCATTTTTGTGACTAAAAAGTTAAATGTTCATTTTTTACTTCCATGTTGCTTCTGCTGCTGTGAAACACCTGAAGGGTTAATAAACTTCTTTAATGTGGTTTTGAGCACCTTGAGGGGTGCAGTTTTTAGAATAATGTCACTTTTGGGTATTTTCAGCCATATAGAACCCTCAAACTGACTTCAAATGTGAGGTGGTCCCTAAAAAAAATGGTTTTGTAAATTTTGTTGTAAAAATGAGAAATCACTGGTCAAATTTTAACCCTTATAACTTCCTAGCAAAAAAAAAATTTGTTTCCAAAATTGTGCTGATGTAAAGTAGACATGTGGGAAATGTTATTTATTAACTATTTTGTGTCACATAACTCTCTGGTTTAACAGAATAAAAATTCAAAATGTGAAAATTGCGAAATTTTCAAAATTTTTGCCAAATTTCCATTTTTTTCACAAATAAACTCAGAAATTATCGACCTAAATTTACCACTAACATGAAGCCCAATATGTCACGAAAAAACAATCTCAGAATCGCTAGGATCCGTTGAAGCGTTCCTGAGTTATTACCTCATAAAGGGACACTGGTCAGAATTGCAAAAAACGCCAAGGTCATGAAGGGGTTAATATTTGAAATCCTACAGATTGCTCTACAATGCTATTATATATTATCCTTTACTAGGAACAATTAATAAAAATCATCAGCATGGAGGGGGCAAAGGAAGTGTAAATCCAGCATTAAGTTGAGATAAAACACTTGCTAGTAAGAATCAAGATGGAGGATATTGTATTTCGGCACTGAGCAGTGTAGCTGTGAATCCAGCTCAAGATTAGATAAAATTGTAACAGGAAACTAGTAGTGGGGAGGACATTATATAGCAGTATGAACAAAGTGTTAATTATTCCAGCTCTGCCATCAGATAAAATACTAAAACAGCCACAAGGTTTCTTGTTATTACACTGTCCCTTTCCCTTTTCCTTTCCTTAGACTTAGTAATCAGGCAGCAGCTGTGATTTGATCCCACAGTGAATTCGCAGGTCTATGCATGAGTGAACGATCAGTTTTAGAGACATTGGAGGAAAAGAAGCAGATTTCTCCAATATTTCCCAAGTTGTTCATATTCTCTTTTTCTATTGAGTTATGTAAAGTTTATTAAACGACAGCGACTAAGTCCTGCGTAATAGTTGCAGCAATGGACAGACCTCAGGTGTTACATGAAATGGCAACAGTATCGGAATAATATCAATGTTTTTGCACAAATCTTTCCACCAGCTTTGATGTCGCCTTGACCACTGTGGCACTACTACCCCCATTATCCGATTGGCATCTTAAGTATCCAAAAGATGGTAATAACATAAAGATCCTCAGAGGACCGGCGGAGCCGCAGGAGAACGTTACTCAGACACAATCACTCAGACACAATCGCAGGTTTTTTTCTGCCCTTTAGTCATCTACCAGGATTTGTGTAATCTAATGAATCCCGCCTGGTGGTCAGGACGCGGTGCCAGGGTGACACCCTTCACGGACGGGGAATGGCTTCAATTAGATTATGTGCAGAGTCTTCTCTCTTCTGGGTTTTTATTCACTTTAAATAATTTAAAAAAAAAAAACTTCAAATGGAAAAAGTTACAAGAAAAGCAACAAAATGCCACTTTGTTTAAGAACGTTCCAGATGAAAGGTTTTCTGCTTTTTTTTCCCCTTCTGCACTTGAAAGAGTAAAGGTGGAGCGCAGTAGATTACGCTGGCGGTGACATCAGTAACGAAGCGGCCAAAGCGGAGGGAACGTTTCCACGGAGAAAACAAAGAAATATTGAACAAATATTTGCAATTTTCTGTTTTCATCGGGGATGACAGTGTTTAACAATATTCATCATGCCAACAGAAGTATGTGAACCCCCGGCTAATGCACCTAGATCAGCTTGGTGGACATCACATTTTCCACGCCACCAGACTTTCATTGTGCCACATTTTTTAGGTCAGACAGCATAGATTGAGCGGGCACCATCCTATACTAATACTCATAGGGGATCACCTGATGCATATGAATATAATCCAAAACTCCACAAGAAAAAAAGACAGCATCATAGAAATGGGATCACCACATATATATTTCAAAAAATAACAACAAATTTTATTTAGACCACACCACACAAACAACTGTTATAAAAACAATTAAAAACTCCCACAAACAATGGGAGATAAGGGTCCAGATAATACAAAGTGCAATACTAGGAAAATATTGGAGAGTCTCATAGCAGCTGATAATGCCGGAAATAGTGTGTACGCATACAGTGGGAAAAATAATGACCCATAATGAGAAACCCTATATGCATGCTGTGCCACCTATCAGTAGCCGATTGGCATCATGGTCAGTTAGTCAGGTATACACGACCCACTATCAAATCTAGGAGGCAAAGACTCCATGCAAACTTAAAAGGGAAATACAAAGTATCCAAATGGATCTGGCTGGCAGCGGCTATGAAAAGCCGCCCTAAGTCTGCTCCCAAGCCCCCTTCTCACAGAAAAAGCGGATAACCGGCTGGATAAATGCCAGGACTCTACCAATACATGACCCACGCGTATCGACGCTAGAAGCGTCTTCCTCAAGGTCTGTGTTACTTGTTTTTATAACAGTTGTTTGTGTGGTGTGGTCTAAATAAAATTTGTTGTTATTTTTTGAAATATATATGTGGTGATCCCATTTCTATGATACATTTTTTAGGTCACACGCTGCATTCGATGGCTGCACCTCACTCTCTGCTGGTCACTTAAAGGGGTTGACAAACCTTCTTTCTTCGGGAGTGCCCCCCTCCTGCCTCCCAATGTCCTGCTTTGCCTTTGGAGGATCGAAGAAGCACAGATGATCCTATATTGACCCGATCCGGCCCATTTTAGAGCAGCGCTTACAAGCTCTATAGCAAACAGCTTGCAAGCCTGTGCTCCTTGTCTAGGAAACTGGCGATCTCTTATAGAACTGCAGAGGTGACTGGTAGCCTAGGAAACAAATAGTAAATCATGAATTTAAAAATTCCTTGCTTTACAAGCACTTGGAGTTGTACCCATTTAAAGGGAACCTGTCCGCACATTTTGCATATGGAAGTAGTGTTGTTTTTGTGCCTCAATGTAAATTAAAGCTTTTGTGCCGGTCATGAGAAATTTATCATAGAAGCAATATGCAAATCAGACTGGAAGTGCACTGGGGGGGTATCGATGCACTTAGAAGGAGCAGTCCAAGTGCACTGAGGGGGTGTTGATGCACTTAGAAGGAGCAGCCCAAGTGCACTGAGGGGGTGTTGATGCACTTAGAAGGAGCAGTCCAAGTGCACTGAGGGGGTGTTGATGCACTTAGAAGGAGCAGTCCAAGTGCACTGAGGGGGTGTTGATGCACTTAGAAGGAGCAGTCCAAGTGCACTGACACGCCTTTGTGCACCTCTAGCCTGATTGAATATGGTTTCTTCACTGCATTTTTCAAGACTGACACATCAAATCTCTACATAAAAAAGGTTTCATTTTTATTGAGGCACAAGCCCCTAAACAAACATGCCACTACCTCCACAAGTAAAAATGGTCTGACAGGTTCCCTTTAAGACATTGAGATAACCCCTTTAATAATCCCGGATCACCCCACAAATCCTGAGACTAGAGCTCTGAATTGCCTTCTCTGCATGGATCGCATGCATGCACAATCATGGTGCAAGTCAGACGTGGCGCCTCAGTGTCATATTCTCAGTACCAGTGGAGATCCCCGCAATCTACAGGTTATCTCTTATGCACAGGACAGGTAATAACTTGCTCCTTTATAATATTATAGTCATCTGAGCTCAGTTTTCCCGATTCTGAACTCCAAATCCTTTGCATAGAGGTCAATAACACTGCCTATGGCCACCACTAGGGGGAGCTCATCGCATACTGCTTTATCACTGGGTTCTATGTAGACCATGTATGCAATAAGTAATAAAAGTCTGAGATTGCAGGAAGTCTCGCTCCACCACCTCTCCATAGAGGGACCAGCGCTATCTGCACCTGCTACAGAGCTGTAAATACAGCAGATGTGGCGGAGGTCCTTGTAGAGGCTCTTACTGGATGATTCTGTGCATTCTCTCTCCTTCCTAAATTTCCAACATCTGCAGTGATGTCAACCAGATTGACAATATCCAATGCTGTATATTCAGGTGCGGACTCTTGTCTGAGCTCATTTGTTCAGGAACTGCCAGCAGTTTTCAGAAGGGAACCCCCCATCCCCCATCCCCTCCATTCACACCTTCGTGTTATTCTGCTCCTGGGGGTATATTAACCAGAAATGTCAAAAGTGCATCAAGATGGGATGAATCATTTGTCCAGATCCCCTTCCTGGGATTCTGCTCCTCGCTGTTATTCTCCTGCACTTCTGCAGTGACGTAGCTGTACGGAGCGGCCATAGGCAGGGCCGCCATCAGGGCATTACAGCCATGACTGGCGTATGGCCCATAGGCAAGCAACATGGTGACCAGTGGGGTCCGCTCTCCAGTATAACCAGTGAGGTCCGTGCTGACCAGTTCCTCTACTGGTGACCTAATCTTTGCCAAATGAAATTCTCAGTCTATTCTCATTTCCAATATCACAAACCCCGACCTGCCAACAAAGGGTAAGGGCAGAGCTGGCATTTCTAAACATTTCCAGGAGAATGAGGGAAACTTGACATAGGGCTTAAAATATTGAAATAAGTCTAAACTAAATGTAAAGGTTTTTGGAAAATTAGAAAAAAAATGGCTGCATTCTACGAAAAACAGCGCCTCCTCTGTCCACAGGTTTGGAGTGGTACTGCAGCTCAGCCTCACTCATTTCTATAGAGCTGGGCTGCAATACCAAATATAGCCTATAGGCAGGTGTGGCGCTATTCCTGGAGAAAAAGGAACCGTGTTCTTCTATTTCTAGGAAAATTTCAGTCAACACTCGGTAAAAAATTGCTTTAAATATCCTAATTTTTACTCTGGATGCCTCAGGGTGAAGTGGGTATTTTGTCTTCTCTTTGCTCTCACAGGAGATTTCTTCTGCGCTCACTGACGCCACCTGTTGAGTAATATACTTTGTAGCAGCTGGACCTTGGCGCAAGGGTTGACAATTATTAGAAGGCTGGTCTTAGATCGATGGCATTATGGGATGTTAGGAGGCATTAGGCTCAATAATTGAAACCCCTCCCTTTAAGAAAACCTCTCTAAAATCACACACCTTATGCAAAGAAAGAAACAATCCAATACCTATAACCCCGAGGGGCACCCGCCCATTAGTGCACGGCCGCCACAGGTGCAGGCCTGACGGGAGATCTGCTCTGGGTCACACTACACCTTGGGAAATGACAAACTCGGCTCTTCTACATCTCATAACTCCATATTCACCTTGATTTACACGATCCCTGTGGACATTAATTCAGCAGCTGTACTCCACAATAGACGGAGCGCAGCCGCTCTCTGGACTATTCCCCAGCTGGAGAGTACATTTTCATAATGGGCCTGACCTTTAACCTGGCTCCTGCCCAAAACCCTTAACTTTCTGCTACTGCTAATTAAGCCAATTGGAGGAAGGAATCGTCCTCTGGGGGAAACGGAAACCAAAATGTTAAAATTCCAGAAAGTTACCAACTCATAACAATTGCTCGGAAGAAATAAAGGAAATGGCAAATGAGCTGCATATCTAGGGATTAACGGGGGGCGGTTATCATGAAAAGTTTCCTTGAAGGATATGTCCACAATCAGCCGATGCTTCTAAAAAAAATAAAACAAATATTCTCCATGAAAAATGTGTCCCCCATGGGCACAGACTACAAGGAATCCCTGAGTAATCCGATCATGAAGCCATGAAATGTGCGAAGACATTGTGTGTGTTACTGCCATTATGTTTGTAGTCTGTAACCATTGACACACATAGGTCTGCATAGGGGCTGAATACACAGGGAAAGATTATTTGCAAAGTTGATTTATTTCTTTGTTTACTTATTGTATCTGGTTGATGTAATTAAAAAATAGTTGTGTCCTGACTCCTGAGTTTCATCAGTGATACAGTTACATTACTACCGATCAATTATGTTGTCTACTAATGTATCCAGATCTCACTAAAAAATAAATAAGCAATAACAAAAAAAACTATCGGCTGCAATTAAATAAATTATATACTTTGATACTTTGTAAATAGTCACCATTATGTGCACAGCCATCCTCTGCACTGTTATAGGAAATAGATCATATCGAGACAAATTACCAGAAGTGTCATCCTTCACAGTTTGATAATCCAGAAGATTATATATATATATATATATATATATATATATATATATATATATATATATATATATATATATATATATATATATATATATATATTCTTCCTGTAACATTTTCATGTGGGAAATTCTGTTAATAACTTATCTGCGTCAGTGAGAGGAAGTGATGGAGAACGGCTTCTGTCCGGGAGAATGGACCCACCTAGGCTGGGAAAGTTAAGGCCCTTGTTATTCTTTTTGACTAGTGGCAGATGACCTACGGATCTGGGTGTAGCGGCAGAGTCCTTACACCCCGTGTGCACGGCCAGGTGTTCTAGATAGTTACCATTGTTATGAAGGATATATTAGGGGTGATGAATAATAAAAACAGCTATTTCATTTATTGAACTGTTTCTATTTTTAGAATTTATCACAACTTTCTATACAGATTGTGTTCTCAGGTCACTATGAAAGTCACTAGAATGGAAAAACGGTGGAAATCTGGTATCACTGTCAGGAGATAGAAAGATAATAGATAGATAGATAGATAGATAGATAGATAGATAGATAGATAGATAGATAGATAGATAGATAGATAATGAATGGATAGATAGATGATAGATAATGGATAGATAGATAGATAATAGATAGATAATAGATAAATAGATAATAGATAGATAATAGATAGATAGATAGATAATAGATAGATAATAGATAGATAAATAGATAGATCTCCATCTGAACACCATAGTATGTGTATCATAGCAGGACTAATTTACGCTCTCCTGATTCTCTTCCAAGGCAGAATGTTGATATCCTCCTGAAATCTGACTGTGATCAGTAGAAACCTATAAATATTTAATTAATTTGCACTTTTTTGTACAGTTATAGTAGGATTAAAACCCATCCACTATGTTGTAACATCTGGACGCTGCACAAGTACACAGCATCCAACCCACATTGTTTACTGACCGTGTGCACCTACCCTTACTCCGGCTGAGGAAGAATTATCGGTACAGATAGTCCTCGATACAGTATAATACAGGTCCCATATAGTACATATAGTAAAATGTACTCCTCATGGTCCTTGATAGAGTATAATGCAGCCCCTTCAGAGTATAATGTAGCCCTCTCAGAGTTTAATGCAGCCCCTTCATAAAACATAATTCAGCCCCATCAGAGAATAATGTAGCCCCCGTCAGAGTATAATGCAGCTACACGCACACACACACGCACACACACACACTACAATGCAACCCCCAGAGTATAAAGCAGTCCCCTCTGAATATAATGCAGCCACCAAGACACAGTATAATGCGGACCCGCCACACACACAGTATAGTGCAGTTCCCACACACATAACACAGTATAGTACAGTCCCCCACACACAGTATAGTGCAGCAGACACACAAACAACACAGTATAGTGCAGTCCATCCACACAGTATAGTGCAGTAGACACATACAATACAGTATAGTGCAGTCCTCCACACACAGTATAGTGCAGCAGACAGACACAATACAGTATAGTGCAGTCCCCCACACACAGTATAGTGCAGTACCCCCACACACAGTATAATTACATAGTTACATAGTTACATAGTTATTTAAGGTTGAAGGAAGACTGTAAGTCCATCTAGTTCAACCCATAGCCTAACCTAACATGCCCTAACATGTTGATCCAGGGGAAGGCAAAAAAACCCCATGTGGCAAAGAGTAACTCCACCATGGGGAAAAAATTTCCTTCCCGACCCCACATACGGCAATCAGACTAGTTCCCTGGATCAACGCCTTATCAAGGAATCTAATATATATACCCTGTAATATTATACTTTTCCAGAAAGGTATCCAGTCCCCTCTTAAATTGAAGCAATGAGTCACTCATTACAACATCATACGGCAGAGAGTTCCATAGTCTCACTGCTCTTACAGTAAAGAATCCGCATCTGTTATGCTTAAACCTTCTTTCCTCCAGACGTAGAGGATGCCCCCTTGTCCCTGTCTCAGGTCTATGATTAAAAAGATCATCAGAAAGGTCTTTGTACTGTCCCCTCATATATTTATACATTAACATAAGATCACCCCTTAGTCTTCGTTTTTCCAAACTAAATAGCCCCAAGTGTAATAACCTATCTTGGTATTGCAGACCCCCCAGTCCTCTAATAACCTTGGTCGCTCTTCTCTGCACCCGCTCCAGTTCAGCTATGTCTTTCTTATACACCGGAGACCAGAACTGTGCACAGTATTCTAAGTGTGGTCGAACTAGTGACTTGTATAGAGGTAAAATTATGTTCTCCTCATGAGCATCTATTCCTCTTTTAATGCATCCCATTATTTTATTTGCCTTTGTAGCAGCTGCCTGACACTGGCCACTGAATATGAGTTTGTCATCCACCCATACACCCAGGTCTTTTTCATTGACGGTTTTGCCCAGAGTTTTAGAATTAAGCACATAGTTATACATCTTATTACTTCTACCCAAGTGCATGACCTTACATTTATCCCCATTAAAGCTCATTTGCCATTTATCAGCCCAAGCTTCTAGTTTACATAAATCATCCTGTAATATAAAATTGTCCTCCCCTGTATTGATTACCCTGCAGAGTTTACTGTCATCTGCAAATATTGAAATTCTACTCTGAATGCCCCCTACAAGGTCATTAATAAATATGTTAAAAAGAAGAGGGCCCAATACTGACCCCTGTGGTACCCCACTGCTAACCGTGACCCAGTCCGAGTGTGCTCCATTAATAACCACCCTTTGTTTCCTATCCCTGAGCCAGCTCTCAACCCACTTACACATATTTTCCCCTATCCCCATTACTCTCAATTTATGTAACAACCTTTTGTGTGGCACCGTATCAAAAGCTTTGGAAAAGTCCATATATACTACGTCCACTGGGTTCCCTTGGTCCAGTCCGGAACTTACCTCTTCATAGAAGCTGATCAAATTAGTCTGACATGATCGGTCCCTAGTAAACCCGTGCTGATACTGGGTCATGAGGTTATTCCTCTTCAGATACTCCAGTATAGCATCCCTTAGAATGCCCTCCAGGATTTTACCCACAGTAGAGGTGAAGCTTACTGGCCTATAATTACCGAGTTCAGTTTTTGCCCCTTTTTTGAATATTGGCACCACATTTGCTATACGCCAGTCCTGTGGTACAGACCCTGTTATTATGGAGTCTTTAAAGATTAAAAATAATGGTCTATCAATGACTGTACTTAGTTCCTGCAGTACTCGGGGGTGTATCCCATCCGGGCCCGGAGATTTGTCAATTTTAGTTATTTTTAGCCGCCGCTGTACTTCCTGCTGGGTTAAGCAGGTGACATTTAATGGGGAATTTTTATCACTAGTCATATTGGCTGCCATGGGATTTTCTTTTGTAAATACTGATGAAAAAAAGTCATTTAGCATATTGGCTTTTTCCTCATCCTCATCCACCATTTCACCCAGACTATTTTTAAGGGGGCCAACACTGTCATTTTTTAGTTTCTTACTATTTATATAGTTAAAGAATATTTTGGGATTATTTCTACTCTCTCTGGCAATGAGTCTCTCTGTCTCAATCTTTGCTGCCTTGATTTGCTTTTTACAGAATTTATTTAATTTTCTGTATTTATTTAATGCCTCCTCACTACCTACTTCCTTTAATTCTCTAAATGCTTTCTTTTTGTCCCTTATTGCGCCCCTTACAGCTCTATTTAGCCATATTGGTTTCCTCCTATTTCTAGTATGTTTATTCCCATACGGTATATACTGTGCACACTGTGTGTATAGTGCAGTCCCCCACACACAGTATAGTACAGTCCCCACACACAGTATAGTGCAGCAGTCACACACACAACACTCTATAGTGCAGTCCCCCCACACAGTATAGTGCAGTAGACACATACAATACAGTATAGTGCAGTCCTCCACACACAGTATAGTGCAGCAGACAGACACACAATACAATATAGTGCAGTCCCCCCACACATAGTATAGTGCAGTCCCCCCACACAGTATAGTGCAGTAGACACACACAATACAGTATAGTGCAGTCCCCAACACACAGTATAGTGCAACAGACACCCACAACACAGTATAGTGCAGCACACACACAAT
This sequence comes from Ranitomeya variabilis, assembly GCF_051348905.1. NCBI lineage: Eukaryota > Metazoa > Chordata > Amphibia > Anura > Dendrobatidae > Ranitomeya > Ranitomeya variabilis. The sequence continues at coordinate 235,586,322 of NC_135238.1, forward strand.
GCAGTATAGCGCAGTCCCCCCACACACAGTAAAGTGCAGTAGACACACAAAATACAGTATAGTGCAGTCCCCAACACACAGTATAGTGCAGCACACACACACAATACAGTATAGTGCAGTCCTCCCCACACACAGTATAGTACAGTAGACACACACAATACAGTATAGTGCAGTCCCCAACACACAGTATAGTGCAGCTGACACACACAATACAGTATAGTGCAGTCTCCCAACACACAGTATAGTGCAGTCCCCCCACACACAGTATAGTGCAGCACACACACACAATACAGTATAGTGCAGTACCCAACACAGTATAGTGCAGCACACACACACAATACAGTATAGTGCTGTCCTCCCACAGACAGTATAGTACAGTAGACACACACAATACAGTATAGTGCAGTCCCCAACACACAGTATAGTGCAGCTGACACACACAATACAGTATAGTGCAGTCCCCCCACACACAGTATAGTGCAGCACACACACAATACAGTATAGTGCAGTCCCCCCACACACAGTATAGTGCAGTCCCCCCACACACACTATAGTACAGTAGACACACACAATACAGTATAGTGCAGTCCCCAACACGCAATATAGTGCAGCAGCACACACACACTATACAGTATAGTGCAGTCTACACACAAAACAATACTTACCTCTCCTTCCTCCTCATTCCCCTGCTGCTCTAGCTTGTGCAGAGCTCTCAGCATCTCATCAGCTCCCCTGCTGGCACATGCTGAGTCACAGTCATAGGGGGAGTGATGGAAGAGAGCGTGTCACATGACGCTCTCTCCTCCATCACTGCTTTCATCTGTATCGGCATCTAAGTTGCCGATAAGTTGATGTGGGGAGGGGGGTGGCGCTGGACCCCTCTTAGTCAGGGGCCCCATAGCCGCAGTGTGGTGTGGCTGATGGGGGCCCCTGGAGGAGCAAGGGCCCTAGGCAGCTGTCTTGTCTGCTGCGCCTAATGCCGGCCCTGGCAGGCAGGTAGGTCCCCTAGTGGTGGCTGCAGACAGACATAACTTTATGATGTATCATCACAAAAATATACAAAATATGGATAACTTACATATAGGACATAGTACATAGACCAATGATTGCACTAAGACATCAATGGCACCAAGTCGCAGCAAAGACAGAAGTATATAGTAACTCCCTAAGAAACATGGGTGATATTATTTTATAAAGATATAATATCAATGGATATCCACCCGTTGTCCCAGCAGATATTTGTCCACCTTCTGTCCACCAATATAATGGTAGTTTAGGTATAGTGGGCTAAATGCATAGCTACCGCCATATAACGCTAGTTAACCAAATCATAAGTAGCTAACCGATTACAAACATGAACAAACACAATGTGTGCCCCCTGAGCTAATCTCAAACTATACCTGTCGACATGGTGTCAGAGACGTCCGTGCACCAAAACACTGTGGCGCCGCGGTGAGACGGCGCTCTATGGATGTTGTTCGTTGTCTAGGTGATGGGCGGGTCACATGACCTAGTCACGTTACCGGACATCGGGCGCATTGAGCGACGCGCTCTCCGTGACGCTGCATCATGCAGGATATGCGCCGTTATGCATGATGCCAATTATCTAATTACGAATGTGCTATATAAGGGGGCTTACCCACTGCTACTTTACCTCCCGACGAAGCTGTAGCAGACAGCGAAACGCGCGTCGAGGTGTTTTGGTGCACGGACGTCTCTGACACCATGTCGACAGGTATAGTTACTATATACTTCTGTCTTTACTGCGACTTGGTGCCATTGATGTCTTAGTGCAATCATTGGTCTATGTACTATGTCCTATATGTAAGTTATCCATATTTTGTATATTTTTGTGATGATATGTGCTTTATTTAATAAAACTTGTTGTTTAAATAATTTTTGTATATATTGGATCAGTGCTCCTTCTCTATTTTCTAGTAGTTTGTTGTCTACATTTTGAGGGGATCCTTAGATTTAATGAGGAATTCTATTGGTGGATAATTTTATGATGTACCTTTATCTAAGCAGGAGATTTGGAGCTCTTTATCAGGAAAATAGAGCTTGGAATTCTGTAAAGATATATTAAGAAATCTATAAACACAGACTTTTGGACTAAATTAAAACTAAAAGGCTTCATTTTAAAACTCCTTCACCTCCGGCTGAACATAGGTTATTATGGTGCAAAGAGAGAATGGTCATTTCTCCCGATGTATGTGAAGCACTCGCTCTCTCACTCCTCATATGTTCAGATGAATTTTATGCTGGGTGCATTAACTTAGTGAACCCCTCCCGTGTTGTACATTGATCTGCTGTGCATTAGGAGGAGGCTCCAATATTATCTAATGTAACACCTTCTTCTCGCAGACTCATGAATGACTCTTTCCTTATCCTGGAGGTTTTCTCTCCTTCTCCCATTTCAGCAGCAGCTGGGTCATTGGGGCCTGTGATATTTCTGCTGGAAGATCACAAATGTAAACATTTTAAATTAAGTTGATCTCCTGCATGAAAGTTATAATCTGTGTAAGTGTGAAAAAGATACAAAGTTGCAGAAATTCCTTCACATTTAATTACTTTATTAATGATTAGCTTCAAGTGTAAAACAATTTGTGTGGAAACATAAAATGGTCTTAAATTCTGTGTGGTTCACTTCTGTTATTAGCCAGTACGAGGAAAAATATAATATTACATAAAAGATATAATACTCACTATAAATGAGTACACCTCTTTTGAAAAGTATATCTCACTGAACACAAGAACAATTTACAAAATGTTGCCAAAACTTAGACTAAGACTATATCCTGTAGATCTTTTATTTTAAAAAGGAAAAACATAACAATAATAATAACAGAAACAAAACAGAAACATCAGCCAGAAAATAATCAGTTTAATGAACAGTGGTCCAGCCGCTCATTGTCTCCTCACATATATATTATACATATATACAGAATAATAACTAATAATAAGTACTTACACCTTCTGGCTCGCTCGCCAAACAAACTAATAATAAACAAATAAAATAAACAATAGCAAACAAAATCTATATACATAAACTTTATTTAAAGTTTTCATGCGGCGTGCGCACCCTATCTTTAACATTGGGTACGCAGGCCATGCGGCTGTATGCGGATGCCTCCGCATGCATCGTTTTGATGGTGGAACGACCTGCGCCGAACCAAACGAGTTGCAATTTCGTGCAGATGCCGCACCGTCAAAACAACTCATGTGGACGCATCCGCATACAGCGGCACGCCTGTGTACCCAATGTTAAAGATAGGGTGCGCACGCCGCATGCAGCCGTAGTCGGAGCTGAATGAAGAGGCGCTGCAGTGGGCAGTAACAAAGAGGGGGAGGGAAAGTGGAAACAAGGAGAGGGAGGGCATGGGGAATCAAGGAGGGAGGAGGGAATAGGGAAACGAGGTGTCATGATCCATTTTTGGATTCGTGGCAGTTCTGATGATTCCACTATGTTTTAAATACAGGTTTTTTCCTTTCAGGGCCAGCGGGTGTTAGTGTCAGTACCCCCTGCTGGCAATCTGTTGTAACTGCAGTGTTGCTGGGTCAGCTGATGTGGTGGTGACCACTCCCATCATTCTTTAAATGGTCACCTGATGCATCAGCTGACTGTTGGTGATAGAGTTTCTCTATTAAGACCAGCCTTGCAGTGGCAGCTCTCTGGTGTCTGCCGTTTCTGGAGTTTGAAGTCCAGCTTCTCTGTCATCTGCGATGTGGAGCTTGGCAGCGGAGGCTGGAAGCTAAGTGTGGTGTTTATTCCTTGTCCCTTTTGTGTTTGTCACTGTCCCCTGTGGGATACTATCTGCAGTGGTGAGGCTAGCACCGCTTGCCAGCCAGTGAACTAGCCAGGTCAGTGCTAGGTGATAGCAAGGGACAAGGTTCCTGACGGGAGTGGGGGGAAGGACCCACTTAGGGCGTTAGGGGAGTGCAGGGACAGGCTCAGGTTTGAGCTCAGGTGGTGACCGTTCCCCATTTCTCTATCAGTAGGGCCTTCTTCTCCCCATTTCCATCCTGTTGTATGTGTTGCTCCATCCGCTGACCAACCCCTGTTGGGTCGCTATATATATCGTGACATGGGGAGGGAATAGGGCAACAAGGAGGGGGCAATGGGGAAACATGGAAGGGGAGAGGGAATGGGGAATCAAGAATGGGGGAGAGAATGGGGTAACAAAGTGTAGGGAGGGAATGGGGAAACAAGGTTGGTGGAGAGAATGGGGTAACGAGGTGGGAGGGAATAGGGAAACAAGGAGGGAGGGATTGAATGAGGAAATATGGAGGGGGGAGGGAATGGGGAAACAAAGCGGGAGGGGGAAGGAGGAAACAAGGAGGAGAGGAGGGAATTTGGGAAAAAAGGAGGGGAGCAGAGAATGGGGTAACAAGGAAGGGGGAGGGAATGGGGTGACAAGGAGGGGGAGGGAATGGGGAAACAAGGAGGAGAGAAGGGAATGGAGAAAAAAGGAGGGGAGCAGAAAATGGGGTAACAAGGAAGGGGGAAGTAATGGGGTAACAAAGAAAGTGGAAGGGAATGGGGAAAGAAGGAGGGGGAGGGAATGGGAAACAAGGAGTGGAGAGGGAATGGGGAAACAAGGAGGGGGAGCGAATGGGGAAACAAGTAAGGGACGAAATGAAAAAACAAGGAGAGGTAGAAGGAATGGGTAAACAAGGAGGGGGAAAAGGGAATGGGAAAACAAGGATGGGGGAGGGAATGGGGAAACAAGGAGGGGGAGGGAATTGGGAAACAAGGAGGGAGGAGATTGTGGAAACAAGGAGGGGGAAAGGGGAAACAAGGAGGGGGAGGGAATGGGAAAACAAGGAGGGGGAGGGAATTGGGAAACAAGGAGGGAGGAGAATGTGGAAACAAGGAGGGGGGAATGAGGAAACAAGGAGGGGGAGGGAATTGGGAAACAAGGAGGGGGAGGGAATTGGGAAACAAGGAGGGAGGAGAATGTGGAAACAAGGAGGGGGGAATGAGGAAACAAGGAGGAGGAGGGAATTGGGAAACAAGGATTGGGGAGAATGTGGAAACAAGGTGGGGGAATGGGGAAACAAGGAGCTGGGAGGGAATGAGGAAAGAAGGAGGGGGAGGATGAGGAAACAAGTAGGGGGAATGGGGAAACAAGGAGGGGGGAGGGAACTGTGTGATAGAGAAAATCAATTCTCAATATACGGTGTAAATGATAAAGATTCATTAATGCCCCACGGACTAAGTGAACGACGGCTGTAAATCCACCTACATTCTTTTTGTAGTAGCAGCTTATCCCAATTTCCGCCTCTGACAGGTGGACGTGCCGCCTCCAACACTTGAAACTGAAGAGCAGATGGAATTGTTGAATACCTTTCCGACATGTGACGTGACAATGTGGTCTCCTCTTTTCTTCTGATGTAACCAATATGGTCCAGAATATGCCGATGTAGGTCAGAGGACACCTGCAGCGCCCCAGAGTCCTGGTCGTTGCAGTACTGATGCTCCGCCATTAAGGGGGGCTATGGTACGTCTGATGGCACTGAAGGAGTTCACCTGACCAGGTATCACAGACACCAATGCACTTCACAGTCTGGCCACCAGGGGGAGCTAAGGGCGCTATGTATTAGGCCACTCCTCACAGTCTGGTAAAACTGGGGGTTAGATAGGAAGTTAGAAAGAAGCTGACTGGGAATCGAACAGGCAACATCCTGTGGCAGAGGGTGTTGCGGGGAGAGACTCAGAGGGGTCCTTGTCAGGAGTGGGATCCTGGCAGAGACCTAGCGAACTAGAGAGAACGTAAAGGGACCGCGCCTGCACTTCCTTGTGGCGGTGCCCGGAGAAAGGATAAGAAGCGAGGTGTATTGAGGAGGGTGAGAAACGAGATCAACGCAACAAGGAGAAAACACCAGTAGGAGTCGTGCTGTAAGACGAGGCAACATCCTACTGAGGCGCGCAGCCGGTGGCCGGAAACGCCGAGGAAGTATAGAGCTCCAGGCCTTACTTCAAACCTACAGCAGGACAGTCAGTTATAGGCGGGCTGTCTCACCCTAATCACCTAAGAAGACATAGGGGCAACAACAGGAGAGGGGCGACTCTAGGGTCCCGGAAGAACTCCGAGCCTACCCGTCATACGGGTGCGTCCTAGCCATATCATCTGGGGGACGAAGAAGAACATCTTGATCGAGTTGTGAGGGAACAAGAGAAACAGACACAACAGTTGTGGGGACTATCCCGTAAGCACAGCAGGGGAGGACCACAACACACAAGCGCTAGAAGGTAGGCACAGATTTCCACCTGCAAAGGGAACTCTGGAGGTGCCATCCGACCAGCCGGACTCTCACCGCCCGGTTAACCGTATTCCAGACTGAGGATCCTGAGCCTTCAGTAAAGAGGTAAAGAGGCTGCAACCTGGTGTCCTCGTTAATTACTGCGACCGGCACTGCACCACATCATCACCACCACCCACACATCGAACTGTTATTCCTTTATTGGATCCCCCTTAACAGGGTCACAGGCCGGGGTCTAGCCACCGTGACATCGCCAGAGCCAGAAGGGAGACCCGGTACTTAGGACTCGGTGGCCCTGTGGTATGGGGCGCTCCACACCCACCCGTGGTCGCCCCTTGGCTGACACGATCCATACTTACCTTTCAATTGAACTTGTGACGTCACGACTTGAGGACCTGGAGAAGTCTTCAGATGAATACTGTGGACGGGGTCATTTTTTTGGTCATTGCGTTTTGAAGTTACAAACTTCTTCATCAGGACGAACCACCGCATTTCTGGATAGCACTTTTACCTTCCACCCTTGATCTACTGGTGGCGCAGAATTAACCCTTTCATTGCAGTTCAGTTAATATTGACCCTGTGACAGATTTTGTCTTGGTGTTCAGGAATTTCAGGCCACATTATCGCATTACTCATACATTACATTACATTTCGGTGATCGGAATCCTGATTGTGATCACCAGAATAAGCTTTATGCCGATGCTGCAGGAACCTCTCTGAGATTTGAGCTCTGAACACACTGCAGAATTACAAATGCAGACACTGAATCAGCAGGAAATTCTAGGAGAATGACTGTAAATGCAGCTGTGGATGTGACTGCAGAAGAATCCATGAAGTGGTCGTTATGTTTCCAGAATGACGCTTCTATTTATGTCGGTGATGTGTAATCTGAGGAGCGGCACTTTATATTCCATATTACAGATGAACTTTCTCTGCTTCGCGGTGGGTGGCTGAACCAACAAGACGATCTGCAGAAATAAACCTGTCTAATTGCATTCAATTAAACGAGCAATTTGACTTTGTTCACCACTTCTGAGCAGCCGGGGCGCGGGGTAACCTGCCGGACCGCTCCTCTGACGAGCACGGGCTTGTTCCCTTCCCATGATCCCTACATTGTATCTAGAAAATAAAAGCATCTGATGCAGAAAAATGAGAAAACCTGGAGAAATGTGCAACATCGCTGGATGCACCCGTGACGCCGACACACAGGGCTGATCAGTAGGAAGGAGAAGGTTTCACGAATTTCACTAATTGGAAAAAATAAGCTGCAGAATTTAATAAAGGAAAATGTAAATAACTGAAACACAGAGGAGATAATCCGGGGTCATCAGCACCTGACTGGGAGTGAAAGTAAAGTGAGAACACGCTGAGATGTTTTACTGACTTTATGGAGCAGAAACTTTCCAAAAAACAATATTCAAAAAATATGAGTTTTGATTGGAGAGTTACAGCTTTTACTCAGCAAAAAACTCACCATGAGAATATTCTTAGAGAAGAATAGTGAGCGCAGCTCTGGGGTATAATACAGGATGTAACTCAGGATCAGTAATGTATGTACACAGTGACTGCACCAGCAGAATAGTGAGTGCAGCTCTGGAGTATAATACAGGATGTAACTCAGGATCAGTAATGTATGTACACAGTGACTGCAACAGCAGAATAGTGAGTGCAGCTCTGGAGTATAACACAGGATGTAACTCAGGATCAGTAATGTAACGTATGTACACAGTGACTGCACCAGCAGAATAGTGAGTGCAGCTCTGGAGTATAATACAGGATGTAACTCAGGATCAGTAATGTAATGCATGTACACAGTGACTGCACCAGCAGAATAGTGAGTGCAGCTCTGGGGTATAATACAGGATATAACTCAGGATCAGTAATGTAATGTATGTACACAGTGACTGCACCAGCAGAATAGTGAGTGCAGCTCTGGGGTACAATACAGGATGTAACTCAGGATCAGTAATGTAACGTATGTACACAGTGACTGCACCAGCAGAATAGTGAGTGCAGCTCTGGAGTATAATACAGGATGTAACTCAGGATCAGTAATGTCGTGTATGTACACAGTGACTGCACCAGCAGAATAGTGAGTGCAGCTCTGGGGTATAATACAGGATGTAACTCAGGATCAGTAATGTAATGTATGTACACAGTGACTGCACCAGCAGAATAGTGAGTGCAGCTCTGGGGTATAATACAGGATGTAACTCAGGATCAGTAATGTAATGTATGTACACAGTGACTGCACCAGCAGAATAGTGAGTGCAGCTCTGGAGTATAATACAGGATGTAACTCAGGATCAGTAATGTCGTGTATGTACACAGTGACTGCACCAGCAGAATAGTGAGTGCAGCTCTGGGGTATAATACAGGATGTAACTCAGGATCAGTAATGTAATGTATGTATGCAGCGCCCCAGAGTCCTGGTCGTTGCAGTACTGTGGCTCCGCCACTAAGGGGAGCCATGGTGCGTTCGATGGCACTGAAGGAGTTCCTCCAATCAGGTATCACAGACACCAATATGTTTCACAGCTGGGCCTCCGGGGGGAGCTAAGGGTGCTATTCATTAGGCCACTCCCCACCATAGTGGGTAAACTGGGGGTCAGGCAGGAAGTTAGGAGAGAACACTGACTGGATTGAACGAAGCAACACCTAGTGAGAGAGGGTGTTGTGGAGGAAGAGACAGTAGGGTCTCTGCCAGGGGTGGGATCCTGGCAGAGGCTTGGCATTGGAAAGAACGTAACGGGACCGTGCCTGCTCAGCATAGCGGCGGTGCCCAAGAAAGGACTAGAAGCGAGATAGATTGTGCTGAGTGAGAAACGAGATCAAGCAGACGGAGAATACCAGCAGGGGTTTTGTTGAAAGAGGCAGCACCTTGCTGAGGCGCATTACCGGTGGCCGGAACGCCGAGGGAGTGGAATAATATACAGCTTTAAGCCATACTCCAAACAGCGGCAGGACAGTCAGTCTCAGGCGGGCTGTCTACCACATATCACCTATGAAGTCTTGGGGGGCAATTGCGGGAGAGGGGCGTCTCTAGGGTCCCGGAAGAACTCCAGGCCTACCTGACAAACGGGTGCCGTTCCAACCTGAATAACAGGGAGGGATGGAATAAGAGAGGAACATCTAATCGAGTTGTGAGGGAACTTAAGAAACAGACACAACAGTTGTGGGGTACTTTCCGTGAGCACAGCAGGGAAGGACTACAACACACAGCGCTAAGAAGGAAGGCACTGATTTCCACCTGTGAAGAGAACTCTGGAGGTGCCATTGCACCGGCCGGACTTGCGCAGCCTGGTGAACCGTGCTCTGGACTGAGGACTCAGAGATCTCCAGTAAAGAGGTAAAGAGACTGCAACCTGGTGTCCTCGTTATTTACCACGACCTGCACCCCACGACTGCACCGCTACACCACCATTATCACCACTTATTGCACCGGACGTCCCCCACTGACAGACAGGGCCACGGACCGGGTCTAGCCACCGTGACAACCCCAGGACTGAGATCCCAGAGGCCCGGCTCCGGGTACCCCTCGGCCCTGCGGCGGTGTGGGGGCGCTACAATTTGGCGTCACGAACAGGATCTACTTAAGCCTGAAGAATCAGGTCATGTGTGCCTAGAGACTGTGATTTACTGTGCTTGAACTGTACTTTATTGAAAAGACTGTGCTGCGCCAGTTGCCGCCAAAATCCGCCGCCATTGCAGCGCTAAGGAGAGTGCAGGAAGAGAAGAGGGGCGTGAAGTGGGCGTAGGCAAGCTGGAGAGCGCGAACAGTAATGGCCGCCCAGTCTAAGTATTTCTGTGCCCTGAGGACGTGCCCGTCAACAGCCGAGGTCCGCCTCCTGATCCTGGTTGGAGGGTGGAGGCCATGGGGACGGGGCCGCCCACGAAAGAGACCGCGAAAAGAGGACATTGGAGGACAAATAAAGATGGCGACACCAGGGGCACCACGCGGAGCTGACCCGGTCCGGCCCGAGGCTGCGCAACCCGAGACAGCCTCCGAGACGCCAACGCTGCGGGGCCTGACCCTCGCAGAGCCACCAATGGGTCGACCTCCTTTGCCGCTGTCTGCGGAACGTGTGGCTGCGGCCGAGGCCCGACAGCTAGCCCGCCGGCTGAGGGCCGATGCCCACGTACTTACACGGCTAGGCCAGCCCACAGAGATCCGTCTGTCCCCAGTGTCTCCTGTCGCCACCCACCCGGCCGTGGCTGGAGGCATGTCACCGACGCCGGATTTGAAGATTTTACCAGATGCTGAACATCTGCGGCGTCTGATGGCCGCATGGAGGAGCCGACCCCAGCCTGCGGAACAGGTTGACTTGACCAGCGTTCCAGAGATCCGGTCCTCACACTGGGGTGTAGTAGTGGCCTTTAATCCTCGGTGCGGAAGAGGAGTGATTCAGGAGATTGGGGAGCCGCTGCAAGTCCGCGTAGGCCGGGAGGAAGTGGAGCCCTGTGCCGGGAGGTTTGATCGCGATCTGGAGCCCGGTGATGCTGTCACCTATACGAGATGGAGGAGGGACGCTGGTGAGACGGGCTGGGTCGCCCGAGGCGTCCAGCGGTGCATCGCTCTTCAGGCTGCTGCTGATATGCCGGAAGGAGGTGACTCCATGGGGAAAGCCGCAGAGCCTGATCCCGCGGAGCATCGAGGGAGCCGACCTCGCCGTGCCCCGGAGGGACGTGTGCGTTTACCAACAAGGAGGACCTCCCGGCGAGGGGTTTTATCACTATTAGGACCGGAACCGCGCCCTGGCTCACCAGTGCGATCTGTTGGCCTGGTGAGGCCAGAAAGGAGACCACCCCCCGCTTCACAACAGTAAAGTATCACTGTTCTTTTATGAAAATGTAAATAGTTACTGTTTGTTCTTTTGTTCCTGTTGCTGCTAAACCCGTCCAGGGTAAACTTTAAAAAGGTGACCCCTTTGTTGACCCGGGGTCACTATTGTCGTTTTCCAGAAGTTTTGCACAAAGTTACACGAACTGCAGTAATCATGGACTGTGCATGATTCAAACTTTTCTGTAAATAGTTTGCACCTTCTTAAAGGTGCTTCCTACTGGTTTTAGTTAAAGACACTTTGCGAAGATGCCATTCCAGAGCCTTTGCATGGACTGGTAGGCTGAGAAGAAGAGCTACCTCAGAAAGACTTGATCTCCTCTTAAAGGGGAGGTGGGAATTGAACCTGAAAGTGATACTGTTTTAGAACAGTAATGTCATGATGATGCTTTGCAAGAAATGTAACCGTTTTACATGAAAAGTTATATGTGTTTAATATGTTTGAAATGTGAAGCTTGAATAATGTTCTTCAAAAGGAAAGATGCAGAAAGCCTGTTGAGGTAGACTAGAGTTCTGCATGGATAGAAACGTAAGAAAGTAATAATGAAGGTGAGGATAGAAGGTAAACCCTGCGTCCCCATAGAAAGTTAGTTACTAAGGACAGAAAGTAGACCCGTAGGGGTTAGAGAGTGAGTCCTTATAGGAGCCAGGCAGAGTGGGCTCCATGTTCTCAAACTGAAAGGAATGTTATGTCTATACTATGTATAGTAGAGAAAGGCAGTAGGCCCTGGCTGAACGGGGCGGTCCTGTAAAAGAAAGGAGAGGCAGTAGGTCTGGTGCCATAGGGACAGGCGGTCCTGCAGGTTCAAAAGTAGGAGAATGAAGAGTTACCTTGCCCTGTAATGTGATTATAGGAAGGCCTTTGGTAAACTAAGAGTGTATGTTTCTTAAAGGCAATGTTAATTTATTGTTCCAGCATTTGCACTTAGTAGAATACCCGGTTGGGTAATGAGAGTTAATTGTAGCCTGTTGCTATGATATTTAATTATGTTTTGTAACGTTAAAGTGTCCTCACCTCCCATAAAGGGAAGCCTGTTCAAGTATGCTTATTGTTTTGCACTCAACAAAATTGTATGTCTTTTTGCTAATCTGTATTGTTGTTTTTCTTCCCAGTCCCGGAGTACTGTGTTTAACCAGGGGGGAGTGCAGCGCCCCAGAGTCCTGGTCGTTGCAGTACTGTGGCTTCGCCACTAAGGGGAGCCATGGTGCGTTCGATGGCACTGAAGGAGTTCCTCTAATCAGGTATCACAGACACCAATATGTTTCACGGCAGGGCCTCCAGGGGGGAGCTAAGGGTGCTATTCATTAGGCCACTCCCCACCATAGTGGGTAAACTGGGGGTCAGGCAGGAAGTTAGGAGAGAACGCTGACTGGATTGAACGAAGCAACACCTAGTGAGAGAGGGTGTTGTGGAGGAAGAGACAGTAGGGTCTCTGCCAGGGGTGGGATCCTGGCAGAGGCTTGGCATTGGAAAGAACGTAACGGGACCGTGCCTGCTCAGCATAGCGGCGGTGCCCTAAGAAAGGATTAGAAGCGAGATAGATTGTGCTGAGTGAGAAACGAGATCAAGCAGACGGAGAATACCAGCAGGGGTTTTGTTGAAAGAGGCAGCACCTTGCTGAGGCGCATTACCGGTGGCCGGAACGCCGAGGGAGTGGAATAATATACAGCTTTAAGCCATACTCCAAACAGCGGCAGGACAGTCAGTCTCAGGCGGGCTGTCTACCACATATCACCTATGCAGTCTTGGGGGGCAATTGCGGGAGAGGGGCGTCTCTAGGGTCCCGGAAGAACTCCAGGCCTACCTGACAAACGGGTGCCGTTCCAACCTGAATACCAGGGAGGGACGGAATAAGAGAGGAACATCTAATCGAGTTGTGAGGGAACTTAAGAAACAGACACAACAGTTGTGGGGTACTTTCCGTGAGCACAGCAGGGAAGGACTACAACACACAGCGCTAAGAAGGAAGGCACTGATTTCCACCTGTGAAGAGAACTCTGGAGGTGCCATTGGACCGGCCGGACTTGCGCAGCCTGGTGAACCGGATTCTGGACTGAGGACCGAGAGATCTCCAGTAAAGAGGTAAAGAGACTGCAACCTGGTGTCCTCGTTATTTACCGCGACCTGCACCCCACGACTGCACCGCTACACCACCATTATCACCACTTATTGCACCGGACGTCCCCCACTGACAGACAGGGCCACGGACCGGGTCTAGCCACCGTGACAACCCCAGGACTGAGATCCCAGAGGCCCGGCTCCGGGTACCCCTCGGCCCTGCGGCGGTGTGGGGGCGCTACATGTACACAGTGACTGCACCAGCAGAATAGTGAGTGCAGCTCTGGGGTATAATACAGGATATAACTCAGGATCAGTAATGTAATGTATGTACACAGTGACTGCACCAGCAGAATAGTGAGTGCAGCTCTGGGGTATAATACAGGATATAACGCAGGATCAGTAATGTAATGTATGTACACAGTGACTGCACCAGCAGAATAGTGAGTGCAGCTCTGGGGTATAATACAGGATATAACTCAGGATCAGTAATGTAATGTATGTACACAGTGACAATGTAAGGAGGTTGCTTTCCCTGCTCCTTGCCTGGAACCACTTAGTCAGACAGCTGGGTTGTTGGGGGGAAGACTTTCTGCCCTGGACAGGGGACCAGGGGACTGCTGGGAAGAGGGAGGTGTGGTCAGAAAAGAGCGGGAGAGCAGAGAGAAGGCAGCGCGCCAAAGAGAGGGCAGGCTGCAGCGCCGTGCTCCCCTAAAAGTAGTGCTCCCCGTGAGGGCACTGAGGCTGAGATACCCACCAGAGTGAAGGCTGGATGTGGGGTTGTAGATTTGGAAGCCTCCTGAATCAGAGACAGTGACCGTGCTGCCCCGATGACCGCAGTGACAAGCAAAGATCCCTGAGTGTGATAAGTAACTGCCCAGTGTGTGTGTGACATCGTTACTACAGAGAGACTGTCAGCCTGGTGCACAGAGGCTCCTGCAGCAGCGATGGAGGCTGTGCTATTTCCTGGTTCCAGTTTCACTTTGAGAAGAACAGGCTGCAGAGACTTAACCCCGGACTTTCCAGGAGACACAGAAAAGACCAGAATCTCAAGCCCTGCTGGTGACTGTATCCACATTGGGAAATAAGGACCCTCCAGTCAGGACCTCCCAGGGCTGATAAGTTACCAGAACACTCGTTAACCCTTTTGATTCCGCTTAATTGTTTACTGTTTACTGTTTGACTCCATTAACCCCCTGTTTACTCCCTGCGAGGAGAATTTTACCCCTGTTAATAAATTCCCCTCAACAGTTGGTCTGTCTGTTCCGTGGTGACATACGCAACCCTGCACTCTATTACAACTGCACCAGCAGAATAGTGAGTGCAGCTCTGGAGTATAATACAGGATGTAACTCAGGATCAGTAATGTAATGTATGTACACAGTGACTGCAGCAGCAGAATAGTGAGTGCAGCTCTGGAGTATAATACAGGATGTAACTCAGGATCAGTAATGTAATGTATGTACACAGTGACTGCACCAGCAGAATAGTGAGTGCAGCTCTTGGGTATAATACAGGATGTAACTCAGGATCAGTAATGTAATGTATGTACACAGTGACTGCACCAGCAGAATAGTGAGTGCAGCTCTTGGGTATAATACAGGATGTAACTCAGGATCAGTAATGTAAT